>NC_036251.1:9372863-9587127 GCF_002742605.1 Olea europaea var. sylvestris
TGTAAACGGCTTAGCAATGAACTGAATCTCAAAGTGTCTAGGATGCGTAGTGACCATGGAAAAGAATTTGAGAACTTCAACCTTGAGAGTTTTTGTATGGATGAAGGGATAATGCAGGAGTTCTCTTCCCCTATCACTCCGCAACAAAATGGGGTGGTTGAAAGGAAGAATCGTGTCCTTCAGGATATGGCTAGAGCCATGCTTCATGGCAAGGAATTAGCCCTACACTTTTGGGGAGAAGCTATTAACATTGCATGCCACATAGTTAATAGAGTCTACCTTAGACCCAAGACTGATCAGACACCCTATGAAATTCTTAAGGGTAAGAAGCCTACTGTTAAGTATATTCGAATATTTGGGAGTAAGTGCTACATTTTGCGGGATAGAGAGAGCTTGGGTAAGTTTGAATCAAAAAGTGATGAAGGGATCTTCCTGGGGTACTCGAGGAATAGCCGTGCATTTAGAGTGCATAACTCACGTACCCGTGTGGTGATGGAGTCTATAAATGTTGTGATAGATGATGGTGTGAGTGAGGGGGAGAGTGCTAAAAATTGTGATAAAGATGGTGATCGTTTGGTTTCCAGTGATCCTACTGAACTACCTGTGCCTGAAACATCTGAAAAGGAAACACTTCTGGATAAACATTCTAAGGAACCATCAACTAGGGTTAAATCTAACCATCCTAAGGATAATATCATTGGGGATCTAGATGAAGGGATGAGACTTCGTAGGAGAGTATTGAATAATCTAGCATACACTAGCTATGTGTCTCAAGTCGAGCCTAAGAAAGTTGAAGAGGCTCTTAGTGATGAGTGTTGGGTAAATGCAATGCATGAGGAGCTAAATCAATTTGCTAGGAATAATGTGGATATTAGTTCCCAGACCAAAAAATTGCAATGTGATCGGTACCAAGTGGATCTTTAAGAACAAGACAGATGACCAGGGTACTATTACTAGGAATAAGGCAAGATTAGTTGCTCAGGGGTATACTCAAGTTGAGGGGATTGATTTTGATGAGACTTTTGCCCCTGTTGCACGACTTGAGTCGATTAGGATTCTGCTGGCTGTTGCATGTACCTTAGGGTTCAAGTTGCATCAAATGGATGTTAAAACTACCTTCTTGAATGGACTTCTTCAGGAAGAAGTTTATGTGGAACAACCTAAGGGATTTGTTGATCCAAAATTTCCCTACTATGTCTACAAGCTTCACAAAGCCCTTTATGGTCTGAAGCAAGCTCCTAGAGCTTGGTATGAGAGACTCACATCTTATCTTGAGGAACATGGGTTCTCTCAAGGTGGTGCAGACAGGACCTTATTCATTAGACATATAGAAGAAAACTTTACCATTGCTCAAATCTATGTCGATGACATCATTTTTGGGTCTCCTCTAGAGTCTTTAGCGATTGAGTTTGCTGAGTGTCTGCAGAGAGAGTTTGAGATGAGTATGGTTGGGGAGTTGAGCTACTTTTTAGGACTTCAGGTACGTCAGACAGAGGATGGACTGTTTATCTCACAGTCTAAGTATGCTAGGGATTTGGTTAAGAGATTTGGGTTAGATAGTAATAAACATACTAGGACACCGATGAGTACTAGCTTGAAGTTAGGTCGTGATCCTTCTGGTAAGAGTGTAGATCCTTCCCTATATCGTAGCATGATAGGTAGTCTTCTCTATCTTACAGCTACTAGGCCCGACATTGCTTTTAGTGTAGAAGTGTGTGCTCGTTTTCGGGCAGATCCAAAAGAGTCACACCTAAGTTCTGTTAGACGAATCATTCGATATGTGAGTGGTACTGCGGATCTAGGGATTTTCTATTCTAGGAGTTCCAATCTTGACTTGGCTAGATACTCCGACGCCGATTGGGCCGGAAATGCAGATGATAGGAAAAGTACGACCGGGGATTGTTTTTACATGGGTAGCAATCTCGTAGCTTGGCTAAGTAAGAAACAAAACTCAATATCCTTATCCACGGCAGAGGCCGAATACATAGCTGTAGGGAGTTGCTGTACTCAGCTTCTTTGGATGAAACAAATGCTTAGTGATTATGGGATTAGTCAAGGGACTATGACTATCTTTTGTGATAATACAAGTGCGATTAACATTTCTAAGAATCCCATTCAGCACTCTCGTACAAAACACATCGATATACGACATCATTTCATTCGAGAGCTGGTTGAATCACAAGTTGTTTCCCTTGACCATGTGTCTACTGAAAATTAATTGGCTGACCTACTTACAAAACCGCTAGATGGGTTGAGGTTCGAATCGCTTCGGTCGGCTGTAGGTGTTAGTTCACTTATTTGATCATGTGTTCATACACATTCATACCTTCATCACATTGCATATGTGTTGCATGTTTGTGTGTTTGTTTAGTCTTAGTTTGCGAGTTTTATTTGTGTGTTTCAATAAAAAAAAAAAAATTTGATTGGGGTTTTGATTATGTGTGTGCCTTATATGCTTTGACTCTGACATGTGCATTTAGACTCGTACTCTTTTATTCATCATATGTACGACTCTGAGGTTCCATCTAAGTTCACTTTGTCTGTGAAGTTTTGGGTATATGGCTCGTCATTCACCTTTGCACAGTGCACACCGTAGTCCTGTAAATAAGTCTTGACCGCATGGGTGAGACTTGGGATGGTGGTCTACTATGATTGGGGTTGTGTGTCCATTTGACTTGATCTAGGACGAGTGTCACCTAATCATAATGTCTTTCCCCACGTTTATTGTATATTGTCGAACTTTTGCTATGTTTGGGGCCTATTTGACTCGAACTATTAAGCCCGAGGGGTTTTTAACCTTTTAAAAAAAAAAAAACATGAGATCTTTCAGTTAGGGGGAGTAAAAGTGTGACAATCGAATTATTTGATATAGGTCCTCGTGGCATTGGATTTGACTGTCACTTGGTCGACACATACCTTTGTTGTGTTGCTTTCACGTGTCCTTTCTCACTAATTTAAGGTTTTGAGTTTAACTTGCATGGACTACGTAGCACGTTTCACGTGATGCTTTGTATACACTTTCCTCCACGAGTTATTTGATCTGTGTGTGGACTTACGAATTGTCTATATGCTATGTATCGGGTTTGTGTCTTCATGGTTATGTTTGGGCTCGATTACATATTTTGCTACACATCGTTAAAATTTTGTTACTCAGGGCTATTTTCATAATTTTCAGAGTGTTATGCCATATTTTAAAGAATTCAAAATTTTGGTGCTATTTTTGAAAGTTGCATTTTCGCTCGAGGCTAGCTCCAAACCTCGCTCGAGGGTCCCTCCAAACCTCGCTCGAGCGATAATAATAGATTCACTCTCGCTCGAGGCTCGCTTAAACCTCGCTCGAGCGACAGTGCAATGTTTTGAACTATAACTTCATTCTCGCGTTTCCAGTTTGAAAATTCTCCAAGTTCTTCACAAATTTCATACAATCCTCTGGAATTTCTTCTGTTCATATTGTTAATTGAGTGTTACGACGTTATTACACATCATTTCAACATCAAAATTCCATTTTTGAACTTCAATTGAGGTAAACTTTCCATGTTTTTATTTTTTTCGTTTTTTTTCTTTTCCTCAATTCTTTGCATTTTGCATGATTCTTTGCTTCTATTACGTAAATTCTTGGGCTATATCTTGTTTAGCATCGTTTCCATGAAGTTTGTTTCACGTTGGATTTATATTTTCCATGGCATTGTGAGAATTGTGTTGAAATTTTGCTTGTGTTAGTTATGTTTTTCATCGAAGTTCATCGCGTTGGTTCTTGCATTCCGTAAATCCGATTTGCATGCCGTTTGTTTCATATTGTTCGGGATGTTACCTAGTTTGTGGTTGTGTGATTGGGTACGGGGTTACGTATCTTGCGTGCCTGGAAAGTTGTGCCAAAGAACTGCACGCCAAGTGCTCGATGAAATGCCTTAGTCTATTTAGGTTTGATTTTTTTACATGTTTTGTTGTTTCCCTTTTGCATGGTTCTTCTTCATGGTGTTTGTGCATGGTTTCTTGGTCGGGTGTCGAGACAGGCTATTTATGCTCGTAGGGTCGTTTCGCGTTTTTCGATACATCTTTGTTTGAGGCTCATGTATGTGCACGTGTGTCATGTCACGTTGCATCACTTCACTTGCATTATTCATATGTCTCATTTCTTGCCTCTTTACGCGTGCCAGATGGCTCGTAAGCGATCGCGTCCCTCTTCCCAGCCTGCTAGTGGTTCGACCTCATACAGTCGTTCGAGGTTCATTTCTGCTACTGCTCAGGAGGTCTTCACGTCCCAGTTCTCCTTACGCCCTGTTCTCATGGAGCGTGAGGTAATCCTTTCTGACCTACCAGTTGAGATAGCAGCCATTCTAGTATCCAGGGGTTGGGAGCCTTTACTTGTTGGTCTCTCTCCTCCACCCCCTCTCCTTGTCCAGGAATTCTATGCTAACATCCATGACATTGATGGGTCCTCGTTTCGATTTTTTCTACGGGGTCATACTTTTAGGGTTACTCCTTCTGCCTTAGCTAGGGCTTTAGGTATTCCTGAGATTACCCATCCTACATACCCCTATATTTTACCCTCTTCTGTTCCGGCCGACTCCCTTATTCGGTCGACGATTTTGAACACTCCGTCTGTCGGGGGGCCTACGGCGATGGCCACTGGGTCTTTACCCACTGATCGCTAGGTTCTGTTGTGCACTGTGTGCACGAACCTTTGGCCTGTTGCCCATACTTCTTCTTTACCTATGGGGTGGGCCCGATTTTTATATGCATTACTTCGCGGGGATTCGATTGACCTCCATAGTTTTATTTGCCAGCAGATTCTGGCTTCTTTTCGTACTCCTGGGGGTCGGATTGGGTTACCATATGCTTGTTTGATTCATCGGGTAGCCTTAGCCTTAGGTGCTTCTTTTCCTGAGAGCTCGACTCGACCCATTGGACGTCCGATTGGACAGCAGACTATACATCAGAGTCGCTCTCATATTCCCGCTTCTTCTTCTTCTGCTCTCGCTCCTACTGCGGATGCAGTTTTTGATGTTTTTTATTCCTCCGAGCCCCTTGATCCTATATTTGATATTCTTACTGGGGGTTCTCGAGTCTGTCTTCCGTCTCGTTCCACTCCTCCTCTTGCTATTCCGATCAGCTCTTCCGGTCCCTCTGCTTCTACTTCAGTGCCTGGGATGGCTACATTGCCAATTGACCCCTTGGTGCCTCTTTTGGGTCCGATGACTACATTGATCGAGCAGCAGGCTCGTATATTGGCTGAGATCACGCAGTTACGTGCTGCTTTGGAGCGTAGACAGCTGAGATGACTTCATTTCGCCGTGCTCTTGCTATTTGTCAGCGTCAGTTGCGCTGGATTCGAGATCATTTGGAGGCCAGCACGAGTGCTGAGATTGGCTCTGATTCTTCCGATACTGCGGATGCTGCTTCTTAGCTTACTTTTTTTTGTGATTTTTTGGCCCTCTTTGGCCCTTTGTGACAAAAAGGGGGAGTAATTTGAGCGTAGTTAGATTGATTTGACTTGAGTAGGTTGGAGTAAATTAATTTTTGATAACTGTGATATAAACTTGATGAGTATATATGCAATGTTCTAACTAGATTAAGTTTTTGATGTTTTTACAATCTTAATGTTTGTTATTGGTGTTTTAAACATACATTGTGATTGCTTCTTAATCTGGTTAATGATATATATAATGTATATCTTATCTCTGTCTACTGTTTCCATTTCACTTGCATTTTCACATGGTATTTTGAGTTTTGCCTTTTCAGGAAACAGGATCAACAAGATATTGCAGAGATAGTAGATAGGTTGGAGTCAATGTATTTTCATCCTTGACAATCAAATGTGTTTTTGTCACAGAATGCCAAAGGGGGAGTTTGTTAGGAAATATGTAATTGGCAAATCTGTGGCCAAGGACCAAAATGTAATAATTGTAAAGTCAAGGATTAAAATGTCATAATTGTAAGGTCAAGGACCAAAGTGTCAAATGTCCAATAGTTCAGGGACTTGAGTTGCAATTAATCAAAGTGTTGAAGGCTAGGTCTAGGGTTGTGATGGATGCCTCGAAGTTGCAAACGGCGCGAGATTTCGCTAGAGTCACGCCATGATCTCGCTCGAGCCACGATTGCAGAACCACTGTCGCTAGAGCCTCGCCAGCATGTCGCTCGAGCGAAGTGGACTTCGCTCGACTCACGCTGGTCCCTCGCTCGAGCGACCTATTTATCTGGGCAACATTAAATTTAAAAGCTCGCGAATTTTTGACGCGCCACAAGACCATATGTTGAGCCCTATAAATACCATTCGTCTCCTTCGAGTTGAACATCGAGGAAATACACATTGAAGCCATATTATTGATTCTCTCTAAAATCCTTGGAGATCAAAATCCTCGAAAAGCTTTTGAACTTTTCTTTAATCTTTCATATTCCTTGGAGATTAATCCTTTATATCTTTCACACCAAAGTTCAAAAAGCCAAACAATCTTCTAAACTTTTCAGATTAAAAATCCTTGGCTTTTGCAGAAAAACATCACACCCTGAAACACCAAAACACGACCTTCTCTAAATCCTATAAAACTTCTAGAAGATCCTCAGATTGAAGATCCGGAAAGAACTTGCTTGAAGAGCGGGAGTGCTTGACGATTCACGGGAAGTAGAAGTCACACAAGGCTGGGATGGTAGCACAGATCTGCTAGATCCAGGAGAGTCTTGTTCTCAAACAGTAAGGAGGTCAGAAAATTGAGGAGATCAATTGTTCTGACGTACTGTAAGTTACCTTCTACAAATAGTGGATCTCTACTGGCTTGTGCCCGGAGTTTTTACCCAGTTGGGGTTTCTCCGTCAACATTCGTTGTGTTCTTTTATTGCTTTAATTTATTTATTGTTACCGGTAATTCAACATAGGTAATTAAGACATGTGAATGAATCTGGACAAACTTTAATTCTTGTGACTTGTTGCACGAATTAATTGATAAGTTTTTTAATTCCGCATGAACACCTATTCACCCCCCCTCTAGGTGTTAGTTGGGTCGAACGTTAGGTTTTTCAGACTTGATATTATAAATCAAGTGTTTAAGTTGTTAAACACGGAAAGATTTGATTTATAATTCGATCTAAAGTTTATTGTCTACAATCAGTAAATAAAGACGAACAATTTATTTTGATAAGATTGTCTCGATTTTATTTAAAATTGATCTTGAGTTTAGCAATAAAATTGATTGTACATTTTGGAATGTATTGGATTGAACCACGTGAAATTAATTTATGGAATTGACCACTTGAATTTAATCTCACTTGACTATTGTACGTAGTACATTAATCCTGAGCGAGTAATGAACTTTGATTACTAACTTGAAGTTTTTTGAGGTATTAATGAGTGAGATTAAATAGTTAATCAAAATCTCGATGCCTTGGGAATTAAAGTGAAATAACATATATTTGCAATATGGAATCCGTATATAATAGGCATGATCATGACCTCAAGAGATTTTCTAATGAACAGTTAAATTTGAGCTAAGTAATTTGACATGATTGTTGAATTAATATTATGATGTGATCACATGAAACCGTAAAATAGAAAATGGGATTGAGAATTTAATGTATATTTGGAAAAGGGGCATTTTGGTCATTTTAGCCAATTCCAAATAATCAACATGATTAATGGAGGTAATACGTAAGAGCAATTTGGCAGAGGATGTAACTATTGTAGTTTCAGTAATTTCAATTAAATTAAGAGTGCAATCACGTTCTGTTAGTGGAATAAAACTTGATTAATACATTATCTAGACTGATCAAGAGTTGATCGGGTCAAGATTAATTTATTGGAGCTTGATTTAATTGAGTCCGTTTGGTTCCTTCAATAACTTCAAAAATAAGAATCAGAATAAATTATAAGAGTTATAATTTATTAACTGTAGAAATATATATAAATTAATTAAACCGGGATGTGTCTTGCATGTGACATTTGGATATGGAAGGTATGATTTGGACAAGTACAAAAAGGAATCTTTTTGTTGAGGACCTTTATCCAATCAAAAGATATAGTTCTTTAGGGATTGGAATTCTTGTGAATTAGATCCATATATTTAGACACATACATTCTCATTTTGGTTTAATAAATATATATATGCAAAATAAAATTCTTGTGCCCACACTCAAAGGGGAAAAAAATCCCTATAGTTTTTTTATTTTTTATTTTTTTTGAGTTCTTGAAGAACACTGGAGAAGACCAAAAGGTTTGTAGGAGAATCAAGAAGATCAAACAAGAAGGCCTGAAGGTGGAGGCAAGGAGATTAAAGATCGAAGGATTTTTTTATTTTTTGTAAAGCACGCTAAAACGGTAATTTCTAAAACACCTGTGTTATTCATGTTCCAACTTATTTAATTCTTGTTTGTACACAATTTAATAAAATCGCTTGTGTTTTTCCAACATCTTTATATTCAACCACTATATCAAAAAACATTAGTTGTTTGAGAATATCAACACGAGGACAAAGTTACAAGGAATACCCGTGAACAAGAAGTGGATTACACTCATGATGTAGATATACTAAACTCTTTGCAGCCCCAAATGCGATTTGCATTCTAGTTCTCCAGCTCCACAATTTTAAACCGGTATTGCCGTTAGGCTTCGTAAAAGAGAAACTGGACAAGTCTCCATTGGGCACATACTCGTAAACTAGAAATTTGAAATCCTCATCTTCAAAGCATTGTCCCAACAGACGTACAAATCCTGAATGAGCAACCTCGCTATAAAATTCCAATTCTGAAATGTATTCATATGGACTGGCTAACAGCAAATCAATTCTTTTGATGACGACACTAGTTGAAGAATCCAATTTTCCTCGAAAGAGATCTCCTGAGCGACCGCACTTGATTAAGTGTTTATCAGCGAAACCATCAGCGGCTTTCTGAATCTGCTCATACTCGAATGGTTTGCTGATTTTGGAGAAGTTGAGGAAAAATGAGTGGAAACCCGGAGAAAATTCTCGGGAGATTGAGCTGGCAGTCAAGCACTGTCTGGCAATCTGCCGAAGCTCTGCTCTTAGCAGAGTGGCTCGGACTAGCCTCTCCCAGTTGTCGTAAGCCAGAACTATCTTAGTTTCAGCTTTGCTAACTCAGGTTCATATGCATCTGGTATATATTTGTAAAATTGTATTATGTAGGAATTGTTGGAAATTTACTTAAACATGCGCAGCGGAAATAAAACAATTTCAATTCCAACAAGGATTCATCTTTGTATTTAGATAGGAATTGTGATAAAAGTTATACCTTTTCTTGGATTTGCAAACTCTTTTGCTTAATTTTTGTTCCAGTAACTTGGATCTGCCTCTCACAGCTGTCCAATTGTCCAGGCTCTAATGAATTCCATACAGAGAATAGACTGCAGCCACCAGGATTTTCTCCTCTTGTGTTAGCAAGAATTATAAGATTCTCTACAGATTGAAAACCCTAGCCATGTATTTATATAAGCTCAAACGGGCTTGGCCTGGTCCGACACAATATTTAATTAATCCATTTAATTAAATTCGGCCCGTGAATTAATTAATTCGGGCCTAAAAATAATCAACCCAATTAATTAATTCATCCAGCAATTGTTAAATTAATTAATTGACAAATTGTAATCTTCAATTCTGTTTTGTGTGCGACCCATTATGCTCCCGACCACGATATTTAACGAAATGAAATATTATTTTGATCTAATCAAAATTGATAAATTAAAACACCCTTTTAATTTATCGCCAATTCACACTTGCTGTCCCAAATTGACATCTAATAATGTATCAGGGCAACACATGTGACAGGTAATGTCATGTGGTATGATAAAATCAAACTTGTTCGTTTACTATGAAACTATAATCCCTTCGTCAATATGATCTGATCAATTACGAGATATAGAAGTGTGTCAATCTCGATTATCGATCATATCTTTCATTCTACTATTGAGTGAAACATGAGTCGAAAACTTCTTTTCGACTTATGAGTATACTTTGGTCAATGATTTCGTTATTGACTTAATTGAATGAAATGCAGATCACAATCTCTTACTATCTAAAAGTGATGAATCTTCTATTGGTCATTCACAACCTTCATATAGTTATTGACATACCTGAACGATGCCGTATTAGCGGCCCTTAGTAGAGTAATATCCAACACCGTTAAAGCATGGCTGTCCTCATACAAGGCATTATGACGACCTCAAGTCAAAGAACCAATTTCACTACCGAACGTTAGATATTAACCACTGACACTCAGATAGTTATCCATGTGGAATCTCTTAGCGGGTCTCCATTGTTTCGTTCTATAACAAAATATCCACACATTCATTTAAGAGTCACAACACTTTAACTCGTGAGATCAGCTACTTACTTCACAAGTAAGAAATGGTACATGTGATGGTCTATCCGTAACAACGATATCTATATCTCGTTATTACTTACGATCATAAATTACTTAAGATCCAATCATATGTAATTTGTATCTCACAATCACAACTCCTTATAAATAACAAATCACTTAAACTTAAATATTTTGATTCTATTATTTAATATTATTTATCAGAATATTAATTTGAATAAATAATAGATCTTGTCAAAAATAAATGCATTAAACATATTAAAAGTGTTTATAATCTAAATCAAGTGAATTTAGAGCATAACACTTATAGGAATTGGATCGAGTCAATTGCATATCCCTGCCCTTAGTCCCTTGCCTTGCTAAGTCTATGTTTCTATGTCTACATTTTTTACTGAGAAAATTAGGTCCAGTACTACCTAAAATCAGTAAAATGAATAATTTTAGGAAAAATTGCAACAACGGTCCCAAACCTTTGAATTTTTTACAAACTTTACCCTAATCTTCAATTTATGCCATCAGCGATCCCAAACCTTTAAAAAATTAGTACCTAGGGTCCAAATTCATCCATTCAACTGTTAATTGACCAAGAAAATGTGTTTTGACCGAGTCTAAAAAAGGTAAAATGGTAAATTTGTCATTATTCCACATAAAACAATCAAAAAAAAGTTTTAAAATGGAACTATTCATCTTCTTCCTAAATCAAAACCAAATCATGGAGCAATTTTGTGGACCAGAAGCATGGAGCAAATGAGGAAAACGATGACAATTTTTTAAAGGATAATTTTTTGATGTATTGTCTTTATTTGAAATGGGTACTAAATATGAAAAATTGGAGTGTATGGTCTAACGTGTGTCCATCACTTTGCCAATTCATAGCACTAGATATCCTTACTAATTTATGGTTGCTCTTGGACGCAAGTTTTTGCTGATGTTGCTCCTAAGACTATCGAAAATTTTCGCACACTTTGCACAAAGTTTCTAATAATATTTTCACATTTTCGCAAAACCAATAAAAAAGCACCTGCGGTATCCAGCGGCTCTCAAAATGCTCAAATCGATTAAAAGAAATTTAATACCCCGAAAATTATATAGATTAACATTTATTTGTTCTATATGCTATATATTTATATCTTGAAAGTTGAGGGCTAAAGTGAAAAAGTTTGTTTTAATTTTATTTTGGTCAAATAATCAAATCTTGATAGAGAAAAAATAAGTGTATCGATATTGAACTCTTTTTGTACATTGTAATTAATTAGAAATCTTCAACACAAGAAAAAGTTATTTTGGATTAGACTACATTAAGTTAAGTCTGATTAAAAAAATAATAGGTTAATAGAGTTGGGGGGGCATGCAATATTAATTAAGTAAAATTCTTTTCCTCTTTTAATTCCTATCCCACATGATTTTTATTTGATATGAAAACATTACTTGAATGCAAATCAAATTCTATTATTTGAAATCAATCTAATTCAAAATCCTTGTATTACAGAGTTTTTTTAATCTTAGTTGCATACAAACTCAAATGAGAATTTTCACTATAAATGCTGCAAGAATTTCCTTTATTTCATTACAAAAAATAAAGAGAAAGCTATGGTAGAGAGAGGAGAGGAAAATGATAGAAAATAATATGAGAATTTTCATATGCAAGATTTTATTTTTCTTTTTACAACCTTTCAATAACTAGATAAAACACGTTTGACAAGTAGTTTGTTTTTATATACTTTTATATTCAATTAAATATACATTAATTGCTAGTAGACCATCGGATTCTTTAGAAAGAGATGTGAAATCCTACAAGAATTTAAGATGACCTAAGATGAGTGTATCATTTCAAATGGGTTGGGCAAATCTCCCAAACCGAACCGAACTGAACCGAATCGAACGGAACCCGACGGTTCTTGTCAAATTAAATATCCGAACGGGTATCTGAATTGAGAACTGACGGGTACGGTTCGGTTCTCAATTTTAGACCAAGAACCGAAAAATCAAATAAGAACCGAATCTTTCTAATTTTTTTTTATATTGAATAAATCAAATTATTTTAATTTTAAATTTTTCTAAATAAATTAACAAATTAACAATTTCTAAATCCAAATTTTTGGCCCAATAATTTGTTTCATTTCTAATTTTTTAATTTTTGGCCCAAATACCCATTTTATTATCTCATTTCTTAGCCCAACAAGATCCAACCCACTAAATAACCCTAAACACCAACACTAAAGCGCATAACGTTTTCTCGACTCTCGCAGCCTCCCTGACATTCCAAAACTTATACAATTGTCGACTGACGCTGTGACCTCCGATCGAAGTTGTGACCTCCGCCAACTGAAATTTTGACCGTAGCGATCATTTGAATAAGATAGTCTACTAGTCTCTGACATTTCAAAACCATTGAATGTGTCATTAGTTGTATTTATATAATGTTGTTATAAATGTTAAAAAATTTAATTATAGTACAGAACCGAACGGAACCGAACCCGAACAGTTCCATAATTATATTTGGACCTGACGGTTTCATTTACTAAATACCCGAAAATTTTGGTTCGATTCAGTTCTCTTTAGAACCGAACCGAATCGACCCGCGCCCACCCCTAATCATTTGGTCACCGATATATTCCATAAGAAAATATTGGTATGAAGTATTTATTTTATTGTTATATAATTGTCCATGGAAACTGTACGTATCTTATGGAGTATTTTTAAATACTCACTATTACAATAACTTTCCAGGTTAGTTCGAGTCAATTTGAACTATGATGAGGATAGTGATGCGGACTGCCAAAAGGATTCAAAAAAAAAAGCATTAAATTTTCTGTCTTTCTATTTGTTGGTTAGTTTAATTTGTTTAAAAAGGTGTTTTTTAATTATTTAAGTGTCTATGGTTCTCTCTTTTTATTTTTTATTTTTTTTTAAGAAACGATTTCAAGGCTTATTTTAAATTTGTGAACGTTTTAGCTATTTTTATTATTTTTCTAAGGAATTTATTTTTATTGTTCCATCTTTAATACAAAACAAAAGTAAATATTTGGTAACATTTCAAGATTTATAAAAATTTGGGGTGTTACAAGAAAGCATTTATTGCAAATATTGAGATCTGTTTTAAATGTCATTCTTCATTTTCCATTTTCCACATGATCAAAGATTTGCATTTTGCATTGAGCATATGTTCTTCGATTTTCTTGATTGATTTTATTTTATTTTTTTTGGTTTTTGCAGAGATTAGTGATTAATAGCAAGATGCTGGGGGTACCAATTTCGAGCATTCCTTCCATTTGAATCAACTTACCCACCCCTTCTTAAAGGTATCAAGAAGTATTTATTTCTTCAATGTATTATGGTATCCTTATGTTTCTTTCTATTCTGCATCAAAATGATAGTTATTCAAAAATTGACAATCCATCATGATATGATTACATCAATTTCATAATTTGCTTAAAGATGATTATTGTTCAATGAATTAATTGATGAAGAGTTTGGCATGTAAGAAGGCAAAGGATAACATCCGTGCTAATGAAGTTACACCAGGGCTCATAAATTGACACACCTTGCCCCGTGTAACACCACTAGATCCGGACGTGGCATGCGCTGATGATAAATACCAACTAAAAGTCGGACCCACCATCGAAGCTACTACAAGTACAATATATCACTTTTCATACATCATTTTTATAACAGAATTTCGACATTATCTCCCCTTTAAACAAGACTAATCAACCTATGATCAATTTCACACAAATCCCAAACTATAACACAATACAATAAAAATAAGCCGAAACCTCAACTTTTACCTAGAAGTAACATGAAATATACATGTAGGTAGAAAATACATAGTGAGCCCCTAACCATTTACAAGTGATGCAAAATCACATCTGGACATGAACATGCACTCCAAAATACTGATTACATACTCTACGAAGTGAGTCATACTAACAACCTCTGTCGTGTGGTTCTAACTCTAAAATCAGATGCTCAACTTCAAAAGATGCCCAAAAACTCAACTGCTGCCTGATAAGAAAAATGTGAGAAAATATATGAGTTAATAGCTCAGTAAGTGGAGAAGTTCAAAAATAAATATACTTTTTCTATTTTACATTTTTATCAAAAATCGAATTCATATCATTGAATAAATCACAAGATAACATCATATAACGTGAGACATTTACATAGTGTCATAAAATATGCTCTCAAAGTCAAGCTATAAACATCAACTGATAACTGTACTATAATCTCATCATATCCAATATCCTGAAAAATCCACCAAAAATGTACCATCTAACTGAAATCTATAATCTGCCCCTCGGGCCAGGAACTTTCACCAGGGGCCTTTGGCCTTCTCAATGAATGAAAGTCGGTCTCCAAGACCTCTCATAATCAATTTTAGAATATGGCCAATACCCCTCTATGAACTATATGTACACGGTCGAAATCAATATTCGGTCAAAACCCCTCCGTGTAGGATAGAATACGGCCAAGGCCCCTCTGTGAACTATAATCACGGGTATTTTTCTGGCCGATCTCAATATTACATGCTCACATACCAAACAAATCTCAATATCACATGTCTTACATACCAAGTCTCAAATGTGCCATAAATAATCTTTGAAATTTCACATGTATCATAATAAAAGATATTTCCATAATAATTAAATAATCGAACACATATTTGCACATACTTTGATAATAGACTTAATTTATAAATACTTTAAAAATATTTATATTTTCCACTCACAGAACTATATACGCCAAAATCAACTCGGTTGGTAAGCTATTTATATCCATATTGCCACTTGAAATATGATATAATTTTTAAATTAATAATTAACTATTTTAAGTAATTTCAATAATTAAAGAGGCGATACTCAAACTTAATTATTTCACGTTTAGACGATTTCTAAAGTCTCTTTAATTACGAGAACTAATTTTTCTTTCATTTTATTCAATTTCATAGTTCATTATACTTAACCCCTTCAATAAAATTTAATTTAATCTAACAATCTAACAACTATAAAATTAAATATAACTTGACAATAAGTAACTTTTTACTTATCTTTCAAAATTGATGAACTCAAGCCTAATAGCATAGACCACTTAATTTCTAACACGTTGGCGAAATTTTTCTATATATTTTTTCTTCTTTTTCCTTTCTCTTTTTCTCTCTTCTTCTTCTTTGTATCGTTTTCTTTTGAGTGTGTATTTTGTGTGTGTGTGTGTGTGTTTTATATATATATATCTACCACCTACTATTTTCTTTTACCTTTTTTTTTTTGGTTTGACTTTTCTTTTAATCACTCAAAGTGTAACAAACTCCCTTGAACTTTAAACACTCTCCAGGATGAGATCTTCCACATAATTGGCAAGAAGGAAATCTGGCACTAGTAAAATTCTCTACCTGTCTCGGAGTAAATGATCTCTGGGAAGAACCTTGAGTATAAGTACGACTGACCAATGCTGCTGTACAGGACTGGGATTGAATCTCTAACCCTGACTTCCTCGAAATCAAGATTTGAATTGACCTAAACTGGATACACCAGGTCGAAATCCTCTATTGTCCCTCCGTAGTAGTCTATAGCTAGAAGTACTTGCCATTATCTGACCACTGTTTACTCTAACTATTGTTTGTTCTCTACCATTTGGCCCATCATAAATGCTATTTTCTACTCTCAAGGCTGATTCCACCAATTTTCCAAATTCATTCCAGTTTGCAGCTGTTACTACTAACCAGATTTCTTCGCTTAACCCATTTTCAAATCGTCTACATTTATCAATTTTGTTGCTTACCAAAACTTGGGCATACTTTGAAAGTTTTATAAATTTCACCTGATATTCTGAAGTAGTCATATGGCCTTGTACTAGTTTCAAAAATTCCTCCTGCTTTGCATCTTTATAGGACCGAGGGTAATAGGCATCGTAAAAGATACGACGAAAATCTGTCCAATTGATGATGGAAGGGTCTAGATATGTGCTTCGTATTGACTGCCACCAATCATATGCACCCTCATCTAATAAGAAAGTGGCAAGACACAAGTTTTGATCAGCTGAGCAACCCATAACATCAAATACTCTCTCTATCTTGGTCATCCATGCCTGCGCAACTGCAGGATCGGCTATGCCAGTGAAAACTTTAGCCCCTAATTTTGTAGCCCTCTCAATACTAAAATCTCTATCAGCATTACGCATAGCAGATGCAACAACAATAACAATTCTTTCGACAGCCATAGAATCAGTTCCAATCATATTTCCCTGTCCCCGTTGTTTAGGAGGCTGATGAACTGATTCATCTCTATCAGGAGCAATGTGAGACTGGGGCAACATATCTTGGAGCCTTCGAGTTTTGCCATTATAAGGCATGACTCACCTATAGTTATGCATGATATACTAAACATCAGAATGTATGTATGTACAATGCAAACATATGAACTCTAATGTATGCTTTGATTTTGGAGTCAAAGTCACACAACAGAGGCTATTAGTATGACTCACTTCATAGAGCATGTAGTTAGTATTTTGAGACGCATGTTCATGTCCAGATGTGATTTTACATCACTTGTAAATGGTTAGGGGGCTCACTATGTATTTTGTATCTACATGTATATTTCATGTTATTTCTTGGTAAAAATTGAGGTTTCGACTTATTTTTATTGTGTTGTGTTATAGTTTGGAATTTGTGTGAAATTGATCACCAGTTGGTTAGTCCTATTTACAGGGGAGATAATGCTGAAATTCTGTTAGAAAAATGATGTATAAAAAGTGATATTTTGTACTTGTAGTAGCCTTGATGATGGGTCCAACTTTTAGTTGGTATCTATCATCGGCACATGCCACGTTCGAATCCAGTGGTGTTACATGGTGCGGGGTGTGTCATAAATACCTCACTTGTGAATGCAATATTTGCCTTCTCTTTTTAGGTTAATGTTTTGTTTTTGGAATTTGTAGGTTTTCTCAAATTTCTTGCCATGTTTTTTTTTCTTGTCAAATTCTTGTTAGTTGGAACATGAACGAAAATTTGAATTGTGCCTCAATGTCTTCCTTGTACTTTAACTTCTAATCTCGATAGCTAAAATCAATACTAGTGCACTACTAGAAGTAGAAGGCTGCGTGTATTCTTTGTATTTGTTTTAACTTTACATGATATTTTTATTACTTTCAAATCACTATTTATATGATCTCATAAATGATTATACATAACGGTTCATACGTTTCATATGCAGACAGTATGATGATTTTGAATTATTTACACTAATGTAAATTTGTCACTTCTTTTAATTTCAAGTCGCTTTTTTGAATTTCTATCACTTCCAACTTATAAGTTGTTGTGTTTCTAAAATTAAGTTATATTCTATATTTGGTTAATTCAAGTGAAGTATAATCACATAGCGATAATATGTAGAAGAAAATAACTATTCCTTGAATATATTCTAAGATTTTGATTAGTATTTCTCAGTTTTTTGAGTAGTTTGTCACTTCCAACTTATAGCGCATTATATTCCTAAAATGAGGTTATATTCCATGATAAGTATAATTCATGCACTTATTTAGACCATATTACTAAATTTTTATGCTGTCAACATATTAATTTCTATTTAACTTGGGTTGATTTTCTTTTTGTTTTTAGTGATTGACTCGTTTGAAACAATTGGAAAGGAATAAAGACAAAATCGAATAAAATCTATAATTTCGGATCAAATTACACAAGTTTGAATTTGAGAAGGACATTGGTTGCACATGGATGACATCAAGGACTAAATTGAATGATTTTAAAAGAATTGAGGGCTTGAAAAAAAATATACATTAAATGGGCCTCAAGTAGAGCTGACATGGTCCAATTCGGTTTGATTCTCTTTAGAACCGAACCGAACCGAATCGAAAATTTTAGGTATTTAGTAAGTGGAACTGTCGGGTTCAAATATAATTATGGAACCGTTTGGGTTCGGTTCCGTATCATAATTACATTTTTTAATATTTACAACAACACTACATAAATACATCTAATAACATATTCAATCATAGCTTTTCCAAATTAACGAAGTCCAATTCAAAAACATATAAATAACAAGTTGTCCAATAAGATTAATTTACCAACATATATGAATACCAAAAATTAGATATTAATACTAAAATATTGGCGATTCATATCAATAATTCATTTGCTTTAGCATTCAAGCCTTCAAGTCTACATAAAAAATAAAAATAAAATTCTCGAATTAGAATTCATAGAGATATATTTTTAAGTATTACTAATACTTACCAACTATTTGATTTAATCATCAATTGTTTGACTTGCTATACGAAGAAACTCTACAGAAAAAATTGAAAAAGCACAATCAACAAACATAAATAAACTAAAATTGTTCAACTAATAAGATTTAATAAGAAAAATAAAACATATATATTATTACTTGTCTCAATGCTCTTATAAAACTTTGTCTCTTCAATGCAAACTCTATCTTGGGAAACTCTCAAAAGTCTATATTCTTCCATTAGTCAGTTTTGTGTACAAATCAAAGCCTCAACTATTTTAGGAGTTAAAGAATTCCTAAATGGATCAAGAATGTGCCTTCCAGTACTAATTGCTAACTCAATCAATCAATCACCTAATTAGTTAATTTGTTTATAAAAAATTTAAATAATTAGATTTATTCAATATAAAAAATAGGAAGATTCGGTTCTTGGTCTAGTGCCGAGAACTGAACTGTACCCGTCGATTCTCGATTCAAATACTCGTTTGAGTATTTAACTTGAGAAGAACAGTCGGGTTCAGTTCGAGAGTTTTGTCAAGCCCTAATCTCAAGTTTGGACATGTATTTGGAATGAAAGTTAAAAAACAAAAAATAAAAAATAAAATAAAACAACAATTGGAGTTTTGTTGGAAAAAGAGCTGCTTGCTGGAGAGTTTGTATATAGATATACATGTGACTTGCAGCCTAAAATGTAAATACACGGATACAAAGGCGGAGAGGGGGAGGTATACACACACAATTGGGTGGTTGCAGCAGAGAAATAACATTGGAGTTCCTTTTGGGGAGTCAGACATTGTGGCTGGGGATTGATTTCATATACAGAGACAACAACAGTTGTTTTGTAAACCCCTACCCCGTACCTCAAGCATTTCCCATTATTTTTTCAAACAGAGACAGAAGTAGAATTGCACAGACACATATTGGAGGACGGCGGCTCAATCGAATGGAAGGCACACTAATAGGAAAATTAATTGCGTTCCTTCAATTTTTGGTGATTTTCTTTTATCCTTTAGTTGTTTTATTCCAACATTATGTTAGTATAATACTTTTCATGTATTGAATGATGATGAAACCTTTCTATTTATTTTTAAGGCAAGATAAGTATATTAGTTAAACTTTTACAATTCTTGATTAATCTTGTATGCTAAATTCTATTATTTGGTTGTTTAATCATCAATTTGAATATATTGTTGCTTACTGTAGTGCTAGGAGGCTCACGATAGATTTAAAACACTGCTTGATTAATACACATGTAATAAATTTTAGGAATAATATTTATCACGTGTGCAATCTTTCAGATAATTAATAAGTGAATGCGTTCTATTCATTCAAATTCGGACTCGAAATAGATTCGGGTTATGACTAGAATAGATTTAATTGGTGTTGGAAAAGAAAATTAATTATAATATCGATTGTCAAGAATGCAAGAACGAAACTCACTATGTAATTGAAAATTGGAATAGATATTAGTAGGTGGATTCGTAATCCAATACAATCATTCTATACGCATACTAAATTCAAATTTAACAAGCTTTAATCGATTAATTTAGAATAATCACAAACTACAATCACTTTTGTTTTGCCTACTTTGAATCTAATTAAATAATAGTACGCTCAATTGAATTTCAGTTCTCGTGGGACGATACACATTACTCATTATATATTACTTGTCAACGATCCTATACACTTCCAGGTTTCGCACGAACATTCCATATTTAATTAATATATGTGAGAACAATCACAAAGAGACAATATGTAGAAGAAAATCAATTGCCATTGGATCCATTATAAGGTTTTGATTGCATTTCTCACTTTTTTGGCTTTTTTGAATTTCTATCATTTTTGAAATTCGATCACTTTTTTGAGTGTTTGTTATTTTATTTTTTTTTTAATTTTCGTCCTTTTTTTTTCCACTTTATTGAATTTCTACTATTTCCAACTTATAGAGAGTTGTATTTTTAAAATGAAGTGAAGTATAATCACAAAGAGACTGCATTTAAAATAAAAATAAAAATAAAATCAACCACCCCCTTTACCTATTCTAAGGTTTTGATGGGCGTTTCTCATTTTCTTGAATGTTTATCGGTTTTTTTTTTTTTTTTTTTGTCATTTACTGAATTGCTTCCATATATAATGCAATAGAAAGAGAGTTCATTTAATCTTTCAAATAGATAAAGTGACATTATACGTCAATTTTTAATTAAAAATTGACAATTAACTTTTCACAGTATTTTACTTATAAAACACTTTTCATATGATTTTTGAAAAGGCCTTGATTTTCAGGATATTTGATGTGATCCATGGCACGAAGGCAAATTTGGACTTTTTAACACTTATTTACCTATAATAGGATAACTTCTATCAGGGTTTTAATTGCTTTAGCAGCTTTATATAACATGCAGATACATCATATGAATGTTAAGACTACATTTTAAAATAGTGAATTACACGAGGAAGTTTATATGGAACAACTAGGAAGTTTCAAAGTAGAAGGCGAAAAACACAAAGTTCACAGACTTGTTAAATCCTTATACAGATTGAAACAAACTTCTAAACAGTGGCATGAAAAGTTTAACAATATCATGATTATTAGAAATGGATTCATCATAGATGAGTATGATAAATTTGTTGAAAAAATTCGGAAAAGCATGCGTTTTGGTGAGTCTATATACCGATGACATGTTCATACTAGGGACTAATATTGAAGTCATTAACAAGAAAAAGATAATGCTAACCACTAACTTTGATTCGAAAGATATAGGAAAAGCAAATTTGATTTTGGGAACAAAAATTTCTTGAATACCTGCTGTGATAAACTAATCTTCAACACATTATGTACATAAAGTGATTGAGAGGTTCAAGATCAATGGTACTAATGAGTCTAATAATTCTTTTCCTTCTCGTGTAGTTCTTTACAAGAATGCTGAAAATCATAAAAAAGAATTAGAGTATTCCCAGATAATTGGAAGCCTAATGTACTTAATGAGTTATACAAGGCCAAATATAGCCTACTCGATAAGCAAGCTAAAATGATATGCAAGTAATCTCAGTAACGAATGTTGGAGTACTTTACTTAGAGAGTATTGGGATACTTAAAACGTACTCGAGAGTATTTGTTACATCATAAAAAATATGCTTGAGTAGTTGGAGGATACAGTGATGCTAGGATATAAGATACGAATGAATTTAAGTCTACTAGTGGTTACATATATAATCTTGGAGGTGGGGTGATTTCTTGGAGATCTTCTAAACAAACTTGTATAGCTCAATCCACAGTGGAGTCCAAATTTATTGCTTTATACAAAGTAGGAGAAGAGGCTTAATGGTTAAGATATTTCTTAGAAACAAGACTCATGTTGGCTCATTAAGAAGTCTTTGTAACAAAAAAAAACAAGTTTAAATTCAAAGTTGCAGAAGTTATCATCGATAAGTTGGCTCACAAATAACAAATTCTTTTTAAGCTTTTGTACTACTATAGCATTATCTAAAACAAGTTTACTTTGGGAGGTACTAAGTAATGAATTAAACGTATATGTAATGGGTTAGGCTTGCCATTACTGGCAAAAATACAGTCATGTCCAAACTAAGGTTTTAAAAGTTTTACTTTACCTTCTTGCTTTGTCATGTGAGTTGTCATACCCGAATCAACATAAAAGTTTGAGTCATTACTCATTGTCATCGTTTAAATTCATTGATGTCCTTGTCTGCTGATTGTTCTCTTCTTCCTAAGTTAGTCGCACCGATAATAGCATTTGAGGCAAAATGAATTTGGTTTGATTGACTGCTGGTTCCAATTGTTGTTGTTGTTCTACCTTAGTTCTGGAGGAAAATTGGAGGGTTGATTATAAATGCTATTACTGTTTTGGGGATAATTTCGAGTTTAGGGAATTCCAGCCTCATCCCCTCTATAATTTCTTCTTTCTCCAGAGTTTCTTCCTCTTCCTCTTTCGCTGAAGAAAGCATGGTTATGATCAATTTCTTGCTCTTTTTCAGTGATGTAAGCCTGCTCAAAATCTTACAATAACATAACAAATTGAGTAAATGAAGCATATTGTAGTTTTGACAAAACAGCAATTTGGAATTCCATGTATTTATTTCCAAGGGCTTTTGGAACTTGAAAAACTTTGTCTATATCCGAGAGTGGGTTTCCTATGGCAGAAAGTTTGTCATAGATTTCTTTGAACCTCCGGAGATATTCACGAAGCAAGAGATTTCCGTTGGACAAACCGTAAATGTTATTTTTTGGTTGAGCTTCACTATCTTCAGTGTTGGACAACAACTTTTAACGGATCAAACTCCAAACTAAAAATTATGCATCCGCACCATAGAACATGCTCAATACCTCTTCATTCATATTACAGAGAAGCCAGGACATTAGAAGATCATATCGATGATCTATTGCTCCTTTTCTGAATTTTTTGTTCTTTCCAGCAAAATCAACAACTTCATCGGCTGGTTTTTTGAGTCATTGATGTGGTGTTCCAACCCAAGGTCTCGAATCAATGGCAATATTTGAGATTTCATAGAATAAAATTTGTGGAGGATAGTTTGACAGAAATAAAACTAGAGCATTGGTGAAATGAAGAAATTGAGAGTTTAGGCTCATACCATAATAATTTTTAAGAAAATGACAAGTAATTTGTAGTAAATGAAATGTATTAATTTCTTGTCTGTGTATTTCAATGGTGTAAATGGTATATATACCCATGGAGCTGTCGATTATAAGTCAATTCAGGTATGTAATAATTGTCAAAAATAATTACTCTTTCTAGTGAAATGGTTAACTTTGAACTTCAATTTCAGCGGGAACCATACTCTAATTTTAAGGAAACCAAGCATATTCCTGTTTTACTTTGCGAGGTGATTAACATGATATATTTATTTATCAAAAATCATTTAAAATTGAAAGAAATATTTGATTTCAAATTTACCCACTTGAAGCTTTTTTTAAAGTGGAGAATTTGATTTAATTGGAAATTGTCAGCCACTTATCCCACATAGAAAACCATAAAACTTTTGTGTGATTTATACAGAGGAAGTTTAGCATCAGAGTTTTAGGCCTTAGAGGGTATCAATAGTTTTTGGAAGGGGAAAGATTTATATCCTATTAGGTTTGGTTCTAAGCACAAGCACGTGTTCGAGTGCAGGTGGGTCATTGTCTTACATATATCTTTTTAAACAAAATTTATTTGAATTTTAGGCTAAATTATAATTAATCAAATTATTGGGTACTTAGCGAAATTATTTTTAACGGTACATTAAAACTCCTACCATTAGTTTGTTTTTGTGTATTTTCTAGTATGAGCATGATGTAGGACGTATTGGCCATATTGGGGAAAAAATTACTAGTAGAAATGGAACATCCTAACTCCGGATTGAGTCTATAAAACCATTTTGGAAAGAAAACGACGAGAGGAACAATACAACGAATTTCGGCCATTCGAGTTCGTTTAATTGATTTTTAAAGTTTTGGCACAATTTTTGTCAATTTGTTTTTGTTTGTTTTTTGTTTTTCTTTTTGTTTTTTTTTGTTTGCAATTCTAGTTTGTTTAAACTTTGTTTTCATTACTTTTAGTTGTTTTAAACTATGTTTCCTTGTAAACCCTTATAAATAAATGGTTAGTTCTTTTTTTATTATTATTCTTCAATAAAATTCGTGAAGATATTTTTTTTCTTAATTTGGTAGATTCCAAATTTCGTATTCTTAAAGTTTTCACTTGAATTCTTTTTTCTCGCTACATCAAGTGGTATCAGAGTTGGCATTCCCGTCTCTATATCTTTGATTCATAAACATGGGTGACGTATCAGTTACTAGGGCAAATTTAGATGTAATAAATCGATGGCTTGACGAACGGATTGAAAATCTTACTATTCAGATAGAAGAAATTTGTCAATTGCTTCTACGAGGTGCTGAAAATAATGGCTAGAATGAACAACAGGTAATCAATAGTGAACGGATGGCTAAGCTTGTAGTTCGGAGAGAAAATAATATGAGACATGTAGTAGAAGATAATGAATCAGAGTTGGAAGAGGAGTTCGAAGTACCACTGCATCATATTAATCATCAAAATCGAGATACTTTGATGATTATCGAATTAAAGTAGACATTCCTCCATTGTTTGGAAATATGAAGATCGAGGACTTCTTGAATTGGTTGGTAGAGGTTCAGAGTTTCTTTGAAATTATGGATGTCTCAAAGGACAAGATGGTTAAGATGGTGGCATTTTTTTTGAAATTTGCAACAGCAGTATGGTGGGATCAATTACAAAATGCTCGAATGAAACAGGAAAAGAGTCGGATTCAAACTTGGGGAAAGATGAAGCAGTTTTTGATGGATCAATTTTTACCTGCATATTATGAACAGATTTTATATCGTATGTATCTGGGATGCACACAGGGTAATGGTACAGTGTCAGACTACACCAATGGATTTATGGAATTAGCGGAGCGGAATAACCTGTCAGAATCTGAAAATCAAAGGATAGCCAGGTATATCGACGGTTTTAAAGTGGCCATTCAAGATAGAATTGGGATGCAGAGCATTTGAACATTACATAAAGCTATTAACATGGCAATGAAAGCAAAGATGATGAAATCTGATAAGAGGATGGTTTCATATAGGAGGCCCTTACCTGTCGAAAAATTAGCATCCCCTCCCTTTAGACAAAGGAAAGGCCCTACAGTAAGCCCCAGTCAATCCTAACAGGAGTAATGTTGACAACAATACTCGATTTGGGAATAGAGGTCAGACTCAAGGTGCACCTCAAAATGTAACTCAATATGCTAAGTCCACAGGAGAAATTTGCTATAGATGTCAAAAGCTTGGGCATCACTCCAATAACTGTCCTGAGAGGAAGCGGGTCAATTTGGTGGAATCGAAGGCAGTGGATGAAGAAAAAGATACTGAAGTGGAAGATGAATATGTGGGAGTAGAGTTTGCAGTGGAGAAAAGAGTAGAAAGGCTCAATTTGGTACTATAATGAATCCTTTTGTCGCCTAAGAAAGAGGGACAGCGTCATTGCATCTTTCGTTCACTTTATTCTATCAAGAATAAAGTGTGAAGTGATCGTGGACAACGGAAGTTGTGAGAATTTTGTGTCGAAAATGTTGGTGAATTTGTTGAAACTACCAATTGAGAACCATCCTAAACCTTATTCACTTGGTTGGGTAAAGAAATTTCCTTCGGTTCAAGTTACTGAAACTTGCAAATTACCTGTCCATTGGTGAACATTATAAGGATGAAATTATGTGTGATGTCATAGACATGGATGCTTGCATATCCTATTGGGTCATCCATGGCAGTTTGATGTGGATTCAACTCTCCTGAGTGGTCCAAGTTCCACATGATGATATCGAGCTACATGCCATTAATTTCTCGCGAGATGAAGATTTTAGTGACAAATTAAGTGATAAGGAAAGTTATACACTAAGAGAATTAAACAATAGAATATTACTATGAAAAAATGTGAGGAAATGGAAGAATGTATGAGGAACAAGTAATTCTAAGAGGGATTATTTGTCTTAGACTCAAGAGAGAAGACTGAATTCAAGACTGATGAGAAACTGACCAAGAGTTGATTTGTTCAGATGAGGTATCAACTGCTTGATCTTTATAAGCTCCAAGAACCGAGGGTGGTATGGTGGTGGGATCATGCCAGTTGGCCTATAAAGTTGCAAAAAGTGAAGAATTTTATTGATTTGTCTTGTTAAGCAACTAAATCAGGATAAGGAACAATAGTACAACGTTGAAGAATCTTCATCTTCATGAAAAAAGTTTTTTCTTTTTGCATTTTTATCAATAAAGTTCATTTGTTTTCTCACAGTTTAGTGTCATAATCATATGATTATTCTTGATTTATATAAACATTAGAAAGCAACACTTGTGCTTAAAAGTGGCTTTTAGCTACTTTTCTCCAAACTATATCTCATGAGAACAAAAATGAGAAAATTAATTACAAGTATATAGGGCACTAGAATTATAAATAGATATTATGATCAATACAAGATCAATCCTCTTTTAAGTTCTGGACTACCTTAAATACTTCATTAGAATATATTTTCAACTAGAGGAAAAAAAACTCCTCAGATAGAGCAATACTATTGTTCAATGCACAATAATCACAAGCCACGTTAGTAGGACAATGCACAATCCTGCCAGAGGTTCGAGATAAGTCACAAAAAAAGAGGGAAAACCGGGCTTAAACTGGCCAGCTCAAATCCCTGGCCATGCATGGGTCATCTTGGGGTTCTCCGTCAGGAGACATGCCAAGTCATTTTACACACCTAATTACGTTTGAAATAATCATGACATGATAGTATTTAGTTATGAATATCATACAAATATTGCTGTCATTAGATTATTCAAAGAAGCTCTAAGCTTGGACCCAACTCATGAGAAGGACCACCCTACATATATGCAGATTCTATCATTTCACAACTTGTATAAAAGGGTCCACAATCCCTTTCCATTTCATCAGATTTTTTATGCAACAAGCACAAAAAAGATTAGCAACTTTAACTGCAAGAATCTTCGTCTCTAGCCCATAATGGCAACATTTTGATCTCAATGACAAGCCATTTCCTCAAAATATGATTGGTATGCTGTAGTTTGACTACACGGCGCCAAGATTTAACCTCTAGAATAGGTCATTGCTATGCTTATTATATGTTATACCCTTGTAATGAAGACTTCTCAATGAGCCAATTATATCTTGGGAAGTAGTTTTAGTTGACTACGTGGCGCGAAGGTTCACTTTGAGAAATTTAAAATAGGCCCAGATTCTCAACATTCAAGACTCACAATCTATTTCGATATATACTATTTTCTATGAATCAAGCTTGAAAGGAGTAACAACTTTTACTGCAAGAATCTTCATACCTAAGTAGTATTAACAACGTTTTGAGTTCAAATATAAGTCTTTTTCTCAAGGTAACTTTCGTACGCAATACTGAAGGATACTATGAAAGATCTTTACTTTCTTTTCTTCTGTCATGTCAAATCAAACTAACGAACATAACAAACAGACCATTACAGTGTTTGATCTTAGTTATTCATTGAGGAGGCTACTTGATGAAAATTATCATTTTAGGAAGTAGTTTTGGAATTCTAGGAAAGATTAATAGATGCAAATAAGCACAACTTGTATGATGTTGGATATCACTCACATCTAGTATCTTCTTTTAGAAAAATTCAAGAAGAACTGAGAACAGAAGATGAGAATTGGAAAGGGTTCATGATCCGTCATCATTCTAGGTATCAGGCATGGAAAAAGAGTACTGCAAGAATTTTTATCTCTATTAGTTATTAATTGCAGAGATTATGCTACTTACACATAAAAATGGTATATAATGGATTACATAGAATGATGTGTAGGGAAAAGATTTGATGAAAAATTTTATTGTGTTTTTAATTGACAAATAATAGAATGACATGTGACATTATGTAAAACTTGATAAACATGTAGCAAGGTCTGGTAGCAATGTTTTGAGTTAAAATATATCTTTTCCTAATTGTTTGTAATATTTTGACTAGGAAATTTACAGATCTTCTAGTTATCTTGCAAGATTTTCAACCGACATTAGATTAGGACCATATATAGGTTGGGACTACTCTATTCCACTTGCTACAATAATATCATGTTCTCTTTTGAACATTCAAATAGTCCTTTCTTGGAGGGACTAAGCCTTAATCCTGATTACAGGATCAATGTTAAGTAAAACAAAATAAGAAAATAAAATATTATAGTAGTTCATTCTCAATCCTAGAGTTATTTCACTCAGTATTGTACTCATCTCAGTCTTTATCACAGAAAAAAAAAAGAAATAAACTCCCTTAAATCTCGAACTAACTTAACCATGTCATTTTGCCTCAAAGGTCCTACTTCTAGGGAAGGACAGTGAGAAGGCTCTATATACAATGTGCCCTCTCCTTGTACAAGTGTAAACATATTAGGACAAACATACACATTAATAAAATACTTAATATACTGATAAACCCGAAATGCACCTTAACTCAAACTATGACGATGTGTAGTCGAGGGAATATGTTTTTAGTATGATTAGACTCCATGCAGCCCAACACCTCTATATCATAGAAATGGGTGGCCTCGAGCTTATGAGGGCCCCAAAAAAATAAGTTCCAATTTTTTGTTAGAAGGTAGGCCAAATATTTTTATATATAATTTTGGATGAAGTCATTAATTAGTCCATAAAAGAAGGAATAATGCAAGGTGATAATTACATGGTATTAAATATGATAGATTTATTTAAATACAAAGTCAAATAACTCATTTAATTGAAACTATGAAGTGTTGACACCTAAATTAGTGCCAAATGGCATTAATCTAAGATAAGTCATCGGCTCAGCCTTAAAAAATCACAAATAAAGAATTTAATTCCATGATCTCTGTAGAAGATTATATGCCAAGCATCAAATGTAGGAAAGAATGAATCAACCAAACTATACAAATGTAATTTCATACCAAATCCCAGCCCCAAATTTAAATTGTAAAAAAAATAAGATTCTGCAATTGCATTTCAGTTGCCCATGACCAAATCTTCATAATTGTTTTAGTAGGAAATTCATGATCGATTGTGTTGAAGACAGCAATTTAAACGGAGTTTGATAGGGCAGATACAATTCTTGATAGGAATAGAATAGATGTTTTTTACACTAGGAAGGTATAGTCTTGATATTAGGGACTTATGGTTGTTGAATGGCTCGACCTGGCAGTGTTTGAGGAGACACAGTCCGGGGATTAAGGCAAGCCGGGCTAAGCCCAGTTTGCCACATATTTCGTTGCCATGGCCCGTGCTTGCAGGCCATCCCCGTTCCATCTTGATAAGGTCTTCTTCTTAATGACCTTTACATGTTGCAATTATACAAGCGTCATTGACTTGTGATTGCAGTCTATAGTATTATAGCATTGCCCTATTTAAGAGAATTTTTCTTTCCAGTGGAACGCATGTACTTGAAAGAACTAAGTCACTGTTTTTAATTAATTAAGAAAGGATTAAGCAATCCAAATAAAAAAACCATGTGAACAACTATAGATAAGCTGAGTTTACATTCTAAACAGAGAAATTCACAACTTAAAATATGATTGATTTTGTGCTATTGATCATAGAATAAACTTGTCATCTTACTGGTATACACACGCGCACTCAAGAAAAAGCAGTAAAAAATGTCACTTATAGGTATGCCTAACAATCATATGATTTTGACACTAAACTGTAAGAGAAAGTGCTAGGATGAAAGCCACCATTTTTGAATGAAAATGAGTCAAAAACTGACCAAACGGTCATTTTTCTATAACCATGCGATCGTATGGCATGGTTAGTGTCAACAAAAAAAAAAAAAGAGAGGAGGGGGGGGGGGGGGGGGGGGCAAGCATGAACAACCTTTTCATAAAGATAGAGATTCTTCAAAATTGTAATATTTTTCTTTTGTCCTGTTCAGTTGTGGTTCCTGATGAGACAGATCACTAAAATTCTTCAATTTTTGCAAGTTCATCGGCCAACTGGCATGACCCCACCCCATGAATTCTCAGAGCTTATAAAAGCTCAGGCAGTTGCCACCTCCTCTACACGTATCAGCTCTTTCGTTTCTCATCACTCTTCACTTGAGTGTCTTCTCTCTTCAGTCGAAGACAAATAATCCATCCTAGAATTATTTGTTCCCGCATTTATATGTTCTTCCATTTTTCATCCCTTTTTCTGGAGTAGACATTCAATAGTAGTGTTCCATCCTTTGTTCTATAACTTCCTAGACTTAATCAGTCCAAGAAATTAATGGCTTCTAGCTCGATATCTTCCTATGCCTCAGGCACTTGGACTGCCCAGGAGAACAAGGAGTTTGAGAAAGCTCTTGCTGTTTATGATGCTAACACACCTGACCGTTGGGCCAAAGTTGCAAGGGCTGTTGGAGAGAAAACCCCAGAAGAGGTGAAGAGGCATTATGAAATTCTTGTGGAAGATGTCACATACATTGAGAGTGGCCAAGTGCCCTATCCCTACTGCAGAAACTCTCGGGCTGCCTGTAACAGGGGAGGTATACAACATATACCACCCCAACCCACCCCATCAAAACACCACGAACACTTTAAAATCCATCATATAATCATCAGTCATCATGGATTGGTTTCTATTTTAAGGCATTTTCTTCCATGCTTAATTTGGCTAAGTACCATCAATCCTTCTACTTTCCCTAATGCATGTTGAATAACAAAAACATGCATCACTATGATGGTCGGCATATGAGCACGAGCATATACATATCTCTGAGCATGGGCGAATCATAAGACACCTTTAACGTGCACTCAACTTGTATATTTTGCCACTCCTTAGAAAAAATGAAGTGCACGAGGAGAAAATAGCTTACTACTACAAAACCATCCTACCATACGCTCTATTTCTCAAAATAAAATTCAAATTCTATGTGCATATTTGGTACATAGTGTTAGATGATAACACTAAAATGAATAAGATTTTAGCTTCGTTTTTCTTCCCTAACACTTCCTTTATATTGCTCCATGCAGGATGAAGAATCTATAAGTTCCATTGATGCGTCATTATACTCGTAATGATCAACTTTACTGCCGTCGTATTATATTCCCGAAGCTTAGCTAGCAACATGAATAAAACTGCAACGTTCATCCAAAACTGGGTGATAATATGCAGTAGTAATTTTAGAATTGTAGCAACACTAGTCTCTTGTTGTAAGCATATGTATGATGATCATAATGATCAATGGAGGAACCCAATAAGTTCCTTCCCTTCTGTAATAAATCTTTAAATTAAATCAAGGATTTGTTAAAATTTTAATTTCTATACAAATATTCTAGTTCTTAATAAAATATGAAAATGGAAAAACAAAAATCTCATGGATTAAGAGAATTGGATTAATGAAAAAGTATTCATTATAAAGAATTGGTCCAAACTATGAGTCTGACTGCAAATTGAGTGCTTGTTTGGGAAACTTAAAAAGTTGCTAGAAAGCATTGTATCTTCAAATATAAATGTCAATTTGATTATATTAGCACCAGTGCAAAGAACAAAATATGTCTTAACAAGATTCGCGATCGCGTACCTTACTTTATTTCACCTGATTCTAATTTTTACAAATTTTACGTTTCAGTGAGTCACATTTTGTGTGCCTTTTCATGCGTGTATATTGTTGGTTTTAGAAAATTGAAATTCTATATGATATTTTGCAGTAGTAAGTTGTGATTATTTTGTATTTCCACGCACATGTGTTTAGTTAACGGAATATATTCGCTAAAATACTACACCACAAGTGCACAGGTCGCGTTCAAGTAATAAAGTGGACCTTTTGAGTCCTGGTTGTCGGTTACTTGAGGAATGTATACTTTCGATTACACAACTCTAATTAATTTAATTATAACAATAAAAAGAAACACACACAATAAAGATTATGATTTTGGAAAATAACTAAAAATCTATAAAATAAGAAAATATAAAAATCTTGAGAATTTTGGAAGCAAACGCGGTTGAAATTTATGGTTTCATTTAACCGTCGCCTAATTAATTTCTCCACAAGTCAATTAAAAAGTTACTCATTTACAATGTTAGACTCGATTTTTCAAGTTTAGTTAATTACCTCTCTCGAGTAAAATTAACCCTAATTGATTTATTTAACCTACTATATCTTTATGTTGATTAAAACCAAACAATTGCATTAAATATTTGTGAAAATAGCTCATTAAGTCACATAGGGCTAGGGGTACATCTCTATTCCCTACACAAATCTAGAGTTTAGTTCTACTGTTTGGTCTAAAATGCACAATCTTCTATCGAACGATGTACAATTCACTAAATATAATCATTCATTCGCCACATAAATAAAAATGCATAAAATACAATAGAAGAAACACATAAAAATAAGCAAATCAATATTAAAGGGTAGATATTAAAATTAATCAAGGCTAGATTAAACTACAACAATAAATCCCAACACTAATAACTTAGCCAATTTTATACAAATGATAAAAGGGAGAATATTTTGTACAATAGATTGCAAGTTTGACAAAATAATTGAGAAAATATAACATGTAGATAAAACCCTTTTTTGCGCTTGCTCCTGATTTTCCCAAAGCTTTGTCAAGTCCTTAATTGAATCTCCTTGTGCTCTAAATTGTGCCCCAAAAATTACCGAAGAAAAGAAAAAGAAAGAAAAAATGAAAAGGAAAGTGAAAGAGAAAGAGAAAGAGAAGGAGGTTAGGATTTTTTTCCAAGACGAAGAAGAATGGTTCCAAAGGGTGAAAATGATGTTAAAAAGTGTAAAAATTGTCCTAGTCAAATTGCAAGAGGAAGCCCTGAAGAAATTAAAATGTACACACAAGTCCTTCATTTCAAACTGAGACGCGCACCTAGTACAAAATGAGGTGTGCCTTAGTCTTTTGGTGGCTTTTAGTTGCTCAAAATTGGAGCAAAGGCATGTGCCTTAGTTGCAGACGTACGTGCACGCATTACCCTTCTTTTTCCCTCCTTCAATTTGGTCACCAAAGAATTGAATGATTGGTCCTTCAACTTTTATCTTGTACATTTTAGTCCACAAATTTTGATTTTTCTTTCAATCACGTCCTCCAAAAATTGCACCCTGATGTCCCCAACTTTCAGCACTTGTACACATTGGTCCCCAACTACACATTTTTGTGTGCTTTTCGTCCCTTTTCACTCTCTTTTGCTTTGTTATATTTCCTTGGGTGATTTTTAGCTTATAAAAGCAAATATTACGTAATTGTGGATAGAATTTTATTCATTTAATCAATAAATAACATATTTAGATATCAAATAAGTGTGTAAAAATACAGTTATCAGAATATAATTTATATACCAATTTTTTTAACTATTCTGAAGGAATTGGGTTATCAAACTGTCAACTTCAAGCCCCCTATGTGACTTGTCAATATTGGATTCGACAATTAGTGTTGGAATTGTATTTACACTGACTTTGATTCTGTGTTTCTTTGCAATATTGTTGATGGCATTCTAATTTTCAACAGTTGATCATGAAGAGAGTCTCTAAAGTAGGAAGGAGGATGTTTGTCACTGATTGACCATTGATGAGGAATGGAAGGATGTGAAACAGCATTTGTAGGTGAAGGGCATGAGTTAGGTAATGAGGATGGAGAATTGCATGGGGATGCTGGTGTGATTGGAGGAGATGAATTGAGACACTACAAGGAGTTAGTAGTTGAGTTTCAAACAATATCATTCGTATCATTGATTGAGGACGAGTTAATAGGTCGAGTGTTGGAATAAATGGTTACTATTTATAATGAATTGGAATAAGTCTCCAATGGGTGCAACTCTTAAATAGCAAATTGTGCATACAAAGAGTCATGTTGTTTTGAATGAGTGTGACTATTTTAAAAATGTGTATGATGAAACATGACCCTTTTATGAAGCATGAAATTTTGATAGGGTAAAATAAAATGTACACCATAAATATGAAAAGGTGTGATTTATGTTAAAAGATGCAATCATTCGAAAAGTCACTTGAAAATCTATAAAAGGATCTCTAGTTCCATTTTTCTTATACCAAATCAATTCAAGTTATAATTAGATCAATGGTATTAATGAGTCAAATAATCCATTTCCTTCTCATGTAGTTTTTCACAAGAATACTGAAAATCGTAAAAAAACAAAGGAAAAAAGACCAGTTAGAGTATTCCAGATAATTGGAAGCCTAATGTACTTATAATGAATTATATAAGGCCATATATAGCCTACTCAATAAGCAGGCTAAGTCAATATACAATTAATCCCAATAACGAATATTGGAGTACTTAGAGAGTTGAGAAACTTAAAATGTACTTGAGAGTATTCATTACATTATGAAAAAATATCCTTGAGTAGTTGAAGGATGTAGTGATGCCAAGACATTAGATACGAATGAATCTAAATCTACTAGTGGCTACGTATTTACTCTTGGAAGTGGTGCAATTTCTTGGAGATCTTCTAAACAAACTTGTATAGCTTAGTCCACTATGAAGTCCAAGTTTAATGCTTTATACAAAGTAGGAGAGGAGGCTTAATGGTTAAGAAATTTCTTAGAAGATATTTCAATACGGCCAAAACCTATGCGGCTATATGTATCCATCGACATAATCAAGCAACTATATAGACCTAGAGCAGAAAATTTTGTGTACAAGAGTAAGTTGAGACATATTCGTCACTGACATGATACCATACGACAGTTACTCTCAAATGCAACAATATTGATTGATTTTGTTAAGTAGAAGGATAATTTAGCAGATCCATTTATAAAAGGGGTATCTAAAGATATATATAGTGCGCATATAGGAAAACGGGTATAAAGCCCATATAATGAGTCAATTTAATAAAAATTTAACCTTACGACTGGAGATCTTAGGGACTACGTTCAACAACAAAAACTAGTTATGAATGACTAGATAAGAAGCACTTCAGAGTTTTAACTCCTTTTCATTTATATAATGTAAATAAATGTTGCCTGTCAAGGATCGATTATGATAAGATATTCTTTTAATGATGAGTATATCTTGTAAACAATACGAGTATTGTAAGACGCTCTTCATAGAACATCACCTATGCCAGTGCAAATTTGGCCTGTTCAAATGAGGGTTTTTACTTAGGCGAATTCTCTAAAATACTTGAAAAACCCAATAGAATTCAAGGCCAAAAGAATGAACACAATAGAGAACAAGTACGATATGAAAAATAATATGTTTGATCTATTGTCTAGGCTTACAATAATGGCCAACAGTTCAAAATGTTTTGTTTACTAATTAGCCAAGTGAGTCCGATAGATTCTTACTAAGGAAGATTAGAAATGAAAAGTACCTATCTTGATGCATTATTCTTCAGTAATACTCTTCTTCATCTTCCTTGGATCTTGTTGGCTTATTTCATTTGTGTGGGGGATTGTCTAAATGTACATGCTGAAAAGTTATAACCTTTTGATAGGGTATAGTCTACACCATAAATTTGAAAAGGTGTGATGAACGTTAAAAAAATCAACCATTCAAAAAGTCACTTAAAAATCTATAATATTATCAATACTTTCGTTTGATGAACAAGGTTTGTATAGTACAGTATCTACTTTGAAAGAAACGTTGTATCTTGGAAGACAAATATTCAATTATCCTATTGGAACTAGTGCAAGGGACGAAATTTGTCTTAAAGAGATTTGCTACGGTATACCTTGCTTCGTCTCCATTCTATTTTTGTTTCTTTCAATTGTACTAGCCATTAATTTGACAACATTGAGTAGGTATATTTTCAGTTTAATTAAGAAAAGAGTCTACATTATAAGGATCGTCATTGACGGAAATGTGATGGAAGTTATGGTGAGGTGAATTTGTTGAATTTGGAGATGAAAAACTGTGTGAATTTTGTGAAAACCATTCATCAAATTTAGGGAACATAGTTTTTTGATGTATCTTATGTGAGCATCAAAATATTTTTAAAAGAATAAGGAAAATGATTTTCTTAAAAAAACCTACGCGGCGAAATATATATATGCAATGACTATGGATCAAGACAACGATATCCTTTATATAAAGGACTATATCCTAAGAGCACAAGGGATTACAAGAAAATTTATACATACTACGGTTGTTAAATATGGAAAGCATAAGAGATTTGTTGCTGAAATTCCACATTGAGTCAAATGATGTGTGAGTTCATCTGAAGTGAATTTGCCAACTCTGTCTGATGAAGTGCATAAGGGATTAAAGTTTATGATGAAATGGGACCGTTGCAAGGCAAAATAATGGCTTTTGATTTCATGATAACTTCGGATTTGTTCGTTTTTGACGAATTGCTAGTCTAATTCGATTGAATCGAGCCAATGAATAAAACACAGTGCCTTTGGCCCTGATGCAAGGCCAATTTTGGGCAAAATCTATCGTTTAGGCACTCGTTTAGGCCTTTTTGTTATTTATGGTAATTTTTGTTTTTGCAATACCTCTTTTCATAAAATTCGGATTTGTATTCCGTTTGTTGGAGGATAATCCTAAAGATAAGGATTTTCCATTTTAGTACTTATCTCATATTTTTCTATTTTTGGAAAAATATCTTTTTTATTCTATTTTCCGAATTTTGCTATTTTTTTTTCTATTTAAGGTGTTGTAAGCTCTTTGAGGCGGCAGTTCTTGAATTCAAAAAATATTTTCATGAGAGTTTTCTCATTATGTAATTGTTCATCTTCCCTATAATCTCCGCTATGTTACTGTCACTTTGGAAGGTTTTGATTTTTCCCGTCAAAATGATTCTCAATAAAAACTTGAAATATAAGCAAACAAGAATAAAAATCAGATTTGTTCTTTAAAGGAAATAACCATGTATAACGAGTAAAGTCATCAATAAAAATCACATAATACTGGAATTTTTTAGAAGACGATGTTGGGCAGGCCCCATAAGCCACTATATATATTTTCAAGAGAAAAAGTTGAAATAGTATGTGGTTTATTGAATGAAAGTTTACAACGATTTCCAAGTTAACAACTAGTACATATAATATTTTTTGTCAACCATTTTGAAACATTTATAGCTTTCTTATTTTCTGGCTTTAAGAAAATGAAATTTGGATGTCCTAAACGAGCAAACCATATTTTCGAAGGGGTTCCTTGAGATTTGACTGCAACTCGGGCTTCGAGTTGTCCTACCTCAAGAGAATATAGCTTTCTCTATCTACAAACCCTGTCCATGATTTGTTGTCTGTAGTCCTTAATAACAAAACAAAAAGGTTCAAATTCAAAGTTGCATGAGTTATCATCAACAAGTTGGCTTACAAATAACAAATTCTTTTTAAGCTTTTGTACTACTATAACATTATTTAAATCAAGTTAACCTTGATAGATATTTTGTAATGAATTAAACGTATGTGTAATGGGTTAGGCTTTCACATTATCGATAAAAATACAATCATGTCCAAACGAAGGTTTTAAAAGTTATAGTTCACCTTCTTGCTTTGTCGTGTGAGCTGTCACACCCAAATCAACATAAAAGTTTGTCATCCAGTTATTTTTTTTTTTCAATTTTATTCTGGTAAATCTACAAGTCTAAGTATCTTCAGATTGTTCGAATGAGAAAATTATACTCTAAAAACAACAATAATAAGATTTCTAAAGTTGAGAAATCATATCCTTATGTAAAAACCTTCAATGGAGACAGATTGGGATTCAACTTGATTTGCTTGTGGAATTGTCTTGTGCCAATTCATCAATCTTGGCTTGTCCTTTTCCTTGAATTGTGAACTGAATATGGGGAATCTTTTCAGCGTTCCCAAAATAGCCCAACTGATATTAAGAACAAGTTAAATTTATTTTGTAAACGACACAACTTTGTTTATAAAAAACCTTTCTGAAGACAGGATAAACATAGAACAAATTTAGGAGTTGAGACGCATAATATCTATGATAAAAGAGGAGGGAAAATTGCACTATTTGAAGATTTATTACAGAAGGCAAGGAATTCATAAGCTTCCTCCATTGATCATCATACATATGCGTACAAGTTGAAACTAAAAAGACAAGGGAAAGAAACATTCTCTGATTCTAAAATTACTAATGCATATCATCACCTAGTTTTAGGTAAACTATGTCTTTTTATTTCATGCTGCTATGAGCTTCCAGAAGGAATACAAAAGGACGTTCATAAGTTGATTGTTACGATGCTTCTGTGGAACTTTAGAAATTTCATCCCGCACAAAACCATAATCAAGAAGAAAAGTAAGCATACCAATGATATTGTGGCGTGTTTAGCAAGAGGATTATATAATACTCAGGACAAGGTTTGGTGGTGACTAATGAAGCTATCTTCTCGGGAATGATTCCATCGTGTACTTTACATTTATGTATAGTGAGTGGTAAATGTACAAGCTGATCGAATGTGTGTTGAACATATGTCTTATCACTCTTCCAAGCATGAGAGATGTAGACGTAGTGCCCTTGTGCCGACCATGATAGTGATGAATCATGATGTGTAAGTTCTTGGACATGCAACCAAAATAGAATGAAAGCAATACAAAACAAGAAAGCGAAGCACAAAATAGGAGGTGGCTCATGATGACTATTTACTTTTCACTAAAAGGAATGCCATGGTCATTATGTGACGAGTTTTTTTAGTGTATTAAGTTTTGATCCATCATAGAAAATCTAATTTGGTATGTGGAAAGTCTTGTGGGATGTATTAACCTCTGTTCCTCATCTCACCGGGGACCCTTATCTTCCACAAGAATCATAATGCCTTTTTGCCACTTCTGGAGTTTTCCCTCCAACTGCCCTTGCAACTTTGGCTCAACGTTCAGGCGGGTCAGTGTCATACACGGCTAGAGGATTCTCAAAGGCCTTGTTCTCCTGAGCATTCCAAGTTCCACGGGATGATATCGAGCTAGATGCCGTTAATTTCTTGCTAGTTACAAATGAAGTTAGGGAACAGAAGTTATACACCAAGGGAATTAAACAACCGAATATTACTATAGAAAATGTGAGGACATGGAAGAATGTATATATGTGAGGAACAAGTAATTCTAAGTGGGATTATTTGTCTTTGACAGAGAGAAGACTGAATTCAAGGCTGATGAGAAACTGATCGGGAGCTGATATGTCCAAAAGAGGTGGCGAGTTGATATGTCCAGAACAGGTGGCAACTGAGTGATCTCTATAAGCTCCAGGAACTGAGGGTGGAGTGGTGTGGGATCAAGCGAATTGGTCTATTATAAAGTTGCAAAACTTGAAGAACTTTTGTGATTTGTCTCGTTAAGAACCAAAACTAAAGCAGGTCAAGGAACAACAGTACAACGTCGAAAAATCTTCATCTTCATGAAAAGGTTGATTCAATTTGCATTTTTTTTTGAATAAAATTCACTTGTTTTCTTTCAGTTTAGTTTCATAATCATATGATTCTTCTTGATTTATATAAACATTAAAAAGCAACAATTGTGCTTAAAAGTCACTTTTAAGCTACTTTCTCCAACATATAACTCGTGAATAAAAATGAGAAAATTAATCACATATATATGGGGCATCAGAATTATAAGTAGATACTACGATCAATACAATATCAATCATCTTTTAATTTCTGGACGACCTTAAAAATCCTTCATTAGAATATAATTTCAACTAGTTGGGGGGGGGGGGGGGGGGGGATGAACTCCTCAGATAGAGCAATACTATAGTTCAATGCACAATAATCACAAGCCAAGTTGATAGGACAATGCACAATCTAGACAGAGGGTCAAGATAAGTCACGGAAAAAGTGGAAAACCGGGCTTACAAGGCCAGTTCAAATCCCAGGCCATGAATGGGTCATCTAGGTCTTGACAAGCAGATGTGCCAAGTCATTTTACATGCCTAATCACGAGTGAAATAATCATGACATGATAGTATTTAGTTACAAATATCGTAAAAATATTGCTATCTTCAGATTATTCAAAGAAGCTCTAAGCTTGGACCCAATTCATGAGAAGGACCACCCTACATATATACAGATGCAAGATTTTTTCAATGATAAGGATTCCATTAATCTAGCAAGAACAAGGCATGTATAAATTCTCAATGCTTCTTTTTTCCATGTACTGATTCCTCTACATGCTAGGCTTATTATCAGCTATACCCTTGTAAATTGTAATGAATAATTCTCAATGAGCCTATATCTTGGGAAGTAGTTTTATTGATTCCAGAAATGATCCATACATGTAAACCAATGAAGGTAATTTGTATTAAGTGTTGGGAATCTTGACTTATTTGCACAGTCATTATCAAGGTTCACTTTGAGAAATATCGAAGTAGGCCCAGATTCTCAACATTCAATGTTCACAACCTATTTCGATTTTTTCATATTTTCTATAAATCAAGCATGAAAAGAGTAGCGAGTTTTATTGTGAAAATCTTCATATCTAAGTAGTAATAACAATGTTTTGAGTTCAAATATAAGTCTTTTCCTCGATGTAACTTTTGTGTGCAATACTGAAGGATACTACAAAAGATTTTAATTTTTTTCCTAAATCATATCAAATCAAACAGACCAACATAACAAACACACCATTAAAGTGTTTAATCTTAGTTATTCATTGAGGAGGCTTCTTGATGAAAAATTATCATTTTTGGAGGTAGTTTTGGGATTCTAGAAAAGATCAATAGATGTAAATCAGCTTGTGTAATGGTGGAAATCACTCACGTCTAGTATTCTCTTTTAGAAAAATGAAGAAGAACTGAGAATGGAGAAACTGAAAGGGTTCATGAATCATGATCCCTTTCATGATCCCTTTCGGTGTCATCACTGCATGCATCAAGCACGAAAAAGAGTACTGCAACTTCATCTCTAACAGTTATTTAATAGCAATGTTTTGAGTCAAAATATGTCTTTTCCTAATTGTTTGTAATATTCTGAGTGGGAAATATACAGATCTTCATGTTATCTTGCAAGATTTTCGACCGACATTGGGTCAGGACCATATATAAGGTTGGGGCTACTCTATTCCACTTGCTGCAATAATCTCATTTGGCATTTTCAACTTCAGCCTTTGAACAATGTTGCTTCCTAAACTTAGCTTTTTACTATGCAGATATTGAAGTTGGACCAATAAAATGTGCTCTCTTTTGGACATTCAAATATTCTTGGAGGGATTAAGCCTTAATCCTGATTATGGGATCAATGTTAGGCAAAACAAAATCAGAAAATAAACACACACAAGAATCTATAAACTAATAGTAGTTCATCCTCAATCTTAGAGCTATTCCACTCAATATTGTACTTTTTAAATATAAAGAAGATCTCAGTCTTTGTTAGAGGGGAAAAAATTAAAAAATAAATAAATAAAAAAGCTCCCCCTAAATCTTGAATTAACTTAACCATGTCATGTTACCGTAAAGGTTCTACTTCTAGAGAAGGACAATGAAAAAGCTAGTGCCCTCTATATAGCACTACACGCTTCCTCTCCCAAATCGTTTATAGTATAGAAGCACTGGGGCAAACACACACATGAATAAAATATTCAATCTATTGATAACCTAAAATGCACCTAAACTCATACAATCCCGATGTTTAGTCGAAAGAATAAGTTTATAGTCTGATTAGACTCCATGATGTCCAACACCAATGTATCATAGACATGAGCAACCTCGTGCCTCCAAAAAAAATAAGATCCTTTTTTCTGAAGGTAGGCCAAAATATTTTATAATATAATTTTGGATGAAGTCATTGAGAAGCCAGTAAAATAAATGATCGGCGCAACCTTAGAAATCACGAATCATACATGCAATTATTAGAATGAAACTTTGAATGTTTTTATTTATTATTAAAAATTATTTTTCTTCATTGCAAGTAATTTTTTTTCAACTAATTATAGAATACCCATATAAAATTTGGCTTAAAACTCCAAAAATCTCAGGATCGACGACCCTGATCATAGATAATAATATTGTATATATTATTTATATTTTTCTTTTTATTTATCGAAACACTATATCTTTCATGATCTCTACAGAAGATTATATGCCAAGCATCAAATGTAGGAAAAAATTAATCAACCAAACTAGACAAATGTAATTTCATACTGGATCCCAGCCCACAAATTTAAAAAAAAAAAATAATTATAATAAGATTCTACAATTGCATTTCAGTTGCCCATGACCGATTCTTTAAAATTGTTTTAGCAAGATTCAGGGTTGATCATTTGAAGACAGCAATTTAAACAGAATTTGATAGGGTAAATACAATTCTTGATAGGAATAGAATAGATATTTTCTATACTAGGAAGGTAATAGGCTTGATATTAGGGACTTATGGGTGTCAAATGGCTCGGCCGTGTTTGGGAGAGGTCCGATGGTCATACAAGGTCCGGGGACTGAGGCAGGCCAGGCTAAGTCCAGTCTGCCAGATATTTTCTTTGCTCTGGACCCATTGTCCATGCCCGTTCCATCTTAAGAAGGTCTCTCTTCTTGATTACCTTTACATGTTGCAATTATACGAGGATAAACCAACCATGTGAACAACTATGGATAAGCTGACTTTACATTCAAAACAAGGCAATCCACAACTTAAAATATGATTGATTTTGTGTTAATGATCATAGAATATACTTGTCATCTTACTGGTGTACATAAACGCAGTCAAGAAAAGGCAAAAATGTCACTTTTAGGTATGCCTAACATCTTCTAATGTTTATATGAATGAAAAAACATCATATGATTTTGACACTAAACTGTAAGAGAAAGTAAAATTTATGCAAAAAATGGAAATATAAACAACCTTATCATGAAGATGGAGATTCTTCAAAGTTGTAATAATCCCATTTTCTAGAGTAAGCATTCAACAGTAGTGCTCCATCCAGTTACTCTATAACTTCCTAGACTTAATCTGTACAAGAAGTTAATGGCGTCTAGCTCGATGTCTTCCCGTGCCTCAGGCACTTGGACTGTCCAGGAGAACAAGGAGTTCGAGAAAGCTCTGGCCGTTTATGATACTGACACACCCGACCGTTGGGCCAAAGTTGCAAGGGCTGTCGGAGGGAAAACCCCAGAAGAGGTGAAGAGGCGTTATGAAATTCTTGTGGAAGATGTCACATACATTGAGAGTGGCCAAGTGCCCTTCCCCTACCGCAGAACCTCTCTGGCCGCCTGTAACAGGGGAGGTATACAGCATACACCACCCCAACCCACCCCTTCGAAACACCACAAACACTTCAAAATCCATCATACAATCGTCAGTCATCATGGATTTGTTTCTATTTTAAGGCATTTTCTTCGATGATCAGTTTGGCTAAGTACCACCAATCCTCTTACTTTTCCTAATGCATGTTGGATGACATAAACCTGCATCACTATCATGGTCGGTGTATGAGAACATGCATCTACATCTCACCGAGCATGGGCGAATCGTAGGACACACGTTTAACACACTCTCAACTTGTATATTTTTCCACTCATTAGAAAATATAAGGTGTATGAGGAGAAAATAGCTTACTAATCCTTACAAAACTTTCCTACCGTATGCTCTATTTCTCAAAATAAAAATCAATTTGTATGTGCATCTTTCGTACATAGTGTTAGATGATATTGAAGACTAAAATGAATAAGTTTTAGCTTTTATTTTTCTTCTCTAACTCTTCTTTATTATTGTTCCATGCAGGATGAAGAATCTAACGTTCCACTGATGTGTCATTACACTTGTAATGATCAACTTTACTACTGTTGTCGTATTATATTCTGGAAGCTCTTAGCTAGCAACATGAATAAAAATGCAATGTTTACCCAAAACTAGGTGAAAATATGTAGTAGAAATTTTCAAATCATAGCAAATCTTGTCTCTACTTTTAAGCATTTGTATGACGATCATAATGATCAATGGAGGAAGCCAATAAGTTCCTTTCCTTCTGTAATAAATATTTTAATTAAATTAAGGTATTGTAAGAATTTTAATTTCTAAACATTTTCTTATATTTTCAAATTTGAGTCAGGTCCGACTATTTCCACCGTTACTCAAATTTTCTTAATCACAACAAACATTCACACATATACTAGTAGAAGTCATTATTTCTAGATCAACTTTCATAGTTTATTGTCGAAGATAGGAGCTATATTCATACATTCATTGAACATGAATCTTCTAGATATTTGGCATCTTTCAATTTTGATCTTCAGTCTTCTTGTTACTAGCCAATAAATCTCTCGTCACTTCTTATTCTCTCGCATTAGTAGGAGGGTTTTCAAATGCATAATTAAGTCTATTTATAAAAACAACAATTTTACGCAGAAATATGTAAATTTGACTTCAATTATGGAAATTTATAATAAATTTTATCTTATATATACACACACACACACACACTCAATTTCTTTCCATATCAATCCTTTGAAAATGCATTAGATTTCACATCTTTAGTACATCTGGAAACTGACAAATTCAACTACGATTATGCAACAATAATGGAAAATGCAATTAATTTGTACTGAAGTGGTCTAAATTTAGAACTTAACATCAATAAAAAATTTCATCTATTTAATATTTTTAGAATAACAGACACGATAGTCAAAACAAAATCACGGGAAGAATAAAAACAAACCACTGTAATTAATCCAAAAACAACCACAGATGTAAGTAAAAGGTTACGATTTATGAAAGAGAGTTAATTCCTAAAGCTGGGTCCAGCGGCATCGTCCCTAGGAGGACTGGAGCTAGTCCCACCCATTTGTAATGTTGTAGCCCGGTTCTTTTCCAGTTCCTCCATTCGGGCCATGATGTCCTGCATATTTTGCTCAGCCAAACGTCCCATTTCAGTTATGTCATTTAGAGGGGCATTTTGCAGACTCGACAAACCAGCCATGCACTGGTGCATCTGAATCTCCATGTCTGTTAATCTGTTAATCCTTTGAAACTTTTCAGCTTGTTTATGAGACTTCTGAACCCTTTGAATCATATAGGATTCCTGATTGAACAGTCGCTGGGTCTGTTCCATTTCCGGAAGTTCCCGAAATCTGGAAATAATTTGCTGAGCATCAAGTGGAGATGGCCAAACTGTTGGCTGAGGTTCATGGGCACCATATATTATAATGCAACCCTGTATATCACACAGAGTGCAAAGTTCATTCATCTTGTTCATTATCCCCTTCTTTCTCTTTTTAAATGATGCTCTTCTCTCTGCGTCGTTGGCTATATACTCGAGCTTTATTTTTCCTCTAGTCATGTTTAGGGATGATTTTTGGAGGGTGAAATGTTGTTGTTCATGTTATTTTTATTTCCAGAAGATGGTATTTATAGATAAAAGATTGGATTACTGATTGAATAGCAATTGTTTATTTTCCTTTTTTAAATTCTAGTATTTAATTTTCATACAACAGGAAATAAAATCATATGGACAAACATTTTCTTGGCTTTCTTGGGAAGAGGCAACTGTCTTGTACAAGTGAAATTAAAAATTAGTCAATATGAAATTATGAATATTCCAATTTAGCAACGAAAAATAAGGGAAAATATTCATTAATATTGAGTGCATAGAGAATGCTAAAATAGAAAGTAAAAAAAATTATAATTTTTGTAGGCATTACTGTGTATTCAAAATAATTTAAAATTAGGAAAACACTTGCACAAGAAAATTAGAAGAGTAACATTAAAGGTGTCATTGGTATTAAGTTAATGCACCAACATCAATATTACATATACCCTTCAATCGTTTACAATTTAATGAAATATAAATAAATAAATAATAAATAATTTCATCACCTTCAAACATTTTTCGTTAACCGTGCATTAGATGTGCATTTGATTAATATGCTTTGAAATGAGCAATATTAATTTAATCAACTGGGTTAATCGTTGTAGAGGTGATCAATATCAAGCAACAAAAAATTAATGCAATTGTTTGTGCATCATTTATGTTGTGCTCGAGACTTTAATAGTAGATATGAGGTATAGTATAAACTCATGAGATATTATGTCAAAAATAAATAAAAATGAAAGGTTATGAAATACCTTGGTATTATATTCGTGATCACCCGCTACATAAAGAGAGTTGTATAAAGACTTGAAAATTTAAGGATGCCTTATTGGTAACATATCCATGATCATCCACATCTTAGGCTCTTGTGATAATCTAAGGGTATTATTATTATTTTTTATTTTTTTGGTGACGGGGTTCCCCCCAACCGCTACACCGCAACAGGCAAGCCTGATACGACAGACTTGACCGAGAAAGTATTGGTAAAGAAAATTGAACTCGTAACCAAAGGCATATGCGCTCACCTACTCCACCAACTCGGCCACCCCATGAGGGGTGATAATCTAAGGTTATTTAGAAGAACTATTGGTTACAAACCCTGAAATGCACATGATTTAATGAGAGTTTTTGGTGATTTGAAATTGGGATCGGTAAAACAATCACGTAAGCCCTTGATAAAGTGACATGTAAGAAAACACAATAAAGCATGTGATCAACAAATCATCCATTCCTATCTATGAATACTGATTGGATCGAAAAATTGAAACTATCATAGAAATGTCGATGATTCCGTAGAACAATGAACGTTCGACAGCATATATGAAAATCTCATATTTTCATTCAAGATAGGAAATGGTAAAGCTGTATTGCACGTTTATATAGCAAGCCTACGAAGTAAAATTAAAAATTTCAAAAGACGTAATTGTCATTATATAACTAAAGTAATTGCAAATAAATAAAACTTAAGAAATTACCAAAAACTGATAAATATATGACAAAAATTTAAATAATTAAAATCGAAAAGAAAAAAAATGAAATCTCGCAAAAATCCTAATTGCCCATTCGTAATTAAAATTGTTGGATATAAAGTAAAATAATAATAATAATAATAAGAAAACAACGGAGCTGTTATAACTTTTGGCGACCCTATTGAATTTTATTTTTTTAAGGTAGTCCCTCTCATTTTTAAGAATTTGATCCATATCTATTCTTATGTTGATGCTCATTCTCCATCTAGCTCTAGATTGAGAAAACGTGACTTTCAGCCATTCAACACCTACATTCCTCCTGCATTATACCTTTTTCTAAGTGATATATATTAAATTGTCGATCATATGCACAATTAATCACACATGTCAAACCACTACAATAAATTTTTATTTCCAGACGAGATATTCTGCAACATAAAATAGTTATCGCAATGAGTAATTTAGCACGACATGATTTTAAAGTTTATCACAAATACTAGACAAAAAAGTACCAAAAAAATATAAGCCTGCATAAAAAATTGTGAATTATCAAAAAGTGTGACAAGAAATAAAGATTGTGGCAAAAAAACATGATAGAAAGCATGTAGCCGTGCGAAATTTATGGCAATAAACTGTCATTTCTTGAGACAAATTGTTTGTGATGCAATATGATCTACTGTTTCCAACAATTAATTTTTGTTGCTAAAAATCTAGGGACGAAGGAAAAAATTTGCGATGCCTATATTTGTCATTACTCTAGCTTGTAGGGATGGTGAAAAAGAAAATGTGACATCCACATTCGTTGCGTATTTGTCTTTTTATAAGTAATATTTATCACAACCTATTCTACTATTTTTTATAAATAAATGAATTGGAAAAAAATTCGAACATTTAAAATTCGATCATTATGATTGCATATAGTTTTCGAGTGAATGGCCTTTCTTGATTATTATATGATCCAACATTCTTGCACTGATTTGGTGTGAAGATTTATAGCATCATAGAAATATTGGGGATTTCATAGAATAATGGAAGCTCGTTCGCATCTATAAAAAGAAGGAAGAACACGGCCTGAGTAAATGGCAGGCAAGGTACTTAAACAGCTTTTGGAAAGCTACTCATAACTGTGACACGGCAATTTTTCTCAACATAATGCAGATTGGATTTCATCGTGAACTAAAATCACGGAGGAAAAGAAGATTCTTTTCTGTGTCGAAGAACAAAAAAGTCGTTGACGAAAAAGTTATGGCACTGTTGTGGGGAAATAAATTAAAAACTAGTTTATGATTGCAGTGTAAAATAAATTATTTTATGTGATAAATATATTAAAACCACATTTACGTAATTTTATTCATTGCTATTTAATTAAATAAAAAATGCGGAAAATTGTAGTCTAACTAACAAAATTAGTAGTGGTAATATTATTACCTTTTTATTTTTTCTCTTTTCAATTTTAGATATTTAATCTTTGTGCACAGATTTTTCATTTTTTTTTTTGGTAATTTCTTAATTATGTTTATTTATTTCAAAATAATTTAGTTATATAAGGACAATTAGGTCTTTTGAAAGTTTAGGTTCTACTTCGTAACACTTGCTATTTAAACTCTCATTGCAGCTCTATCATTTTTTATATGACTTTTGAATAAAAATAAGAGGGTTTTAATAAATGCTGCCGAACTTTCATTATTCTATGGAATCCAAAATATTTCTATGATGCTTTCAATTTTTTTTTTTATCAGAATCAATGCTCATAGGAGCTGATGATTTGTTGATCACATGTTTTATTATGTTTTCTTACATTTGCTTTACTAAGGGCCAATTCGATTGTTTTACCGATCTAGTTTACATATCAACAAAGCTCTCACCTTCGTGGTAGGCTACCAATAATTCTTCTTAGTGCCCTTTGATGACCATAAGAGCCTAATTATTTATACAATTATTTTGTAATAATTTATAAAATATTGCTCAGCTTTTCAGAACATGTCCATCAAATGCACATCTAATGCACAGGTGAACGTAGATTGAAAACTAGGAATTCAGATTTTTCAAGCATGTAGGTGATGAAATTATTTATTACTTAATTATTTTAATTTCATTATATTACACTGTAAATGTTTGAAAGTATCGGTAATATCGATGTCGGAGCATTAAGTTAATACAAAGGACACCTTTTTTGTGTTACTCTTCTAATTTTCTTGTGTAAATATTTTTCTAATTTTAATTTGTTTTGGATACACTCTATTGCCTCCAAAATTATGCTTTTTTTTTTCCCTATTTTAGCCATCTCTATGCACTTAATATTAATGGATTATTTTCCTTTATTTTCATAGCTAAATTGGAATATTGATAATCCCATATTGACTAATTTTTTATTTCACTTGTACAAGACAGTTGCCACTTTCCAAATAAGCCAGGAAAATGTTTATCCATGTGATTTTATTTCTTATTGTGCAAAAATTGAATGCTGAAATTTAAAACAGGAAAGTAAATCGTTGATATTAAGTGCATAGAGATGGCTAAAAAAGAAATTAAAAAAGTATAATTTTGGAGGCAATATAGTGTATCCAAAATAATTAAAAATTAGAAAAATATTTACACAAGGAATTCAGATGAGTAACACAAAATATGGTGTCCTTCTTATTAACTTAATGCTCCGACATCGATATTACATATACCTTCAAACATATACAGTGTAATGTAATGAAATGGAAATAGATAAATAATAAATAATTTCATCACCTAGATGCTCAAAAAATATAAATTCCTAGTTTTCAATCTACGTTCACCTGTGCATTAGATGGGCACGTTTTTGAAAAATGAGCAATATTAATTTAACTGGCTAGATTAATCGTTGTAGATATGATCAATATCATGCAACAATAATTTAATGCAATGATTCATGACAAATTGATTTTATACTCTTGTTCGGGGCTTTAAATAATGATATTTTATTTAGGCTTTATAGCCTAATTTGTATTTGATGAAACTCATTATTCAATGAAGAATTGAAAACAAGCAAAAAATAGAGAGAAGGGGCAAAATCAAAACTACAGGGCTTGAATGCAATAATTCAAAAGTTGTGTCAGACTACGAGGCAGTGATTCAAGAATGAAATCAATTGGAGTTGAAGAGAAGTCAACAACATGAGAAATTGTGAAAAGGGATCAAAATACACATTTGAGAAAGTTCATGGTCCCAAAATTTTGTATCATGCGTACGCAATGTCACAAAAATTCAGTCTGAGGCTAAATCATGTGTATTGTGCATACGCACTAAATGTAAGCATGGTTGAATTTTGGGAAAAAAGAATTGTGTTTCCTTATTTACAATCCACCAGTGATTCAGCAACAAGAAAAGAGGCAATCTTTAGAGAATCTACTTGTCAAGTACATCACCAAGACAGAGAAAGCAATGCAAAATCAACAAGCATCTATACATAGTTTAGAGAAATAAGTGGGACAGATAGCAGCTGCATTAGCCAACAAATCACAGTGTACCTTGCCTAGCGACACAGAAAAGAATCCATGGGAGTGGAGACTGCGAAGACAACCAATGGTGTTGCAGGTTCAAGCTATTACTAATTGGAGTGGTGTTCAGTTGTCAAAAATCACTACAAAGATGAAGGAGATAGAGAAAATTCAAATATCTACTAAGGGCAAGGAATGAGTGGAGCAATTCGAAGAAGCAACAAAGAAGGATAAACAATTAGTCTAAGATAATTCACAGCTTAAGACAACGATTTCTAGCACTTCACTCACATCTCTAATCCCTTCTCTTCAAAGGCTACAAAACACCAATCTGGAGAGGTAGTTCACTAAATTTCAAGAAGTCCTCAAAAAGTTGCATGTCAACATCCCATGTATTGACATCCCTTCAAATTCCAAACTACTCCAAGTTTTTGAATGAGATGTTGACAAAAAAGAAAAAGCTACTCGAGCACGAAACGATAGCACTATCTGAAAAATGCAACACAATCATCCAGCACAATATCCCTTCCAAACTAAACATCCAGGGAATTGTACTTTGCTTTGCTCCATAGGAAATGTATATAATATAAATGGCTTGATTGATTCAGGAGCAAATATTAATTTAACTTCCTTGCATCTTTATAGAAAACTGGTGTTAGGAGATCCTAAAGCATCATCTATTATCCTTCGGATGATGAATCGATCACTGAAAAACCCCTACGGAATAGTTGAAGACATACTAATCAAGGTGAGGGAGTTCGTTTTTCCAGTTGACTTTATCATCTTGGATATAAAAGAAGCATATTAGATATCAGTAATCCTTGGATGGCTATCCTTGTTTACAAGTCAATCCTTGCTCGATTTTGGTTCCAATGAGATAGTCTTGAGGGTGAAGGATAAGTAGCAGAGCTTCACCATGGAGAATACAATCAAGTAACCCTCATACTTTGAGGATTGCCATCAAATGGATCATTGGTAGAGAAATAAAGGTAGGTCAGATGTAGGAGAAATTGTTGATATGTACAATAATGAAAACATGATTATGTTCAATGTCAAAGATGAACAAAAAAAAAATGCAACCAGTGTCTGAAATGCAGGATTGAAAATTCTCTTTTCGAGCTACCATGAAGAGCATAAAAGAAACAAAAGTCGAGATAAGAGCTTTGAACCAGCGCTTTTATTAGATGTTTCAAGCCTAAAATCAAACTTATATCCCTTTTATTTATTCTACTTTTTAAATTTAGAATAGCTTAAGATAATTTATATTAGTGTTTATTCAATTTTAGGGACTTATCATCCACACCCCGTTTCCCTTTAGGTATTCGTTATATTAGTTTGTTTATTAGATGTTTTAGTTAAGTGACACTTATTCAAAGTATTTAACTTTAACGTTTTATCTAATCGCACTGCGTAAGAACACGATGTTACGAAGCACTTAAGCCAATCATGACCAAAGAGACAACGGGGAGCAATATGAAAGCTAACAATAGGATTCGTGCCATACAAGGAGAGTGTTTTCTTCATTTTCTTCCCCACCTCTTTATATGTGGACTTAGGATTTAGGACATTAAGGACAATGTCTAATTTAAATTCGGAGTGAAAAACATGAGTTTTCTTTTTGTTTTTTATGTGCTTGTGTGAGTTAGTTGACCTGACTAGCAATAAGAAATATATTGACTTATGAATTAATCTATGAATGGTGAATGGGTTGCATACTTAGGTTAATTTTTGCTTGTACATGTGAAGTTGATATATATTGAGTACATGAATTAGTTTAACATTGTGTACAAATGAGTTGATTTCATAATTGGATAGGTTGAAATAGTGGACTATAAATGCTAAATCCAAAATCACTATATTTTACATCCTTGGATCAAATTTAGAATAGTTTGGAGGGATTCCAATTTTTAGGAAGATTAGAGAAAAATGATTATTCCATGTATTAAATTTTAATTCTTGTATGGATTATAATATGATGAAATTGAGCAAAAGTCTCAAGGTAAAAGTTGATTTACTTGGATATGAATTTAATGGAGGACATTGCACTAACAAAGGCATATAAAACCATTTTTATTTCGAAATTTCTCCTCGTAGCTTTTATGACTCATGTTATTAAGCTTGTAAGGATGTTAAAACCTATTGTCCTAAATTCAATGGACTTGGGAGTTATCGGCCTAAAGCTTGTTACATCGGTCATTTAAAAAGATTAAGAGAAAGAATGCTACAAATAAAGAAAAAAGGTGTTGAAGAGAAGAAAATTGAAAAAATACAAAAATTTAGAAAAATTTGGTCCATGAAACAGAAGACACCAAATGCGTTGATTATGTCCTAAACATTTATTTAGGAAAATTTGACTTTTTATGAGGGGCTATTAGCCTAGTTAAGTCCTAGAAATTGAAGCAATCAAAATTAAGGGAGAATTTTTGTTTATTGATATTTTGAACTACAATTGTTGATATTTACCTAAACTAGAGAGGTGAGGATAGTATAAAAATCAACCTTAGATCAAACAATTGAAAAGAGCGAAAAGAAAGTTTGGAGGCATGTAAATCTCATGAGGATAAGAATATATTTGATTATTAAGGGTTGGGAATTGACAACTTATGAATTCATGATGCTATGCTTAATTTTTCAAACACGAACATTGACTTTATATTGGAAAAGTAAACTTTGATTTCTGTATTGTGATCCTAAAGCTATGCTTAGATTTAATATCATGATTTCAATTCTATGATAAAATGTTAGGTTAGCTAGCTAAATATTTTTGCATGATTTGAATTTGGTTTAAGTTAGGTTATTATTTTATTTAAGGACAAACAAATGTTTAAGTTTGAGATTTTGATACATGTACTTTATAAACTTATTCAGAGCTTTAAATAATGACATTTTTAAAGTTATTTTGATTAAATATAACCTAATTCGTGTTATATTAGATAAAACTCATTATTTGATGAATAATTGGAGAAAACAAGCAAAAAAATAAGGAAAATGGTGAAATCAAAACTATGGGAAGTAAAATAAAATAATTTAAAAGTTACGTCGAATTGCAGGATGGCAATTCAAGAATGCTAATTGTCAATTGGAGTTTAAGAAAAGTCAACGGGATGAGAAATTGTTGTAAAAGATCAAAATACCAAGATACGTATGTGACAAAGTTCATGGTCCCAAAAATTTATACCATGCGTATGCATGGGCCTGCATGCCTTACGTATGTAAGGACACAAAAAATTCGACCTGAGGCTAAATTATGTGTATTGTACTTATACACCAAATGAACTATGCATAAGCCATGGTTCAATTTCGAGAAAAAATAAATATGTTTCCTTTAATTTGTTTTACAAACTTTCAGTATGCAATCTTTTGACACTCTATATATATCACAAGCTGCCCAAAATGTGGGGACCTCCTTAGACCTTAAAATTCATATATTCTAATCAATTTTGGAGGTGAAGAACAAGGCTGACAACTTGGAATCAAGGTGAATTGCAAGGATATTGAAGATTCTTCATCCCGATTAAAGATACACATGAATTGTATTGGATGAGTGTGACTATTTTCATTTATATCAGTTCAAGAGGTTAATTTATGAAGTTTTTGTATCATTTAATTGATTTTGTAAACTCATTGCACTATTTGGTTGTTTGGCCATCAACTGAATAGTTAGTTGATTGTTTTAGTGTATGAATGCTCACAATAAGTCTAGAATCCAGTAAAATCAACGTGTAGTTAGAATTAAGAATAATCTCTTTCACACATGCAATCCTATTGATAATCTAAACTAGATGCATGCTTTTCATATAAATTTTGACTAGGAGTAGGGGATAAATGAATCCAATACAGGCATTACATAAATAAAATATCATATTTACTTGCTTTCTTAGAGTAGAAATCAGTATAAATAACAAAACTTAATTCTCTTTCAATGTTACTACACTTCGAATTTTATAAAAGCTATTGAACTACAAAATATACCTTATTCCTCATGGGAACAATACTCTTTAACTCACAAATCTTATTACTTGTGCAACGATCCCGTACGCTTGTAGATTTTGTCCAAACATTGTGTTCAATACTTCAACATTAAATATGAGTTATAGTATAAATGCATGATATACTTTGTCAAAATAAAAGTAAAACGTCATGAAATACCATGGTCACATATCCGTGATTACCTCTGGATAAAGAGAACTGCATAAATAATAGTACATTAACTCATCATTGATTCCTATATTGAACATTGATTGGATCGAAAAATTGATTGTGTTGTAGAATGTTGAGGATTCATCAAAATAATGAAAGTTAGGCATCATTTATGAAAAATCTCATATTTTCATTGAAAAGTCATATAGAAAATGATAAAGCTATAACGAGAGTTTAAATAGCAAGTGCACGATGTAAAACCTAAACTTTCAAAAGACTCAGTTGTCCTTATATAACTAAAGTAATTGGAAATAAATAAAACTTAAGAAATTATCCCAAAAATGATAAATCTATAACAAAAAAATTTTAATAATTAAAATCGAAAAGAAAAATGAAATCCTGCAAAAGACCTAAATGCCCTTTCATAAATAAAGTTGTTGGATAAAAAAAAGAAAAAAGAAAAAGAGCTATTATAAATTTGGCGACCCTCTCAAAAATTTTAAAGATAGTCCACCTTCATTATTCAGAATCTGATCCATATCTATTGTCATTCTCCTTCTATCTCTGGCTTGAGAAAGCACAACTTTCACCCATTCAACACCTTCATTCCTCCTTCATTATAATTTTTCTAAGTGATGTTGATCATATATACTATTAATCGAACTTGTAATACACTTGTATGTGTGTAACTTATCATTTTATAAGTTAGCCCCCTTTTGACCCTATTTGGGGGGGGGATTTTGTTTTGGAATAGTTATTTTTTAGGGAACATGTGATTATAAAATTAAAAAATATATATATTTACGTTTAACATCATTTTATAGAAGAACATGTGGTTAAAAATGAGTTTTTGAAAAAAAAATAAAAAAATAGGGCTCAAGTAATGGCTTAATAAAGTAGGAGGCTGTTTGTCTCCCATTATGGGAGAAATTGAAGAGTTTTGAATAGTATTTTTTGGAAAATGTGTGGTTAAAATTTAAAGAAACATTATTGTTTTGTGTGTAAGATATTTTATTATGTGAATGTGCGGAAGAGAATGTTATTGTAGCAAACAATTTAATTTGTTAAAAATTGACAAACATGGGCTAAAGTGTGTTTCATGCCACCAGTCTTTTTAAAAATTCATCTCCACCAAAAAATCGAGCAGCACAAAATTATTGTTCACTGCTACCAGATATTCACTACTATTCATCTTACCTAAATCTACCTTACACAACAAACCCAATGTGACCTAGGCTATCAGCTACCATCTTTAAAGAACTATATTGGGAAGAAAAATAAATCCAACTGTGTTTTTCCTCCTCACATTTTCTCCTTAGCGTCCTTCTTCCATCACCACGACTCTTCCTGTTCTCCTCCATATCACACCGTAATATCACTTTCGTACAAAGAACAATAACCCTCTGACAACCCATAACCTCAATTCCATAATGAACTATCATTAAAATCTCAAACACCATATCTTGCAGGACGATGGGTCGTAGTGGTGGAGGTAGCAATTATGTGAATCTGTCGATGATATTGATGGTGATGGGCTTGTAATACCATATTCATATCCAAGTACAGTAGTGGTATTTATAGTGGTAATGGGATATGGTGGTGGTCATGTGTATTTTGATGGCAATATCGATGGCGTTGGCTTAGGATGTGGTGTTGAGTTGTATAGTGTTCGCGCGAAACCCGCAACTATACCAGATCTTTGATAAGTATTAATATAATTAGTAGAATGTCATCCCATGTGGAATAAATCTTAAATTTAATTGTATTAATTCGTCATCAAATTTGAATGTAAATTTAATGAAAGAGATTTATGTGTATAACTAAATTATTCTACTAGTTATCTAAGATTATTTTGAACGAAACATACAAATGAACGTGTTGGAATTTTGAATTCACCTAATTATATTATTTCATTGTCAATCCTTGACCTGTATTTTAGTGTACTTTGTGTATTCATAACAATTAATAGTCCAATTTTATTTAACTATATTTCACAATGTAAGTTAAACTTATTTCTAAACTCGACCCGATCATATTTCTATTCCGAATTTATATTCAAACATTAAATTACATGATTACCTAAATGATTGCATACGCTATGCACATTATTCTTAATATATATTACCCATGTGTTGAAATTGAAAAGTTCTATACCCATTGTAAACTTTTCATTACTACAACAATTAACTAGTTATCAAATTGGTGATCTTCAACAAAATGTACAAGATCAATCAAATACACAAATAAACTACACTACTTGGTCTTTAAATTAAAAATAAATGATAATGGGGTCCATCTTCATCTTAACACAAAAGAAATCTAGCCTAGCATAATTCTAATGATAAAATAGCAAGAAAATTGAAAAACCTGTTGATCCCAAAGAGTTGTAAAGAATGAGATTAATGAGGATGTGAAGTAATAAAAATCACAACAAGAAACAAGATTAAAAGTAAAGAAATAAATAAAGAGAATTTATCTCAGAGGAACGATGTATTATAAATTGACAATATGGAGAGAAATTACAAACACGGCAATAATCCTTAAACAAAACTAAAAAGGAACCTTATATTTATAGGTCATGTTTCAAACCCTAGAAGTGTCCTAAAAGGCCAGAAACTATATTACAATTAGGAGACACAAATTCAACAGGATTTTGTTTGATTGTAGTTAGACTCCTTTCCAACACCAACAACACATGATCCAAGACTCCTATTTGAGTCACAACTCTAACAAAATCATAACCCAAAATGTATACATAAATGAAGATGTGGAATCTATTTCTAGCTCTTGACCTTCAATCCGAGATTTGATTATTTAAGTTCTTGATATTTCTAGATTCAATCTTTGCTAAATTTGATTTTTCTTTACCAACTTATGATGAATTGTCCCTACTTTGTTGAAAGATATGACAGAGAGTGAGGAAAGATCTTTTTCATGTTAGCCCTTGTATATATATGGCAACTTAGGTAAAAAAACACGTCAAAAGTTGGTTCCCATAAGCGTTCATTTCAAAAAAGGAAACTGAATCTCGTTTGGTCAGAAAGTGATACACATGCATGGTATAAACCATTGCATATGCATGGTTCAACACTTTCATCCTCAGTTTCTGCAGATATTGATAATGCATCAAAAGTTGTTTCCCATAAATATTTGTATCAAAAAAGGAAACTAAATCTTGTCTTGCCAAAAAGCCATGCACACGCGTGGTACAACATTTTCATCCTAAGTTTTTGTAGATTTTGGGGTTCCGTACTCAACCCCATTATCCCATGTACATGCATGAGTTTGGCAATTTTGGAAACAATTGTAAGTTGGTCCTTGAACTTCTTCCAAGGTATATTTTGATTATTTTTTCGTTCAACTTCAGTCAAATTGATCCCTCCTAATCTTCAGTCATCATTTTCTGATTCAAATCAACTATTAAATATTTACAATTTGGTCCCAAAACTTTTGAAACATCCTTTTACATCGATCTTTTGTTCTTTCTTCCAATTTCATTTTCAATCATTATATTTTACTTAAGAAATAATAAATACACGAAATTAAGCTATAGTTTATCAAAGGCAATACCAAATATCGCAATCTAACAGTCTAGATAAGTGTATAACTTACACTTATCATGTATAAATTATATTTATCATATAACCATTTGGATGGGTATCTACTTAGGGTGGTGTTTGGTAGAATTTTATATGATTTTAAAGTATTAATTATAAAAATATATAATTAGATTAAAGTAAAAATTGAAAAAATATAAGATGAAGTAATTTTCAGTTTATGAAAGAAAATTACATAACTAGCCTAGTATATATCTCAACATTTAAATTAGAATTTTTAGGCCTAGGGAGTGAAAATTCTAAAGTGAGTTAGCTAAAAAGCCTATAAGTATATTTTTAGAATTGTTTGCCAAACATTGTAGATAAAAAGGAAGGTGATCGTACTCAAGAAAGAAAATGTAGGGTTGTCTTTCATAATACTGTTACGCCTCGTCACCGAGGTTCTATTCCAAGTATACATGGAAACCATGTGGAGGCATCAATCAAAAGAAAAGATTAAAGGTTGACCGGAATCGACAGGTCAAACCCCACTCAATTGTGGAAGTTCTTTATAGTCGAGGTCATCTATCCTGAGCTCCCTCCCTCCAAAGGACCATGAATTAAAAGTCGTCCCAAGAAAATCATAGTATCTAGCAAACGATTTATGTGACAACTTGTAGTCCAATTAAGTCAAATCATGTTGACATAAATAATTATGTATACTAACACACTCCAAAGGATGGTTTCTCTTCCCCAACACACTGAAGTACAATGTATGGCAAATGGGTGATAGGATAGCAATGATAGGATGTCTCAGTGGGTTAGATGAAGCCACATTTGCTTCATCCACCGGTCAAAACTACTATTGTAACACTATAATTACAAACCATTGTAACACTTTGAAGCTAATGCAACTCTTTACACTAAAAGCTACATTTTGTCCTCTCTCTTGTTTATTTCATTCTTTTCTTTGATCAAATTTAGATTATATTGTTTTAATTGAGTTGTTCATGATTGATCGTTAATATGCAATCATCCATAAACATATGGTTGGTATCCGATAACTTTGTCTCGTGTCATTGATATCTTCCATATTCAGAAACGATTACCTTTCTCAACAAAATCTACAGTCAAAACGTGTTAGAATTTGCTTGCTTAGATGCAAGTAGACTCGATGTTTGTTGCCTATGTCATCCTAATGGAAAATGAGGTCAACAAATTAACACCCTTTGTGGGAAGCCACACGTTCAACTATGAGATATCTATGGAAAAAATCAATTACAAAATATATTTTTTGGAAGATTGTTTTATCTTTGAAGGAAAGAAGTTGTTCTTGAAAAAAGAACACCTGAAGACCTCCAAGAGAAACCATTTGGAAAAAGTTCTAGTTGTTTGTTTCTGAAAGAAGCATCATTTGCCAAGAAAAGACCCTCAAGGAAGTTGTCTCTGAAGAAAGAAAGTCATTATAAGCTCCAACAATGAAGTGTCGGCCCCCCAAAGAATTAAGGAACGCCCTAAAGAATGAGAACCCTCACATATCTCCCCGTCATCAATTTTACCAACAGCATTAACAAGGTGGGTTAAGAGGTTTATCCTAGTTGCTAGGCTAACAGCGGAGGTGGCTATCATGGCTACAAACATGAGAGACATCACCCAACAAAATATTGACATGCAAGAGCTGCATAGGAATATGCAGAACCAAGAAGGATAATTTTCCCTCATGTAGCCTAAGAAAATGCTTTTTCTCTACGTTCCTCCCTTTTATTCCACAAAGGAACTACTAACACAACGAGGAAGAAGTTCAAAGCCAAATGGATGATTACGAGCGCTACGCCAGACAAGAAGCTCTCCCAGAGAGAAAAGTCGAAGATGACAATTCCTCCAACTGTGCCACTGACTGGCCCAACGAAGCTCTATTCAATTTTCCTCCCAACTATAAACTAAAAAACATTCACAGAGATCTAAAAGTATCTTCGACAGTTTGAGCCCTAGAAGACCTAGAAATAAGCATTCCTAGCTACCACAAGAGCCTATAAATATGTAGGTTCAACCTCATCCTGTAATTAAAAACAAGTAGCAGGGACCATCTCAATTTAAGAGAACAAATGAAAATACCCAAGGAAATGCCCGTCAAAACCCCTCCACCTAAAAATAGCGTTGGAGGAAGGCAGAACTAGCCAAAAATCAAGCAAGCCCACCTAACCACCTCCAACGCCTCAAGTCAGAGAGGACGAAGATCTCGATCGACCATCTTGACGACGATGATGACAACTTGCCTTTCTCTTAGGGATTAAAGAACGTACATGTCCCAAGCTATTTCGTACCACCTAAAATCCCCAAGTATGATGGAATATGTGATCCCGCCTAGCACCTCAATAGCCTAAAACTCGTATGATCCTAAGGGACTCGTCTCCTATAGTAAAATATGGAGAATTTCACATTACTCTAAGCGATATAGCCGAAATATGGAACACTAGGATTTTGGAAGAAAGTATTAAAAACTGGCTAGACTTCAATAAGGCTTTCTTTAAGCAATTCACGGCTAGTAAAAAGGGTGAAAGACCTATACTGCATCTCCAAGACATGAGGCAGTAGTTAGGAGAATCATTGAAATGCTTTTGATAACCTTTTGTCGATGAAATTACTTACTATGTACGAATTACTGATAGGAAAGCACTTCAGCCTTGAGGAAAGGGCTGGATATGAAAGCACTTGGAGAGACGTATAGATTAAGGACATTAACAACTATGATGTCCCACAAGAAACAATAAGGAGCAAGATCGTCAATAAGGAAATGAAAAATCATTGCAATAGGCCAACCAAGGATCTCGTCTCTTCAAAGATAATGAAGAAGTGGTCCCACCTCCCATTAGATGGATCACCACGTCAGGCAGTCAACTACCCTCAACTCAAGGTAGGCACTGGCAGTAACAACACTAAATATAGTACCTATGTTAGCTTACAAAAAGTGAACCTTAGTGTTGATATGCACCAAGGAGGATCTAACCAATGAATTCCTCAAAGTGGAAGGGATAAAGGATGAAGCGCTGAACTTAGAAATAGGGACGAAATGTTTGGTAAAATCATGCAAATATACAAGATCATTGACAAATAATACGTAATGAGTAATGTGTATCGTCCCACAAGGAATAAAATTCAATCGAGTGTACTAATTTTTAATAAGATTCAAAGTGAGCAAATAAAAGATATTTGTAATTTATAATTATTCTAAATTAACTTATGAAAGCTTGTAAAATACAAGTTTTGTATTTGTGGAATGAGTGTATTAGATTACAAATCCACCTATTATTATCTATTCTAATCCTCAATTGCGTAACTAATTTCGTTCATGCATTGTTGACAATCGATAGCTATATTGTAATTAATTTTCTTTTCCAAGATAAATTAAATCTATTCTATTCATGACCCAAATATTTTCATAGTTCAAATTCAAATAAATAGAATGCATTCAATTTCACGATTATCTCAAATATTTCTCACTTGATAAATATTACTTCTAACATTTATTGCATATATGTTAATCAAGCAATATTTTAGACCTATTGTGAGCTTTCCAAAACTATAACAAACAAACATATGTTAAATTGGTCTTCAAGCAATCAAACGACAAAATTAAGTATGCAAGATTAATCAAGAATTATAAGAATTTAACTGAACTACTTGATTTGTATTAAAATAAACAATAAAATGTTTCATCTTCGTCCAATATATGAAAAGAATTAGTCTAGCATGTTATCTAATAAGTCACAGAAAAAGATTTGGAAAAACATCTCCCATCATTGAAAATAATGTTTGGAAAGTGAAAAATCAATTTTTCTTTGTAAATCTTCAACCAAAATTACGAATTTTCAATTTCGTGTGTTAACTACCTTTGAATTCCGTGAAGCTTCTTCATGTGATAAAATTATACATGATAAGTCATTCATCTGTTCTGGCCATCCCTTGTAGTTTAAATAGCAGGTTGAATTTGATTTTCATGAGAGTTTTGGTCAAAAGAGAACACTGGGCCGCTCAGGCCTAGAAATGGTCCCCGCGTGTGTCAAGTATTAACTTTGTCTCGATAAATGCCCACTATAGTCCCACGTGTGCACACGGTTATAAAATCTTCATTTTGTTGCACTTTGGTCCCTCAATTTTGGACTTCATTCATTTTAACTCTTTTTTATATCTTCTTGATCATTTATCTTCCAATTCCATCTATTTGACTCCACACCTTCTCCAATCATCGATATTAGGTTTGAATCAACTATCAACACTTTGTGATTTAGTCTCTAAACTTCGGATTCAGACCATTTTGGCCAATTTTTAGCTTATTTTGTCAGCTTCCATCATTTTTCATTTTGTGATGCACCTAAATGAAGTAAGCCTCAACTCATTTAAAATAGCAATAATTACTCTAGTTTAATGACTAAGATAAGTGTATGGAATATACTTATCAAACAGCTCAAAATAAAGTTCAACTACACAAAATTTTCACAAATAACTTAGTTCGTAACGTACCTTTAGACTTAGGACTAGACTACTTGAGTTAAAACTATAAACAATTTCAAAATCACATTGCTAAATCATTCTCTACCTATCCAATGCAAAACTAACATGTGTGTGTGAATATTCATGTAAAGCAGCAAAAAGTCATAAATTGATTCAAATCCCAACCCTTCGTGGCCAAATATTGTAAGATAAACATTGTCGAACTTTATTCTTTTCACTCTTTCCCAATGTGTGATTAGAGGTTGAATTTAAATAAATACTAATCTGCACCTTCTCTAGTTTGATTCGATTTTACTAATTGCAACTCAACACATTAAAAAACGAGGATTCGCTTTATTTTTTATTGCTTAAACTTTTAAGAATCGACTAAGCTAATAATCTATTGTCAAAATCTTATTCTCTTAAAGTATTTGGAGTTTAATCATGGCATATAGCAGTATTTTCTTATATATATATATTTTTTGTTGCTTTTTCTTCTCTTTTGTACGGACTCCTCTGCATTAAGCTTTCTAAATGACCTTTGAAATGATCTTTCTACCATGACTCCCAAGTCAAATGACTATAGGACACCAAATTTTTAAATACTCTTGTAGGCTTAATCACTCGAGTCATAAACGCTACAAAGAGAAACTTCACAATAAGACAGCACTATGAATTTTTTTCACAATGATTAGTGCAATGCCCCTTGTTAACCACTTATTCTAAAAAACTGACCTCGAACTTAAAAATTTAACCTAATTTTCATCTTATTGGTTTCAAACAATCCACAAAAAACTAGCACACGTGGAATCTACATTTATCTCAACATCTCCCTATAACCGTTCAATCACTCCCAAACTATTCTAGAATTGGTTTTAAGGGTGTATAATTTAGTGGTTGTTTGGAGCATCTAAGGACCACTATTTTTTTTTTCAAACTATTCAAATTTTAAATCAATTATTGTTCATGATACATAACATAAATTTTGTGCCTAAAAATATCAAGTTTCACATTAATATGCCTAAAATAACCTTGGCATGCAACTTTTCTCGCAATTTATAGCCTTACACATAGTTCAAGCCCACAAAAACAATAATAAAGTTGAAAGTAAAATATTTTTTTAGTTTTTTTGCACTTGAACAAGCACAGAAAATAGTAAAAATAGATAAAAACTCAATATTTTTTTCACCTCCAAACTTAAAATAGACATTGCATTCAATGTTTTAAAATATAACAAGTGAGATACAAAAAGAAGAGAACTAAGTATTTCCTTGGTATAAATCTGCAGGTGATGGATGGACGGACATGAACATTCTGGATCACTTACTATATATTATTCCTTGTCCAATATGCTCAAGTGTCATTTTCTTTCAATATAATTAGGATATTAATGATAACATGGAATACTTTATACTAAGTTCAAATATGGGGATGATATCCTATACTATTAAAAGTAATAAAAATTATTAATCCTATATCTATAAAACAAAATAAACGAAATGGAAGAAATTTGGCTTGCCTCTCAATAAGTGCTTATTTATAGTCATTAGCTTAACTTTGATGTTTTGGCTATTCATGGTAAATTGAAAAGAGCAGCCTTGCATCTACTGCACTATAGTTGTTCTTATTTAATACATTTTGGAACCTTCATATTATACGATTTCCATTATTGTCCTACCCAATAATTTCACATTTTTCTTCCTCTTCTCGCTGCTTCCCCAATGGTTGATCTTTTGACATTCTTTAATGTTAAGTAGCTACTTGGGTGAAGCATTCATTGTGAAATTTTATTGTTTTTCTTCCACCCTTAAAATTAATCCACTTTCTCAAAATCTATTAATGCTCATAAAATTGCTAAAAATGGTCTCTCAAAATTAATGGCATGTATTGAGCATTTATATCAAGAATGATGAAATCAAAAGAAAATAAATTATCTCCAATTTTGATGAGCATATCCTCTACCACTTTATAACAATGGATAAGTGTCATGTCAACCAACTGTAAAATTATTGATGTTGCTTTTAGATCATCCAATCCTATTTCCTGTAGATACACAGTGACATTAGCTTAATACTTAGTTCAAAATCAATTAAAGCATTTAAGTTATGTGAATCTCTTATAGAGCTAGGTCAATGAAACTCCCTGGATCTTTCAGTTAAGGAGGAAACTCGTATTGTAAGATTGCATTGCACTTTTCAGTTAGAGCTACTGTTTCATTTACTTACGGCTTTCTTTTCTTGGTCAATATATTTGGATCTTTTAGAATAGCATCGATAAAAGGAATGTTGATGTGAAGTTGTCTGTAGGTATCCAAGAACTTTTAAATTTCTTTTCCAACTTATTGTTCTGTAACTTATAAAGAAATGGGACTGGAGGTGCGTATTTATTGACAGAAATGGTTCCCTTAACTTATGGACTGTCTTACTATTTTTCTTGGTTAACCATTACCGAGTCTTTAGACTAAAACACTTATTCCTCGCCCGTAGTAGGTACCCGATTCATCTCTATCACTTTCTTCTTCATTGTGATTTCTAGCTGCTAAAATCCACTTCATGTTGTGATGGTCTAGACTTGTTCCTCTTTAGACTGTCTTTGAAGCCATTGAGGAAATAGGATATATGGTGTATAAACTCAAACGGGAATAGTAGGCTTGATTGATGTTCCTTAATAATTGCATAATTCATAGTTTCAACTGCTAATACCTATTCCGTGGGTTCTTTTCTTTGTCACTTGGTAGGGTACCTTGTGTTCTATTGGCCAATGTAGCTGCTAACTGTCCCACTTAATTTTCCAAATTTTGGATAGAGGCTTGCTAGTTCTGGATTGTAACCTCGATCTTGGTGATGCACTTAAAAAAAAGATCCTCTAAAGCTGACTCCTTCTCTTGTTGCTATGAAATTCTTTTGGGTTGCCCTGAATTTGATATTGATGTCCCCAATTATTAGCCCATGAGAAATTAGAAAGATTACTCCAACTTGAATTATACATGTTGGAGTAAGGATTGTTCTAATACCTCTAAAAATTTTGTGCATGACTGAGCTTCTTAGGATGATAAACATGTGTTGAGGCTAAAGGACATCTGTCACATAGCCCCCGTAGACTGGTTCTGGTAGGTGTACCATCCTCATATTCTAAGTCAATTTGTCCAACTTCTTCATTAGTACTTCCAGGACAAGCTAGATAGGCGCTAATCCATACATCCTAAGGACAACTCTAAATAATGGATGAAGGGGTAAAAGTCTTCCCTAGAAGAAATTTACTAACAACTGCACATCCCTACTTAGGAAAATAGGCTCGCTCATCAAGGAATGATGCTAGCAACTTTATAGTGTAGGGGATGCAGTACTTCTCCCTAGCATCTACCGGATCGATAACAATTACATTTTGAAGAAATTTTCGCTACCCCACAACCTATGTTATAATCTAGATAACCTTTCCTCAAGGGCAAGTCTCTTTGACCTACCTTAATTGCATGGACAAGGTTGGCAGTGTTGGTTATGATTATTCTCATCTCTGAAGCTACTATCCTGATATCGGTATCTCCCATCAAAAGATAAATGAGCCATAAAAATCAAACTATTAAACAAATTAAAAAATTTTGGATAGCTTTTAGGAGTTTAATTTCCTTTTTTGCCAAAGTAAAGAATGATTTCCCTAAAACTATGGCCTTTTATAGGCGAGGGTCATTAATCTCAACCCTTGGATTTAGATCAGAACCATCTAATCATTTATTTAAGATTCAATATGAGCTACCCATAATATCTGACGTTTCATATTTCACAATTTAGATTAGAATATCAAACTCACACACGCATGCACATCTACTTCCTAGGAATTGACCTACAGCACACATCATTACTCATTAAATGTGGCGATGGTTGCATGTATGGAAAGTTGAACTGTACCAGTTGTCTTTTCTTGAAAACGCACAATGCAGATTAGTCACAATAATTGAGGACACTTCATTTTCTCAACATTTTAAAAACATACAACTTCAAGAGTTAACGAATTACAACCTCAGCAAATTGTGGAAGCAGTCCACCTCAACTCCGATGCAAATAGCTTTGGTAAATGGACTTAGTTGCTTCCAAAATTTCTTCTACATTGACAGCTCCAGCCAAAAGGTTCTTAGTTATCCCTTCACAATCTCATCTCTTTTAAAGCAGACAGCTTCGACAAAAAAGACCTCAGTTGCTCTTATAAAGTTCAACAATTTTAAGGTACATGGCCTTGGCAAAAACAATTTTTTATGTCAATTTCAAGTATTAGAAAAATATTTATCCTTCAACTTGGTGGACTATTGTGTTGGGCAAATGGAACCCGACAGCTCAATAGGAGGAATCAAACATTGAAAGAAAAGGGTCACCCCAATCAAATAATATTTTCAAACAAAGTCCACGCATTATATAAATAATTATACTTGGATTTGGGGACTATTGTTATGCCTCATCATCGAGTCTCTTCTCCAAGCATACGTGGCAACCACACCACATAGAGGCATTAGTCAGAAGGAAAGTCAAAGGTTAATTAGAGTCAACATACCAAATCCTATCAACTCAATTAATTATTTACACTAAATTATGTACACTGACACACTCCAAAGGGAGGCTCCTTTTCCCACAAACTCAAGTGCAGCCTATAGCAAGTGAGTGATGGCATAGCTAAGATAAGACATCCCAGTACGATGAATGAAGCCATTTCTGCTTCATCCAACGATCAAAACAACTATTGTTACACTATAAATAAAGACCATACCTAATACAACTCTTTACACTTAAAGCTACCTTTTGTCTTCTCTCTTGTTTATTTCATACTCTTGTTTGCTCGAGTTTAGATAATGTTTTTTAGTTGAATTGTAGGTGATTGATTGTTAATATACAACCATCCATAAGCATACGGCCAGTGTTCGATCATTTTTGTTTCGTGTCATAGAGCATTTCCCACGTTTATATACGGTTACCTCTCTCAACCAAATCTCTAGTCGAAATGTATTGAATTTTTTTTAGCGTGGATGCTAGTGGATCCTGTGTCTATTGCACACATCACTCTAGTAGAAAATGAGGTCAACAGGTACCATGGCAGAGATTACATTGGGGCTACGAGAACAACTTTAGCTCAGTTTAAGTCTAATTTCATGGGGAAATGTATTTTAGAATGGTGATTTTTTTGGAAAATGTATAGTTAAAAAATAAGGTAAGTTTTAAGTATATGTGTAAAATTGTATTATGAGAAAATGTATTATTGAAAATGAATTTTGAGAAAAATAGGCTCAAATAGGGGCTTTATAAAACTCATGCATGTAACTCCAAGGTTTCAAGTATCGATTCTACATGTATCCTCTATAGAGTCAATATATTGTGCATTCGTTGGCCGAATTGTGATGCTACGTGATATTCATCGTTTCATATTCATGCTAGCCATTATTTTGTTCAAGTAATAGAAGCTTTAATTATGGTGTAGATGTCATGAAATGACAGTGGAATAGCAAATTATGAAAGGGTAACTTCTAAGGATTCTCAATGTCTTTTATGAAATAGGTAAATAAATACGCTTTTTAATTTTGTCTTTTAATAATTTAGTTAAATTTAAAACGATTACATTTTACTGTTTTAATTTAGTTAAGTACATTATTTTATTAAACGCGTTTATTTTTCTATATTTCTATTTAATGTGCTTTCACCTCAATAAGGGGTTTGTTAAAACTAACATTTTCAATTTAAAACGAACAAAAATGATTCTGAGTTACAACTAAAGAATATACACAAATAAATGAAAAGTTTAGCATTATACAATGCCAACTTTAATGCATTTTTAGCAATATAATGATTGTATATAATTTTCTATTTTTTAATGTCTTATAAATGATTAAAAGCCAATTAATTTTAATTTGAAGCTATAAGCTTGTAATTAAAAATTTATAAAGAATCTTTAGATTAAAGAAAAAATAATGGAACAATATAATTTAAAGAAATAATAATATATTTACATATAGTAACACAAAGGTCCACGGGTTTAAAAAAAAAATCCACGAAAATGTGCAAGCAAACTCGGTGGAAATAATAAACTAAAATGAGTTACAAAGAGAAAAATGTCAATTAAACGTGTTTCGAAAAATCGTCAATATTAAAAGGAGAAATAGAATAGTCTATAAGTTCTATAGAGTCGTATTACAATATTTTTCTCAATTGCTCAACTTCTCCTTTCAAACAATTCAAAATTTCATTGTACATCGCAAGCAGTCGCAAACCATTTTCTTCTAATTTCTCTCCCTCAAAACTCATTCTCTATAGGATTTCTCTCAAGAAGCACTGATTTCTCTAATAATGTGTACAAAATTCTTCTATTTACTATGCAACAACTCTTTTTTAAGCACAATTTTATTTCTAATCCCCATTTTCCCCTTCTACATGTCAAATTCAATTCCTCTACTGATTGCCTAATGTCAATGTGATTCTTTTTCTTAATTGAATTATAAAATGTTCATCTATTGAGAGTGTTGGGACCTCTACTTTATACATATCATTTCTAAACAATTTCTTATATTTTCAAATTTTAGTCAAATCCAACAATCTCCACATTGACTAAAATTTTCTTATCACAACACATATTCGCACAACTTTACTATTAGATGTCATTATTTCTAGATCAATTGTCATAGTTCAATGCTAAAGATATGAACTAAATTCATATATTTATTGAACGTGACTCTACTAGCTAGTTATTTGACATCTTTCAACTTTTGATCTTCATTCTTCTTGTTACTAGCCACGAAATCTCTCATGGTCACTTCTTATTCTCTCTCATTAGTAGAAGGATTTTCAAATGTATAACTTAGACTATTTATAAAAACATCAATTTTAAATTTAGAATGTTGAAAAATAATGGAAGGATGGAGAAGAAACAAAAGAAAATGGCACAAGAATTGGAGCAACGAGATGAAGTAATAAGAAAATAATCAATAACTACTTCGAAGGTTTGAACACGGGATCGCTGTCCTTAAATGTTATTTACCTCCTCTCCGGGATTTATGAGATGTTTGAGGGCATTCCAACAAATAATTTGAAGGATTATAACAAGCCTTGAGACGAATTTCACCAAAGCACAAAGTGAAATACTTCACGACTTGAAAAACACTGTAGAGAAAATGAATATGAATGAAGAATATGGGTTTGATCCTTAATTGTGCAATTGGAATGATTCTCGAAATTGTTTTTCTCGTATCAATGCCTTGAACATTGATCTTCTATATATAAGCCACGACACAAGTGTAAAATGGTGTCAAAAAAACGAGTGAAAAGTTACCAAAATCAAAGCATAACATTAAGAAACGACCACCAAACGATCACTAAATTGTACCAAAATAAAAAAAAATCGAGGGTCGATAAATTCCATTCAGATTCTGACTTGAAAAAGAAATCATGTATGACTATTATTCCTGTTTATAATAAACTCTGTTTTGCCTAATTTGTGCATTAAGTGATTACATGGTGTAGAAATTTTGTCTTGTATGTCTCAGTTTCATTCCCAAGCTCATCAAATTCAAAGCCGTCACCAAGATTTAACATAGAAATAAATGGATTTTGAATTTAATAATAACACACGTTTTGGACAAAAGTTTGATTATCTCTCTATTTTTTATATATGGACATGAGTGTTCATTGAAGGATTGCTTTGTTTTGGAAAGATTTATGCTTTTACAGCTGTTTATTGAAGGTTCTCAACTCTGAGATACAAAGCTTTACTTTATGCGATGTTTATTGGTCGGTGAGAAGCCCTTGTTGATATTGTTTGCGAGCATTGGAAACTGCAAAAGTTTTTAAGTAGTTTTGTTCAATAGACTTGATAATATAAATTGTACCGTGAGAGAGAGAGATAGAGACATGTTCCCCTGTATACATAGGATAATTTCTATAGAAATCTTTAGTATCCTGTCGGAGTTCTCTATAGCTAATTTCCTTCACTACAATTTCTTTTTGGTATCCTTTTACTTTTCTCCAGCCGCATTGACCCGTTTTACTCCTTCGTAGTCGATTCTATTTTGATTAATGTCCAGTCGTCAGAAGGAGAATATTTTGACTTTATTACTATTTGATCATCTTCCTTCATTTCATCATATCCAATCATGTATCCCGAATAGTAATTCTCTCTCTCTTCTTTACAATTGAACGTCAAAAACATGGGTTAAGCTGGAGAATATATATTCTTCAACTTTTAGTGATAATTGTTTGGTTTCAAGGCCTTTTATTCAATTTGCAGTGGTATGATTGCCCTGTGAAGGTGATTCCATTTGTGGTTTATAATTTGTTTAATATTAGATGAGNTTAAGGAAAAAGGGCCTATTAGCAATTTTCAAAAGTATCTTAAATCCAAATTTTAAATGGTTTTGAATTAGATTTTCAAATGGCAAAGAAAAAAAAAATGATTGACGACTTTTATATTTTCGTTAAAATATTTATATATTTAAATGTCACTATTATTTGTCCATTTAAATTTCATCTTTCATATATTGAAATTTTGTTGCCATTTTTGTCTCTCAATCACATATGAAATTTGCCTTTCGTCGATTGATAATTATGATTTCTCGCATAATGATTCATGGCTTTAAGATGATCGGTTCTCCCATTAAGAGAAATATTTTGAAATAAAAATGGGTGGTAGCTACCAAAGTTGCACACTCATTGTTATTTACTCGATTTTCTCTACCAAAAAAAAATGAGGAATTTTTTTTTTATAAGGCATTAACATCACAATTATAAATTTGCATATAGTATCTTGCCCAAAGGTGTTATTATATGCGATGTTTTGGAAAATGGCATAAAGAAGTTAACAAGTTTACCTTGGTTTAGAAATCTCCTTCTGCCCAAAGGTGTTGGTATTTCGAAAACCAATGTAATTTTGTTAACTAACTCCAAGATGTGTTTTAAGAGTACCTTACAGCATATTATATTGTCAGCCCAAAGGCGACTTTACAATGATGCACCTAGGCTCTTACCGTAATAAGATTCACATGAATCTAACTTTAATTACGAGTTATGTAATTAATAGCCCATGTTAATTAGATGGATATTTTATCATCCATTGACTGCACGCATTATGTTTGGATGATATTATATGTTTCCACAATTTTAAATTCCTCATCCCTTTCGAGTTAATTGTCTACAATAAAAAAAAACTTAACTGAAAATAATCAGGTGAGATGGAAATGAGACGTAGAGATAGTACTTGGTCTTTTAGGCTTGGATTTTAGAATAAAGAAAAAGACTGAGAAACCCACAGATAAGAGCACCGTTGAATATGTAGCCGAGTATGAAAAGTGGAAAAGGGCTAATAAGCTTTGTTTGAAAATTATTAAGCACTCCATATCCGATTCCATTACGGGTGCTATCCCCGGTAATGAAAATGTCAAAAGTTTAATGGATGCCATAGGAGAAATCGAAACTGGGAATCTGATGGATAAATTGATAAACATGAAATATGATAGTACAAGTGGTGTTAGGGAGCATGTTATGAAAAATGATAAATATATTATCTAAACTAAAGGCTATAAACATTCATATTGCGGAACCTTTCCTGGTATATCGTGTTTTAAATAGCATTTCTAGCCAGTTCAATCAGTTTAAAGTTGCTTACAATGCTCAAAGGGATAAATAGGATTTGAATGACCTTATAACAGTGTGTGCCCAAGAAGAGTATAGGATGTGTCCTGAGACTGTTGAAACTGTGCAATTAGCTTTTTTGTCATCATTAAACAGGGGGCATTCTCGTAACCATAAGTCTAAGTTCCGTAAGGGCAATAAGTCACATCGAAATCAGTAGAATAGAAATTTTGAGGGTTAGACTTCTAGTTGTCCTAAAGGAATTATAAAGAAAACTGATCAATGCAAGTTTTGCAAAAGTAAGGGTTACGGGCAGAAAGATTGTCTTAAATTTATGACTTGGTTGGAAACGAAGAAGAGTTTGGTAGGGATTCACAAGCAAACGGAGGCCAAGTGAGAATGAAGTGAGCTTGAGCATTGAAAATAGAGTTCAAGTGAAGGTTGAATCATAGGATATGAAGTTGTCTTTGGAGTCCAATTTTACCATTGTTTTGGAAAATATAGTTTTTGTACCGCAAATGAGACAGGATTTAATTTCTAAATCAAAACTTGATGCTTATGGTTGTACCTTTAAATTTGGTAATGGAAACGTTGAGTTATTTTATGGTTCTTATTTGATTAGGAATGGAATTTTATGTAATGGTTTAAATAAATTTTCTTTGGCTTGTTTTGGTGAAGTCTCGTGTGTGACCAATGTATCAAAAAAATGGCTTTAATTCGTGAATCGTCCTCTATGTTGTGGTATACGCGATTAGGTCACATTTTGATGGATATAATGGAAAGATTAGTAAAAGTTGAGATACTTCCCTCCTTAGACTTCTATGATTTTGACACTTGTATGGATTTTATAAGAGGAAAATTAACTAAGTCTCCAAGGAAAGTTTCAACTAGGAGTAATAGTATTTTGGACTTGATACATACCGATGTTAGTGGACTTTTGCCTTCCACCATATGTGGGAACAAATATTTCATAATCTTTATTGATGATTTCTCATGATATGGATGTGCTTAGTTAATTAATGATAAATCTCATACATTTGAGAAATCCAAGATTTTCAAAATGGAATTAGAGAAATAATACGGAAAAAGCTATCAAAGTTGTAAGATTTGATCGAGGTGGTGAGTATTATACAAATACGAGAGTCTGGTCAAAACATGGGCGATTTTCACAAGTTTTTATAAGAATGTAGAATAGTGTCACAATATACCATGCAAGGGACACCTAGGCCATGTGGTCGCATGGTTCACTCATGCTGAGACTTTTTGGTCTCAACATATAGCCAAGCGGTTGCATGGCTCTCTTAATTTAATTTTATTTTATTTTCATTCCATTGTTGGTTTTGAACAATCAATACTCAGCAATCCCCCACTTGTCCAAAATTAAAAGGTTTCATATTCAAAGTATACGATACTCATGCATAAAGATTAAATATCTTTCGATTTGAATCTAATCATAGTGTAATTCACACAATGTAATATCAAAATCAAAGCTAGCATTCAATTTTGAACCAGTTATTCTGTGTGACAATACCAGTAAGAATACACACACGAGCATCACGTGTTCTCAAGTTCCTCATAACTCGCTTAGCGCTATTATGGCCTTGCGTTTATCCTTTTCAACAAACTTTTAAGAGAGAAACTCCGACTCTCAATTGAGGCGGCGCCACCTCAAAATTTGTTTAGGTGAAGTTCTTCCCGTTCCTTTGTTAGTTTTAGTGGTACTTGTATTTTAGCACTGAATTTTATTAAGAGCTTAAAGCTCAACCCCAATTTCAATAACAACCAACATTATTTTAACTAGGATAGGATCATTGCGGATTTGAATAATGCTGTAACTATCCACATATCCAATGACTTCTTGTTATCCTTTGAACCCGTGGATTACCTTTTAAGTAATGACAAGGTTTCGTCATTGGTTGACCTTTTTTAGTTAAGGAGTTTCAACCCCATCCTACTTGAAATAGATGCTACTAAATCTCTATTTAGAGATGTAGTCAAAGGATCCGTCAAATTCTTAATTGACCTTACATAATCTAGGAAAATTATTCCATCATTGATTAATTTCCTTATGTAGTTATGTCTAAGACTCATATGTCTAGTCTTTCCATTGTATACCTCATTGTATGATTTTGCTAATGTGGCTTGACATCACACATGTGGGTATTGAAGAAATATTCTTCGATTCCAAAGGTCTCTCATAGAAGAGATCCTTGAGCCACTCAACCTCTTTCCCGATATCCAATAAGGCTACAAATTCAAATTTCATGGTCGAGGGTGTTATGCATGTTTGTTTCTTTGACTTTCAATAAACAACACCTCCTCCTAAAATGAACACCCATCCCGAGGTAGATTTACTTTAACCCGTACTAGATATCCAACTAGGATCGGTAAATCCTTTCAATATTGCCGAAAATTTAGTATATTGTAGGCCTAAGCTCTTGGTTTTCTTTAAGTAGCCAATAACTCTCCCAATCCTAGTTGGATTGCTAGTAAACCTACTAAGTCTTTTAGGGTCGATTTTCACTTGTAGAGTAAACCTACTAAGTTTACTTATTGTATAGGCTATATCTGGTCTTGTGTATTGAACTGCATACATAAGACTCCCTATAGCACTAGCATACTCCAATTGAGCAATTGTCATTTCATCATTCTTTACAAGTTTTAAACTTGGATCAATCGGGCTACTATACTCTTTTATGTTCAAGTGTTTGAACTTGTTTATCACATTCTCAATATAATGTGATTGACTTAGGTGATAACCCCCACTAGTCTTTGTGACTTTGATACTTAAAATGGTATCCACCTGTCCAAGATCCTTCATCTTGAATGTGGAAATAGAAACTTCTTCATTTCTTTACACCGACCATGTGATTATTTATAATCAACATGTCGTCAACATACAAGCGTATAAATGTCACATAATCACACTTTAAAATATAAACATCCATCTACGCTATTATATTTAAACCCAAATGATATTATTGCTAAGTCAAACTTTTCATGCCATTTTTTAGGTGCCTGCTTCAAACCATATAATGATTTTACTAAGTTGCACACCTTATGTTTGTTTTTAGGTAGAACAAACCCTTCACTTGTTCCATATAGATCTCCTCATCGAGACCCTCATGTAAGAATGTCATCTTGACATCCATTTGATGAATGTGCAAGTCGTGTATTGAAGCTAAAGAGAATAATATTCTTATTGATGTTATTCTAGCTACCGGTGCATGTGTCAAAAGAGAGTATTCCTTCTTTTTAGAGATAACCTTTGGCTACCAGACTGGCCTTGAAGGTATTTAGAGAGTCGTCAACATTATATTTTCTCCTAAACACCTATTTACATCCAATAGGTTTCGATTCGGGTGGTAAATCGACAAGTTCCCTTGTTTTATAAGACATTATCGAATTCATTTAATCTTTAATTATATCTTTCCAGAAGATGCTATCACAAGAAGCCATAGCTTCTTTATACGTTTTAGGTCGATTTTCACTTGTAGAGTAAAAGAAATTATCCATACAACATTCAACCCATTTCCCTCTACTACGTAAAAAGAGATAAGTTGAGAATCAATTTCATCCGGTCCCAAAGACTTCTCAGCTTTAGTTCTTTTTTTATTTTATTGGTCACTAGACTCATCAATATCTTCAGAAGACATGTCATCACATGCTCCACTTGAGCTAGGGATATTGTCAAGATTTTCCCACGATTCATTATCTTAAGATAACGAATCCTCAAAGAACTATGCATTGCTTGATTCGATAATTACATAGGTCTCCAAGTTTAGTAATCTATAAGATTTGCTATTGTTAACATATCCAACGAAGGTACATTTAATACCTCTTGGACCCAATTTGGTTCTATTAGTGTTCGTGTTCTTGCGACAAGCAAGACACCTCCACATTTTGAAGTATTCAATGTTTAGTTTTCTTTCTTTTCCACAATTCGTTAGGAGAAACCTTTGTATATTTTGAAGGAATCCTATTAAGTATCCAACATGCACTTAATAAAGCTTCATCCGACAAATTAAAGGGCAACTTAGCATATATAAGCATGGCATTAATCATTTCTACTAAAGTTCTATTTTTTTCTTTTAGCCAAACCATTTTGTTCGGGTGTCCTAGGGTAGATCATTGGTGAATTATGTCATGTTGTTTACAAAATAAGTTAAAATCTCTGGAAAAATATTTACCATCTCTATCACTTTTTAAAGTTTTAATTTTCTTTCCTAGATAATTTTCAACTTCATTTTTATACAACTTAAACATGTCAAAAGCCTATGTTTATATTTCATCAGATAAATATATGTGTATCTAGAAAAGTCATCAATAAAGGTAATAAAATACCTATTTCCACTGCTAGTTAACATGCCATTTAGTTCACATATAGCGGTATGGATTAATTCTAAGATACTAGAAGTTCTCTTAACATTCGTATGGTTTTTAGTCGTTTTTAATTCTACACATATCTTGCATTTATATTTCTTATTTTCATCATATGAAATCAAATCACATTTTTTCATACGTTTCATATTATTTTTACCAATATGTCCTAATCTAGGATGTCATAATGAAAATAAGTCAACAACATATGCAAAATCAATTTTATTCATTTTCTTGTCAATGGTACAGAGTTTGACCATTCCTTCACTAGAATAGCTTTCTCCAACAAATTTCCCATTAAGGAAGAGCATTTATCAGATTCATACACGCATTTGATACCCGATTTTCCTAAAAGATTATCACTCACTAAGTTCCTATTCATATCCGAAACATGTAAATTTGTAAGGGTAACGATTTTCCTAGAAGTGAAGATAATATCAACATTTCCCTTCCCAATGATCTTGGATCGAACTTCGTTGCCCATTTGAATCTCTTGGTCTCCATCCACTTCATAATATGTTTTGAATAAAGATTTATCATATGATACATGTACAATAGCACAAGTATCATACCACCACCCATGAACCTTTCCCTTGATTGCATTTATTTCACTTACGGTGGCCACAATTTTGTCCTCTTGGATGAAATTTATTTTACCTTCAAAGTTGTTTCTTTTCCAGTGTCTACAATCCTTTGCATAGTGTCCAAATTTTCCAGTCACAAAAACCCCTCATTTGGTCTTCTTCTTGGACTTATTCAAGTTCCCTAAAGACTTCCTCTTGTTGGATTTCGTAGGTAGTTCAAATTTTTCAACCGCATTAGCCTTAGAAGTTCCTTCCAAAGAGTTTTCACTTCTATTTTTTTCTTCGTCAATCCGAAGATATTTTTGCAATTGTTCTAAAGTATAATCTTCAAAACTATGCATGATTTTTTCCAGTATCCTTTCCTAGTACCCCGGAGTTTAGCAATTATAGCCCCTACTTGAAAGGTCTCTGAGATTTCAATCTTCATTGCCTTTAGTTTGTTGACAATCACTTGTAACTCGTGTACTTGGGGAAGAAAGGGAATATTATCAAGAAATTTAAAGTCAAAGTTTTTAGAAATTAAAAACTTCTTGGCACCTTCGTCTTCCGCTTTGTATTTACTCTCCAATGCATCCCAAATCTCTATTGCCGATGTTGTGTTTGTGTATAAGTCATATAAATAGTCCAACAATGCACCGAGTATGTGACAAGAGGCATATCAATTCATCTTCTTCACATTTTTGTCTTTTCGCCTTGATTGCTTCAGCCTCTCCATTTGCGGGTTCTGATAACGGCGCTAATCTGGATCCAAAATATAGGAGATCTTCAATGCAGTAAGGAGTAACTTCAACTTGTCTTGCCACTGCGTAAAGTTTGTATCATCAAACCGATCCAATCGTATCAAGTCTTGATTCATGAGTTTGATTGTTGTCATTGTTGTCTCGCTCTCCATTGCAGAAAAATAACATTTGAGAATGTTGGAAAATAATGGAAGGATGGAGATGAAACAAAAGAAAATGGTGCAAGAATTGGAGCAATGAGATGAAGAAATCGAAAAATAATCAATAACAACTTCGAAGGCTTAAACACGGGATTGCTATCCTCAAACATTATTCCCCCCCTCCTCCGGGATTTATGATATGCTTAAGGGTATTCCGACAAATGGTTTGAAGGATTATAACAAGCCTTGAGATGAATTTCACCAAAGAACAAAGTAAAATTATCCAAAACTTGAAGAACACTATAGAGAAAATGAATATGAATGAAGAGCAAGTGTTTAATCTTTGATTGTGCAATTGGAATGATTCTCAAAATTGTTTTCTCATATCAATGCCTTGAACATTAATCTTCTAAATATAGGCCACAACCAGCAGTGTGAAATGGCGTCAAAAAATGAGTGAAAAGTCACCGAAATTGAAACCATAACATTAAGAAACGGCCACCCAACAGTCACTAAATTGTACCATGTGACCGCATGGTACAAATCCATGTAGTCACATGCCTCTCTTAATTTTTTTTTTCATTCCATTGTTGGTTTTGAACAACCAATATACAACATAGAATATGTAGAAAATATGTAAATTTGACTTCAATTATGGAAATGTATAGTAAGTTTTAGCTTATATACACTATTCCAACTTCAAACATACATTTTTTTTTAATCTCAAATTCTTTCTATATCGATCATTTGAAAATGCATAAAATTTCTTCTCTTTAGTTTTATCTGGAATTAACGAATTCTCACTGACTGTAGTTAAGCAACAATAATCAAAATTATAATTAATTTGTACTGAAGGGTTCTAAATTTAGAACTTAACATCATTCAAAAATTTCATGAATTTAATATTTTAATTTTATATTAACAGACACGATAGCCAAAACAAAATCAAAGGAAGAATAAAAACAAACCACTGTAATTAATCCAAAAATAAACACAGATGAAAGTAAAAGGTTATGATTTATGAAAGAGACTTAATTCCCTAAAGTTGGGCCCAGCTGCGTCATCCCTAGGAGGAGTGGAGCTAGTCTCACCCATTTGTAAATTTGTAGCCCAGTTCTTTTCCAGTTCCTTCATTCGGGTCTTGATGTCCTGAATGTTTTGCTCCGCCAAGCGTCCCATTTCGGTTATGTCACTTAGAGGGACATTTTGCAGACTGGACAAACAAGCCATGCACTGGTGCATCAGAATTTCCATGTCTGTTATTCTGTTAATCCTCTGAAGCTTTTCGGCTTGTTTACGAGACTTCTGAACCCTTTGAATCGTATAGGACTCCTGGTTGAACAGTCTCTGGGTCTGTTCCACTTCTGGAAATTCCCGAAATCTGGAAATAATTTGCTGAGCATCGAGCCGAGATGGCCAAACTGTTGGCTGAGGTTAATAGGCACCATAGATTATAATACAAGCCTGTATATCGCACAGGGTGCAAAGTTCGTTAATCTTGTTTACTATTCCCTTCTTTCTCTTTCTAAAAGATGCCCTTCTCTCTGCATCATTGGCAATATACTCAAGCTTTATTTTCCCCCTAGTCATGTTTAGGGATGATTTTCGGAGGGTGAAATGGTGTTGTATACAGTATTTTTAATTCCAGAAGATGTTATTTATAAATAAAGAATTTGGGATTATTGAGAGAATAGCAATTGTTTACTTTCCTTTTTTAAATTGCGGCATTTAATTTTCATACAATAAGAAACAAAATCATATGGATAAACATTTTCTTGGCTTTTTTGGGAAGTGGCAACTGTCGTGTACAAGTGAAATAAAAAATTCGTCAACATAAGATTATCAATTTTCCAACTTAGCTATGAAAAAAAAGGGAAAAAATCCATTAACATCAAGTGCATAGAGATGGCTAAAATAGAAATTTAAAAGGTTTAATTTTTGTAGGCGATACATGTATCCAAAATAATTCAAAATTATGAAAATACTTACACAAGAAAATTAGAAGAGTCATACAAAAAAGGTTGTCCTTGATATTAACTTCATGCACCGACATCAATATTACGTATACCTTCAAACATTTACAATATAATGAAATGAAAATAAAAAAGTCATAATTTCATCATCTACATGTTTACAAAATCTCAATTCCTAGTTTTTAATCTACGTTCACCTACAAATTAGATGTGCATTTGATGAACATATTTTGAAAAAAATGAGCAATATTAACTTAAATAACTTTGTTAATCCTTGTAGATGTGATCAATAACAAGCAATAATATTATGTTATTTTATGTTGTGCTCAAGACTTCAATAGTAAATATGAGTTATAGCGTGATTCACAAGATGCTTTATCAAAATAAAGATAAAAGATTGTGAATTACCATGATAACATATCCATTCCTCTACATAAAGAGAATTGTATAAATAATAGTAGATTTAAGGATGCTTTATTAATATGCTGGAACACTATGGAGAATCAGGTCGATACAAATCTTAGGCTCTTATGATCATCTAATGGTACTAAGACAAACTATTGGTTGCAAACCCTCATATGCACATGATTTCATGAGAGTTTTTGGTGATTTGAAATCGGTTTCGATAAAATCATCGCGTAAGCCCTTGTTCATGAGACACGTAAGAAAATACATTAAAACATGTGATCAACAAATCATCTATTCCAATATATGAATATTAATTGGATCAAAAAATTGAAAGCACCATAGAAATGTTGAGGATTCCGTAGAAAAATGAAAGTTCAACAACATCTATGAAAAATCTCATATTTTCATTCAAAAGTCATATAGAAGATGATAAAGCTATAATGTGAGTTTAAATAGCAAATGTATGAAGTAAAACCTAAACTTTCGAAAGACATAATTGTCGTCATGTAACTAAAGTAATTGGAAACAAATAAAACCTAATAAATTACCAAAAAACGATAAATCTATGACCAAAGTTTAAATAATTAAAATCGAAAAGAAAAATAAAATCGTGCATAAGTCCTCATTTTCCTGTCATAATTAAAGTTGTTGGATATAAAATAAAAAATGAGAAAATCTCGAGAAAACATGATTTTCACCCATTCAATACCTAAATTCCTCCTTCATTATCCTTTTTCTAGGTGATATATATTAAATTGTCATACTATTAATCACATGTCATACCAGTACAATAAAATTGTTATTTCACAACAAAATATTTTGCGACATACAAAAAGTTATTGAAATAGATGATTTAGCACGATATGTTTATAAGGTTTGTCATAAATATTGTGACAAAAAAGTACCAAAAAAATATAAGCCTGTGTGAAAAATTGTGAATTATCAAAGTGTGACAAAAAATAAAGATGGTTGCAAAAAACATGATGGAAAGCATGGAGCCAATATATTGTTTGGTGGGAAACTTATGGCAATAAACTTTTATTTTTTGCAACAAAGTGTTTGTGATGCAATATGATATAGTGTTTGGGACAATGAATTTTTTTTGCCAAAAATCTAGGGATGAAAGAAAAAATTTGCAATACCTATATTTGTCATTACTCTAGCTTGTAGGGATGATGATAAAGAAATCGTGACATTCACATTCTTCGCATATTTGTCTTATTATAAATAATATTTATCACCGCTCTATTTAACTATTTTTTTTGTAATTAAATGAATCACAAAAAATTTCTAAAATTTAGAATTCAATCGTTATGATTGTATTTAGTTTTTGAGTGAATGGCCTTTCTTGATCATTATGATCCAAAATTCTTACACTGATTTGGATCAAACAATTGAAAGCATCATAGAAATATTCAAGATCTCCTAGACTAATGGAAGTTCGGCGGCATCTATGAAATATCTCATATTTTCAATCAAAAGTCATGCAAAAAAGATAAAGCTGTAATGAGAGTTTAAATAACAAATGTACATATTAAAACCAAAACTTACGAAAGACCTAATTGTCCTTAAACAAATAAAGTAATTGGAATCACATAAAAATTAAGAAATTACCCAAAAAATGAAAAATCTATGACAAAATTTTAAATATTTAAAATTGGAAAGAAAATAAAATTTTGTAAAAGACCTAATTGCCTTTTCATAATTAAAGTTGTGGAATAGAAAAAAAAAACTAAGGAAACAAGGGAGCAATTGAAAACTTGGCGATCCTCTCAAAATATTTTAAGATGGTTAGCCTTCTTTAGGAATGGGCACGGGCCAATTCCATCTGGTTTGGAAGGGAAACAACCGAAATCAAGTACCACTGAATTTTTTTAAAATGGAACAATTGGTTCCATATTTAATTATAGAACCGAATTGGACCCAAACCAACTGGTTTGGCTTTGGCCTAGTCTGACTTTTTACATTAAAAATATCAAAATAAAATGTTCGCTAAAAAAAATTTCAAAAGATATTTCTGACACAATATTTTTAAAAAAATATATAGAAGATTTACACATATATATACAGTAATGATGTCCTAAGCACCAGTGCTAAGTTTATATTAAGTACATGTGACACATCAACCTATAAAAATAGCATAAAACTCCAATAATTAAACAAACATGCCATTAAACAAGAATTTTCATTAAGTGTGCCTTGAAGTTGCAACTTCTCACTAAATTTACTTTCAAATTGCTAATTTTCAAGTGAACAATATTAGGGCCTATTTGAGCCACATTATTTCAAAAAAATAAATTTTTAAACAGTGATTTGACATCATTTCAACCAGCTGCCAATCTGCCCTTTTCTCTATTCTCCCGACTTTTGCGTGTATCTCTTATTTTGGCTGCATTTTCTCTCTTCAAATTCACAACCAGTCGCCTTTTTAATTCTCTCCCCCAGCTTCCGATTTCTGTGCGTATATATAATCAATTCAGCCCTTGTGTTTAATCAAATTAGACGTCCAATTAGTCATTGAATTTTGATTCCAAAGCAAGTCTAATTGAGGTCCACTTAATTACATTGCCTATTTAATGCAATTTTCTCTCCAAGGTTTCCTCTTTCTCAAATAGTGCAATTTAGTTCATCATTTGTGCAATTAATATCCATAACTAAAAACAAAAGAAAATTAACCCAAGTAGAATTTAATAATTTGACAACATAAAACTTTAGTAATATGACATAAATAAATGCACAAAAATGCGCTTCTCAATATAAACCATTACATGTGCAAGGTTCAACACTTTCATCCTCATTTTCTGCATATTTTGGTAACACGTCGAAAGTTGGTTCCCATAAGTATTTGTATTAGAGAAGGAAACCAAATCTCGATTAGCTAGAAAGCCATGCATACGCATGGTATAAACCACTGCATATGCGTGGTTTAACATTCTCATACTCAAGTTCTATAGATTTTGGGGTTTCACACACAACTTCATTATCCCATGTGCACGCATGGCTTTGGCAATTTTGGGATCTCGTTGAACTTCTTCTAATGTTAATTTGATCATTTTTCATGCTGTTTTAGTCCTTAGTATTATATTCAAGTCCAATTGATCCTATGTAATCTTCAATCTTCATTTTGTCATTCGAATCAACTATTATGTATTTGCAATTTGGTCCCCAAACTTTGGAAACATCATTTTTGTCGATTTTTTGTTCTTTTCTTCTAATTTCACTTTCAATCATTGAGTTTTACCTAAAAAAAACAATAAATACACGAGATTAAGCTATAATTTATCAAAGGTAATCCCAAATATAAATAGATTAAAGTAAAAAAACCTTTAGAATCTTGGAAAACCCTTACTTGAAGAAATACAATATGAAATAACTTTATGTTTATGAATGAAAATTACATAACTAGCCTAGTATATATCTCAATATTCAAATTAGGATTTTAAGCCTAGGGAGTGAATATTCTAAAGTGGGTTGGCGAGAAAAGCCTATAAGGATATTTTAGAATTGTGTGCAAAAAAATTGTAGATGCGAAGGAACATGATCCATGCCCAAAAATGGAGATGTAGGGTTATCTTTGAAAATGAGTTTTGGGAAAAATGAATTTTGAGAAAAATAGGGCTCAAATCGGGGCTAAATTAAACTCATGCAAGTAACTCCAAGGTTTCAAGTATCAATTCTACATACATCCTCTATAGAATCAATATATTATGCATTCTTTGGCTGAATTATGATGATGTACACGATATTCGCTTTTTTACAAGGTTACAAGTGACTCCAAGTTGCAGTATCAATTTTATATACATCCTCCTTTTTTTTTACAAGTTCAGTGGCCAAAATTCGACTATCTTAAAACAAAGCAAGTAATCAAAGATGTCTTTAAAAATACAGTGAGCAATTAAAGATATCTTTCAAAGTATAATGAGTAATCAAAGACGCATTTCTTATGTGAAAATTTGCGTGAGTTTGTGGACACCACTTGTGCATTCATCTGCTATGTCCCCAATTTCATTACCATTGTGAAATGAATGTCCTGGTAGTGAGTAATGACCAATATCTTGACAAGTTTAATGATAAAAACTCTGTATTTAAAACTTTAGTGAGCAATCATAAATACCAACACAAGTTTAAAGATTATTTGGACTATTAACTTGGTTAATCGTTGTAGATATGATCAACATCATATAAAAATTATTTAATGTAATTGTTCGTACGTCATTTGTGTTATGTTAAGGACTTCAATAGTAAATATGAGTTACAATGTAAATTCATGAGATATTTTTTCAAAATAAAAATAAAAGTTCATGAAATACCGTGATAACATATCCAAGATCACCCTCTACATAACATAAATTATTATAAGAAAATTGTATGAACATTGATAAATTTAAGGGCAATTTATTGATACGCTGGAACACTACGGACAATCAGGTCAATACACATCTCGAGGCTCTTATGGTCTTTGAATGGTACAAAGAAAAACTATCGAGACACTACAACATTTTATACATTTTGTAACATTTCAATATAGGTTTTTTGTGATCCTATTAAATGAAAATGATTTTTTTTTTATCTAAACTTAATATACTGGCATTAATTAAAATGCCAACTAAATTAACCATCCCAAATTGCTTATCTCCATATTTCACTTTAGTGGAAATTACACAGTTCCAGGTGTTTGAATATCGCATTGCAAACATCAGGTGAGGAAGTTTTTTCTACACAATTCAGGTTTTGATTTAATTATTAAATGTCAGATATTTTTGTTTTCCTTTAATAATTAGTGGATATGTATAGTAACTGATGGTACGTTTCCTTAATTATCGTTATTCAAATTACAATTAACTTAACTACCATATTAATCCAGTTCCTCTCTCTCTCTCTCTCTCTCTCTCTCTCTCTCTCTCTCTCTCTCTCCCCCCCCCCCCCCCCCCCCCCCCCCCCCCCCCCCCCATGATTCCACACATCTCCAAACCCTCTCTCTTTTGTACTCGTCCTCCACGACTCAAGAAGATCCATTCAGTTACTTTCCATTCTCACCATTTTCGAGTTCATTTTGTTTAGCTTATTGCTATATCATCAACAACATCCATTACATTTTTCGTAACAATTGAATTAAAATGGAGAAATCAAAGTTTGTGGAAGGGAGTATTAATGTCAAAGACACCACACAAAGAAGAAGCAAGAGAAAATATGAGGAGAGCCCAAAAAAAAAAAACCATCGAAAAAATGTGCAGTGTCTGTGAACAAGCAGAAAGGGCAATCAAACAATGTTATTTCCTTTTTTTGTCATTTCTTTATCACTTTAGTGAGATGTATGCATGCAAAATCGTTTCGATTCAATTCAATTTGGTATTGGGTATGACCTAGGCTTTTGGGTATCAAGACTATGTAGTATGGAAATTTATTTGTGTTTGTATTTTGATATCTAATATGTCGTATGAGGTCAAATAATCTAAATGTGACCATGATAGACGATATGTGATCTGAGCCGAATGTATATGTGACTTGAATGCATTACATTATGTATGTTCTAAGAATGAAGAGCTCTTATATGTGACCTTATTAATTTGATTGCACACTAACATACACATATCTATGACCTGAGTGCATGTGAAGAAATTTATGCAATGTTGAAATTGTAACACATTGCTGTGAGGTGATATAAATCAAATTATTGGTTTTTTGACATGTTTTCTAGTTATTGGTTTGTTAGTGACAACGTGATGCTTGTGACCTTATTAATCTAAATGTAACCTTGTTGAATGCATAACATGATTTATGCTTGTAGCCTTATTAATCTGATTACACAGCAACATACAAATTTCTGTGTCCTGAGTGTACATGTGCATGTATACATGACCCGTTTAACAGAGTATGTGATCTCATTTTAATCTTTTGTATAACATATCTTCTGCGTACAATTTCACTATAATTGTTTAACATTATTTCAATCTAAATACCAACCTCGCAATTCATAATACCAGAAAACAAGTGGTTTCCAAGCAAAATTACAACTTCAGTCTATAAAAATGTCCTGAATGCCATTCAAACAAGCTTAAGCCGACAATGAAACCGTATATTTATGGGAACCTATTTTGCCCATTTTCTAGATTGCTACGAAATCGTGATACAACCACAATTGATTCACTTCTTCTTTTTAGGCAGGTTTATCATCCGAACGACAAAGAAATGTAGTTTTATGTGGCTAGATAATCTGTTAAGTTTTTCATCTCTAAGTTATGTTTAGTCACAGGCCTGAGATGTGACTTTGGTGTCACAATTGTAACCTAAACAACTATGACCTTGGCCTAAGAGGTTATCTAGCATCTATGACATAAACAACTGTGACTTCGATGTCACATACGTATTTTCAATTGATGTCTCGCATATGTCTGATGCCATATCCCACAACGTACATAGCTCACCAACAGCATGTGAATTAACTAGCATCGTGATAGATGGTTTATCTATCTCTGCCTCCGTAACATTAATGATTAATGGGTATTTAGCATGTTCGCGCTCCATATCCTTAGGCATGATGTACGAAAGCACATTGCTGCCATTTCTAATCCTGATTGGAGACATATCTTCATGCAGTACATACTTTAACGAGACTACTACATTTGTGGGATCCAAATCAAACTCTTTCATAACCATGTCAATAAGGTTTACATAACTGCAATTTCGATCTACCGACGCCAAAGAAGTTTGAGTTCCATGCAATAGGTACACGTGCAAGTATGTCATTTCTGCAAATTTAATTTAATTTTATTAGTGGTCTTGTGATGAAAGTATAACAATCACACAGTTAGTATATGAGCTCCTAAAATGGAAGGCAAGCACATTTTTCAACAAGTCACAAATGAATATATGGTTGAAAATAGATCACAGGAATTCTCATACACAAAGAATGTGCATTAGTCACATATTCAGAGTGCACATAATATTCAGAGTGTTTACCTTCAGGTCACATTTGTTGAAGAATTTCATTTACAAAGAAGATGAATGCTAAGCACACAGGTTACAAATCATCTAACACAATTCTCACACACAGAGTATGCGCATTAGTCCCATACACAGAATGCAGGTAATATTTTTGAGTGTTTACCTTTAGGTCACATTTTTAAAGAAGTCAATGAGGAAGAATATGGATGTCACCATGTTTGAGACATAGGTCACAGATCATTTATCACAAGTCTCATGTGTAGCCTTCACATTACATTGCATACAGTACGTGCATTCGTTACATATGCAGAGATCAGGTAATATGTGGATTAGATTTTTCTTGACACGTTACCATATATCAACGCTATCTAGGTATAGAACATTAGAAAGCACCAAGAAAGTGATGAGTTATCTACAAAGAACCAAAGACTACACACTCACATACAAGCATTCCAACAATCTTGAAATTGTTGGATGTATTGATTGAGATTTTGCCGAATGTATAGACATAATGAAGTTTACTTCATGATACATTTTTCTTCTTGTTAGAGGAGCTATGTCTTGGAAAAATAGCAAGCAAACTATAATTGCATCGTCTACCGTGGAAGCAAATTTCATTGGCTGCTATGAAGCTACAAGACAAATATTATGGTTGAGAAATTTTGTCAAAAACATAAGAATTGTCAATAATATAGAGACTCCTTTGAAAAGTTATTGCGATAATTCAAGTATAATTTTCTTTTTGAGAAATAACAATAGTGAAAGTCGAAGGAAACATATCGACATAAAGTATCTGGTTAAGAGAGATCGAATAAAGAAAAATAAAATGACCATTGAGCATATCAAGACATGTCCCATGATTGAAGATCCCATGACTAAGGGCTTGCCAGCTAAAGTTTATAAAGCTCATGTTGAGAATATGGAACTTGCGTGATCATTATGATACTATCATGTTTGATTTTAAGATTGTTATTCCTGTATTTGAAACAATGTTATTAGAACACTTAAAATTTATAATTTGGATATCCATTGTGGTTATTAAAGTTTGGACCCTAAATGACTTATAGGAAGTTTATTCATAAATTAAAGTACTTTTTAGAGGTCATCAACTTGTAATACATGGAAGGAAATATTTGGTTACTAAAACTGGACCCCTGTGATTCAAGTAATGTAAACTCCTACTTGGGTAGGTTATTGGTAGTTTCAGTACATGGCCATATTAAGTACCCACTTCAAGTTAATCATTAAACATGTGGAACAAGTACGAGAATTTAAACAATTTGTGGCCCATATGCTCAATATAAAGTTAAATTAATTAAAGTTCAAATTGTAGGTTTTAGTTGCCTAGATAACTTCCTATTTAGGTGTTAGAAAGATGTTATTGTAGAAGAAAATCACCCACTTTCATATTAGATGGAAGTTGTAGAGGTTATTTTTATATACATGCCAAAGGGTCCCTAGCCAAACTCGTACAAAATCTCCATAGAATTTTCTCTCTAAAATTGAAAGTCTTGTGTTTGTTTTCATCATGTTGAAGGGGCTTCAAAGTGGGTATTGGCTGGAAGACCTTTGGTGCTTTAAGGAATCATTTCTACTGTAGATTTTCAATTAAATCTTAGATAACATGGCTAGAGATATGAATTTTATTTTCTTTTATTTTTTTCCTAAATTTGTATGTTGTTTTTTTGCTGTGCGAATGATGATGAGAGATAATAGGGCCATCGAAGGCATTTCATCACCGATGGGAAGCAATAGCTTTCTCTCCTTAACCAACACTGTCATTGAACGAAACCTAGCTGAGGGTTTTCACGAATTATCCGCTCTCCTATGCGACGAGTTCAATGACACAGCCCCACGCAACATCATCCTACACCTCCATCTCTTTAACATCAACCAACATATAATCGTCCAAGTTTTCCTCCATTCTTACGCCCTTCATTGAAGCAAGTACTTTGTCACCCTCCTTTTCAATTGCTAGAAGCAACAAAATGAAACCTCATCAGGAAAGTCCCCAAAAATCCAATGCAATCTCGTTGTCTCGAACACATTTTATTCCATCGATGACAACCTCAAGTTAATTCAACTCCTCTACAGTGATGATTTGTCGACATCAAAAAACAATGTTTCCACTACAATGTTCTTGCTTCCAGTCGCTATTAAATTAATCTTTAAGGATTGCATTAAAAGATATGCTCTATTCCTTGAGGGGATGCCATGGTCTGAAGATGAAGAATTAGAATGAGAATTGATCCCTCTTTAAGTTATAAAAAGTGTAAAGAGCTCATTGCCAGGTTTTCCCTACAAAAAGAAATTCAAAGAAATGCTTTGTAAATCAGTACTATTTGTTCATAACTGTTCAAACTAGGTCCATGCTAAGCACTTAATCTTGAGTCTATTGAAAGATTTCTCTTCAAGGGAGCTGGAGAGGAGGGTTTTGGATAGGGGATTTGAGAAGAGCTTGGATGTTGTGGAGAAGTCATTTGAGGAGTACGTAAGTATTGATTTGGGAGGGCTTCCAATATATGGGGAAGAGATGATTGAGATGTCTTTAATTCAGGCGACGAGTAATGCTAATAGCTTGTTATAGTTGGTGAAGCGATGATTGAGCTGAGTGTGGCTGGCACAGCTGTCAAGGATGTTTTCAGATGATGTCTGGGATCTATATGAAGAAGTCATTACAGACTTTGGATTCAATTTTCTAGATTCATCTAGGATTTTACCAACTTTATTATCCCTCCTCAACCATAGAAAAATCTAGAGAATACATTGAAGATATTTTCCATCACCATTCTACATTTCTCTAGGAAAATGGCTAATAATCAATTAATTGAATTATCTAATAATGCGAACCCGGTTAGCACGGTTGCTATTGAACTCACAAGATATTGACACCGAATCCCAAGAAAGCCAAGAACAAGGTTTTGGACTCAACCCACAATATTGAAACCAAACAGCCCAACAAGAATGGCGCTACGAAGGACCTCTTGATTATGCAACACAATTAATTTCACCCGAAATTGTGGATCTAACTCAATAATCACGAAACAAACAACCAACACAGTCACATGGACATCACGACCTTTTGATTATAAATAATTAATTGAAATCACACCCACTGTTTTGAATGCCACAAGAACAATTAATTTTTGATAATTTCGATGTTCGAGAAGAACAAGATAATTTGAAGCAAAAGCTTCTTGAGAGAATTCTCCATTAATTCATAATAAAAAGTCTTTTTTATGATAATAAGAAAATAAACTATTTATACTAAATAATCTAGAATAATATTAAAAGGAAATAAACTCTAGGAAACCTAGAAATCTAGTAAAACTGAAAAATAGAGTTCTAAAATATCTAAATTACCAAAAATAAAAAATTGGACCAAAATAAAACTTCTCTAGATCACATCAGACCCTCCCTCTTCAAGAGGATTTGTCCTCGAATTATGATCTAAGTTATAGCCTTTATTTTCAAACAATTCAAGCACATGAAATGGCGCATCACTTCTCGGATGCAATTTGGACCTCTTTTGACCTCGAACTCTCCTCTTTTAAATATAGACCCAATCACCATCACATAGATCAAAATGTGCTTGCGTTAACTGCTTAATTTTGCAAGTTGGAAATGCTTCAATGAAAACTCCACTTGATGAATAACCATGCATCTTCATTGCTTTACTTGGCCCAAGCATTTGACGCCATGTCACTTCCAATGTATCCATATCGTCCTTTAGTTCATCTTCCTCTACCGCTAGAAGTAAGGTACGTCCATTATGAATCCGAGTACTAGGCCGATACGACATGCATTGGTTGTGGAATGATGTGTGCATTGCATGAAAGAACCTTTCTTTGTATGACTTCTCTTTTGCCTCAGGTTGAATGAATACGAAAGAGAGATCAATCAAAAAATAGGCTATGAATGAAGAAGTAGTGGGCCGTAAGGTTTGTTCTTTTTGGATTTCCTGATAGAATTCCAAGTCATTTCTCTCTTTATTCATCTTCATTTCCAGGGCTTGTCTGACTCTTGCAATTAGAGGCTCCGTTATGAACCGAGAAGAGGGAGGAGGCTCTTGCAAAAGCCCCGCCCGCCCTTCTCTATTTTGAGCCGTAGCTTGTTGGCTTTGCTTTGCCCTTGAGTTTGTCAACCAACCTATGGCTATGGCTATCTTGATGCCCGATCTCTAGAACTAAAGGTAAGTTAAGGAAAGCCTTGTAGGTGGGAGTAATTAAATAACTATCGAAAAGGGCTTTTTTAGGCTTATGGAGTGAGACTTTCTATTAAGAAAAGAGGAATGCCCGCGAATCCATTCAACTCTCTACATATGTAGTTTCTTTAGTACCTTCAAAACTCCGTCATCTCCTCGGGAATCACAAAGTCAATTTTTGATAGATAAGGAAAATCCAACCGATGTAGTAAATTTTTGGGACGAGTGGTATTATATTAGGATTGTGTTCTGGAATCAAGTTTTCGACAACCTACAAAACAGAATTAACCAAACTAGAGAGGGAATTGTTAATTTTCACCATGGTCTCCTCAACTTCAGGCTTCCTTTCAATTAAACTCACTTCCAACTTCTCCTTCCCTTTCGAAGACTTTTCTTTATTGTCTTTCTGCATATCCTCTTCCCCATTTGGATTTTCACTCTCAATTTCCTTTTCACTCTCTTGTGGTCTTTCTCCTTTTACCTCACAACTAACCACCTCACAATTTTCTGTCTTACCCTTTTGTTTCCCCATTGAGTTTTTTGAGAGTTAACCAGGTCACGAATCTCTGAGAGTTCATACTTATAATTTAACCCACTCCTCCTGCTAGATGTATGATCAACATGCTTCATAAGTGATGATTTCTCTTCTGTTGAATACCCAACTCCACTGTATCTTCTAGGCTCTTCTCTAAATTCCCGCTCACACCAATCCCGCTTATAAAAATAATTAGGCGTATATCACTTCCTCATTATAGTCCTCAATTCATCCCAAATTTCAATACGCTCTCTTCGTTCCTCCGCCTAGATTTTGTCGACTGATCCCACCAAGTAATTGCATAATCCACAAACGTGTTCATAGCTAACTTTAATTTTCTCTTTTGAAGTAATCATGGCAATCAAATACTAATTCTACCCATTCTTCCCATGCCAAGTATGTCTTGGGATCGTTCCTACCCTTAAATTGTGGAATTGTCATCTTTTCATATCCCAATCTCCCATCAACACCATTTCCAACCAAATTTTTACACCTCCCTTCAATCCTCTCCATCCTATCTCCCACATTCCCCAACAATCTCTCCAAACGCCGAAACAACCTTCTAGACATTTTGAATTGAATTCCAATTGGGTTGTGTGACTCAAGGACTCAAAAAGAATTTGCACTGAACAACTTTGATTAAAACTTTTATAAATTCAAGAAACCAGTTCTTGAATTGAAATTTGACTCGACAAAAATAGAATTTGATTCAAAGGACTAGTCGGCAATTCTTTTTTTATGAAAATATTTTAAGTTTTTTAAAATATCCCATGAACAGTAGACAGTACGGATGAATAGTACCGTGAACATTTTTCTTTAGACTCTTGATATAGAGAATTTAACTACGACACTGACACAACAAATGGAAGTTGATTTGGATGCAAATTGAATCCAAAAACAACTTTTGATATTTTTTTTGGGATTTTTCTAGATCAAAGACTCTAAACAACAAAAGACACAAGGAACACTAAAATAACGCGGGAAAACAAAAACAAAGACTCAACAAAACAAAAAGAAAAGGATATAATCTTGATTTTGGTGCCTTAGCTTTGATACCAAATGATGCGAACCCGGTTAGCACGGTCGCTATTGAACCCATAAGATATTGGCACCGGATCCCAAGAAAGCCAAGAACAAGGTTTTGGACTCAACCCATAATATTGGAACCAACCAACCCAACAAGAACGGCGCTATGAAGGACCTCTTGATTACGCAACACAATGAATTTCACCCGAAATTGTGGAACTGACTCAATAATCACAAAACAAACAACCATCACAGTCACATGGACATGCCGACCTTTTGATTACAAATAATTAATTGAAATCACAGCCGTTGTTTTGAATGCCACAAGAACAATTAATTCTTGATAAGTTCGATGTTCAAGAAGAACAAGATAATTTGAAGCAAAAGCTTCTTGAGCAAATTCTCCATTAATTCATCATAAAAAGTCTCTTTTACAATAATGAGAAAATAACATATTTATACTAAATAACCTAGGATAATATTAAAAGGAAATAAATTCTAGAAAACGTAGAAATCTAGTAAAACTAGAAAACAGAGTCCTAAAAAATCTAAATTACCAAAAATAAGAAATTGGACCAAAATAAAACTTCTCTAGATCACTTCATCTAGAATCATCAAATTTTATGTAGAAAAATTGCCACCACCAACTTGTACCTCTATAAATAGGGGATAGTGCATGGTGAAATATGTGTGAAGAGAGTGAGAGCGATAAGACAGAGTGGGAAAGAGAGAAATAGTGGGACAGTATAGTGTTTTAGAGAGGAGTGTTTCCATATAATCAAAAGTGTGTAAAATCGATTTTATAAATAAAATAATATATTTCTTTAAGTCTTAAATTCTTCGATTTAGTATCAGAGCTAGAGCTAGGCAATTGGGAAAGGATTTTTGAGCTTCTTGAGATTGTGCACAAAGTGAGATTGTGAAACTTTATTAAAACTTGCTTGATTACGAGAAGGTAAATTAAGTCACGATAAACGACCTACAAGTGGTAGGAGGAATGAGAAAGCTCGATAATCAGAATTATACCACATAGCAAACTTACATGGAGTCATATCTCCAAGGGCAAGACCTGTTGGATGTTTTTGGTGCAAGCAACGTAACACAGCCAGAGGAGATCGGAGCTCTGAAGAAGTGGAAAGTCAAAGCATGTAAGGCTTTGTTTGTTTTAAAGACAACAATCGAGGAAGAGTTGTTGGAGAACATAAAAGACATGACTACACTAAAGGAAGCATGGGACACTTTAGCCTCACTGTTCTCGAAGAAAAATGATCTGAGGTTGCAATTGCTGGAAATTGAGCTACTCTCGATTACTCAAGGAGAACTAATGGTAAGTCAATATTTTAATAAAGTTTAATCCCTTTGTCGTGAAATTTCAGAGTTAGATTATTCAAGTAAGATTTTAGAGTCTCAAATGAGAAGATTAGTTATACATGGATTGAGACCCGAATTTAGAAGTTTTATTTCCACAATACAAGGTTGGCCAAAGTAAACTTCTTTAGTTAATCTTGAAAATTTGTTGGTCAACCAAGAAGATTTAACAGGCAAATGTTAGGGGTCTCAATAAAAAAAGAAGATGAAGAAGTACTATATAGTTATAAAAGAAAAGGTCGACCCCGTCAATAGAATAATAAAGAATTAAAAGAAAATAAACATGAATAAAGTTCTGTGATAAGGAAAGCCAAAAAAAGTCACGACAAAAGAGGTCAGCTATCCAAGAGATTTCAAAGAAATAATAGTTCGTGCTTTATATGTGGAAAACGAGGCCATTATACCAAATATTGTTGGTTTAAAAAAGAGTAAGCAGAAGGCAATAAAGCAACCTCCAACAAGCAAGAGAAATATAACAATAAAGAAGAATGGGAAGCTGAAACTTCTGCAGTAGTAACTGAACATGTACAAGAAAAGAAAATAAATTCCAGTATAAAGGATGAATCAACGTTAGTGGAAGTCTTGCCTGAGCAAATAAATTGTGAAGCTGATTGGATTGATAACTCAGGAGAAGATGATTGGATTGATTAAGAAGAGAACATTATGTTTCATAAAGAATCTTCAGGGTAGACTCCATAGAGAGGGGACCTATTAGAATTAGAAGAAGTGTTCGAAGAAACGCAGACACCGCAGGGATAGATCTGTTAGATTTAAAGAAAATGGAGGATAAATTGCAAGAGAGAATCATAGAAGCACAATGAATCCCTGGAGAAACTAAAGATTTACAAATGTTACGTAATAAAGAAGAATTTATTAGAGTAACACATAGTACGGAGGATTGACAAGGTCAAGAAGAAATTGAGGTACGTATAAATTTACATCCACAAATAAGAAAGTATGGCAAACGTGAAAAATCAAATAACAATTATCCTAATCTAAAAATCGGTGAAAAAGAAGGCATGGAACAGCTCGATATATTCAAAGTGGGAAATATGTTAAATGAAGAACCAAGCACTTCAAAATTTGTTTAGGCAAAATTGGTCGTAAAGAAAAAGAAATTAGTCAGCATGAAAAAGTCTGTACTGAAGAGGATAATTGAAAAAGTCATCACCGACTTTAGAATGAATTTTTCAGATTCATCTAGGATTTTACCAACTTCATTATCCCTCCTTAACCATAGAAAAAATCTAGAGAATACATTGAAAATATTGCCCACCACCATTCTAGATTTCTCTAGGAAAATAGCTTATAATCAATTAATGGAATTATCTAGAATTATCAACTTTTTTGTAGAAGAATTGTCACCACCAACTTGTACCTCTAAAAATAAGGGTTGGTGCATGGTGAAATGTTTTTGAAGAGAGTGAGAACAAGAAGAAAGAGTGGGAAAGAGAGATATAGTGAGGCAGTGTAGTGTTTCCATATAATTTAAAAGTTTATAAAATCATAAATAAAATAATATCTTTCTTCAAGTCTTAAATTCTTAACTATATGCTCCAAGCCTTCCTATCCTTGTGTTGAATTGTACTAGCAAGATTGCAAATGCTGTTACAAATGAACATACTTTGGCTGTCGGACAAGTTTGCTTTTGATACTTCATCGTTGGTCAGTTTTCAGTTTTGCTATATAAAAATGTGTGATAGGTTTGAATGAAGCTCGTTGAACATTACATTCTGGTGTTGATTGGTTGGAAAGAAAGTGAAACTATGGACATTTCTAGTGTACAGAGCATGAAGAAATGTTCTTGAGAATTATATCTACATTCCCCACGACGGATGCACAGAAATTGTTATGTGATAATGTTGTTCAAAACTGACAACAATAATAAAAAAAAAAAAAAAAAGATACATGGCCTAATGTTGAGACCAAATGGTCTCCATATGGGCAAACCATGCGATCGCATGGGTTTGTACCATACAGTTGCATGGTGCAATTATTTGGTCGTTGAAGGCCGTTTTCTCCCATTGTAAATTTAAAATTGGTGACTTATGGCTTAAAGTTTGGTACCATTTCGTGAATGTGGTTTATGCCTATATATATTGGATCCATGTTGAAGGCAAACACATTACAAAATATCAAGGTTCCATATTATTTCCAAAATCAAAGATCAAAGTCTTTAAAAGCCATATTCATATTCATTCTTTGTGTTTTTCAAGTTTTTTAGGATTTGCACTTGTGCCTTGGTGTTTAAATCCTTGCAAGACTTGTTATAATCCTGCAAACCATTTGCCAACAACCTTCGAAGCATCTCAAATTCATAGAAGAAGGGGCAAATATCGTTTGAGGACAACGATATCGTGTTCAAGCCATTCATTGATACAAGTTCGAGATTATCTTGTTATTGGCGTTTCCGGTTCATATTTTGTGATCTCTACTCCAATCTAGTGAATTTTCTCCTACAATCTCAAACGATATTTCTACAATGGAGAGCGAGACAACGTTGGTGACAATCAAACTCATAAATGAAGACTTGGTGTCGTTAGATCGGTTCGATGGAATGAACTACACTCGATGGAAAGAAAAAATTGAAGTTTCTTCTCACTACACTAAAGATCTTCTATATCCTAGATCCGGAGTTGGTGCCACTACTAGAACCAACAAATGGAGAAACCGAAGTCGTGAGAAATGAAAGACGAAGATGAGTTAATATGCCATGGTCACATCCTCAACGCATTATCGGATCGTTTGTATGACTTGTATACAAACACAGCTCCAGCAAAGAAAATTTGGGATGGGCTCAAAAATAAGTACAAAGCGGAAGAAGAAGGTACAAGGAAATTTTTAATTTCTAAGTACTTCGATTTTAAATTTTTAGAGAATATTCCCCTTCTTCCCCAAATACATGAAATGCAAGTAATTGTCAATAAGTTGAAGGCGGTGAAAATTGAAATACCGGAGACCTTTCAAGTGGGGGCTATAATTGCCAAACTTTTCGAAACTTGGAAAGGATACCGGAAGAAGATAATGTATAGTTCCGAAGATTATTCTTTGAAACAACTGCAAAAACATCTTCAGATTGAGGAAGAGTCGAGAATGCCTAATAAAAGTGATTCTCATGAGGGCACTTCCAAAGTAAATGCTATAGAAAATTCCAAACCGCAAACAAAATCCAACAAAAGGAAGTGTTCAAGTAACCTTAATAAGTTCATGAAGAAGACAAAAGGAGGATGCTTTGTTTGTGGAAAATCTGAACACTACACAAAAGATTGTAGACACCGAAAACACAACAACTCCGAGGGTAAAGTGAATTCCATCCAACAAGACAAGATTGTGGCCACCATGAGCGAAATAAATGCAATTAAAGGAAAGGTTCCTAGCTGGTGGTATGATACTTGTGCCACGGTGCATGTATCATAAGATAAATCTTAGTTCAAAACATGCAATGAAGTGGATGGAGACCAGATCCAAATGGGTAACGAGGTGCGGTCCAAAGTAATTGGAGAAGGAAGTGTAGAAATTATTTTCACTTCTGGGAAAAAATGTTATTCTCACAAATGTACTATATGTTACGGATATGAATAGGAACTTAGTGAGTGGAAATCTTTTGGGAAAACTGGGCATTAAAAGTGTCTTTGAGTCCGGTAAACTTGTATTGTCACTTAACGGGAAATTTGTTGGAAATGGCTATTCATGTGAAGGAATGGTCAAACTTTGTACTATTGACAATGAAATAAATAAAGTTGATTTTGCTTATATGATTGATTTATTTTCTTTATGGCATGCTAGATTAGGTCACATAGGTAAAAGTACCATGAAACGCATGAGAAGTTGTGACTTAATTTTATATGATGAAAATGATGCCATTAAATGCAAAACATGTGTAGAAGCAAAATGGTTAAAAAGCCTTATCAAAGCGTTAAGAGGACTTCTAGCATATTAGAATTAATCCATTCCGATATGTGTGAATTGAATGGCATGCTAACAAGAGGTGGAAATAGATATTTCATAACATTTATCGATGATTACTCAAGATATACCTATGTTTATTTAATGAAACATAAATATGAAGCATTTGATTTGTTTAAGACTTATAAAATTGAAGTTGAAAATCACTTAAATTAGAAAATAAAGACCTTAAGGAGTAATAGAGGTGGTGAATACTTCTTTGGTGAATTTAATTTATATTGTGAACAACATGGCATAATTCAATGAAAATCACTTAAATTAGAAAATAAAGACCTTAAGGAGTGATAGAGGTGGTGAATACTTCTTTGGTGAATTTAATTTATATTGTGAACAACATGGCATAATTCACCAATGTTCTGTACTAGGACACCCGAACAAAACGGATTGGCTGAAAGGAAGAATAGAACCTTAGTAGAAATGATTAATGCCATGCTTATTTATGCTAAATTACCATTTAATTTATGTGGTGAAGCTTTATTAAATGCATGTAGGATACTTAATAAGATTTCTTCTAAATATACAAAGGTTTTTCCCTATGAATTATGGAAATGAAGAAAAACGAACATTAGATGCTTCAAAGTGTGGGGGTTTCTTGCTTATTGTAAGAACATAAATCTTAATAGGACCAAATGAGGTCCAAGAGGCATTAAATGTGTTTTTGTTGGATATGCTAATAATAGCAAATCTTATAGATTACTTAACTTGGAGACCAATGTGATTATCAAATCAAGTGATGTAGAGCTCTTTGAAGATTTGTTATCATCAGATAATGAATTAAAGGAAAATATTGAAAATATCCCTAGCTCAAATGGAACATGTGATGAAATGTTTTCTAATGATGTTAATGAGTCTAGTGAACCACGAAGAAGCAAAAGAACTTGAGTTAAGAAGTCTTTGGGACCGGATAAAATTGATTCTCAACTTATCTCTTTTTAATTATTAGAAGGAAATGAGTTGAATGTTGTAAGAACAATTCCTTTTGTTCTACAAGTGGAAATTGACCCTAAAAGCTATAAAAAGCTATGGCTTCTCGTGATAGCATTTTTTGGAAAGATGTAGTTAAAGATAAAATGGATCCAATAAAGTCTAATAAAACTTGGGAACTACTACCGGGATCCAAACCTATTGGATGTAAATGGGTATTTAGGAGAAAATATAATGTTGATGGCTCTCTAAATACTTTCAAAGCTAGATTAGTAGCTAAAGGATATCGACAAAAGGAAGGAATCGACTATTTTGACACCTATGCACCGATAGCAAGAATAACATTGATTAGGATATTATTCGCATTGGCCTAAATAAATGACTTGCATGTTCATCAAATGGATGTCAAGATGGCATTCTTAAATAGGGATCTCAATGAGGAGGTCTATATGGAGCAACCCAAAGGGTTCGTTCTACCTGGAAATGAACATAAGGTATGTAAGTTAGTAAAATCTTTATATGGTTAAAAGCAGGCACCTAAGAAATGGCATGAGAAGTTTGACTTAGCTATAACATCATTTGGATTTAAACATAATAGCGTAGATAGATGTTTATATTCTAAAGTGTATCATGATTATGTGACATTTATATGTTTATATGTTGATCACATGTTAATTATGAGTAATCACATGGACAGTATAGAATAAACAAAGAGGTTTCTATCTTTCACATTCAAGATGAAGGATCTTCGTCAAGTGGATACCATTTTAGGTATCAAAGTCACAAAGACTAGTGGGGATTATCACCTAAATCAATCACATTATACTGAGAATGTGATAAACAAGTTCAAATACTTGAACATAAAAGAATATAGTACCCTGGTTGATCTAAGTTCAAAACTTGTAAAGAATGATGGAAGGGCGATTGCTCAATTGGAATATGCTAGTACTATTGGAAGTCTTATGTATACAGTTCAATGCATAAGACTGGACATATCCTATGCTATAAGTAAACTTAGCAGGTTTACTAGCAATTCGAGTAAAAATCATTGGAGGCCCATTGGGAGAGTTCTTGGATACTTAAAGAAAACCAAGAACTTAGGCCTACATATACTAAATTCTCGACAATATTGGAAGGATTTACCGATGCTAGTTGGATATCTAACACGGGTGAAAGTAAATCCATCTCAGGTTGGGTGTTTACTCTAGGAGGAGGTGCTATTTCTTGGAAATCAAAGAAACAAATATGCATAACATACTCGACTATGGAATCAGAATTTGTAGCCCTATCGGATACCGGGAAAGAAGCTGAGTGGCTTAAAGATCTCTTTTATGAGATACTTTTGGGATCGAAGAATATTTCTTCAATATCTATCATGTGTGATAGTTAAATCGTGTTAGGAAAAGCATACAATGAGGTATACAACGGAAAGTCTAGACACATAAGTCCTAGACATGACTATATAAGGAAGTTAATCAAGGATGAAATAATTTCCCTAAATTATGTAAGGCAATTGAGAATTTGGCAGATCATTTGACTAAACCTCTAAATAGAGATTTAGTAGCATCTACTCGAGTAAGATGGGGTTGAAACTCCTTAACTAAAAAAGTTCACCAATGATGGCAACCCTATGTGTCATTACTCAAAAGGTAATTTACGGGTTCAAAGGGTAACAACAAGTCATTTGATATGTGAATATGTAGCGTTATTAAAAAAATCTACAATAATCCTATCCTAATTAAATTAATGCTGGTTGTTACTGAAATGAGGGATGAGCTATAAGCTCTTAATGAAGTTCAATGCTAAAACACAAGTACCTCTAAAGGTAACAAATGTACTGGAAGAACTTCACCTATACAATCTTCAAGGTGGCGTTGCCTTAATAGAAAGTTGGAGTTTTTCTCTTAAAAGATTGTTGAAAAGGATAAGCGCAAGACCATAAAAGTGCTAAGCTAGTTATGAGGAACTTGAGGACACGTGGTACTCGTGTGAGTGTTCTTATCGGTATTGTCATATGGAATAACTAGTTCAAAGCTACACGCTACCTTTGATTCTGACTATACTTTGTTTAAGTTACACTATGGTTAGATTAAAATCGAAAGATATCTAATACTTATGCATGAGTATCGTATATTATGAATATGAGACTTGTTAATTTTGAAAAAGTCGGAGATTGATGTGATAATATTGTTCAAAACCAACAGCAACAATAAAAAAAGGTCCATGCGACCGCATGGGGATTGTACCATGCGATCACATGGTGTAATTATTTGGCCGTTGGAGGCCATTTTCTCCCGTTATAAATTCAAAATTGGTGACTTTTGGCTTAAAGTTTGGTACCATTTCGTGAATGTGGTGTATACCCATATATATTGGATCCATGTTGAAGGGAAACACATTACAAAATATCAAGGTTCCATATTACTTCCAAAATCAAAGATCAAAGTCTTTAAAAGCCATATGCATATTCATTCTTTGTGTTCTTCAAGTTTTCTAGGATTTGCACTTATGCTTTGGTGTTTAAATCCTTGCAATGCTTGTTATAATCCTGTAAACCATTTGCCAGCAATCTTCAAAACACCACAAATTCATAGGATAAGGGGCAAATATCGTTTGAGGACAATGATATCGTGTTCAAGACATTTATTGATACACGTTTGAGATTATCTTGTTATTGGCGTTTCCGGTTCATATTTTGTGATCTTTACTCCAATTCAGTGAATTTCTCCAACAAATTGTTGCAGCAATATCTCAGTTTTGGCACTCAAAATGTTGAAGATTGCCCTCACTTGGTTACTACTTTTTTACCGTTTATTTCATAATATAGATAATTAATGTACATCATATAAAGAAACAGTTGCACTCTTGCTTTAGCGCAAGATGGGAATTGAAACCTTGATCCCAACATTTTCAAACAAATTTTAAAAATAAATCAACTAGGTCAATCCGATTTTCAATAAACTAAGTGGCTTGATCAGTTCTTGATTGATCTAATTTTGATCTTGGCTCTAATAATGAAACTAGACAGGTTAACCATCCAGGTCATATGTTTTCTGGTCGAATCAACTAGTCCTATCCGAGTTTAATAATTATGTATAAGAATGTAAATGATTTGGAAAGAAAGCATGTCACTTTACATGCTTCAGAATCTCTATTATTTGGGAAAGAAGATAAACTTTACCCTGCGTCTTCTAATCATGCTAAGCCAAAACTATCATATCATATGCCACCCTGCTATTTTTCTAACGTAGAGGAATGTAGGTATACTTATAACAGAATACAAGGATTTGCTCTTTTTTCTATCCTTTCAAGATCAACAAAGATCCTAGGTTAATAGCCATGTAGGTAAGGAGGTTTACTCAAGATGTTAAGAATTGAGCCCGAGTCTCTTCTTATGACAATAATGAGAGCAATAACAAACGGATGAAAATCGTAAAACACACAAAGCAAATTTATGATAAAAGTATGTTATGTTATTCCTTTTAATAAATTTGAGATATTTAATTATGATCATCGAATTTTCAAAATGACTAATTAAGTTCAAAACAATAAATCGCTCAATTAGCATATGTGTTTCAAGTTTGGTGTTTTTGTGCTTTGTCCCACATAAAGATATAAATATTTGCAAGACAAACAAGCATAACATGTTGATGCGAACCCTGTAGCAATGGAAACTATAAAACGCACAACGAGATTGATGCGGAACCCAAGAACGCCAATACTAACTCAATTTTGGATCTTGAACCCCAAAAATTGAACCAAGAAACTCTAGATTAGCGAAGAACCTAAAACCCCTTGATTACAATTAAAAGAACCCACAATCCGATTGTTTAGAACGCCACAAGAAATTGAATCTTGATAAGTTCCAAGATTGTTCAAGAAGAACAAGAAATTGAAAGAACAAATTCTCTCTCTATAATATTATTCAAGCAAAAAGTCAAAAGTCCTTACGATGAAAAATATTCTACTATTTATACTAATCCTCGAATAGAAGTCAAAAGGAAATATAATTTTAATAATCTAACAAAATTCCTAAAATATTCGACCAATATGGTAGGAGTTTGATTAAGAATGAAATTCTAGTAAAATAAGGAAAAACGCGAAAAAAAGAAAAATCGCGCCTAGAAATCAACCATGTTGTCGCATGGTTATAACTCGTGCTGCCGCATGGTAATAAAATTTCGGCCATTGAATTCTCGACCTCATGTGGTGCGGTCGCACCGTGCTACCGCGTGGTTATACTGCCCACTCTCTTCTTCGGCTGCTTGTAACGCATTGATCCATTTAGTTTCGGCCTTCGACCCAAACACCAAACTTGTCCCATTTTGAGTCCTGAACATGGTTCCATCAATAGTTTCTTGAACGAGCAATCCCATCGCTTGTTTCACTTGTTTTGCTCTCGATCGCATCATTGGTCCACCTTCGACGATCAACGGATCCTTCCCGTGACTTAACGCTTAAGTTATCTTGGTTGTTGATGCGCCCTGATTCATATCATCCCCTCCCTCTTCGAAAGGATTCGTACTCGAATTTGAACCTGCACCAAAAAGAAAAAGATCATATACATTAAAAGTAGCCGAAACATTTTACTCACCTAGTAAATCCACTTTGTATGCATTGTCATTGATCCTCTCGATGATTTGAAACGGTCCATCGCCTCGTGGTTGCAATTTTGACTTCCTCTGTTCTGGAAAACGCTCTTTTCTAAAATGCACCCAGACCCAATCTCCAGCTCAAATGTAACGCGTCTTCTTCCTTTATTTTCTTTTGATGCAATCAACTTTCCTTTCTCTTCGATCTGCATCCTGACCTTTTCATGGAGTGTTTTCACCATCTCGGCGTTTCATTTCCCATCCAAGCTACCTCATTCATGCACAGGCAAAGGCATTAAATCCATAGGTGTTAGTGGATTAAAACCATAAACAATTTCGAAAGGAGAAAATGTAGTAGAATGTGTAGCTCGATTATATGCAAACTCTATAAACGGTAAACACTCTTCCCATGATTTCAGATTTTTATCGATCACTGTCCTAAATAGTTGAGTCATAGTTCGATTAACTACCTCAGTTTGTCCATCTATTTTTGGGTGACAAGTTGTAGAAAATAATAACTTAGTTCCTAACTTACTCCACAGAACACGCCAAAAGTGACTCAAAAACTTCACGTCCCTATCAGACACTATACTTTTAGGTACTCTATGTAAACGTACTATTTCCCTAAAGAATAAGTTGCAATATTAGTAGCATCGTCAGTTTTATGACATGGTATGAAGTGCGCCATCTTACTAAACCTATCGACCACTACAAATATTGAATCCCGACCCCTTTTTGTCCTAGGCAAACCTAACACAAAGTCCATAGATATGTCTACCCTAGGTTCACTAGGTACAGGGAAAGGAGTATACAAACCATGGGGTTGAACCTTAGACTTAGCCTTTTTACAAGTTATGCACTTTCCACATATTTGTTCTACGTCATGTCACATTTTAGGCCAATAAAAATGTTCCCCTAACATGTCTAAAATCTTTTGAACCCCGAAGTGTCCAATTAAACTAGCCCAATGTGCTTCCCTTACCAATAATTCACGCAAAGAACAATTAGAAATGCACAACTTATCTTTCCTAAATAAATATCCTTCATGCCTATAGAATTTATCAAATGCAACTTTGTCACATGAAGCATAAATACTAGAAAAATCACAATCAGATTCATACATGCCCTTAATATGTTCGAAACCAAGTAATTTAGTACTTAATGAATTTAAAAGCACGTACCTTCGAGACAGGGCATCAGCAACTATATTTTCGTTACCTTGTTTGTACTTGATGATGTAGGGAAATGTCTCGATAAACTCCATCCATCTCGCATGTCTTTTGTTCAACTTACCTTGACCTCGCAAATGCTTTAAAGATTCATGATCGGTGTGTATCACGAATTTCTTTGGCCATAAGTAGTGCTGCCAAGTCTCCAATGCTCGAACAAATGAATACATCTCCTTGTCATATGTCGGATAATTCAATGCTGCCCCACTCAAATTTTCGCTAAAGTAAGCAATAGGTCTCCTTTCCTGCATTAACACTGCTCCTATACCTATTCCTGATGCATCACACTCAACCTCGAATGTTTTATCAAAATTTGGTAATGCTAAAACAAGTGCTTTACATAGCTTATTCTTAATTGTGTTAAATGCAATTTCTTGAGATTCTCCCCAATGAAAACCTACACTCTTCTTTACTATTTCAGTCAACAGTGTGGTGATGGTGCTAAAATCTCTTACAAATTGCCTATAAAAACTAGCCAATCCATGAAAACTCCTAACTTCAGTTATAGTCTTAGGTGTTGGCCATTCTTTTATAGCTTTTATCTTTTCTTCATCGACTTCCACCCCATTAACATTAACCACAAATCCTAGGAAAACAACTCTATCCATGCAGAATGTGCACTTTTTGAAATTAGCATAGAGTTGTCCCTTTCGCAACACAACAAGCACATAATTTAAATGTTCTAAATGCTCATCTAGGTTTTTGCTATAGATTAAGATATCATCAAAATAAACTACAACAAATTTCCCAATAAAAGCACGCAAAACATGGTTCATTAAATGCATAAAAGTGTTCGGTGCATTAGTGAGTCCAAACGGCATAACTAACCATTCATACAATCCATACTTAGTCTTAAACGCCGTTTTCCATTCATCACCCTCCCGCATGCGAATTTGATGATACCCACTCTTAAGATCAATCTTACTAAAAATGCAAGCACCATGTAACTTATCAAATATATCATCTAGCCTAGGTATTGGGTGACGATACTTTACCGTGATATTGTTGATAGCTCGGCAATCCACGCACATTCTCCAAGTCTCGTCCTTCTTAGGCACCAACAAAATAGGTACAGCACATGGACTTATGCTCTCCCTAACATAACCTTTGCTCATCAACTCCTCCACTTGCTTTTGAAGCTCCTTCATCTCCTCGGGATTGCTTCGGTAAGTTGGTCGATTTGGTATGACAGCTCTGGGTACAAAGTCAATCTGGTGCTTGATGCCTCTGATTGGTGGCAATCCACGTAGCATCTGCTCAGGAAACACGTCGTCGAACTCCTGCAATAAAGACTTAACCAAACTAGGGAGGGATGTGTTAGAATCCTCAAAATTGAGGAGGGACTCTAACAATATCATTTGCCTATTATCATTCATAGCTGTTTTTAACTCACTCTCTTTTGCATAGAAGTTGATCTTTGGCTTTTCTCTCCGCTCAGCTGACTCCTTTTCTCTTCTCTCAACTGACTCATTTTCTCTCCGCTCATATGGCTTCTCTCTCTTTTCTCCACTCTCAGCCACCTCACTATTTTCTCTCTTATTGATGGTTTCACTATTGCCTTTCCTTTTTCTTGACTCTCTTGTTCTCTCGTCTTCCTCACTTTTCAGCTTGATTTGATCTCCATACACTTGTGCCGGTGTTAATGGCGCAAGAGTAATAGTCTTCCCATCCTTGACAAAGCTATAACAATTCCTATATCCATCATGTGTGACCCTTCTATCATATTGCCATGGTCTTCCTAACAAGATATGACCCACATGCATAGGCTCCACATTACATACTACTTTGTTATTATAACTCCCAATTGAGAAATTAATTAAAACTCTTTTATTCACCCTAACTTCCCCACTTTCATTCAGCCATTGCAACTTATAAGGCCTAGGGTGTCTTAACAATGCTAGTCCTAATTTTTTAACTAAAGTTGTGCTAGCTATATTCGTGCAACTCCCACCATCAATAATCATACTACATACCTTATCGTTGACGTAACAACGTGTGTGGAATATATTTTCTCGCTGCTGTTCCGAATCATCCACTTTGACTTGAGTGTTAAGAGCTCTTCTTGACACCAACGATTCCACAATAGCAAACTCCAATTTTTCTTCTTCTTCAATGTCCTCAATGCAAGCATGTCATCAAACTCTCCTTCACTTTCACTCACCACCTCTCCATTATCCAACAACACCATTACCCATTTATTTGGGCATTGAGAAGCAATGTGCCCTGACCCCAAGCATCTCAAACACTTGATGTCTCGATTCCTTGATGGTTGTGAATATGTTATGGGTGCTGTTTTGCTAGCACTTTCTTATTTTCCTTTCTGCCACTCATTCCTACCTTTAGGTACAGCTTTATCACCTTTGTTGTTATTGTTCCACCCTGGCTTCCAAGATGGATTAACACTCGAAGTTCCTAACAGCTGCCTAGCTACCCCTTTTCTCTTCAGTTGTCTCTCTACCTTCATAGTCACATGCAACATGTCTTCCAATTCCACATAATGTTGCAACTCCACTACATTGGCAATTTCCCTATTCAACCCATTCAAGAATCGTGTCATGGTAGCCTCCAGATCCTCCAACACATTGGCCATAATCATGAGTATTTCCATCTCCTTATGATAGTCCTCTACAATTTTTGACCCTTGATATAGACCTTGTAGTTTTTGATGGATCTCTTGGTAATAGTGGCTAGGAACAAACCTCTTTCTCATCAATGACTTCAATGCCTCCCAAGTGCTGATTAGTCTTCCCCCACTCCTATGTTGTGAAGTAATCACTTGATCCCACCATGAAATTGCATAGTCACTGAACTCCAAAACTGCTAACTTCACCTTTTTCTCCTCCGAGTAGTTATAATACTCGAAGATCATTTCAACCTTCCTTTCCCACTCCAGGTATGCCTCGGGATCACTCCTTCCTTTGAATGAAGGAACTGTCATTTTTATATTTCCCAAGTTTCCATCCAACTCCTCCCCGCAATCATTTCGACCCCGTCTGTAGAACCTATCGCCTCTATTCCCCATCCTTCCCATCTCAACACCGTGAAACTCATCTTCGCCATGTCACTCCCATATCCATAATCCTCTCACCTTTCCCTCCTAGGCTCCCAACTATCTGGTCCTCTGGTATTTGATAAATCCACTCGATGCTCCCGACTAAGATTAGCCACCGATGTATCTAATATATTCATCCAAGCCTCCTGCTTCTCCAACCTATCTCTCACATCTCCAAACGCCCTCTCAAAGCTCTGCACCAAATCCTCCGATGCATTGTTATTATTGCCTTGTCGGCTTGAGTTTGATTCTGCCCTTTTTGACATCCTAACACTAAAAATTTTATTTTACTGCCTCACCAAAAGTCACTCGAAAACATACAAGGGCTTTTACCCTCTATTAAGCTCACCTCTCTGCCTTTTACCACTCAGTTTTTTCAATAATTGCTTCTAAGAACAATCAATGAACTCAATCAATCAATCAATTCATGGAGAATTTCCCAAAGCGGATGGGACTCAATAATTGTAATAAAGGACTCAAAGAAAACTTTTAAAACTTGACTTGAATTGAAGGAATGGAATGATTCAATGTGTCCAAGTAATTTAGAAACGATATTGAATAATAAAAGTTGGTATTTGACGGATCAATAATATTTAACAATTTTATTCTTTTTACCGTACAGATGAATAGTAATTTTTTTTAAGATCTGGAAATCAATAACAAAACCAACAAAGAAAACGAAAACTGATTTGGGCAAAAATTGAGCCCAGAAACGGATTTTGAAGATTTTTTATGAAACTTTTGGATCAAAGGATTAAGAAAACCTTCTGGACACAAGAACACAAGGAATTGAAAAAAAAATAGAAAACGAAGGATATAACCTGATTAAATTGGAGCCAAAGCTCTGATACCAACTGATATGAACCTCGTAGCAATAGAAACTACGAAACCCAGAACGAGATTGATGCGGAACCCAAGAAGCCAATACTAACCCGGTTTTGGATCTTGAACCCCAAGAATTGAACCAAGAAACTCTAGATTAGCGAAGAACCTAAAACCCCTTGATTACAATTAAAAGAACCCACAATCCGATTGTTTAGAATGCCACATGAAAATTGAATCTTGATAAGTTCCAAGATTGTTCAAGAAGAACAAGAAATTGAAAGAACAAATTTTCTCTCTATAATATTATTCAAGCAAAAAGTCAAAAGTCCTTACAATGAAAAATATTCTCCTATTTATACTAATCCTCGAATAGAAGTCAAAATGAAATATTATTTTAATAATCTAACAAAATCCCTAAAATATTCGTCCAATATGGTAGGAGTTTGATTAAGAATGAAATTCCAGTAAAATAAGAAAAAACGCAGAAAAAAGGAAAATCGCGCCCAGAAATCAACCATGCTGTCGCATGGTTATAACTCGTGCTACCGCATGGTAATAAAATTTCGGTCATTGAATTCTTGGCCTCATGTCGTGCGGTCGCACCGTGCTGTCGCATGGTTATACGGTCCACTCTCTTCTTCGGCTGCTTGTAACGCATTGATCCATTTAGTTTCGGCCTTCAACCCGAACACGAAACTTGTCCCATTTTGAGTCCCGAACATGGTTCCATCAATAGTTTCTTGAATGAGCAATCCCATCGCTTGTTTCACTTATTTTGCTCTCGATCACGTCTTCGGTCCACCTTCGATGATCAACGGATCATTCCCGTGACTTGATGCTTGAGTTGTCTTAGTTGTTGACGTGCCTTGATTCATATCACATGTTCATACATTATGCATATATATGGATGGGGGAGGGAGAGTTTAATCTTTGTGACGTTGCTGGATAACATATACTGTAATAGTTGGTGCTCAGAATTTTTTCGTAATTTGTTTTCATCTCTCTTCTGACATTTGATCATTACTTTTGTGGTGCAATAATGACCTTTTTTATGTTTGAATCATATTCAAGAAACATAGTATATCTAGAAACTTTTCTTCAAGGTTACTACTTTGTTTGCAAAACCCACAAATTGCTAGTAATTTTCTCTATTTCTGTATTTAATTTGTTGTCTATTTTTTGTTCCAAATTCACCGATTTTGTTACTCCTTGCTTCTAATAATTTCACCAATTCGCATAAGCACTTCCAATTTTTCTTATTCTACTCATCTCTTTCAATTTTTTTTTCTTTCATGTATATCATCCTTCACCTCATCTGTAAATGGTTATCTCTATTCCCTTCTTATGGAGTTAACATTTTTTTAGTGGAAAATTATTTATTAAATGTGTGAAACCATTAATATAGATTATCTTAACTGATGTGTGTCTTGCTTTTATGGGATTTATCCTCAATTGAGACCCAATGGTGAAGTAGTCGTGAAATAGTATCTCTGTGTCCACCTAGTGGTGCAAGGCATTCCTACCACTTCGTTGAATGAGTGTTACCTAAAAAATGACAGCAGGGCTTCCTCTCTCGTTTTACCTTCTGTGTGAGAATCAGTGTTAGGAAAAACAAAGATGGAATTCGAATAGCTTAAGTTTTTCTCTGAGAGATACCTATTTCACCTTGGGTGTATTTATACGTGCCTGAAGACTGGTAAGTGTTGGGTGGTTATGGTGCCACATATCCTAAGTAGCCTTTTCCACTATCCCTACATTCTGAGTGAAGGATCTTCAATTTCCCATCATTTGTTTATACTTGTGAAAGCCATTACGTGAATCTCATCAATTCATCATCAATTTTATGGCTAAGTGTTGGATTGATCCTGTAGGTAATCTCATGCTGGCCAACAATCTAGCATATACGTAGACCACTCATGGGGTCGACAATCTAGCGTAGAAGTAGAGCGCTCGTAAGAGTCGATGGTATGGCATAGATGTAGACCACTCATGGGGTCGACAATTTAGCGTAGAAGTAGAGCGCTTGTAAGGGTCGATGGTATAGCATAGTCATAGAGCACTCATGGGATCGATAGTCTAGCGTACAGTTAGAGCACTAGTGAAGATTGACAGTCTAGTATAGACGTAGAGCACTCTTGGGGATTGATGGTCTAGCGTAGACGTAGAGTGCTCATGGTGGCTAACGATCCAGCGCAGGCGTGTAACGCCTCACTTTGCTCATCATCTTAGGTGGCTATCTATGCTATCCAATATCACTAGCCCCTACCCTTTATCGATGTTTTTCGGTAAGGGGTAGTGTCTTCATTCTCTCAATTTTTTGTAAACATCTTTTGCAAATAATTGGTTCTATATAAGTGAGTCGAGCAATTCAAGTCAAGCCGGGCAACCAAACTACTGTATACAATCAATGGGCTTGGTTTTGAAGAAAAAATTTTCCCCAAAAATTTGGTCTATAAAAAGGGGTGGAGCCCCTCTCTCAATTCAATTTTCCTCCTCTCCATCTTCTAGGTACTCTTCCAATTGAGGTAATTTATCTCCCTTCTATTATTCCAATCTCTTGTTTTGAATTTGTCTATCTTTTCCCTCTCTTTTTTTATCATGTATAAAACTATCATCACTTCCTCTTTCAATGAGAGCAAAAATGAGAGGATAAGTGTGTCCTCTGACGTGTTAGAAGAGGAGACAGTCAGTCGACGGCCGATCAGGGCCGATCGACTATTGACCGATGATGTCCAGCCCAATAATCATGAAACAATACATGCATGTCCACCTAGTGGCGCAAGGCACTCCTACCACTCCGTTGAACGAGTGTTACCTGAAAATGAGGGCGGGGCTTTCTTCTCCATTTTACCTTCGGCATGAGAATCAGTGTACGGTGTTAGGAAAAAGAAAGATGGAATTCGAATAGATGAAGTTTTTCTCTGAGAGATACCTATTTTGTCTTGGATGTATTTATAGGTGCCTGAAGCTAGATGAGTGCTAGGAGATTATGGTGCCACGTGTCCGACGTAGCCTTTTCCACTATACCACGTTCTGAATGGGGGATTTTCAACTTCCTGTTAGTTGGTTGTACCCGTGATAGCCGTTACGTGAATCTCATCAATTCATCAATGATTTTTTAGTTAAGTGTTGGATTGACTGTTTAGGCAATCTCATGCTGGCCGATGGTCAGGCGTAGACGTAGAGCGCTCATGGGAGTCGACCATCTAGCGTATAGATAGAGCACTCATGGGAGTCAATGGTCTAACTTAGTCATAGAGCGCTCATGGGGGTCGACGGCCTAGCATAGAGGTAGAACGCTCGTGGGGGTCGACGGTCTAGTGTAGTCGTAGAGCGCTCACTGGGTCGATGGCCTAGCGTAGACATAAAGTGCTCATGGGGGCTGACGATCCAGCGCAGGTGTGTAACGCCTCACTTTGCTCGTCATCGTAAGCGGCCATCCATGCTATCCAATATCAAATGGACTTAAATAAAGAGGAAATGTTGATTTCAATGATAAATATGGAGAATTCTGATGAAGATTTGAAAGAAAATGGAATGGCGAAAAATAGGCACTCCTCTTACTAGCCAGGCATGAAAGTATCTCTACTTTGGCTTGATTTAAGACTTATACATTAGAATTAGCAAATGTGTGATTGATGATGATTCGACTCCTGAGCATCTTACATTAAACCATGTTCCATTGAATCGTAATACCCCTCTAAATTTTAATGGTGTGAGAACTAGCATATATTCGGATGGTGTATCAACCCTTCTTAAACAAGATAGGGAAGCTAAGAAATCCAAAAAAGTTACATTTATTAGTACCGATAGAATTAGAATGACGGAAAATGTGAAATTCGAAGTTTTCCATAAGGATGTTCTTGTATTGTCTGGAATACTAGAATTGTGTCATAGCAATGGGTTTATTGGAGAATCGAGAAATCAAGGACGAATATGGAGCATGGCTTGTGAATTCGATATACTCGCAGGCTCAAGATTTTTGTAAAGAAATCAAAACACTGGCTTGAAGTCATCATCTTCCCCTAGTATTGAAGTCTATGTTGCTGATTGTCTATTGGGTAGTCCGATTATGTTGAGAAAATCGTGCAACTTTGTCATAGGAGGAAGCAAACAAGGAAACGAATGCTTGAATCGACACCAAATAAGAGGCCATTGGAAACTAAGAAGTTTCATCTGGGCTTGCAATGCAGGTAGGCATTCAAAAATTTCTTATCTGGGAAATTTTGATGGAAAATAAAACTTATCCTTGACTGTTCAGACAGTATGAGGCCTGGCCAGCACATATTTCAAAGTACAAGAACATTACAGTACATTACTTTTTTTTCGTATGATATTTATTTCAACAGGATCTTACATAGATGATACAAAATAGTGTGAATTGATTCATTCACTTGTATGAAAGGCTTCTTTTATGTGCTAATCTTCGATTTATTGCATGTTCGAGAACTTGAGCTAAATATACAATTGTTCATAGAGCATAGAAGAATGAATATTTCTATAAATAAATAAATTGTCCTGTCGAGCATTATGTTAACTCATTTTCTTTTGAATTTGGAGCTTGATATGCCCAACCAGTATGCTTAGCTTTTCTTTTCCACTTTCCATTGATACAACTATGTAGATATTGGGGCCAGTGGTATCTATAAGTTTTTCAAACAGAACATTTTATTGATAATTTTTTGTTTTTTCTATTCCAAGAAATCGCATTTTCTACTCCAATGCAACATGTAACATTAATCTGATGCAAGTTCACATCGGATCAGTTTACATCGTTCAAGAGTTTCCCTTTTTATTTTGCATTATGCATCATGCTATTTGTCCTTGATTCATTCTGCAGGCAGAACATTACCAAAATTACAAACCGGAAGAAGATTATTGCAACCTATATCTAGGAATGGAGTATTCGGAAGGTGAAGATGGAGAGTTATCATGGTTTAATGTTGAAGCAAGAGCTGGGGTTGGAATTGGGCTCAGTATCTGTCTTGGAGTCGAAATGGGAGTTACGTTGCTAGTTCGAACTTACCAAGGAACTTGAGGACCAATTTGCATATGAATGAGAAATTCAGTCCTATTTGAAGAAAATTAAAATTTGGGGTGTGTCCCTTTACCTACCACCCTTCAACTCCTAAATATAGGACCATTTGGACATTTATTTTGATCATATAAATTATTCTTTCATGTCATGTTGCATAAAACATTTTATAGAAGCATTTTAGGCCAATAAAAATGTTCCCCTAACATGTCTAAAGTCTTTTGAAACTTGAAGTATCCCATTAGACCATCCCCATGTGCTTCCCTTACCAATAATTCACGCAAAGAACAATTAGGAATGCACAACTTATCTTTCCTAAACAAATATCCTTCATGCCTATAGAATTTATCAAATGCACCTTTGTCACATGAAGCATAAATACTAGAAAAATCACAATCAGATTCATACATGCCCTTAATATGTTCGAAACCAAGTAATTTAGTACTTAATGAATTTAAAAGCACGTACCTTCGAGACAGGGCATCAGCAACTATATTTTCGTTACCTTGTTTGTACTTGATGATGTAGGGAAATGTCTCGATAAACTCCATCCATCTCGCATGTCTTTTGTTCAACTTACCTTGACCTCGCAAATGCTTTAAAGATTCATGATCGGTGTGTATCACGAATTTCTTTGGCCATAAGTAGTGCTGCCAAGTCTCTAATGCTCGAACAAGTGAATACATCTCCTTGTCATATGTCGGATAATTTGATGCTGCCCCACTCAACTTTTTGCTAAAGTAAGCAATAGGTCTCCTTTCCTGCATTAACACTGCTCCTATATCTATTCCTGATGCATCACACTCAACCTCGAATGTTTTATCAAAATTTGGTAATGCTAAAACAAGTGCTTTACATAGCTTATTCTTAATTGTGTTAAATGCAATTTCTTGAGATTCTCCCCAATGAAAACCTACACTCTTCTTTACTATTTCAGTCAACAGTGTGGTGATGGTGCTAAAATCTCTTACAAATTGCCTATAAAAACTAGCCAATCCATGAAAACTCCTAACTTCAGTTATAGTCTTAGGTGTTGGCCATTCTTTTATAGCTTTTATCTTTTCTTCATCGACTTCCACCCCATTAGCATTAACCACAAATCCTAGGAAAACAACTCTATCCATGCAGAATGTGCACTTTTTGAAATTAGCATACAGTTGTCCCTTTCGCAACACAACAAGCACAGAATTTAAATGTTCTAAATGCTCATCTAGGTTTTTGCTATAGATTAAGATATCATCAAAATAAACTACAACAAATTTCCCAATAAAAGCATGCAAAACATGGTTCATTAAACGCATAAAAATGCTCGGTGCATTAGTGAGTTCAAACAGCATAACTAACCATTCATACAATCCATACTTAGTCTTAAACGTCGTTTTCCATTCATCACCCTACCGCATACAAATTTGATGATACCCACAATTAAGATCAATCTTACTAAAAATGCAAGCACCATGTAACTCATCAAATATATCATCTAGCCTAGGTATTGGGTGACGATACTTTACCGTGATATTGTTGATAGCTCGGCAATCCACGCACATTCNGGAAGAAGATTATTGCAACCTATATCTAGGAATGGAGTATTCGGAAGGTGAAGATGGAGAGTTATCATGGTTTAATGTTGAAGCAAGAGCTGGGGTTGGAATTGGGCTCAGTATCTGTCTTGGAGTCGAAATGGGAGTTACGTTGCTAGTTCGAACTTACCAAGGAACTTGAGGACCAATTTGCATATGAATGAGAAATTCAGTCCTATTTGAAGAAAATTAAAATTTGGGGTGTGTCCCTTTACCTACCACCCTTCAACTCCTAAATATAGGACCATTTGGACATTTATTTTGATCATATAAATTATTCTTTCATGTCATGTTGCATAAAACATTTTATAGAAGTGATTTCATTTTACATCAAAATCATGGTTATAATAGAGAGAGAACTCCGTTCGAGTTCACTGGTCGAAGCCATTTGGAGTGCTCCTATAGCTTGACATGGTCGTTGCATCTTGGGAGATGATTGCCGGAGAACTGTTTGCACCGACACGAGGCAAATTCATCTTAAGGAGAAAGTGTCAAACACTTGCTTCGGCCGATCGCATCATTTGCTTCTCCTTTTTTTCCTTCATTTTCGATTTCTTTAATTATGCTTTGATTTCAGAAAATGATTACCGTCATTGTATGTTTCTACGAGATTCGATCCAAAGAATGACTTGCTTTGGTTCAAGAATTGAAAGGGATGAATCCATATTCATACGTTCAGATTCAGTAAATGATTGATTTGACTTCTCAAATTCATTTCGGTAAGTCGAAATTACGTTTTGATTTCACGCAAATAAACGGCATGATTTTTGTGAATATAATGTGCACAATATCAGTGTAATTTTCTAACAATCTTAAGATGAATTTTATATTTTCGTGCATCCTATATTCATGTTCAAAGATATTTCGTTTGCCGAAATTGGCAATTTATTTCTAGCACCTTCTCCGTCGTATGAGTGTTTGTCCAATGTCAAAAGATGTTTGGGCCAAAAGGTTAATTGCAGCCTGTGAATGAGTTTATATATATATATATATTCTTTGGATTGAAAAACTACACCAAAATTTTAAACCATAATTAATTTGGGTAACAATCAGTTTGTGAACACTAGAATACCTTGCTGAATTATTATGGAATAGTGTGTTTATTTGCTTTTAAGTTTCAGTAACCTCCTTGATTTCACAATGGAACAGTTTTGTACGTGCTTAAGATGACAAATTGTGAATTTAATGGTGCCTTGTACACTTTACATGATGCTTTCTTTCCATCAAAATAATATTGAATATGTTCTGATTGGAATGAATTTGTATGTTCAGCCAATTGCCTAGTTGCCAACTACTATTGTGTAATTAATGCATGTGTTTTGTTGAAGAAAATAACAATCTCATGCACTAGTGTGTATCTTTTCCAATTGTTGCCATAGTTGAATGTTTAAAAAAAAAATGGCCAAAGAATATATATTAAATGCATACATTGACAACTAAACCGATGACTTTGGTCATACTCTGAACATTTATGATTGTGCATAATTGTTTATTCATACAAATTAATATTGGTTAATGTTCATGGGTCGATGCCATTATTTTAATGAATAGGGTTGTGCATGTACATTTGAAACGTCCATCACTGTCAATAGCATGAAGGGGTCCTTTATTGCATGTGTTGGGAATACATTTTGATGTCTCCTTGTAAATTTTGTAATTGCCTCAATTTAAAGTAGCCAACTGTTATAATGCTAATACAAAATAATAGGCATGTTTTATATGGATTTGTATAATTCAATGGTAGATAAGGTTACTGTGATTGAATGATATGGCTAATGGATGAAATCTGTTTTGACCAAACGCTATTTAATTTGTTGATTTGGTAGTTTCATTTGCTAAGTTCTATTTGCTGGTGATTTTAATCCAAATGGTGTGCCTATATTAAAAGAACTTGTGCCATAAATTGTCTAAGGAATTTTATTATAATTTCTTTAACTGTTTTGGGTATCTTTGCATGTTGAATCCAGAAATTGGAATAATATGATTTTCATTTTAAATGCAATGAAAATACTTTGTGGTGGCTTTTGATTGGAAAGCATGAATTGGCTTATGGCAGTTTTATTTGATGGTAAATTCCTTAAAGAATCGCAAATTTTCATTAGAATAAAATACAAAAGCAGATATGGAATGTGATATTATTATTCATTTGTATAAACATGAATTCCAAGTAGTGAATTTATTTGGTGAATACATACAAGAGTTTGGATTTCGGATAGACTTTTGGTTAGTATATGCAAATCTGGTATATGCATATACAGTAAACTGTAAATATGGTAAGCAGTAAATGCGGTAGGCTACAATACAGCAAATAGCAAATAGGATAGGCTGCAAATACGGTAAGATGCAAATATGGTAGGTTGCATATATGGTAAGCGACATATACGGTAAGTTGCATAAATGGTAAGCAGCATATACGGTAGGTCGCATATACGGTAAATTGCATGTGCGGTATGGTCAATCAGGTAAGTGACATATACGGTATGAAGTTGTAAATCCGGTATATGTCCTTGAATTTTGGTTTGAAAATTATACAAACCTTGATTAATGATGATAGCCTCAATTAATTCTATGAAATTAAATGAGATGATTTATGCAAAATTATAGTTGCATCAGAGTGTGACAAAATGTGGTTTTGTCCTAATTATTTTAAAGTGGAAATTGTTTGCTCAATTATTGGGATATGAAAATAGTTTATAGAGCACAAATGGTGTCTATAGTTGATAGTGGTGCTAGATATCCCTAAAAATAATGATTGTAAAATGACGTTCATTTGTAAAGGATAAAAACTATGTTATGCAAAAATTGTGAAGAATATTATGAAATATTCTAGGATTAATTTCGAGAGGTATGTCCTTTTGTAAGGTTGTGACTTTGAAAGCACAACTTGTCAATCTATGGTTGATTTATTCTTTCAAATATGAATATGGAGAATAAGGTGAGTATATGCTTTATTATTGGACGTGAATAATATTATTTGTGAAATGTCACAAATGTGAAAGTTGCACATGTCTGAAGATGCTTCAATCGTAGAACCAATTAAATTTGTATATGCTTTGAAAGCATTATTGGTCTATATGATGACCTTGATTTAATTTGGATTTTCAAATTAATAAGGTTGATTTAAGTACAATTTTGAATGGAAAATGCTTTCCATCTGTGAAAGTTAACAACCACTAGAGCATTTGATATGGATAAATGGATTGAACTATGAAAGAGTCGATAAACTCTAAGTTCAAGAATAACCAAAAAATGTGGGGATTATCATAAATACCTGTAAACTTATGTGAAAAGTTCAAGACGTGTGGGTGCAATACTACTACTTGCACATATATTCCTAATTTAGGAATTGTGGGGATAACTTAATTTAAAGTTATACTTTCCTATACCTCTCGAGAAATGGAAGAAACTCCATATGAGTTATGGAAATGTCATCTTCCTTCCTACCAATACTTAAAAGTGTGGGAGTGTTTAGCAAAGGTTGAGGTTCCTAAGCCTAAACAAATAAAGATTTGTCCCAAAAAGATTGATTGCATATTTATTGGATACGCCAATAATAGTAGTGCATAGCGTTCCCTCATACACAAATCGAATGTACACGAGGGTACAATAATTGAATCAAGTACTATGATATTCTTTGAGAATGTGTTTCCTTGTAAAGGTAAGGAAAATGTAAGTTTGAATAAAAGAACATATGAAACTACAAATGGGTCTTCAAATGAGAAAGAACCAAGGCGCAGTAAGAGGGCTATATGGTAAAAAATGACGAAAAGATTTCTGAAGAAGCAATGTCTACTCCTAAGGCACCACATTGAAGGAAGGCTATCAATAGTGAGATAGATTCCATAATGCAAAATCATACATGGAAATCGGTAGATATATCTCTCGGAAATAAGCATTTAGGGTGTAAATAGATTAAAATTGGATGGATTCATTGACAACTATAAGGCTAGATTGTTGCCAAAGAATATAGTCAAGAAAAAGGGTTTGACTTCTTTACCTACTCACCGTGACTAGAATCACTTCGATAAGGTTACTAATTACAACTACGGCAATACATAACCTTGAAATTCACTGAATGGATGTGAAAACGAGATTCCCAAACGGTGAGTTAGAAGAAGAGATACACATGGAATAACCTGAAGGTGTCTCCAAGTGAAAGTCATAAAGTTTGTAAATATGTTAAGTCCTTATATGGATTGAAACAAGCTCCTAAGCAATGGCACCAAAATTTTGACAAAACGATGTTGTCAAACAAGTTCAAAATAAATGAATGTAACAATTGTGTAAACGTGGAAAATATACTAGACGCCTATGTGATTGTGTGTCTATATGTAGACAATATATTAGTGATGGGCAATAGTCACGAAGTGATGCTAAACACCAGGAAAATGCTTACGAAGCATTATGACATGAAAGACATGGGTGTGGCAGATGTAATACTACAGATAAAAATCTCTAGAACATGAAAAGGAATTGTACTTTCCCAATCTCATTATGTTGAAAAACCCTATTGACACAAGTCTACACTTGGTCAAAATAAGGGTGAAAGTATGTCACAACTGAGATATTCACAAGTAATTGGCATTATAATGTATATTAAGAACTGCACTCGATAGGATAATGCTTTGCTGTGAATAAATTTATTAGATTCACGAGTAATCCAGGGCATGATTATTTGGTGGCATTGACACGGGTCCTTAGGTATTTGAAATATACCATAACCTATGGATTACATTTCACAAGATATCTTGTGGTATTTGAAGGATATTGTGATGCTATGATATACACTAAGCCTAAAGTGGATGAAATGGGATGAAAGTTGATCATGATGGTTATTTGGATATACAAGAACAATTGGAATATTAGAGAATATTCATGAAGTTCAAATGCATTGCAATCCTTTAATGATAATATTGAAGACCCATTTATGAAATCCACTAGTAAATATGATAGACTAGTGTAACGATTTGATAGAAGTCCTCCAACATTATTTGGAATTGATAAAGCTGTAGATAAAGCTAATGAGAAGCATCTAGCTTCATGAGAGGATTTCTTAGTTGGTGATAATGTGTATCTATCAAATGAATCAATCATTGGCTAGCTAAATTTGAAAGCAGTTGATCTCATTAGTGTAAACTTCTGGATCTATTTATATATGTTTACCAAGAGATCAAGTATACAGCATATCGAAGGGAATGAGATTAATCCTACTGAGTAAAAGTCCTTATGATGGTAACCCTACCATGTTGACTGGAGATCCCAAAATCTTGGTTCAAAGGTTATGAGGATTCCATGAAGCACTTATGAAACTAATTTCCTAACTCATTCCTATGATATCAAAGTGATTTCCGCATAGTGGTTGGAGGTTAAAATAAGCATTTAGAGATTCCTATATCTTGATTAAGTCAAGTGGAGCAGGGCATAATACTCTTAATAGGAGATCACCTATGTAAGTGTGAAGTGGGGCCGCTTCAATGAGAATTATTCAAGGCTTGAATTCTCTAAATACTTACACAACCAAGATGGATTCAGGGCCAAAATGAACCAAGTCATGAAAACCATGAAAGATTTATCGGAGACATTGTGTGAGTATTATTGTCTTGGTTCACACCAACGGTTGATGGTTCGAGAACATCGCGTTCACCAATTAGCTAGTAAATCCGATGGTATTTCTCTAAGGAATGTTCAAAGCCAGAAGCCACCTTAACTGATGCAGTGTTTTTCGGTGTCTGCATTATGTGGAAATTCCATTCATGTGGGGAATTGTTGGAAATTGGTTGAGGACCAATTTGTATATGAATGAGAAATTCGGTCCTATTTGAAGGAAATTAAAATTTGGGGTGTGTCCCTTCACCTACCATCCTTTAACTCCTATATATAGGACCATTTGGATATTTGTTTTGAACATCAAATAAATTATTCTTTCATGTCATGTTGCATAAAATACTTTATAGAAGTGATTTCATTTTGCATCAAAATCATGGTCATGATAGAGAGGGAACTCCGTTCGAGTTCGTTGGTCGAAGCCATTTGGATTACTCCTATGGCTTGATGTGATCATTGCATCTTGGGAGATGATTACTAGAGAACTATTACCACCGATGCGGGACAAATTCATCTTAAGGAGAAAGTGTCAAACACTTGCCTCGATCGATCGCATCATTTGCGTCTCCTTTTTTCCTTCATTTCCGATTTTTTTAACTATGCTTTGATTTCAGAAAATGATTAATATTATTATATGTTTTTGCGAGATTCAAACCAAAGAATGACTTGCTTTCGTTCAAGAATTGAAAGGGATGAATCCATATTCATACGTTCAGATTTAGTAAATGATTGATTTGACTTCTCAAATTCATTTCGGTAAGTCAAAATTGCATTTTGATTTCACGCAAATAAATGGCGTGATTTTTGTGAATATAATATGTACAATATCAGTGTAATTTTCCAACAGGAACCACTCAATATCTTTGATTTGACAATGTTTATCTCCATAATACTACTAACTGAATAGGGTTTGAAACTCTAGTTTGTTCAATGACAATGATGCAAAAGCTTGCCAATTTTCTTTACGTAACTTCAGGATAAGAATTCTAAAAATAAAGCCATCATTCTATCAATGTGGGAAATTTCATTTAAACTCAATGTCTAGGGAATCGGGTATGATTGTTTAGTTTGTTAACGAGTTGAATTTTCTTTGTAGCTTTGTGTAGTCTTGTGAGATTCTAATTTAGTAATTTTACATATAGTAGTTCGTGTAACCATTGTTTTTAATGGGATGAGATTTATACCTTCTTGATGATATATATTGTGATGACATGTTTTTAATGGTAGATTAGATTATATTGGCAGGTATAAACTATAAAGCCTTTGTTTGATCCCCATTTTGTGGGAAATAATGCATTTGAAATAGTAGATTGATGGAGAATATGTGGTTTAGAATTAAAGAAAAATTTAGGATTTACATGTAATATTATTTTATTCAAAAATGTGTGATCAAAAATGAGTTTTAAAAAAATGAATTTTCAGAAAAATGAAAACCAAACAGGGAGAAAGGAAGAAAAGGAAAGTCAAAATATTTTCAATTATACCTATGAAACATCTTTTGAGTACATATGCCATAGGTTTGCATGTTCTTAGTATTTTACATAAGTGGAGGTGTTACAAAATTGATAGTATTGAAGGAATTGAGATTCTAGTTAGACTAAAACATAGAATAGAAAAAAGTCTACACTAAAAACATGGATTCATTGATGCATACAAGTTCATCTCCAGATGAAATTGATTTTTGGAAATGAGTTCGTAAAATTGATTTTTAATCAACTATAATCAAATATTCAGGTGAGCTTTGATAACTAAGAATGTGTTTGATTGACTTTATTTTTCATAAAAAAATGTCATTTTTTCAATCCAAATTCTCACTTTTGGGGTGTTTGATTTACATTTTTTTCTACGAAAAATATTTTCGAACTTCTTGTCACGTGACCATATTTTCTTCAAAAACAAAGAAAATATTTTCTTTAAAGAGATGTGCTTTTTATTTCTCGGGTAATTACTCTCCTTTTCTCTCTTTTATCTATCCATTCTCTCTCAACTAAATAAAAAATAGACAATATAATATTTTTTAAATTGAAAACTAAATCAATCAAACATATTTAATTCTAAAATTCAATATAAATAAGCTCTAGGCAATCAATTACCTAGAATTCATTTTCCTCCATGCTTACAATCAAATGCACCCTAATTGTTGTAAGTTTACAGTCAGAAATGTTCTACTTTTTGAGCAGATATTCATAGTTTATTTGGTTTTGCAAAAGCATTTTCGGATCAATGATAAATTAGTCCTAAAAATTTGATTAGATATAATTGGACATACATTTATAACATTAAAATTTTATATTTTGAAGGGAAAATGTAGGATATTTTTTCCACGTTGAAGGACGACAATAAATCTTCTTGGACAGGGCCACGTACCAGGCGACTCCTCCAATAGACGAATAGGGCCACGTCCAGGACAAGGCCTACGTGGCCTGGTTTATCCAGTATAGTTCGGAAGGGTGAAAGGCTTTTAAACCTATCCTCCAAGTACAATTTGGTGCTTGGGTTTTAGTCCAATGGGTTATGCTATACGAATAGCGAGAGTGATTGCAAAGATGACCACGCGCACACACTTGGGGATGGAGATTTCTTGATTTATGCAAGACCACTCATCTCATGTGAGGGCGCGTTCATCCCTCATGGTCATCAGTATGGGTCAAGTGGCTTACACAGCAATTACAACTGTCCATCACTAAACCATCATCCTTTGCACGGCGTCCACAAGCGACATCCGAACCTAGATCTCGGGTTCCCAAAATTCCATCGAGGAATTACTGTTGACCAAACAAGGTCGAAGCACACCCTGACTTGCTAGATCAAAAGGCCCTTTGCTAGAACTATCACCTTCAACATCCCCTAAAGCATTCTAGACATTAGTGACACCACTGTACCTATACTCTATGAGTCCAACACTAGCAACTGAACATAGTGTATCCACTGAAATTGGTGACAAAGTGAAATCACCAACGCTCTCCTTAGCAATGTTCTTAACCAACTCAGAGCTCCCCGCAAGAGGTGCTGTACTTCCACCATGATACTGAACTTGTCCAAATGTCTCTTAACTAGTTCTATGCTTCCCTGCAATATGTACAATTGGGATCTCTTCCGTCCCTCTAGTACTATCCGAACACCCCTTCGAACCTTCAAAACTCCACGTCCACCAGAGAATTTATACCCTTTTACATCCAGGGTACTCAGCGATATAAGATTCTTTATCAAGTCTAAAACATGATGAACCTTATCAAGTGTCCTCACTGTCCCCATCTTGTAGCCTCAATCTGATCCGACTGATTCCTGCAACTCGACAAGATTGGTTGTTTCTCATGACAATTTCACCTTCCTTCACCGTCTCATATGTCTAAAACAAAACCCTATTGGGACACATATGATACAAACATGCAAAATCCAAAATCCACTCCCCAGGTTTGGATTCCTCGTCAGATACAGCCAACATTACATCTCCATCATCCGAAAAATTCTCAACAATGTTAGTCTCGTTACCCAATTGCCCCGAATGATTTATATGTAAATTACCTTTACCCTGCAACTTGTCACACTCTTTCTTAAAAAATACACATTACCGTGCCTCACCTTCGATCTACCCCTCAATCGATCATCATGAGTAACCAGAGCATCCCCACCCCTAGATGTAGGATCTCCAACCAACAACTCCATCTTCTCCTTTGAGAACAGGACATCATATACCTCCTCAATTGTCAGTGTGTCATGACTATACAATATAGTATCACGAAACGATGAAAAAGAACTAGGTAGCAAACATAACAAGATCAAAGCTAAATTCTCTTCATCATATTTTACCTCCAACGTCCCCAAATCTGCAACAATCTCCTTGAACACAGCAAGATGGTCCTGCAGTGACCCTTCTTTCGCCATGCGATGGGAATACAGCTTCTGCTTTAGAGTCAGTTTACTCATCAAACTCTTTGTCATGTACAATTGTCCCCAGTTTGAGCCACAAAGCAGCCGTCGTCTTCTCCTTCAAGACATCATGTAGAATATTGTTGGATAAGTGAAGATGAATTTGCGCTAGAGCCTTTCGAGCTCTCCGTTGTTTCTCCTCCATAGACAAATTTGTTGGCATCCTCTCAAAACCCAACAAAGCATAGTCAAGATCCATATGTGTTAACACAATCCCTCACTTTTACTTGCCACAATGAAAATCTTGTGTTGCGATCCAGCAGCAGAATTTCATATTTCAATGAATTCATCCTTGAAAAATCTTAACCAAATCACAAAGAACCTGCAACCCATGCTCTGATACCACTTGTTGATCTCAAAGGTGATGCAAGATTGAGATTTAATGACAATAATAAAATATTCAAGATCGCACCATGAAAACAAAATTAAAGTAAAGTAGAAAAAGAGAAACTAAGCAAAGTAACGATGAATTTTATTAAACTCGACAATATGGAGAGATTACAACTGAACAGCAAAAAAACCTCTATAAAACTAACAGAGAAGTCTAATTTATAGGCCACGTCCATAACCCTAATAGAGCTAAAAGGTAAGAAAATCTAGAGGAATTATGTTAAAATGCGTAAAAGGAAAAAATTGTGGATGTAATTTGTTTTCTTTCCAAATCAAGTAGAATAGGCAAATATTCATAATCTCCTATGCAATATTGAAGATTCCTAACCAAATTTGAGTCACCGGCTCAACAGATCTATATATCGAAACAATGCCAATCAGTATGTATGTGTGGTGGTGTAGTTGTAATAGTCGGTGGTTGTGCAGTAGCGGTGGTGGTTGGTGCAGGTGGTAATGGTAGTGATGGTTCATTGGAGAAAGTGATGGATTGTGAATCTATGACAACAACGACATTTTTGGTGGTATCAACAATGGTAGGGAAGAATGGTAATTTATCACCATTTAGGTCATTGTGATCGTTTAATTTGATAATTTGTGGATAAAAAATAAGTTGTATACAATTAATTTGATAAGTTGTGATTAATAAATAAGTTATTACTTATTATGGTCGATAAATAAGTTGTGACATATAAAATTGTAATTTGTGATTGAGAATAAGTTGTAACCAATTAATTTGATAATTTGTGGTAGATAAAAAAGTTATGACCTAAAAAATTTGTGATTGTGACTAGTGCGTAATTGTAATAATAATGTATGTTATTTTGACATAAATCTATTTAATTATCTATTTATAAAATTTCACAAATTTGTCAAATTTGAAAGAATATCTGTAAAGGTGGATGGTCATGTATTTTTACTCAAATATTTTAAGCCTTTGTTTAAGCCACATTATTTGGAAAATTTACATTTTTGAATAGTGTATTAATAAGAAATGTGTAGTTAAAAAATAATGAAAAGTTTTGGATTTGCGTGTAATATTATTTTATTGAAGAATGTGTGGTTGAAATAGTGTCAAATCATTGTTTAAGAATATATATATATATATATTCAAATAATGTAGATCAAACAGGGCCTAAGTGTTTACTTATACATGTTGGGCTGCTAGCAGTTGGCCCAAGAAGTTTGTTTTGGTTATGTAAATTGGGGTCCAACATGGAAATAACACGTGAACAAGCTTGAAATTCCATTCTCTTCATGTGGAATATGTTGAGGAAATTGGGTGATTTGTGTGTAGATAAACATATTATCTAATAAATATAAATAACATAATTATAATAATATTATAACAACATAAAATATTATAATTCAACAATAAGAAGAAGGTTAGAATGTTAACTTTAGGGAGTCAAGTCAAGGACGTTGTCTTAAAGTCATGTTGTCTCCCCTTAGTGCTGGAACTTTCGGCACTACATAGCTCCAAGATAAAACTCATATGACTCACAATCGATTCTTCTTCTACGAGCACGACCATCGGGAGATAAAGAACGAGTCTCTCATCAAGTTGTCAAAATAATATGAATATAGCATAAAATTGAAAAAATGATAGTATTTCAAGTTGTTGCATCAAACTATAAAAACTGACTTCCTTTTATAGTGTCAAGCTTAACCCTCATAATAATGAGAATTATCTCAATTACAATATAAGTTATATTATGAAATTATGAGTTCTAATTTTAAAAGTTTGAAACTTAATTTATGTTACAACAATCCCACATAAATTTTAAACTTTCACACACACATACACATATGGCAACGTTATATTGTGTAATAGGTGTAGGTATTTTTGGATTTAAACCTCACTTAGTGATAACAATTTCCATTTGAGGGAGCCATAATGGAATTTCTTAAATTAGGTACCTTTGATCAAACTTTAATTGTCCCACACACAGTATCGATTTAGGCTGTACTTCATAGCAGGTGGCGGTCTTAATGGCCTTGCACTCTAATCTTGATTCTAGCAAGAGTCTCTAAAGCATAGCCCAATTTCATAGCCATGGCCTCATGGCTACTCTTACATAGGTGAGTCCTCCAAGGGTGTATATAACCCACACCTCGCGAGACTTCTCGCATCGGTACTCATTCAGGGTTAAACCCTTCCTAACATTACATTTTATTATTATTACTATCACCATACGGATGAGCACAAATAAAATAATGCTATTACAAGTCACGTATTATGGGTTGTTTCTACCACATTGGACCTTCTCCATGAGATCTCCAATTACAAAGATTGGGTTATTCCCAAAGATGACTCTCTTATGGGTTTAGGCACATCCCCATCGATGATTTATGTATGTCTATCTTGAACTACAACTTATTTATGTCCATCTTAGACAATAAATTGGTACCATCAATTTGCTACTCTTCCCGCACACCTGCAAAAGTCACTTAGGCCCTGTTTGATCCTCATTAAAATGAAAATATGATCATTATCCATTACATCAAGCCACCATATTTGACTTTTTCTCTCTTGTGTGGGGCTCATAACGACTATATTTTTCATTCTCATTTTTACAATAATGTGGCTCAAACGGGGGCTTAAGAACTTTTCAAAAAATGTCAATATCACATATTTAATTATAATATGATAACTTCATGAATTTTTTTATGTTGACTTCTAGTATCACAATTGGACAGATACATCCATTGAGCTTTTTCACTTCACCTGCAATATTCAACTTCAATATGTACACTTTCCTCAAAATGTCAGTTTTATAGTACTTGTGACTAATCATGGATGCACTACATATTCGAAATTTTTAATGCCTCCACATTCCAAGGATTTTAAGCACTGCCACTTGGACAACATAATTGAACACAATGATACTCATGTATCGCAAAATATTAGACAATAAGAATTAGCATAACCATAAAGTATCAAATATGGATTAATTATATTAATCTAAGTAAAATGCCTTCATAGTAATAAAATAAACCTTGGATACAAAATACTTGCAATTTTGTACTCCGAATTACCAAAACATCGTGTCAAAATGTAATTAGACTATAAATTAATTTCCAAATACAGTATATCAAATATTCCTCACAAGAAATATTGTTTAGATTAAACACAATCACGTGAAATTTTAGCAAATATAGAATATAGCCCAAATTCATCATTCATCTACATTCATTTTAATAGCTTAAAATTATGAGGACTCATATAAAATTTAAAATAATTAAATGTCAAATTAATTATTTAATAATAATAGTAATAATAATAAAATCACTATTATTCACAAGAGTTGCATTTAAACCTCTTTTAAAATATCACTTATGCTCATTATTGAGGATTAAATCTTTTGACCGTTTTCCAAAATAAAATCATAGAATTCCCATGTAATCTAACGCAACCAATTCACATGCATGACAAAAAACTAGTTTTGGTTATAATATACAATGATAAAAGCTCACTATATATTTAGACAAGAAATTGTCTTACTTCTACCATATAACTATCCAAATTAAAAATTAGAGACAATGCCAAAAGAAAGGCCGGAAGAATGCCAGATTAAAGTCATTAGACAATTTAGTATATGAGCTAGAAAAATGATTGTGGGATGCAAAAAATTTTCATCCCTAATTACAAGTCACATTGACAGTTGCATCAAGGAATTTTTCAAAGATGCAATTAAAAAACTGAGTGTACACTAGCAGAATTCAAACCATAGATGATATGATTTGGAGTGGGCCCCATATAAATAAATTTGGAAGAAAATATTTCCTTTCATGAGAAATTTTATTTCCAATAGAATTCATAGTTTTTTGGTAACTCTATATTTTTAGGAGATTTAATTACATTTTTCCATATCTTATATTTTAGGTTTTTAGTATAAATAGGTTATTTCTTTCATTGTATTTTTATTAAGACTTTGATGGATTGAATTGAGACTTTTCTCTCTCGAAGCTTTTGATTCAAAACTTTGTTCTTCAATGGGCAAAAATCGAACTTATCAAGATTAACCATCTTGGGGCGTTCAACAAATCGGGTCATGATTTTATAATTATTTGTAACCAAAAGGTCGGCATTTCCATGTGACTGTGTTGGTTGTTTGATTCATAATTATTAGGTCAAATCCACAAAGTCGGGTGAAATTTATCGTGTTGCATAATCAAGAGGTCCTTCACAGCACCGTTCTTCTTGGGTTGCTCGGTTCCAATATTCTGGGTAGAGTCCAAAACCTTGTTCTTAGCTTTCTTGGGATCCGGTGTCATGAATATCCTGCGAATTTTGTAGTGTTCGTTGCTAGGCAGGATCGCATCATTTGGTATTGACACTGGATCCCAAGAAAGCCAAGAACATAGTTTTGGACTCCACCCACAATATTGGAACCAAGCAACCTATGAAGAACGGCGCTGCGAAGGACCTCTTGATTACGCAACACGATGAATTTCATCCGACTTTGAGGATCTGATCCAATAATTAGAATCAAACAACCAACACAATCACGTGGACATGCTGATATTTTAGTTACAAAAAATTATAAAATCATAACCTGATTTGTTGAACGTCACAATATGGATAATCTTGATAATTTCGATTTTTACCCATGGAAGAACTGAATCAAAAGTTTTGAGAGAAAAAAGTCTCAATTTAATTCATCAGAGTCTTGATGAAAATACAATGAAAGAAATAACCTATTTATACTAAAAACCTAAAATATAAAATATGGAAAAATATAATTAAATCTCCTAAAAAAATAAAGTTACCAAAAAACTATGGATTCTAATGGAAATAAAATTTCTTGTGGAGGAAGGAAAGATTTTATTCCAAATTTATTTCTATGGGGCCCACTCCGGGTCATATAAATACAGAAAGCAGGGAAAAAGAAAATTGTGACCGAAGAAAATATGAAAGAAGCACCAAGACTCATGTCCCACAACCACAATGGATGCTTCTAACTCATCTTATTAGACCACTTCCTGTAAAGTCCTAAATTTTCGTGAAACAGAATTAAATTTTTATATGTTATATTTTAATATTTTGAAAAGTTAGGGACTAAGATGATACATAGCAAATTTCAATTTTATTTGGGTCAAATAATTAAATTTTGACCGAGCAACAATAAGTATATGAATATTGGGCTCGTTGGATAGATTGAAATTAGTGACGCATATTAGACTCGAGAAAAAGTTGATTTGGTTAAGCGAAGCCCAAATTATCGAGGTCAAAATATATGGTGCTAAATGGTTTTAATTAAGTTAAATTAATGAATCTATAAATTAAGGCGGGGCACGTGTAGTGGTACTAATTGAATAATAATAAAAAAAAAGTTATATATATATATATAGAGAGAGAGAGAGAGAGATGGATAGATATATATATTTTATATTTTCACACGTTACTTTTCCTTTGAGTTTCTCTCTCTCCCGCTCAAATTAGCCACCTCTAAGAAACTTCCACATACCTACTACATTTTCCCCACTACCCAACTAAAATGAAAGATTCTCCACATTCATTCATTTATCTCACGTTCATACGGTTTCTTCACTTCAACAATTAATAACTTCCCCATCCTATATTTATTGATCATTTTCTTCTATATTTTTATTTCACTCAAACAAGAAAGACTTTGCAGTAACATTTATAGAGCATTCTTCATATCTCAACATTTTTCTTTGGGCTGAAACGCATTTGAAGGTTAAGGTAGGATACGACATGCAAGTGGTTGTCCCGTTTAATTTTTGTTATTTCATATTGATAAATATTTTCGTTAATGATATGAAATGATATGATATGACATATATGGTCATTCGGTACAAATGATATGATATGATTGAGCTCTTACCGGTTAAAGATATGATATGATGGTACGATTTATTTTGATATATGAATGATAAATGTTATCCGGGATTGTATGAATATTTGTATCCTACTGAGTATTCTCCATACTCACCTCTTTTTCCCTACCTTACAGGTTAGTACGGGTCGTGTTGGAGTGCGGTGGTTTGATGGTGTGATCGTGTCTCGTCTAAGGAACAAGGATCTAAAATCTAGCACGTAACCTCATTTATTTTAATTTAGTTGTCATGGAAATTTATTTACAATTAAATTTACTGTGCATGTTTATTTTTTTACATGGACGTGTTTAAACTTACATTTTTAATTAAATATTTGAATTAAATTGTTTGGTTTCCCTTTACTGCTATTTTTCATTAATGGTAACAAATTTTTACATGTAATTAATTATGAATAGAACGTAACATATGCATGTCCGAAATCTCGAATCAACAAGAATGTGGGGAAATTACTCATTTTCACCAGCCACTAATAATAGTCCAATTCATCTTGCTAGCCATCCGTTATTTTCTGTGAACGCTTATGATAATGTCACCTTGATTTGTATTAATTTTAATGATTAGGGTGCTACTGCTGCCTTTCAAATTGATTTATGGATATATCCATGCATGACAAATTAATGAAGACCCTATAATGATGTGAGATTAGGGGAGTTGAGGCCATGTTTCACTTACTGGAGGAAAAGAGAATAAAGTATGCTTATTACCATTATTTTAACAACAGTAAGGAAAATCGCCTAATAACATTTATGCATATTTCTTGTTAAAATGGAACCCCTTATATATTTTTCTTCAAAGTTCATCATAACATGATTTTTATTTCACATGTTAAGATTTCTTTAGGTTATTGAAAAGGGATAACATCATTATAAACCCATTTATTTTTTTTAAAGAAACATTTGGTAGTGACTTAAGTTTAAAAAAAAAATTTATTTGATTTTTATAAAAAAAATAAATAAAATAGGGTCGCTACAGTTTGGTATCAGAGCGTAGGTTTAAATTTCCTGTAGACTGACGTGTATTTTCATAATTTGGTTTAAAAAAAAAAAAAAGACGTGAACTCACTGTTCACGGTTTGAACAGTGATGTTCACTGTTCACTGAACAGTTTAAATTAAATTTAAAAAAAAGTGTGATTGTTTAAATAGTTTATTGGTTCACTGTTCACGTGAACAGTGTAAATTAAATTTAAAAAAAAGTGTGATTGTTTAAATAGTTTATGTGTGTATATATTTATATACTTATTAGAAATACCTTTCTTAGAATAAATTTTATGTTTAGCCACAATAATCACTAAATTACTTAGTTACTAGATTTTTTTTCAAATGTGTGAAATTTTATAATAATCCATGCACTAGTATATGGTATTTTCTAGTAGCTAAAATCTCGATGTAATTCCCCATGTAATAAATAAATAAATAATAATAATAATAATAATAATAATAATAAATACTAAATAAATAAATTTTGAAGATATATATATAAACACTGAATTTTATACATTTTAAATATTAGGTGTAATAAAATGTTTATTTGTCTCATTGCGTAGTATTTGTTAAAGGTTAACATTTTCTGAAGACTTATGAATTTAACAATAATGACAATTTAAAATTATTAAATATATGAATGGTCTTCGGCACTCAACGACCACCAATCGACCACCCTCCGACGACTCTAAGGTATGTAAAAACGGTAAGAACATGAATACACTTGGGTGTTTTGCATAACTTATATATTTTAAATTTCCTACTTCTATATTTTTAAGACATGGACTTTGTTTCTCCACTAAATTGATAATATGTATTATGATAAAAAAAAAAAAAAAAAAAGTATAACGTGATAGACTTAGTGCTGAAATGTGATCGTAACTTCATATTAAATTTTAGGAAATGGCACCACCTACTCATACGAATTTGATGCGCGATTTACTACGAGCGGTACAAGAGTTGAGTAGGCAAAATCAAGCACCTCCACCAAAAAACGCACCGCATGGCAGAATGCACTGCATTTTGCCCCTGGAGCTGTCTCAGTGGTTGAGCAGTTTCGTAGGTACAAGCCTTCCACTTTCGATGGTAATTCTGAACCACTAGTTGTTGAAGAGTGGATAAGAGGTCTGGAGCGCATATTTCGACACATTGCTTGTATGGATGCACAGAAAGTGTTGTGTACGGAATTTATGTTGATTGGAGCAGTTGGTCACTAGTGGGAATCTGTTTCACGTACAAGGACGGAAGAGCAGCAACGTAATCTGACTTGGGAGCAGTTTAAAGACGAAGTGATGACAAAATATTTCCCATAGGCTTTGAGGGACTTCAAGGAATCAGAATTTCTACAACTCAGATAGGGAAACATGTTACTTACTGATTACGAGAGGCAATTTGAGCAGCTCTCAAGATATGCCCCGCACTTGGTGGATACTGAAGTTAAGAAGATTAGGAGGTTCGAGAATGGACTAGGACCAGAGATTGGCATGATCATTATGTCCCATCGTTTCACTTCATATCGTGAAATGTTGGAGAGGGCTCATGCTATTTCATATCAAAGGACTACATTTGAACAATATGTCTAGCAAAGCAAGGAATCGTTGGAGAAAAGAAAGTGGAGTGATCAGAGTAAGAACAAACGTATCTGGCAGAATAAAAGAGCAAACACAGGAGTTCGTATCGATGGGACGAGTGAAAGTGTTACACCTTGTCCTAAGTGTAATAAATTTCATCGAGGTGAATGCTTTTTCGGAAAGAACATGTGTTTTCGGTGCGGTAAGCCGGGACATATTGCTTTACACTGTACAGAGCCTCCACGAAAGAAAGATGATGACCAAGATAAGAACCCAAAAGGAAAGGCCCGAGTTTTCGCACTAAATCAGCATGAGGCGGAGCAGGATCCGAATGTGATAGCAAGTATTTATTAATATTTATTTTAACATACCTGCCTATGTTCTTTTTACCTAGGAGTAAATATCGTTTCATTTCTGTCCTTTAGTTGCTAGTCTAACACTCTAATTACAAAAAAAAAAAAAAAAAAAAAAAAAAAAAAAAAAAAAAAACAGGTATTCTATTATTATCCAATGTGCCTGCTTACGTACTTTTTGATTCTGGGGCTACCAATTCTTTTATATCTGCATCCTTCATCGCTAGGTCCAACTTTGCATGTGTTAGAATGAATAATGAATTAGAGGTTAGCATCCCGTCAGGAAAAACTCTTTGTACGAACCAGATGACTAAATCTATGAAGTTAGAGATTGATGGAAAAATATTGGAAGCAGACTCATACCTCTTGGAAATGAAAGATTTCGATGTTATTTTAGGCATGGATTGGTTAGGACTTAATCATGCAACCATTCTATGTCACGAAAAAGAAGTGTTATTTCATAGACCAGGAGAGGAAGGGTTCCGTTTCTTTGGAGCAAAGTTCAAGTCTCCACTTCGCCTTGTATCGACTTTACAAGCGGAGAAGATGTTGAGAAAGGAGTCATGCCAGGGATTCTTGGTTAACATCATTAGTTCTCAACATACAGAAATGACTGTTAACGATATTAACATCGTGCGAGACTTTGCAGACGTATTCCCAGAAGAATTGCCAGGCATTGTATCAGATAGGCAAGTGGAATTTACAATTGATTTTGTTCCTGGAGCAGCACCAGTATCTAAGGCTCCATACCGAATGGCACCGAAAGAACTTCAAGAATTGAAGTTGCATTTAGAGGATTTATTAGAGAAAGGTTTTATTCAACCAAGTGTATCTCCTTGGGAAGCGCCTGTACTTTTTGTCAAGAAGAAGGATGGGAGTATAAGGATGTGCATCGACTACCGGGAATTGAACCATCTGATCATAAAAAATAAGTACCTGCTACCAAGAATAGAAGATTTGTTTGACCAGTTAAGGGGTACTTCAGTGTTTTCAGAGATCGACTTGAGGTCAGGGTATCATCAACTGAAAATCAGGGCAAGCGATATACCAAAAACTGCTTTCAGAACTCGTTATGGGCATTATGAATTCACTGTCATGCCTTTTGGTTTGACCAATGCTCCAGCTATATTTATGGATCTCATGAACAGAGTATTCCATCAATACTTAGATCAATTTGTCATATTATTTATTGACGACATACTCGTGTACTCCAAAGATAAAAAGCAGCATGAGGAACAACTCCGAGTAGTACTTGAGACTTTGAGGAAGGAGAAATTATATGCTAAATTCAATAAGTGTGAATTTTGGCTTGATCGCGTAGGTTTCCTTGGTCACGTGGTTACCGCCCAAGGAATCGAAGTAGATCCTGCTAAAGTGGAAGCAGTAACAAATTGGCCAAGGCCGACCAGTGTGGGTGATGTTCGTAGTTTCTTGGGGTTGGCTGGCTATTACAGAAGATTCATTGAAGGTTTCTCAAAAATAGCAGGGCCAATGACTCAGTTAACAAGAAAGGGTGTGAAGTTTTGGTGGATGGAAAAATGTGAAAAATGTTTTCAAGAACTCAAGCAGAGGCTAGTCTCGGCTCCTGTATTGACGATACCTGAAGGTTCAGAGGGATTTGTGATCTATACCGATGCCTCCAAGTAGGGTTTGGGTTGTGTATAGATGTAACATGGAAAAGTGGTTTCTTATGCCTCGAGACAGTTGAAGCAGTATGAACAAAACTATCCAACACACGACTTGGAGCTTGCAGCGGTAGTTCACGCCTTAAAGATATGGCGTCATTATCTCTATGGTGGGAAGTGTGAAATTTATACAGACCACAAGAGTCTTAAATACTTCTTCACACAGAAGGAACTAAATATGAGATAGAGAAGATGGTTGGAACTAGTGAAAGATTATGATTGCATGATTCATTACCATCCGGGTAAGGCTAACGTAGTTGCAGATGCCCTAAGCAGAAAGATAGGATCACAGTTAATAGTTCTATCCACAGTGCAGAAACACTTGATAAGGGACTTTGAGAAATTGAGATTGGAAGTTATCACACCACCGACTCAGACTACAGCAAGAGTAAGAGCGTTTATGATTCGGCCTACTCTTCGGGATCGAATTAAGGAGGCACAAAATAAGGATCCATTTCTACAGAAGATAAAGGATGAGGTTGGCACAAACAAACGTATGGGATTTGAAATGTCTGCAGATAGCGCGCTGACTTTCAAAGGAAGGTTATGTGTACATAAAGATGAAAGTATAAGAAATGAGATACCGGAAGAGGCTCACTCTGCCCCGTATTCAGCACATCCAGGTGGTACAAAAATGTATTGAGATCTCCAAGATACATTTTGGTGGAGAAATATGAAGAGATGAATTGGTTGGGTCATTGAGAAATGTATTATCTATCAGCAGGTCAAGGCAGAACACGAAAGACCATCAAGACTACTGAAATCATTGGATATTCCAGAATGGAAGTGGGAACACATAATGATGGACTTGGTGGTAGGCCTCCCAAGGACAGCAAAAGGTCACAATGCTATCTGGGTAGTGGTTGATCGTTTGACGAAGTCAGCCCATTTTTTACCAATCAAGGTAAACTTCAACATGGAACAGTTTGCACAGCTATACATCAAAGAGATAGTCAGATTGCTTGGAGTTCCAGTCACTATCATTTCAGATAGAGATCCGAGGTTCACATCTAAATTTTGGAAAAGTTTGCAGACAGCCATGGGGATGAAACTAAAGTTTAGCACTGCTTATCATCCTCAACCAGATGGACAATCAGAAAGAACTATCCAAACTCTAGAAGATATGTTGAGGGCATGTGTTTTGGATCTTGGAGGTAGTTGGGAGACACACCTGCCTTTAGTGGAGTTTGCTTACAACAATAGCTTCCAGGCTACTATAGGTATGGCCCCATATGAAGCTCTTTATGGTAAGAAGTGCAGATCCCCTATCTATTGGGATGAGGTCGGAGAGAATAGAATTTTGGGTCCTAAAATCATTGAACAAACAGTTGAGGCAGTTGACAAGATTAGAGCCAGAATAAAGACAGCACAAGATCGACAAAAAAGTTATGCAGATAGTAGGAGAAAGGATTTGGAATTTAGTGTGGGTGACAAAGTTTTCCTTAAAGTAGCACCCATAAAGGGTGTATTGAGATTTGGCAAGAAGGGAAAATTGAGACCGCGATTTATTGGACCTTTCGAGATCCTTGAAAGGATTGGTGTTGTGGCTTACCGACTTGCCTTACCTCCTGAACTTGGAGCAGTGCATCACGTGTTCCATGTATCGATGCTCAAAAAATATATTCATGATCCCAATCATGTGGTAAGCTATCTGAAATTGGACGTACAAAACAATTTATCATACGAAGAGATCCCGACAATGATTTTGGACAGAAAGATACATCAACTCAGAAATAGAGAAGTCCCCCTGGTGAAGGTTCAATGGCGAAATCATGGACTTGATGAATCAACGTGGGAGAAGGAAAACGAGCTTAGAACCAAGTATCCAGAACTCTTCGATTAGTCAAGGTAAATTTTCGAGGACGAAAATCTTTTGAGGGAAGATTGTAAAGTCCTAAATTTTCATGAAATAGAATTAAATTTTTATATGTTATATTTTAATATTTTGAAAAGTTAGGGACTAAGATGATACATAGCAAATTTCAATTTTATTTGGGTCAAATAATTAGAGAGAGAGAGAGAGAGAGATGGATAGATATATATATTTTATATTTTCACACGTTACTTTTCCTTTGAGTTTTTTCTCTCTCCCACTCAAATTAGCCACCTCTAAGAAACTTCCACATACCTACTACATTTTCCCCACTACCCAACTAAAATGAAAGATTCTCCACATTCATTCATTTATCTCACGTTCATGCGATTTCTTCACTTCAACAATTAATAACTTCCCCATCCTATATTTATTAATCATTTTCTTCTATATTTTTATTTCACTCAAACAAGAAAGACTTTGCAGTAACATTTATAGAGCATTCTTCATATCTCAACATTTTTCTTTGGACTGAAACGCATTTGAAGGTTAAGGTAGGATACGACATGCAAGTGGTTGTCCTGTTTAATTTTAGTTATTTCATATTGTTAAATATTTTCGTTAATGATATGAAATGATATGATATGACATATATGGCCATCCGGTACAAATGATATGATATGATTGAGCTCTTACCGATTAAAGATATGATATGACGGTACGATTTATTTTGATATATGAATGATAAATGTTATTCAGGATTGTACGAATATTTGTATCCTACTGAGTATTCCCCATACTTACCCATTTTTCCCTACCTTACAGGTTAGTACAGGTCGTGTTGGAGTGCGGTGGTTTGATGGTGTGGTCGTGTCTCGTCTAAGGAACAAGGATCTAAAATCTAGCACATAACCTCATTTATTTTAATTTAGTTGTCATGGAAATTTATTTACAATTAAATTTACTATACATGTTTATTTTTTTTACATGGACTTGTTTAAACTTACATTTTTAATTAAATATTTGAATTAAATTGTTTGGTTTCCCTTTACTGCTATTTTTCATTAATGGTAACAAATTTTTACATGTAATTAATTATGAATAGAACGTAACATATGCATGTCCGAAATCTCGAATCAACAAGAATGTGGGGAAATTACTCATTTTCACCAGCCACTAATAATAGTCCAATTCATCTTGCTAGCCATCCGTTATTTTCTGTGAACGCTTATGATAATGTCACCTTGATTTGTATTAATTTTAATGATTAGGGTGCTACTGCTGCCTTTCAAATTGATTTATGGATATATCCATGCATGACAAATTAATGAAGACCCTATAATGAAGTGAGATTAGGGGAGTTGAGGCCATGTTTCACTGACTGGTGGAAAAGAGAATAAAGTATGCTTATAGTTGCATGAGTTGGGGCAAAATAAAGTGTTTTGGGTGTTTGAGTGTGAGGTAATGCATTTCGTGGTTCAAAGTCGTTTGTTTTATTTTATTTTTCGAGATGCTTTTCAAAAATTTTTGTAAAGAATTGGTTTTGGTGCCAAGTTTTCGATAAGCATATTCCCTTTCAAGTCAATTTTTTTTTTCGAAATATGGCGAGTCAAGTCAATTTTGAAATTGAAAACCAATTTCGGGGGATTTTTAAATTTCAAGTTGTGTTTGGGGTTATAATTGTAAGTTTGTCTTAGTTATATAATAATAATAATAAATTTGCTTTGTCCATGCGGCCGCATGGACCCCTACCGAAACAACAAAAGGGGGCTCAACTACACCATGCGGCCGCATGGTATATAAGTGACGGGTTTTAAACCCGTCACTTGCAAAACCCATTCCATTTTCCCCCCAATCCACCTTCACACGAGCACAATCAATCAAACAAGCATCCACTCTTCACCCAAGCACCACATTATTCTCTTCATTGGCATTAATATCAAGAACATTGAAGCAAAATTCTTCACTTTCATCTCACACAAAGCTCTCAAGGTAAGAAATTTAACTTTCTATGCAAAGATTAAAGTACTTCTTTGATTTTATGAACTTTTCGAATTGGTTGAGTGTTGACATGAGATTGAGTTGTGATTTGTGGATTAGCTCTAAGTGTAGATCAATAACAATGTGTAAGGAATTCCCAATGCACACAGCGTGTTTGATTAAATGTCAATGAGACATATGATTTGAAATTTTGGACTTTTCATCTGTGTGATGATTTACATTGTTATTGTGAGGCGTAATTGACGAAAAATCTCATGGAATTTCATTAGAACACATTTGCCTCACATATTGTTGCACATAAACACATAATTGCTAAGCCATGTTAACTCACGTCACTAACTTCTCCATGTATTTTCCTAACCAAACGACCTCCGATTGTAGTGAAATTTGGATATATGCTAGACCATAATGAGTACTTTCATATGTCTAGACCTTGTCTGGGGAAATTTCAATATTTCTCGATGATGCTCAAGGCTGAAGATGGTCACTTAGTCATGGGTCGAATTTTCAAAAAGTGCATGTTAGAGCCATAGTTTTGAGTTTTTCTCATCAATGCAATATTGATGTTACATTGACTTCCATACGTTGAATATTGCACACATTTTGAAGAAAGTTTGGGGGATTCTTGCACGTCAATGATATTCTTTATCGTTTTCTTATTTCAAGAACTTGATACACTTTGTTCCTTACTTTTGTAGAATGCCGCCGAAGAGAACCTCAAAGGGAAAAGAAAAAGTTGGTTCCTCCTCCGGTACAGCCCGTACCAGAGAGCTAATAGGAGGTGTACAAAGATTCCGAAATGCAGAAACATTAGCTCGATACGAGAACATAATACGCCATTGGGGCATGATACCAGAAAGACAGGTCCAGTTAGAGGACTTTCGTGGTTTTGAGTTGACAAATCTGATACAAATCTGTGGATGGGATAAGATTGTAGAAAAGCCACACCTGGTTTATGAAAGTATAGTCCATGAATTTTATGCAAACTTCAATAGTGAAATTGAGACTCTGGATTCTGAACACTTACACTAGACGTGGGTGCGAGGTAAGTGGATAATTTTCCCTAGCCGTCATTCATGACTTCTACAATCTTAATTTGGACAATGAGGTCCCGATTCCCACTCAATTCAATTGGAATGAAGTGGCGGAGGTTCTCTTGGGAAAAGAAAATGCTTGGCCACTACCCACAGCAGAGTGGCATCAAATTGAGCATACTCTCTCCATAGCCATCCTCTGGGTCTTCATGTGCCATAATATTGAACCCGCATCGCATCGGACAACTTTTACGGATCAAACTGCTGGGTTCATATATCATTTAGTCCGGGGATGCAAAGTTGATTTAGCTACTCTTATCTATGACTAGATACAGAATTTGGGGACCTGGGGAGATAGGCGGTCTTCGACGATCTTCCCTAGTCTGATTAGCGGGATATGTCTCGTCGCCGGTATTATAGTTGAGGCAGGGAAAATGCCTGAGAAATTAAGCCCACTGATAAAGCGCACAACATTTGAAGCTCAGGAACGAGCTAGGGTGAGGAAGAGAGAACAAGATCGACTTGAGCAGCAAAGACAATGAGCATGGAGAAGGACAAGCAGCTGAAAATATACACCTGCCACAAGCCCCGCCACAACCAGCTGAAATGGATTCACAACTACTTCAACAGATATTTGCCACTGCCACTAGAACTAGCAGGGATATACAAAATCTCCAGCAGAGGTTCGAGACGATGACCACCATTGTTGAGAAAGTGCAGAGAGACCTCTACTCCTCCCGAGACTACACAAAAGGCGCTATAAATGAAGTCACAGCTGCAAGAAGGAAAGTAGAGACTATGAATGGTAGGTTCAACATGTACGCTGGGAGAATGGATGGCATATAGTGGCGTGTAAACGAAACTTGGGATCGTTTGGGAAGTATGGAAAGTAGGCTTCAAGCCATTCAAGCCGAGCAAGCACAGCAGTCCGAGTTGCTGAGACAACTCCTATCTCGCCTCCTATCTCCTCCTCAAGATGATGCTGCGGGTCCCAACTTCACACCACAACCATCGAATTAATCAGGGGAGTTTTGTTAATCTCTTATTGCCAAGTTGTGTCCATGTTTTAAATTCTGCCATTTTAACTTTATATTTTACATTGAGGACAATGTATTGTATAAGTTTGGGGGATGGTAGCATAATTTCAAACAAATATTTGGCATGTAATTATTTTGCATATTCACAATCCATTGTTAATTTTGATAAGTTTTTACATGATGCATGCTTGATGAGTGAGTCTTGATGAACTTTTGCATGCTTGTGTGGATTTGATAGCCTTACCGGCTATGATGTGATTATTGGACATGTATAAGCTAGAAACTGTGGATTTAGTGCAGGATTTAATTTGCTAATACTTGTTGATGAATTGCTTGACATTCTTTTGCACGCCACTCATGCTTCATGTGTTAAGTTATTGATTGGAATTCTAGAATAAAGTAGGAGAAACCTAGAACAACGCTCTATAAAATTAACCCGTAATACCACTTTGAGATAGTTTGGAGATGGTTGAGCCATTATAGGGAAACATGGAGATAAGTGAGGACTCCATGCATGAAATTATATTGTGTGGATTGTTTAGACCCGGAAGGTGAGAAATAGGTGAAAACTTTAAGTCGAGGATGGTTTTGGAAGTCAAATGTCTAGAAAAACAAAGAAGGGGCATAAAATAAAAATTGGAAAATCATCACTTCTCTCAAAAGCCTTTATGACTCGAGCAAGTAAGTCTGTAAGGGTTTAAAACCTGGTGCCCTAAAGCCAACTGGTTTGGGAGTCATCGGCCTAAAGCTCATTACAAGGGTTATATAGAAAGCAAGAAAAGGAAGAAATTGATAAAAAGTCATCTTATCGAGCCTTTATAACTCGAGTGAATAAGACCGCAAGGGTTTAAAACCTGGTGCCCTGAAGCCAACTAGTTTGGGAGTCATAGCCTAAAGCTCGTTACATGGGTTATATAGAAAGAAAATGAGAAGATGACACACACAAAAAAAAGCCCTTGTTGGACATTTGGTTGATAAAACTATAACTTTGATGCGAGGCAAGTAGCTTAGTTTAATCCTAAAGGTTGAAGCAATCAAATTAAGAAGAGTCTCTACTTGTTGATATGTGAACTTGTAATGGTAAAATCTATTCAAACTAATAGAGGGTAAGGATTAAAATTGTTTAAACTCCTAACCTTAGAATACACCCCGGAGTAATTGAGTGAAAAGAATACATTTGGGGGTTGTGTATCTCTCGAGTGATGTAAGGATAAATTTGACCACTATGAGTTCACACACACACGTTGAGTATTGCATTTGATGAGTAAAGGTTGATTCAATTCTCGCACTTTTGATATTGTTTCTATTATTATTACCAAGTTCCAATCCTGAGACACGGCAAGCTATTAAACCATGTTTGTTTAGCATTAAGTCACTACATTGTTTGAAGACAAACAATAGTTTGAGTTTGAGGGATTTGATAAGTGTGTTTTTACACACTTATTTAGCTCACAAACATGACTTAAACACGGACAAAGTAGTTGAATTGTAACTTAATCTCATTAAATTCATGCAATGTAGGTGTTTCTATGGAAAAGATGGAATTCAGAAGAAAAGAGCCGAAAAAGGACCAAAACGGAACAAAGCGATAGTTTGGGGACCAAAGGTGCAAATATTGGAAAGTTGAGCTAAAGTGCAGAACGAGAATAAAAATGTGCCAAGTATGAGCTTGAGGATGATACAAGATGATCGGAGGAAGAAAGAAGTAATATTGGACTGAATTGAAAAAATGTGAAAGGTGAAGGACTAAATTGTAATTAATCAAAAGATGAGCCGAGCAAGTAATCAAGGAATTGATTGACCCAAACGTCAATTAGGGGTCAATATTTGATCATGGAACAAAGGAAAGAAAGAAAAGAGATCAAGAAAAGAGAAAACGAAGTTCAGGGACCAAAACAACAAAGTTGAAAGTTACAACCTGCGGCCGCACAGAACTGTGCCATGCAGCCGCACAGAAGGTTGCAGGGATTCCATGGGCCATTTCACTTGAACCATGCGATTGCATGGTTTAACACCATGCGGCCGCATGGCTATATAAAACAAAAAAAAAATTCTGAACTTGCGTTTTTTATTGAAACTCTTTCGGGGTTCCGTGAGGACATGATATAAAAGCCAAAATTCATCAAAAATAGGGTAGAACGTCCACAGTGAAGAAAATTACAACTTTTGGAGGCAAGAAACACAATCTTGAAGCCGATTCCACAAGAATTCAAGCGGGTTTTCAAGGTTTTATTTAAGATTTCAAGAAATTTTCATACGGGTGCTATTCTTTCAATTTATTAATTTCATTTTTTATTCTGTAATTATGAATATTCTAGGCTAGGTTTTCAATTCACTAGGTGATCGATGAACCATTGTTTGTTGTTTTTATTCCATATTTCATGATTTTAATATAAAGACTCGTTTGGACAATTTGATTGGTTTATGTGCATTGATTTTTTTCTGCAATTAGTGGCCAATGATTGTGTGAGTGTTGATGACTTATTTCTTACATTTGAGAGAAGTGGAATAGGTTCGATAAGGTGTAAATCAACATAGGGTCCGATAGGGGATAGAGATATACCCCTATGCTTTATGCAATTTTCTAATTGTTCACAAAACCACATACATTCTTATATATTTGCATCATCCATAGAGATATAGGCTGGTGGTGTGCAAGAATAGGTCTAATATATATCGAGAGAATATGTTGGATAGATTTAGGAACATTGAATTGGCAAATTTCCATCGGGTCATTGATTTTTTGAAATTAGGGCTTTTTATAGCTTCAATTGAGGATTCGTGATCCTAGTGACTTTATTTTGATTCATTTCCATAAATTAGCTTTTGAATTTGCATGATTTCATTTACTTGAGTGTTTGAGTCATTTAATTAGAGAAATTTCGAGATTAGGGTTCCTAATTGAGAAATTAGGGTTTTTAATTGAAATTAGGGCTTTTTGCATTTGGACCATATTTTCACTCAATTAGACTTGGATAAGGCTAGATTATATAGAATTAAACTACTCAATCTCTGTGGGACGATATTCGGACTTTTAAAAATCCACTTTATTACTTGTCACGATCCGTACACTTGCGGTAGTTTTAAATCGAAAGAATTATTTCGTGAACATTTACTGTTTTTATATATTTAGAAAAGATGAATTCTTGTTTACAGTATGCGTAAATTTGTTTATGTGTAAATTTGTTTACAGTAAACCAAAAGTTCATTTTTGTTTACTGATTTCATATATTTAGAATTAGAAAAAACGAATTCTTTAATGCAATATGTTGTTTGATGATTAATTAATAGGTGAAATGAAACTCATTCAAAGTGTACTGTTGTCTGCAAATATCGGTTTGTCTCGCCAATTTCAAAAGCCTCAAGCAGTTTGAACTTTTTCTGCCACCCCATTTTCAGGTAATTATTTCTTCCACTAATGCTTTGGCTTTATTTATTTATTTATTTATTTATTATTGTGATTGGTGGTTGAGTTATTTTGCGAATATGAAGTTGATTTAATGGTTTTCTCCATTGCCAATAAATTTGTATTTATTTACTCAATTAAATTCACATAAACCATTTTTTGAATTTGGTGAAGTAGAAAGTTATTGTGAATGATTAATTAGTGTGTTGCTCAAAATGGTTTACAAAGGTTTTGGTTGGTGCAAGGAACTTGTGTTCCTGTTTTTGAAACAAGATTTTAGGGAATATTACCGTTTGGGTTTAGAGTTTGGTTAAGTAGTTTACGTTGTTTAATTGTTGGCACAAATGGAAATGATCAATTGNCGAGGCTGTGATGTATTTTTGTTTTTGGTTTATCTATTATGTTTCAGTTCCTGGTGAGCCTTATCCCTTAAAGAACGATACCTCCATCGATAACTTTGTTGGTATGTAACTTTTACACATGGACATTCCTTTAGATTCATAGCAATTGCTTTGCCTAGTGGATACGATTTGTTTGGAGGAATAAATTCTCCATGAATATCATGCTAACTCTTTTTTTAAGCTGTATATATCAAAGTAAGAAATGATTTAAAATGACATGTTGTAATATTTATTTCTTGTCTTTTCCGTAAATCGCAAGCCTCGCTTACATTATTGGTGGATCATTCGAAGTTTGGTTGTTGGTCTGACTCTGAAATGATTTAAAATTACTGTATTTTTCTATTTTTATCTATGGCGATTTTATTACTTTATTATTTTGATTCAGTACCGTGCTTCAAGTGCCTACAATTCCCCATTCTTCACTACAAATTCTGGTGCTCCTGTTTATAGCTTATTGAATTTAAGGAGCTCAATTAGTGGATGCCTTGTCTTTGTAATGATATTTAATAGTTGCAAAACACTTAAGAAGTTGAGGCCATCTAGATTGAAACCAATTCAATATTTACGAATGGATGCATCCATTGTTTTTTGATAAGAAAACTAAAAATTTAGTTTTTCTTTTATGTTAATAAGAAAATATTGTCTCTTTGATTTTATTGGCAGACATTGCACAAGATTCTGCAGCTATTAAATTGAATTGTGAAATTCTAATTATTGGCATTATGATTGAATATGACAGGTTCTTGAATGCTGGAATTTTTGAGAATGGAACAGAGTATTGTCACACTACCACATTCAGATTCGAAATTTTGGAAGCTATAACCAAGTTTCTTAACCACAACATCACGTTGTGCTTACCCCTCCTTGGCACGATCTCAGCCTCAGGTGATCTTGTTCTGTTGTCCTACATTGCTGGTACGTTGATAGGGTGGCCTAATTCTAAGGCTGTTGGACCTACAGGAGAAACTCTAAATGCCGAGGAAGCCTTTAAACTTGCTGGTGTAGATTTAGGTTTTTTTGAGCTGCAGCCTAAAGAAGGCCTTGCACTAGTTAATTTTCTTTTGTTTGAGAGGAATGTAAGATGTTTATTTGATGGACAATATGCTAATAAAAAAATTTCTTCAATTTATTATAATGATGTGTTTTGTCTATTGATTAATAAAATAATATCAATTTTATGCAAGCCAATTTTATTTTATTTTTTATTTTGTCGTTGATTTGGTAAATAGCTATACAAATAGGAAAAATAAAAATAAAATAAAAATTTGTAAATGACCTACGGCAACGTTCAATTAATGTTGCGAATAAGAGATACGGCAACGTTCAATGAACGTTGCCGTATCTCTTATTCGCAACGTTCAAAGAACATTGTCATAAACCTTTACGGCAACGTTCATTGAACGTTGCCATATCTTAACCCTCAACAGCAACGTCAAGGTTTGCAACAGACGCCTGAACGTTGCCGTAGGCCTTTAGCAACGTTTATTGCCCGTTGTGAAAACCTGTTTTTGGTGTAGTGTATGTTCGCAAAACTTTATGGTTGCTTTTTTCTTTATTTTTATCATAAGTGTGTATCTACAGGAAATCTATCGAACTTTTTTTACACATAGCATCACTCTAAAACTAGTCGTTGTCACGTGTGTTGCACGGGTTTTATATTTATTCGGTTTTTATTAGCGTATAAATTGTAGAGTTTTAAATATTGTTGAAGAAGTTGGAGATAGCAGCATTTAGGAATGTTGATTGAAATTTATATAATTATTAATTGAAAATATCAAGTTGAATAGAAGAAGAGATGCTGAAAATAAACAAATTATTATAAAGAAAGTATACCATATTTATATCAATTTCAAGATCATATAACAAAAAATTTGCAACATCTTAAAACTTCTTAAAACCTCACAACAATGAAATCAATACACTTAAACTCTACATGACCCAACTAAATTTAGCATTAACAAAACAATAGGCTCACCAATTTGATAAAGACTTCTTCATCGTTCTTGTTGGACAGAAGTTGCATGGATTTCAGTTCGTTGCCCAAATTGACCTTCCTTTCCTCCGACTTAAGAGCGAGTAGTGCATTTCTTCTCTCTTCCAATACTTGCTCATTATGTATAACATTTACATTGTTTGATTTTAGCCTATATATCAGAAACTAAGCCATCAATATTATGTTTATATAATTGCAACTATTCAGTAAGCAAAATTATGAATCAAATCATCACATATACTGGACAAACATTAATCTCAACATCTAGCAACAAAATTCAATTGAGAACCACTATGGATCGAAATAAGTAAGAATAACCTCTTTCTAAGAGGCAAAAAGAACACAAAAGTTAAAGAAACATCATAAAAACTTTAGTTTGATGCATATTTTCTTTACATGAAACATAAGGAGCATGAGAGCAATTTTTGTCTACCCAAGTAATTTGGCATTTTTGTCTCAAGAATAGTACAAGGGGTATTGAGTTTTCGAAGAACTGCCTAGATTTTGTCCAAGTTTTTTCCCCTCTCTAGTATTATTATTCAGTTTTTCTACCCTTTAATAAAGGGATTTTTTTATCATTTTCAGTAGTCTTCTTTACAACTTTCTGCACTTGTTTTAATCCATGTGCAATCAACTTTTATAGCAAGTGTGTCTGGTAGAAGTAGTCTAGCGAAGATAACTCCCCACACCAGTGCCCATTTCTGAGCCTTACTTAAGGTGTTGCTCCATGCTACGATGACGTCTTTTTATAATTCCTCAACTTAAAGTACAACATATTATGAAGTTCTCCCAAAAAGAAGGGCTAACTACATTAAACGACAATGGAAACAAGAATCTGGGCAACCATACTCCCCACCTATAAGAAAGTACGTACTTCCCTTGTGACAATTTAATAATGAAGAGAAGAAAATAAGAAATGAACCACTGCATTTAAAACACAAGTTACCACTCATGCACATATCGAAGGCTGTCCATAAGCTGCCATCATTCCTCCATATGGATCGTAGAGATCCATAGCACAGCTTGAAAAGGAGGTCAAAAACATAAAGAAATGTTTTACATGATAAGAAATGAACTTCAGTAAAACTATCATGACATTGGAAGTGAGCTACACTTGACTTCGTTTTAAGTTCCCATTGAAGCATTCTTACAATTGAGTGCCCAACAAGCTCAAGCTGTGGGGGCTACTTATCACCACTCCAGAGTATGGTTGCTAAATTTTACTGGAAAATCTGACCCACCCGTCCATAATTTCTATCTAGCCTTGACAAGATGTTGGATTAGTATAAAAATGGCAATAAAAAAGATCAATAAAAAATATTTTGAAGGGAAACAAAGGCCACTAAAATATCTATTAATTACGTTTTGGTTTTGCCTTTTGTGGTTATTTTGTTTAAATTATTGTTGATCCCGGTTGAATTGTTGTTATCATCCATTGCAGGTGAATAATCCAATTGACTGATTGTATTTGAAGAGTTAACATAAGTGGTTGTTGTTGAAGAATCGAATATGAAGATTATTTCATATAGATATTCGGGTGGACTCTGTCGTTTTGGTGTCATTTTTAGGTAGAAGAGCACTTCTTCTTCAATCTCAATTCTTATGACATCATTGAGTTTCATATCTAGGTCCTACAGCATGAAGATTTCTTCCATCATACTTTTGCACATAATCTCGATGAAGATTTCAAATGCAACAGCGATTTCACAATAAAGAATAGTGTAAATCTATGAATTTGTTCATTTAAAAAAATCCCTTAAATAACAAATCAAGAAATCTTTGAAAACCCCATAGGCTATAAACCACATATTACTAAAAATTGCTCTTCCAAACTTCTTTTTCTTAAGTCTCCAATCAGGCAACAAAAAGCAAATTATAATTAAAAAGGTCACACATTTGAAACTACAATATAACATTTATCCTAACTTCCTAAGTAAACAATATACCAGCCAGTGTGGTGGTATTGCTCTAATTCATGTTCTCCATTTCCAAACTCTAAAAAAAATATTCTTGACACTTAAAACATACTCATCAAAACAAAATACATTCAATATCACATAGAGTTGCAAAGACTGCAGGACACAAATGATGTCAGGAAAAAATAAGCCAATAGTAAAGCCACAGAAGTCAATCCAATGAAACTTAATGGTTTCAGAATAAAATAAAGATGATACCAGGAAAGCCAATGGTTGCAAAAAAATGGAAACAAGACCTTATTACAGATAAAGACTACCGCATGAGTGAAAATAAAAGCATGTGTTGCTATTCATAGATGAAAACTATAGTACAAATATAAAATGTTGACATCATAGACAGGCATTGACAATAAATTCTTTCATGACATGCAAACTGGACAGTGTTAAAATGAAATCGGGAATTTATACACCAAAAAGATAACATTTGTTTGAGCAAGAGAAAATCTTGAAAAGTGACTAAATCAAAAGCAATTAAAAAAAATATTTGTTCTGATCTTGTCCCAATGACCCCATCAAAAAGATTCCCCTTCTCTCACTAAAACACCTCTGTAGAACTTCTCCTTCCTTAGGTTCTCAGGGTCCATTTTTGTGGAAAATTTCCCACCCTCTATGAAATTTGAAGGAAATTTTGTACAAAGGCAGGAGAGAAAATTGAAGGATTAACACCAATTCAACAACACAACATTAAAACTTGGATAGCTTGTGCATATGAAATCGAAAAGGTCATCAAAAATAACTTTTTTCCTTCCAAAAAGAAAGAATACATAAGATCCCTACACCAAAATAGAAGAATATAATACCTTAGAGATCGATGTAACTTTCTGCAGCAAAAGCTTCTTTCCTTGCTTCAGTGGCAGACATTTGTGCAATAAATCTAAGCTTCAAGATGTTCTGTACATTCAAGAACAAGTGCCAACTTCATATTAATCCAGGTAGATCACAGCGTTAATATTCATATTCCTTTTGTAATCAGTCTTGATCTTTTTCAGCCCATGATGCATTTTAGGAAGCAGGTAGAATGGAATCACATCAGATTGTTAAACAGGTGTAGAAAATGGTCTATTTAGCCGGCTCTTGCCAAGATCATAGATTAGTTTATGTTATGAAAATGATGAGAACCTCCCCTTGAAGACAATATCTTCAAGCTTCTTCGTAGTGAAGATGTCAATTGCAATTATGTTTGTGAGTTTTAATTTTTCATACGGGGTTTTGAATCCAAGTTATTTTTCATTGCTTTGGGTTAAATGTACCTGAAATGAATCTTTGACGATGCGTAAATGGAAATATCAAGGTTTGACCTGCTCATTTAGAGTTGTCTATCTAATTTGGCAAAAATGCTTATTCTTTTGAAAGAACATGACATGTTTTTTAAATTTTGGGAGCCAAATAATATATAAATGGACCTATCAAGTCATAATAATTTTTATCGTATAAATGTTAGACCAAATTTATATGCTAGACCAATTTAAAACACAATTATAGTTCAAACAGTTTACAACAGGAAAATATTCTATTACTAGTTGGTTTAGATGCTCAATTTTACCTACTTGCTTCTTACAAATGCTATCAAGCTCCCTCTTTCTCCAAGACCAGAGGTAAATCATTCTCTGTATCATATTAATAAGGATAAAATTTATTAAGTTTAATGATTAGGATATAACCTAGATTTTTGTAATAAAGTTTTACTTGACAATCTAAAATAGGCTACTAACTTGTTTCCATCCAAAAATAGCTAAATAAAAACTGATTTGATAAGAAATAAATAAATAATACTTATGGCAGCCTTGTCTCGCTCCTGCCTTATGACACCAAAACAGTGGGCAACATAGAGACAAAATGACCCATTGAGTCCATAAACCAGCATATAATCAAAAATTAAATTATTGTACACAAGGTCCGACGAATTTAACTAACATTAAGCCTTCACAAAGCAACCATTTTCAATTCCTTTTAGTCAAATAAACTCCAAAGACAGCACAATAGTAGATGGAAAAATATATATTTATAATTACCCTTATTCAAATAGTAAATCCTGACCAGTAAACAAGTGAAATTGTCAACCACAGTAGGAATATAGAGAAGAAACATTTTTTCAACTTATTTCCCAATTACCACTATAAACATAGTCAAATCAAGGCCACAGAATTAGGAAAATGAGTTTGAACCTAAAAGTTTATTAAACCTAAAATAAATATGGCCTCACCGAAAGAAACCAACGAAATCTGCAATTCAAATAAATAACATTTCATTAGCAACATTGACCATAAAAAATCCCAAAAAGGGGGTAAAGATTGAAGATACATTAGTAATTAATAGTTTAAAAATACCTTGTCTTATGGTCTACTAACTAACATACAATGAAGCACAGATTTGGAGAGCAACTTTGAAACGATCTTAGATATGAGTTTTCCCGGCATATGCTTATTCGTGGCTGTAAATTTGGTGCTTCAATAAATTACTAATGTTTAAACACATTTAAAAAGTCTAATGTATGTGATATATAATTTAAGCTCTCATTCTACTATCAATATGGGCTTTTCTAGTTTAATTCTCATCAGAAAAGTAATCTATGCCATGTAGAGTAGAGAAAGCAAGTGATTAACTCAATTTTGTTAGCATAGTGAAATGAAGGCCCTTCCAATGGAGCAGAAAATTTAAACTCTCCCAACACTTTTTGAACTAAAACATACAATGTTGCTTTATTGAATTCCTCAACAGACGTGAAAGCCAAAGCGTTATTAAGTCCAGACTTCACATCAATGTAAAGGGCATTCTAGCAATCAATATTCCAGTTCCAAGTTGAAAGGAATCTAAGAAAATAAACATGTTGATTAGTCTCAGAAAATGCTCATATAAAGATAATAGAGAGCACATAACAGTCAAGTGTATGCATGGAACCACCTTTACAAAAACAAGAGAAGCCGGATGACAGGCAACAAATACAGTATCATAAGCACAGCTAGTCGAAGCTTTCGAAATTAGAAAAATACAGACCTCAATCGATCGTATAAGACTATGTATACGTAATAGTCTAGTTTAGTAAATTTGATTAGCCAAGAAGATGATTAAGAATGTGCCCGATGAATAACAGTACCCCAGTAATTTCATCAAAGAAGTCAAATTTCTTATTTTTGCATGTCATAAGAGAAGTCAAATTTTTTGCTTTAAGAAGAAGTCGAACCATTTTTATTCATCATCAGAGAAGATATTTAACATCAAGCTCAAGTTAATTGCAACTCAATAACCAAGGTTTATTGCATAGCCAAGATCAAACTCAATTCCATTAAAACTTGGAAAAATTCATACAATGAACAAATCGTTCTTTGAGAAATACTGACTCGGACCAAACAAGTTTGTCAATGGAATTCCAAAATCTATATTTAATTCAAGCTCAAATTCCTCTGGCTAAACTTGCTTGTGTTTATTTACATAATAACGTGTTTGGAAGTGTTTTTAAACAGTTCAAATTACGAATTGATAGAAATGAGTGGCTCCTCAAAATGTGTAAATAAAAAGAGTGTTCACAAACAATTTATAGAAACGAGCAAAAGTAGTTTAACTAATTGAGCTAAATTTATTTTTCATTGGTAATACTGAACATCCACTCCAGCTTTCCCTTAACAAAATTAAAAAACAATGGATAAAACAATTAATTGCAATAAATTTTAAGTTCAACAATCCAATTGGAAGAAACAACTTTCCCATTTACCAAACTAATAAAAATGGATGAAATGGACCAATTGTAATAATTTTTGAAAATTGTTTTGAAAATTTCGTCCCCTATTTTGCCCAAAAGTAATCATATTTATTGTGTCAAAACCATCAAATTGAATTTCAGAAATATACACAATAGAGTCCCGATTAAAAAAATGAAATTTGACAGCACGCAAACCACTTCTTGACACCAATAATAAGCAAACCCCATTAGCGAATGACAAATGAGGCCCACCAAGGGGGCCACCGTCAACGAGAGTTACAAGCTGAGAGCCAATCACCAATTTCTGGGCAAAATTTCCACTTTTCTGGGGAGGTTTCGTTAAACTTGGAACAAAGATAAAGAGAAAAAGATCAAACACAAAAAATACAGGTTGAAGGAAATGGAACAACTATAAACAAAAAGAGGAAAATGAAGATTTCATGATAACTTCAAAATATCACCCTTTTGAAGTACATTTTGATCATAATATGTAATGAAACAAAGCTCAACCTAAAACCCAATTTATAACCAAATTACACAAAATTTGAAGCTCATACATATATAGGGAAACACCTGCCAAAGGATTTTTGCTTTGATTTGGGTTGGATATCTTAAAAGATCGAAAACAAAATGGGGAAAAATCGATTATTTAACAACACAACTTAAAAACTAGAAGAAACATACATAAGAGTAAGAAATTGAAGGCGTGAGAAGTATACTTACCCGTATATGTCTCAATTCCTGCAAATTGTTTGTATTTTTTCCTACCATTGAGAGAGAGAGAGAGAGAGAGAGATTAGGGTTAAAGCAAGAGAAATTCGTCAAAAAAAAAAAGAAAAAAAAAGAAGCAAAAATGTAGGAAGAGCACCTCAGAAGAGTAATAAAAATGAAATCCTGCTTTGTGCCTCCAATGTTCCTGCACCTCCAATATTGGACTGCTTATTTGGCAATTCTCACTCCAATAACTACAAGCAAAGGTGCGAGAATACTGGTTACTGTGTAGGCTCTGATTTTTGTGTGAAAAATGGGTTGTTTGTAGTCTCTAATTTTTGTGTGAAAAATGGAGAAATAGAAGATCGTAGGTAGGAGAAAGAAAAATGGAAACGATGGTTGCATATTGAAATTGAAATAATTTTGAAACTATTAAAATCGGGATGGGGTGAAAGAATGAGATTCAACACTATTGTAGATATTGCATCTCCAAATATTAGAAAAGGCATGACTATAATGTATGAAAATGGAGAACGGAAAAGGCAAGACCAGTAACTTGGGATTGGTTTACTATTCCTTCTACAGTAGCAACTACTTCCCCTTTTTAAGAGAAGTTAGATGAGTGAAGCCTTAGTGTAGACTAGAGAGAAGGGAAACATACACCACCATTTTTTTTTTTTTAATAAATTGAGTTAGGGTAATAATTATAGAATTATTTTGTTGTGTTCATGAAAAGTATATTTTAATTACTGTGTGCATAAAAGTGATGTAAGAAATAATATTTGTGGGAACAATATATATTGGCCTTTTAAATTTTTATTGAATTAGAACTATAATTATAAATTTGTTATGGTGCAATTATTGAAAATGTGTTCTAATTTTGGTGTGATTATAATATACTGTAAGTAAAATTTGTCACGGTAATATAACAACCCCTCAAAATAGATGTTATAACACTGTGTGTAAATTAGTATAATTAATTATGATTGATTTACTCATAATGCTTATGTTAAAGCATATTTTTGGCCAATTATTATTTATAACAGAGTTTATGTACAATAAAGGTCCGTCTGATTGCGAAGATTGAATTTGGATGAAAAAAACGAATTCTAGAGAATTGAATTGCCTACAAATTATTTTCCTGAAATTTGTAAATTTATTGTATTTGATTGATATAATTTTTCAAGTTGAAAATGTTGAAATAAAAGTGTTTTTGGTATTCGTTTGACTTTGTTTTATATGAAATTGTCAATTAAAGTAAAGGGATATATATATATATATATATATATTTTACAATTACGGATAGAATTTGTTTCCATTACCCAAAAAAAAAAAAAACTTGGAATTCCATTTCCCACCATATAGGTGGGAAAACAAATTCAATGAAAAGCTGGAAATGATCACCATGTGAAGCAAACCTGGAAATTCAATTGTCAAAAAATAAATGCCTATCAAACACCAACAAAAGTGGAAAATGGAATTTCCATTTTCCATGTAATTTGAAGTGAATCAAACACTACCTAATAGATATCGGATCATAATGAAATCGATACATATTTATTAGGGAAAAATTGATTATTCTTATATTTAACTTTACATTTTGAGGAATGTGAAATATTCCGCAAAATTGCAAAATCAGGTCATTGTCACACACACACAGAGAGACATATATATACATATATATCAGTGAACGTATGAAAATAGCACCTTTTATTTAAATTATACTAAAATATAAAAAAAAAAATTTACTCTTTAAAAAACAACGATCGACGAAATCAACAATTGAAGTATTTGCTAATTTTGGCATACATTGCTGTAATTAGAATAAACGTTGAAGGTATGTTGTGAGTTTTATTATAGGGAATGTGAATCCTTCCACCATGTGATCATGTATCACATTTGTAACATATAATGTGCTTTTAAAACAATTTACTCCGATATATTCTAAATCGTATGATTGCGATCAATTTATATGTCATGAGTTCACATGAGATGTGATAAATAATCGTGACTCTAACTATTCCTATCTTGAAGAATTGCAATAATTTTGTGTGATGATTATTCAAGTAAACTTAAATGATTCCCAAGTATGACATTTGTGACATTTGACGAGAAGTTTAGCAACATATAATTATGGCTCGTATGAGTCATATCCATTCTATATTGTAGAATTGTAACCTTTTGACCATGTAAATGAACGATAATGATTATACTTCTTAATACAAATCCAGTGAACGATTTACACACCCCCTATATCGCGATAAAAAAAAGAGAATATATCATTTAAGTAATCTTAATTTTGAAAATAGCATCAGAATTGTAAAATTATAAATTGTAAATGAAATTATCAAGTTTTTGAATTAATTAAATTCCTAAACATTTGATTAAATTATTTTTATTAGTAACTTAATTTGTCAAAAGTAAAAGTTAAATATTCGTTTGGTCTAATTTTTAATTTATTACTTGGTCACTGTTTCGGTCCAATTTTTTTAAAAATACAATTTTCTCAATACTCATTTTCAACCTTATATTCTCATATAAAATAATGTTACACGTAAACTCAAAATTTTTCATTATTTTTTAACAACACATTCTCCAAAAATCATTATTTGAAAATATATTTTCCATAAAAATCTCATTTCAGTCACTGTTTGACAACTATTATTTGAAAACTTTTTTTTATAAACTCATGTTCAATTATGTATTCACACAATAAATATTTTACACGTAAACTTAATTTTTTTTTTTTTTAACTTTTTAATTCCACATTCTTTTAAAATTAACATTTAAAATTTTATTTTTTTAATAATGATCGTCAAATAGCGGCTTAATAGAGACAATTAGCAGCTTAGGCCATGTTTGATTCTCATTTTGAGAAAAATGCATTTTTTTCTCTTTTCTTTTTAACCACACATTCATCATTAAAATAATATTACACGTAAATCAAAAAAAATTCTTTATTTTTCATCAACACATTCTCCATCAATTTACTATACTAAAATTCATTTTTTCATAAAAATTGGTGTCAAACACTCTCTAGGTCCATTGATAACTGGATTAGAATGTGAAAAGATCTTGTAAAGCCCAATTAGAAAGCATGTATATCCAACCATAACCTATGTCCGTTAAAGTGTTATTCTGTTATTCATGGAGCGAAGGGGGACAAATGAAACGGCAAAAGGTTTCTTCCTCTAGATTATATTGTGCTCGGTGTATTTTCATCGTCCAGCCAGTAGCAACCCCTCCCCTAATATGCACATATTGTTCCTTTTATATAATGCAACCTAAGTCATTATATGCTGCAGAGAGTGATACCTGGGAACATCATCATTCATCAAAGGGGAACACGAAATTATGTTGGAATCGGCAAAGATCACACTCTCTACGCTTTAAAGGAAGGCTGTGTCAAGTTTGAGCGAACGCAAGTGGGTTCATGTCGAGCCAAAGGATGTTCATGAAATCCACCCGGTCTATGCAAGTCCCAAGACGAAGACAGCAGCTTAAAGCCTTAAATTTAATATCTTCTTGAGACTATATTGCTGATGTAAACTTTCACCCGTAGATAGTGTTCATCTATCAAGTAAGCTGATAATACTTAAATTCTGCCTCTAATTTTGAAAGCTAAATAGCTTGGTTGTTTTCTGTTTTTCAGATCATTTAAATTTTTAGGTTACCATAAATAAATCTGTGTTGCAATTGCAATCTTTTATTGGGTTTTTCTATGTTAAAATTATATGCTTACAGAACATCATTTTGTCATCAAATTTACATCAAGATTGAAATTTGTTAGTTTATGTACAACAGTAATTAGTGGTGCGAATTGCAAAAGATTCTGCACGCGATTCTATTGAAGAAACTTCATTAGGTGTCCAGTGTGCTGAAATGTCGCCCCTACTTAGGCACCTGCCATTTGTGAATCACATAGCCGAAAAACCTGTGTTATTCCCTGGAAACAGTATCTGCAGACTGGAGTGTATTTTGCTTGTGTACATTCCCAGCTATCTTGAAGTGATTATACCTCCTTGGCCGTGATGTTCTTGGCTCAAGTAATCTTTCTTAGGAAGTGCCAGAACTTATTAGTGTCCTGTTCTTCGACTAATGCAGTTTGGACAATGAAAAATTGTTTGGAAAGATGAAAAGATAATGTGCATTTCCCTGTTTGGTAGTTCAGAAGAATATGTAATTCTTGTGTATGATCTAGATCAAAACCTAAATGAACTAAATTTGTCTCTTTTTTTCTCCCTTTTCTCTTTCACGTCATCTATCTGTTCACTATTATATAAGCAATAATATACAAATAACATTATTCATGATATGTTCTTGAGTTATTCAAATCTTCCAAATCTTTAAGCACAGATTTCATTTGCGGCCGTGATGAGGGAACGGGATCGAGGCAAGATTTTGCAAGACCAGCCACAGCCCATAGATTGTCAAACTCACACACATTCGAAATTAATAATGAAGGGTCAATAATGCTTGTCTTGTTACCTTCGTCGATGTGACGTAGCATCACTTGCAACCAATCCTGTGCCATGACATCACTCTTCGCACTGATTCCCAGTTTTCCTGTTACTAACACAAGTAGAACCTTTCCAAAGCAGTAAACATCAGATTCACAAGATCCTATAGCTCTACCTGGCCAGGTGGAAACAGAAATGAATTTTGGAAATTGGTTGAACTAAAATACTTCATTTGATGGTTTTTGAATCAACTTAAGAGTGTTATGCGCATATTAATGGTCTCTGTGATCTGAAAATCCACACTAAAAGGAGCATACGTTTCTACCCTTTAAGTAGTTCAATAAGTCAAGATGAAAACAATAATGTACATCAGAAGAAATTTATACAAACCAGAAGCGTCTTCTTCATATATCCTGCACAAAACGAATACAAGCTAGTGTCAGCATCCTCTTTAAGTGTTGCAGCATAATAATAGCAGTACATAAATCACAATGCAAATGGTATTAGTTCTTGTTACAATTTCAGTATGTCCGATGATTTCGGAACTGCATTGCTTTGGACATCACTCCTCGTACTGATTCCTCGTTTTCGCGTTACTAACTCAACCAGAACCTTTCCGAAGCGAGAAACACCAGATGCCCATGATCCAATACCTGGCCAGTTTAAAACAGATATGAAATTTCGAAATAGGTTTAACTAAATTCTTCATTGAGTAGTCTTTGAATGAACTTAGGAGAATTACGAGCAGGAGGGTGGAAACTTTTCCACTTTATCAGGTCATTTGCATAAGAATGATCTGAGAATGCATACTGCTCTACCCCAAGTAAAGATTTTAAAGAAAATGCACGATTATACAGAAAGTTTCACAAACTGAAAGTGTCTTCTTGATATGAACTGTCTTCTTGATAGGTCCTGCATGCAAAGAATAAACACAAGTGTTAGGGTAATCCTGGTAATATAAGTGCTGCAGCATAATAGGAAGGAAATCTAAATTAATCACAAAGAAAAGTTCTGTCAGCTCTTCGAGAGTGCTCATAGCAGACACTGGTACATCTGAAACTGAATTAAAATATTGTGTTAAAGCAGTTGCAATCAATCACCTGGTAATCCTGTCTAGGAGAGTGTTTTCTTCATTGCAGGCTCGACTTAGGCTCCCTAATTTCACATCATAATTATCATCAAGAAGTATGCTGCTGGCTTGAACATCTCTTCATGAGTTCACAAATTTTTTACCAAAATTAGATCCATTGGGTAGGATTAAAGCTTAAAACACGAAAAGTAAAGAATTTATTCCTTAGCTTTAAACATGTGAATGAAAAAAGCAAAATAACACATTTGGTGGACTGTTCTTAATCTCAAGTCTCTTTATATTCAACCACTATATCAGAAAACATAAGTAGTTTGAGAATATCAAGACGAGGACAGAGTTACAAGGAATACCCGTGAACAAGAGGTGGATTACACTCATGATGTAGATATACTAAACTCTTTGCAGTCCCAATTGCGATTTGCATTCTAGTTCTCCAACTCCACAATTTTAAACCGATATTGCCATTAGGCTTCGTAAAAGAGAAACTGGACAAGTCTCCATTGGGCACATACTCGTAAACTAGAAATTTGATATCCTCGTCTTCAAAGCAATGTCCCAAAAGACGTACAAATCCTGAATGAGCGACCTTGCTATAAAATTCCAATTCTGAAATGTATTCATATGGACTGACTAACAGCAAATCAATTCTTTTGATGACGACACTGGTTGAAGAATCCAATTTTCCTCGAAAGAGATCTCCTGAGCGACCGCACTTGATTAGGTGTTTATCAGCGAAACTATCAGTGGCGTTTTGAATCTGCTCATACTCGAATGATTTGCTGATTTTGGAGAAGTTGAGGAAAAATGAATGGAAACCCGGAGGAAATTCTGAGGAGATTGAGCTGGCAGTCGAGCACTGTCTGGCAATCTGCCGAAGCTCTTCTCTTAGCAGAGTGGCTCGGACTAGCCTCTCCTAGTTGTCGTAAGCCAGAACCATCTTAGTTTCAGCTTTGCTAACTCAGGTTCATATGCATCTGGTATATATTTGTAAAATTGTATAACGTAGGAATTGGATCAAGTCAACTGCATATCCCTGCCCTCAATCCCTTGCTTGCTAAGTCTATGTTTCTAAGTCTACATTTTTTACTGAGAAAATTAGGTCCAGTGCTACATAAAGTCAATAAAATGAATGATTTTAGGAAAATTGCAACAACGGTCCCAATTCTTTGAACATTTTACAAACTTTACCTTAACTTTTAATTTGTGCCATCAACGATCTCAAACCTTTAAAAAATTAGAACCTTCTCTTTCCGACATCGTATCACACAATTTTTTTATGTCTCACAAAGATTTCACTCGGAAAACACTCACTATGGCTTTTTCCCTCTATTAAACTCACCACTCGGCCTTTTACCACTCAAACTCTCCCTCCAAGCACTTCAAAGAACTAAGTGAACTAAATCAATTGTTTTACCGACAATTCAAACAAACTGAATATTAATCAAAGACCACGAGACTCAAAGGACTTGAATAAGTGGAATAGATGAATGTTTTGACACGAATATGTTATAGACTCAAAAGAAGAATGACAGATTCGAACGCAATTGAATATCCCAAAAATCAAACACAATGTAGGAATTATTGTTGGTAAAAAAAACACAAAATCAAACAATGATATCAAATTTTTATATATATATATATATTTTTTGTTTTTGTGAACAATGCTTCGAGATGAACAGTACCTCGAATCTATAGTAACCCTTTTTTTTCGTTTTTGTACTCTTTTTTTTTTTTTTACTCCTTGATAAAAGAAGATGATTAAACTAGAATAACTAAACGAAACGACGAAAAGAAAAACAAGGACGAAGAAGAACTAAGAAAGAACAATTAAAATAGAAGAAGAAACTAAGAAAATAAAAATTAACAACTCAATAAATAAAGAAAAGATATAACCTTCAATTAATTTGGAGCCAAAGTTCTGATATCAACTGATGCGAACCCCGTAGCAGCGTTGACTACGAAACCCACAATGAGATTAACGAACTCAAGAAAGCCAAATTAATCCAAAGTTTAGTATTAACCCAAAAGAAAGACGAACCAAAAAACTCAACAAGAACGACGCTTGAAAGACCCCTTGATCACGCAATCCAAGAATTAAATCCGGTTGTTTGAACGCCACAAGTTAACACTTGAGAAGTTCGAAATTGTTCAATTAAGAATGATGAAGAGAAGACAATACGCCTCACTTTTAATTCAATATCAATAATGTCAAAAGGCCTTTAACAATTGAATGGAAACTCCTATTTATACTAAACCTAAAAACTAGATAAAAATCGTGCAAAAGTCGAGCATAATCTCCAAAATATGGAAAAGAATCAAAAGCTAACATAATATGGAAAATTGCCAAAATTGAAAAATTCGACAAATTTTTGGCCTCTGCGGTCGCATGGTTCAACAAAAATTCCAATTAAAGTTTCGGTATGCCACTGTGCGGCTGCATGGTGTTTTGCCTATGCGGCTACACAGGCTTGTTTTCAGCCTCTGGTTTCGTCGCTTAATAACAAATTGATCCAAATTGATTCGACCTTCGACCCGAACATGAAAATTGTTCCATTTTGAGTCGCGAACATGGTTCCATCAATGGCTTCTTGAACGAGCAATCCAATCGCTTGTTTCACTTGCTTTGCTTTTGATTGCGTCATTGGCCCGCCATCGACTTTCAACGGGTCTCGTCTCGCACTTGCTTTCGTCGGGCTCGACTCCTGGATCATATCATGTTGTGTTTCTAAAATTAAGTTATATTCTATATTTGGTTAATGCAAGTGAAGTATAATCACATAGCGATAATATGTAGAAGAAAATAACTATTCCCTGGATAAATTCTAAGATTTTGATTAGTATTTCTCATTTTTTTGAGTGGTTTGTTACTTCCAACTTATAGCGCATTATATTCCTAAAATGAGGTTATATTCCATGATAAGTATAATTCATGCACTTATTTAGACTATATTACTAAATTTTTATGTTGTCAAAATATTAATTTCTATTTAACTTGGGTTGATTTTCTTTTTGTTTTTAGTGATTGACTCGTTTGAAACAATTGGAAAGGAATAAAGACAAAATCGAATAAAATCTATAATTTCGGATCAAATTACACAAGTTTGAATTTGAGAAGGACATTGATTGCACATGGATGACTTCAAGGACTAAACTGAATGATTTTAAAAGAATTGAGGGCTTGAAGAAAAATATACATTAAATGGGCCTCAAGTAGAGCTAGCATGGTCCGGTTCGGTTTGATTCTCTTTAGAATCGAACCGAACCGAAAATTTCAGGTATTTAGTAAGTGAAACTGTCGGGTTCAAATATAGTTATGGAACCGTTTGGGTTTGGTTCCATATCTTAATTACAATTTTTAACATTTACAACAACACTACATAAATACAACTAATAACATATTCAATCATAGCTTTTCCAAATTAATGAAGTCCAATTCAAAAACATATCAATAACAAGTTGTCCAATAAGATTAATTTAACAACATATATAAATACCAAAAATTAGATATTAATACTAAAATATTGGCGATCCATATCAATAATTCATTTTCTTCAACATTCAGGCCTTCAAGTCTACATAAATAAAATAAAATTCTTGAATTAGAATTCACAGAGATATATTTTTAAGTATTACTAATACTTACCAACTATTTGATTTTATCATCAATTGTTTGACTTGCTATACGAAGAAACTCCACAAAAAAAATTGAAAAAGCACAATTAACAAACATAAATAAACTAAAAATTGTTCAACTAATAAGATTTAATAAGAAAAATAAAACATATATATTATTACTTGTCTCAATGCTCTCATAAAACTTTGTCTCTTCAATGCAAACTCTATCTTGGGAAACTCTCAAAAGTCTATATTCTTCCATTAGTCAGTTTTGTGTACAAATCAAGGCCTCGGCTGTTTTAGGAGCTAAAGAACTCCTAAATGGATAAAACATGTGCCCTCCAGTACTAACAACCGACTCAATCAAACAATCACCTAATTAGTTAATTTGTTAATTTGTTTAGAAAAATTTAAATAATTGGATTTATTCAATATAAAAAAATAGAAAGATTCAGTTTTTGGTCTAGAACTGAGAACTAAACCGTACCCGTCGATTTTCGATTCAGATACCCGTTCAAGTATTTGACTTGAGAAGAACCGTCGGGTTTGGTTCGGGAGTTTTGTCAAGCCCTAACCTCAAGTTTGGACATGTATTTGGAATGAAAGTTAAAAAAAAATAAAAAAATAAAACAACAATTGGAGTTTTGTTGGAAAAAGAGCTACTTGCTGAAGAGTTTATATATAGATATACACATGACTTGCAGCCTAAAATGTAAATACATGGATACAGAGGTGGAGAGGGGGAGATATACACACACAATTGGGTGGTTGCGGCAGAGAAATAACATTGGAGTTCCTTTTGGGGAGTCAAACATTGTTGCTGGGGATTGATTTCATATACAGAGACACCAACAATTGTTTTGTGAACCCCTACCCTGTACCTCAAGCATTTCCCATTATTTTTACAAACAGAGACAGAAGTAGAATTGCACAGACACATATTGGAGGACGGCAGCTCAATCGAATTGAAGGCACACTAATAGGAAAATTATTTGCGTTCCTTCAATTTTTGGTGATTTCTTTTATCCTTTATTTGTTTTATTCCAACATTATGTTAGTCTAATACTTTTCATGTATTGAATGATGATGAAACCCTTTTCTATTTATTTTTAAGTCAACATAAGTATCTTAGTTAAACTTTTACAATTCTTGATTAATCTTGTATGCTAAATTCTATTATTTGGTTGTTTAATCATCAATTTGCATATATTGTTGCTTGCTATAGTGCTAGGAGGTTCACGATAGATTTAAAACACTCCTTGATTAATACACATGTAATAAATTTTAGGAATAATATTTATCACGTGTGCAATCTTTCAGATAATTGTGAAATTGAATGCGATCTATTCATTCAAATTCAGACTCGAAATAGATTCGGGTTATGACTAAAATAGATTTAATTGGTCTTAGGAAAGAAAATTAATTACAATATCGATCCTCAAGAATGCAAGAACGAACTCACTATGTAATTTAGAATTGGAATAGATATTAATACGTGGATTTGTAATCCAATACAATCATTCTATACGCATACTAAATTCAAATTTTACAAGCTTTAATCGATTAATTTAGAATAATCACAAACTACAATCACTTTTGTTTTGCCTACTTTGAATTTCAGTTCTCGTGGGACGATACACATTACTTATTATGTATTACTTGTCAACGATCCCATACACTTCCAGATTTCACATGAACATTCCACATTTAATTAATATATGTGAGAACAATCACAAAGAGACAATATGTAGAAGAAAATCGATTGCCATTGGATCCATTATAAGGTTTTGATTGGCATTCCTCACTTTTTTGGCTTTTTTGAATTTCTATCATTTTTGAAATTCTATCACTCTTTTGAGTGTTTGTTATTATTTTTTTTTTTTTTGAATCTCCGTCCTTTTTTTTTCACTTTATTGAATTTATACTACTTCCAACTTATAGAGGGTTGTATTTTTAAAATGAAGTGAAGTATAACTGCATTTAAAAAAATAAATAAATAAAATCAACCACCCCCTTTACCTATTCTAAGGTTTTGATGGGCATTTCTCATTTTCTTGAATGTTTGTGGCTTTTTTTTTTAAAATTTTTGTCATTTATTGAATTGCTTCCATATATAATGCAACAAAAACAGAGTTCATTTAATCTTTCAAATAGAAAAAGTGACATTATACGTCACTTTTTAATTAAAAAGTGACAATTAACTTTTCACAATATTTTACTTATAAAACACCTTTCATATGATTTTTGAAAAGGCCCTGATTTTAAGGATATTTGATGTGATCCATGGCACGAAGGCAAATTTGGACTTTTTAACACTTATTTACCTATGATAGGATAACTTCTATCTGGGTTTTAATTACTTTAGCAACTTTATATAACATACAGATACATCAGATGAATGTTAAGACTACATTTTAAAATAGTGAATTAAATGAGGAAGTTTATATGGAACAACTAGGAAGTTTCAAAGTAGAAGGAGAAAAACATAAAGTTCACAGACTTGTTAAATCCTTATACAGATTGAAACAAACTTCTAAACAGTGGCATGAAAAATTTAACAATATCATGATTATTTGAAATGGATTTATCATAGATGAGTATGGTAAATTTGTTGAAGAAATTCGGAAAAGCATGCGTTTTGGTGAGTCTATATACCGATGACATGTTCATATTAGGGACTAATATTGAAGTCATTAACAAGAAAAAGATAATGCTAACCAATAACTTTGATTTGAAAGATATAGGTGAAGCAAATTTGATTTTGGGAACAAAAATTTCTAGAATACCTGCTGTGATAAACTAATCTTAAACACATTATGTACATGAAGCGATTGAGAAGTTCAAGATCAATGGTATTAATGAGTCTAATAATTCTTTTCCTTCTCGTGTAGTTCTTTACAAGAATGCTGGAAATCATAAAAAAGAACTAGAGTATTCCCAGATAATTGGAAGCCTAATGTACTTAATGAGTTATACAAGGCCAAATATAGCCTACTCAATAAGCAAGCTAAAATGATATACAAGTAATCCTAGTAATGAATGTTGGAGTACTTTACTTAGAGAGTATTGGTATTCTTAAAACGTACTCGAGTGTATTCGTTACATCATAAAAAATATGCTTGAGTAGTTGGAGGATACAGTGATGCTAGGATATTAGGTACAAATGAATTTAAGTCTACTAGTGGCTACATATATAATCTTGGAGGTGGTGTGATTTCTTGGAGATCTTCTAAACAAACTTGTATAGCTCAATCCATAGTGGAGTCTGAATTTATTGCTTTATACAAAGTAGGAGAAGAGGCTTAATGGTTAAGATATTTCTTAGAAACAAGACTCATGTTGGCTCATTAAGAAGTCTTTGTAACAAAAAAAACAAGTTCAAATTCAAAGTTGCAGAAGTTATCAATGATAAGTTGGCTCACAAATAACAAATTCTTTTTAAGCTTTTGTACTACTATAGCATTATCTAAAACAAGTTTACTTTGGGAGGTACTAAGTAATGAATTAAACGTATGTGTAATGGGTTAGGCTTGCCATTACTGGCAAAAATACAATCATGTCCAAACTAAGGTTTTTAAAGTTTTACTTTACCTTCTTGCTTTGTCATGTGAGCTGTCATACCCGAATCAACATAAAAGTTTGAGTCATTACTCATTGTCATCGTTTAAATTCATTGATGTCCTTGTCTGCTGATTGTTCTCTTCTTCCTAAGTTAGTCGTACCGATAATAGCATTTGAGACAAAATGAATTTGGTTCGACTGACTGCTGGTTCCAATTGTTGTTGTTGTACTACCTTAGTTCTGGAGGAAAATTGGAGGGTTGATTATAAACGCTATTACTATTTGGGGGATAATTTCGAGTTTAGGGAATTCCAGCCTCATCCCCTCTATAATTTCTTCTTTCTCCAGAGTTTCTTCCTTTTCCTCTTTCGCTGAAGAAAGCATGGTTATGATCAATTTCTTGCACTTTTTCAGTGATGTAAGCCTGCTCAAAATCTTACAATAACATAACAAATTGAGTAAATGAAGCATATTGTAGTTTTGACAAAATAGCAATTTGGAATTCCATATATTTATTTCCAAGGGCTTTTGGAACTGTTGAATTTATGCCTCAAAATAAGGAAATATTTAAGATTGCGGGTGATCCTTAAACTTGGAAATATCAAAGTGGCAGAAAAAAGGAAATGGGATCAATTGGTATCCAAATCCGAGACACGTTAATATGGAAAGAATCAAAGGAATAAGGAAGAAAAATATGTGTACCGTGGACAGATTTTTTTTACACGTTTTTTTCCTTTTAATTTCCATCTTTTGCCAAGACTCGTGTACTATAAATATAGGACTCCTCTTTCAGTATTGTTTAATCCATTATTGCTATAATTCTCTCTTTCATTGATTGAATAAAATAACATCGTTCCTCTGCCAGTTCTTTTATTTCTTTACTTTAATCTTGTTCTTGGGTTATTTGTAATCTTGTTCAATACTTCAATTACAACAAGTGGAATTCATTAAATCTCAATTCCTACATTATTGGTCATCGGTCTCAACAGGAACTTGAAAAACATTGTCTATATGCGAGAGTGGGTTTCCTATGGCAGAAAGTTTGTCATAGATTTCTTTGAACCTCCGGAGATATTCACAAAGTAAGAGATTTCCGTTGGACAAACAGTAAATGTTATTTTTTGGTTGAGCTTCACTATCTTCAGTGTTGGACAACAACTTTTAATGGATCAAACTCCAAACTAAAAATTATGTATCCGCACCCTAGAACATGCTCAATGCCTCATCATTCATATTACAGAGAAGCCAGGACATTAGAAGATCATCATTGATGATCTATTGCTCCTTTTCTGAATTTTTTGTTCTTTCCAGCAAAATCAACAACTTCATTGGCTGGTTTTTGAGTCATTGATGCGGTGTTCCAACCCAAGGTCTCGAATCAATGGCAATATTTGAGATTTCCACAAAAGAAAATTTGTGGAGGATAGTTTGACAGAAATAAAACTAGAGCATTGGTGAAATGAAGAAATTGAGACTTTAGGCTCATACCATAATAATTTTTAAGAAAATGACAAGTAATTTGTAGTAATTGAAATGTATTAATTTCTTGTCTGTGTATTTCAATGGTGTAAATGGTATATATACCCATGGAGCTGTCGATCTTAAGTCAGGTAAGTAATAAATGTCGAAAATAATTACTCTTTCTAGTGAAATGGTTAACTTTGAACTCCAATTTCAGCGGGAACCATACTCTGATTTTAAGGAAACCAAGCATATTCCTGTTTTACTTTGCGAGATGATTAATATGATATATTTATTTATCGAAAATCACTTAAAATTGAATGAAATATTTGATTTCAAATTTACCCACTTGAAGCTTTTTTTAAAGTGGAGAATTTGATTTAATTGGAAATTGTCAGCCACTTATCCCACATAGAAAACCTTAAAACTTTTGTGTGATTTATACAGAGGAAGTTTAGCATCAGAGTTTTAGGCCTTAGAGGGTATCGATAGTTTTTGGAAGGGGGAAGATTTATATCCTATTAGGTTTGGTTCTAAGCACAAGCACGTGTTCGAGTGCAGGTGGGTCATTGTCTTACATATATCTTTTTAAACAAAATTTATTTGAATTTTGGGCCAAATTATAATTAATCAAATTATTGGGTACTTAGCGAAATTATTTTTAACGGTACATTAAAACTCCTACCATTGGTTTGTTTTTGTGTATTTTCTGGTATGAGCATGATGCAGGACGTATTGGCCATACTGGGGAAAAAATTACTAGTAGAAATGGAACATCCTAACTCTGGATTGAGTCTATAAAACCATTTCGGAAAGAAAACGACAAGAGGAACAATACAACGAATTTTGGCCGTTCGAGTTCGTTTAAGACTCGAAAATTGATTTTTAAAGTTTTGGCACTGTTTTTGTCAATTCCTTTTTTTTTTTTTGGTGCAATTCTAGTTTGTTTAAATTTTATTTTCATTACTTTTAGTTGTTTTAAACTATGTTTCCTTGTAAACCCTTATAAATAAAGGGTTAGTTCTTTTTTTATTATTATTCATCAATAAAATTCGTGAAGTTATTTTCTTCTTAATTTGGTGGATTCCAAATTTCGTATTCTTAAGGTTTTCGCTTGAATTCATTTTTCTCGCTACATCAAGTGGTATTAGAGTTGGCTTTCCTGTCTCCATATCTTTGATTCATAAACATGGGTGACATATCAGTTACTAGGGCAAATTTAGATGCAATAAATCGACGGCTTGACGAACGGATTGAAAATCTTACTTCTCAGATAGAAGAAATTTGTCAATTGCTTCTACGGGGTGCTAAAAATAATGGCCAGAATAAACAACAGGCAATCAATAGTGAACGGATGGCTAAGCTTGTAGTTCGGAGAGAAAATAATAGGAGACTTGCAGTAGAAGCTAGTGAATCAAAGTCAGAGGAGGAGTTCGAAGTACCACCGCATCATATTAATCATCAAATCGAGATACTTTGATGATTATCGAATTAAAGCAGACATTCCTCCATTGTTTGGAAATATGAAGATTGAGGATTTCTTGGATTGGTTGGTAGAGGTTGAGAGTTTCTTTGAAATTATGGATGTCTCAGAGGACAAGATGGTTAAGATGGTGGCATTTTGTTTGAAATTTGCAACAGCAGTATGGTGGGATCAATTACAGAATGCTCGAAGGAAACAGGAAAAGAGTCAGATTCGAACTTGGGGAAAGATGAAGCAGTTTTTGATGAATCAATTTTTACTTGCAGATTATGAACAGATTTTATATCGTATGTATCTGGGATACACACAGGGCAATCGTACAATGTCCAACTACACCAATGAATTTATGGAATTGGCGGAGCGGAATAACCTGTCAGAATCTAAAAATCAAAGGATAGCCAGGTATACCGATGGTTTTAAAGTGGCCATTCAAGATAGAATTGGGATGCAAAGCATTTGAACATTACATAAAGCCATTAACATGGCAATGAAAGCGAAGATGATGAAATCTGATAAGAGGATGGTTTCATATAGGAGGCCCTTACCTGTCAAAAAATCAGCATCCTCCCCTTTAGACAAAGGAAATGCCCTGCAGTAAGCCCCAGTCAATCCTAACAGGAGTAATGTTGACAACAATACTCGATTTGGGAATAGAGGTCGGACTCGAGGTGCATCTCAAAATGTAACTCCATATGCTAAGTCCACAGGAGAAATTTGCTATAGATGTCAAAAGCTTGGGCATCACTCCAATAACTGTCCTGAGAGGAAGCGGGTCAATTTGGTGGAATCGAAGGCAGTGGATGAAGAAAAAGATACTGAAGTGGAAGATGAATACACAGGAGTAGAGTTTGCGATAGAGAAAAGAGTAGAAAGGCTTAATTTGGTACTGTAATGAATCCTTTTGTCGCCTAAGGAAGAGGGACAACGTCATTGCATCTTTCGTTCACTTTGTTCTATCAAGAATAAAGTGTGTGAAGTGATCATGGACAATGGAAGTTGTGAGAATTTTGTGTCGAAAATGTTGGTGAATTTGTTGAAACTACCAATTGAGAACCATCCTAAACCTTATTCACTTGGTTGGGTAAAGAAATTTCCTTCGGTTCAAGTTGCTGAAACTTGCAAATTACCTGTCCATTGGTGAGCATTATAAGGATGAAATTATGTGTGATGTCATAGACATGGATGCTTGCCATATCCTATTGGGTCATCCATGGCAGTTTGATGTGGATTCAACTCTCCTGATTGGTCCAAGTTCCACACGATGATATCGAGCTACATGCCATTAATTTTTTGCGAGATGAAGATTTTAGTGACAAATTAAGTCATAAGGAAAGTTATACACTAAGAGAATTAAACAATAGAATATTACTATAAAAAAATGTGAGGAAATGGAAGAATGTATGAGGAACAAGTAATTCTAAGGGGGATTATTTGTCTTAGACTCGAGAGAGAAGACTGAATTCAAGACTGATGAGAAACTGACCAAGAGTTGATTTGTTCAGATGAGGTATCAACTGCTTGATCTTTATAAGCTCTAAGAACCGAGGGTGGTATGGTGATGGGATCATGCCAATTGGCCTATAAAGCTGCAAAAATTGAAGAATTTTAGTGATTTGTCTTGTTAAGCAACTAAATCAGGATAAGGAACAATAGTACAACGTTGAAGAATCTTCATCTTCATGAAAAGGTTTCTTCTTTTTGCATTTTTAAGAATAAAGTTCATTTGTTTTCTCACAGTTTAGTGTCATAATCATATGATTCTTCTTGATTTATATAAACATTAGAAAGCAACACTAGTGCTTAAAAGTGACTTTTAGCTACTTTTCTCCAAAATATATCTCATGTGAACAAAAATGAGAAAATTAATTACAAGTATATAGGGCACCAGAATTATAAATAGATATTATGATCAATACAATATCAATCCTCTTTTAAGTTCTGGACTACCTTAAATACTTCATTAGAATATATTTTCAACTAGAGGAAAAAAACTCCTCAGATAGAGCAATACTATTGTTCAATGCACAATAATCACAAGCCACGTTAGTAGGACAATGCACAATCCTGCCAGAGGGTCGAGATAAGTCACAAAAAAAGGGGGGAAAACCGGGCTTAAACTGGCCAGCTCAAATCCCTGGCCATGCATGGGTCATCTCGGGGTTCTCTGTCAGGAGACATGCCAAGTCATTTTACACACCTAATTACGTTTGAAATAATCATGACATGATAGTATTTAGTTATGAATATCATAAAAATATTGCTGTCATTAGATTATTCAAAGAAGCTCTAAGCTTGGACCCAACTCATGAGAAGGACCACCCTACATATATGCAGATTCTATCGTTTCACAACTTGTATAAAAGGGTCCACAATCCCTTTCCATTTCATCAGATTTTTTATGCAACAAGTACGAAAAAGATTAGCAACTTTAACTGCAAGAATCTTCGTCTCTAGCCCATAATGGCAACGTTTTGATCTCAATGACAAGCCATTTCCTCAAAATATGATTGGTATGCAGTAGTTTGACTACGCGGCGCCAAGATTTAACCTCTAGAATAGGTCATTGCTATGCTTATTATATGTTATACCCTTGTAATGAAGACTTCTCAATGAGCCAATTATATTTTGGGAAGTAGTTTTAGTTGACTACGTGGCGCGAAGGTTCACTTTGAGAAATTTAAAATAGGCCCACATTCTCAACATTCAAGACTCACAATCTATTTCCATATTTACTATTTTCTATGAATCAAGCGTGAAAGGAGTAGCAACTTTTACTGCAAGAATCTTCATACCTAATTAGTATTAACAACGTTTTGAATTCAAATATAAGTCTTTTCCTCAAGGTAACTTTCGTATGCAGTACTCAAGGATACTATGAAAGATCTTAACTTTCTTTTCTTCAGTCATGTCAAATCAAACTAATGAACATAACAAACAGACCATTACAGTATTTGATCTTAGTTATTCATTGAGGCTACTTGATGAAAATTATCATTTTAGTAAGTAGTTTTGGGATTCTAGGAAAGATAAATAGATGCAAATCAGCACACCTTGTATAGTGTTGGATATCACTCACATCTAGTATCTTCTTCTAGAAAAATTCAAGGAGAACTGAGAACAGAAGACGAGAATTGGAAAGGGTTCATGATCCTGTCATCATTCTATGTATCAGGCATGGAAAAAGAGTACTGCAAGAATCTTTATCTCTAATAGTTATTAATTGTAGAGATTATGCTACTTACACATAAAAATGGTATCTAACGGATTACATAGAATGATGCGCAGGGAAAAGATTTGATGAAAAATTTAATTGTGTTTTAAACTGACAAATAATAGAATGACATGTGGCATTATATAAAACTTGATGTACATGTAGCAAGGTCCTAGTATCAATGTTTTGAATCAAAATATGTCTTTTCCTAATTTTTTGTAATATTTTGACTAGGAAATTTACAGATCTTCTTGTTATCTTGCAAGATTTTCGACTGACATTGGATTAGGACCATATTTAGGTTGGGAATACTCTATTCCACTTGCTGCAATAATATCATGCTCTCTCTTTTGGACATTCAAATAGACCTTTCTTGGAGGAACTAAGCCTTAATCCTGATTACATGATCAATGTTAAGTAAAATAAAATAAGAAAATAAAATATTATAGTAGTTCATTCTCAATCCTAGAGTTATTTCACTCAGTATTGTACTCATCTCAGTCTTTGTCACAGAAAAAAATAAAATAAAATAAACTCCCTTAAATCTCGAACTAACTTAACCATGTCATTTTGCCTCAAAGGTCCTACTTCTAGGGAAGGACAGTGAGAAGGCTAGAGCCCTCTATATAGAATGTGTCCTCTCCTTGTACAAGTGAAAACATATCAGGACAAACATACACAATAATAAAATACTCAATATACTTATAAACCCAAAATGCACCTTAACTCATACTATGACGATGTGTGGTCGAGGGAATAAGTTTATAGTATGACTAGACTCCATGCAGCCCAACACCTCTATATCATAGAAATGGGTGGCCTTGAGCTTATGAGGGCCCCAAAAAAAATAAGTTCCAATTTTTTGTTGAAAGGTAGGCCGAATATTTTTATATATAATTTTGGATGAAGTCATTAATTAGTCCATAAAAGTACGAATAATGCGAGGTGGTAATTACATGATATTAAATGATAGATTTATTTAAATACAAAGTCACATAACTCATTTAATTGAAACTATAAAGTGTTGACAACTAAACTAGTGCTAGATGGCATTAATCTAAGATAAGTCATCGGCTCAGCCTTAAAAAATCACAAATCAAAAATTTAATTCCATGATCTTTGCAGAAGATTATATGTCAAGCACCAAATGTAAGAAAGAATGAATCAACCAAATTATACAAATGTAATTTCATACTGAATCCCAGACCCAAATTTAAATAATAAATAAAATAAGATTCTGCAATTGCATTTCAGTTGCCCATGACCGAATCTTCATAATTGTTTTAGTAGGAAATTCATGATTGATTGTGTTGAAGACAGCAATTTAAACGGAATTTGATAGGGCAAATACAATTCTTTATAGGAATAGAATAGATGTTTTTTACACTAGGAAGGTATAGCCTTGATATTAGGGACTTATGGTTGTTAAATGGCTCGACCTGGCATTGTTTGGGGAGACACAGTCCGGGGATTAAGGAGCCAGGCTAAGCCCAGTTTGCCACATATTTCGTAGCCATGGCCCTTGCTTGGCCATCCCCGTTCCATCTTGATAAGGTCTTCTTCTTAATGACCTTTACATGTTGCAATTATACAAGCGTCATTGACTTGTGATTGCAGTCTATAGTACTATAGCATTGCCCTATTTAAGAGAATTTTTCTTTCCAGCGGAACATATGTACTTGAAAGAACTAAGTCACTGTTTTTAATTAATTAAGAAAGGACTAAGCAATCCAAATAAACCAACCATGTAAACAACTATGGATAAGCTGAGTTTACATTCTAAACAGAGAAATTCACAACTTAAAATATGATTGATTTTGTGCTATTGATCATAGAATAAACTTGTCATCTTACTATACACACGCGCAGTCAAGAAAAAACAGTAAAAAATGTCACTTATAGGTATGCCTAACAATCATATGATTTTGACACTAAACTGTAAGAGAAAGTGAAATCATACCAAAAAAAAAAAGGGGGCAAGCATGAGCAACCTTTTCATAAAGATAGAGATTCTTCAAAATTGTAATATTTTTCTTTTGTCCTATTCAGTTGTGGTTCTTGATGAGACAGATCACTAAAATTCTTTAATTTTTGCGAGTTTATAGGCCAACTCGCATGACCCCACCCCCTGAATTCCCAAAGCTTATAAAAGCTCAAGCAGTTGCCACCTCCTCTACACGTATCAGCTCTTCCGTTTCTCATCACTCTTCACTTGAGTGTCTTCTCTCTTCAGTCGAAGACAAATAATCCATCCTAGAATTATTTATTCCCGCATTTTTATATGTTCTTCCATTTTTCATCCCTTTTTCTGGAGTAGACATTCAATAGTAGTGTTCCATCCTTTGTTCTATAACTTCCTAGACATAATCAATCCAAGAAATTAATGGCTTCTAGCTCGATATCTTCCCATGCCTCAGGCACTTGGACTGCCCAGGAGAACAAGGAGTATGAGAAAGCTCTTGCCGTTTATGATACTAACACACCTGGCCGTTGGGCCAAAGTTGCAAGGGCTGTTGGAGGGAAACCCCCAGAAGAGGTGAAGAGGCATTATGAAATTCTTGTGGAAGATGTCACATACATTGAGAGTGGCCAAGTGCCCTATCCCTACTGCAGAGACTCTCGAGCTGCCTGTAACAGGGGAGGTATACAGCATATACCACCCCAGCCCACGCCATCAAAACACCACGAACACTTTAAAATCCATCATATAATCATCAGTCATCATGGATTGGTTTCTATTTTAAGGCATTTTCTTCCATGCTTAATTTGGCAAAGTACCATCAATCCTTCTACTTTCCCTAATGCATATTATGCATCACTATGATGGTCGGCATATGAGCACGAGCATCTACATATCTCTGAGCATGGGCGAATCATAAGACACATCTTTAACGTGTACTCAACTTGTATATTTTGCCACTCCTTAGAAAAAATGAAATGCACGGGGAGAAAATAGCTTACTGATCATAAAACCATCCTACCATACACTCTATTTCTCAAAATAAAATTCAAATTCTATGTGCATATTTGGTACATAGTGTTAGATGACAATACTAATATGAATAAGATTTTAGCTTTTATTTTTCTTCCTAACACTTCCTTAACATTGTTCCATGCAGGATGAAGAATCCATAAGTTCCACTGATGCGTCATTATACTCGTAATGATCAACTTTACTGCCGTCGTATTATATTCCAGAAGCTTAGCTAGCAACATGAATAAAAATGCAATGTTCATCCAAAACTTGGTGATAATATGCAGTAGTAATTTTAGAATTGTAGCAACACTTGTCTCTTTTTGTAAGCATATGTATGATGATCTTAATGATCAATGGAGGAACCCAATAAGTTCCTTCCCTTCTGTAATAAATCTTTTAATTAAATCAAGGATTTGTAAAAATTTTAATTTCTATACAAATATTCTAGTTCTTAATAAAATATGAAAATGGAAAAACAAAAATCTCATGGATTAAGAGAATTGGATTAATGAAAAAGTACTCATTATAAAGAATTGGTCCAAACTATGAGTCTGACTGCAAATTGAGTGCTTGTTTGGGAAACTTAAAAAGTTGCTAGAAAGCATTGTATCTTCAAATATAAACGTCAATTTGATTATGTTAGCACCAGTGCAAAGAACAAAATATGTCCTAACAAGATTTGGATCGCGTACCTTGCTTTATTTCACTTGATTCTAATTTTTACAATTTTTACATTTTAGTGAGTCACATTTTGTGCGTCTTTTCATGCGTGTATATAGCTGGTTTTAGAAAATTGAAATTCTATATGATATTTTGCACTAGTAAGTTGTGATTATTTTGTATTTCCATGCATGTGTGTTTACTTAACGGAATATATTCGCTAAAATACTACACCACAAGTGCACAAGTCGCGTTCAAATAATAACGCGTTCAAGTAATAAAGTGGACCTTTTGAGTCCGGGTTGTCGGTTCATCGAGGAATGTATACTTTCGATTACACAAGTGTAATTAATTTAATTCTAACAATAAAAAGAAACACACACAATAAAGATTATGATTTTGGAAAATAACTAAAAATCTACAAAAAAAAAATATATGAAAATCTTGAGAATTTTCCGAAGCAAACGTGGTTGAAATTCATTGTTTCATTTAACAGTCGCTTAATTAATTTCTCCACAAGTCAATTAAAAAGTTACTCATCTACAATGTTAGACCTGAGCAAAATTAACCATAATTGATTTGTTTAACCTACTATGTCTCTATATTGATTAAAACCAAATAATTGCATTAAATATTTGTGAAAATAGCTCATTGAGTCACATAGGGCTAAGGGTACATCTCGATTCCTTACACAAATCTAGAGTTTAATTTCTACTGTTTGGTCTAAAATGCACAATCTTTTATCGAACGATGTACAAGTCACTAAACACAATCATTCATTGGCCACATAAATGAAAATGCATGAAATACAATAGAAGAAACACATAAAAATAAGCAAATCAATATTAAAGGGTAAATATTAAAATTAATCAAGGCTAGATTAAACTACAACAATAAATTCCAACACAAATAACTTAGCCAATTTTATACAAATGATAAAAAGGAGAATATTTTGTACAATAAATTGCAAGTTTGAAAAAATAATTGAGAAAATACAAGGTGTAGATAAAACCTTTTTTTGAGCTTGCTCTTGATTTTCCCAAAGCTTTGTCAAATCCTTAATTGAATCTCCTTGTGCTCTAAATTGTGCCCCAAAAATTACCAAAGAAAAGAAAAGAAAAAGAGAAGAAGAAGAAGAAGAAAAGAAAAAGAAAGAAAAAATGAAAAGGAAAGTGAAAGACAAAAAGAAGGAAGTTAGGGTTTTTTTCCAAGATGAAGAAGAATGGTTCCAATGGGTGTAAATGATGTTAAAAAGTGTAAAAATTGTCCTAGTCAAATTGCAAGAAGAAGCCCTGAAGAAATTAAATGTACACAAAGGTCCTTCATTTCAAACTGAGGCGCGCACCTAGTAAAAAATAAGGTGTGCCTTAGTTTTTTGGTTGCTTTCAGTTGCTCAAAATTGGAGCTAAGGCACATGCCTTAGCTGCAGACGTCGGCGCACACCTTAGCCTTCTTTTTCCCTCCTTCAATTTGGTTAACAAAGAATTGCATGGTTGGTCCTTCAACTTTTGTTTTGTATATTTTAGTCCTCAAATTTTGATTTTTATTTCAATCACATCCTCTAAAAATTGCAACCTTATAGCCCCAACTTTCAGCACTTGTGCACTCTGATCCCCAACTTCACATTTTTGTGTGCTTTTCGTCCCTTTTCACTCTCTTTTGCTTTGTTCTCTTTCCGTGGGTGAATTTTAGCTTACAAAAGCAAATATTATCTAATTGAAGTAGAATTTCGTTCATTAATCAATAAATAACATATTTAGATATTAAATAAGTGTGTAAAAACATAGTTATTAGAATATAATTTATATAACAATTTGTTTAACTATTCTGAAGAAATTGGATTATCAAACTGTCAACTTGAGGCCCCTTATGTGACTTGTCAATATTGGATTCGACAATTAGGGTTGGAATTGTATCTACACTGACTTTGATTCTGTGTTTCTTTGCAATATTGTTTGTGGCATTCTAATTTTCAACAGTTGGTCATGAAGAGAGTCTCTAAAGTAGGAAGGAGGATGTTTGTCACTGATTGAACATTGAGGAGGAATGGAAAGATGTGAAACAGCATTTGTAGGTGAAGGGGATGAGTTAGGTAATGAGGATGGAGAATTGCATGGGGATGGTGGTGTGATTGGAGGAGATAAATTGAGACACTACAAGGAGTTAGTAGTTGGGTTTCAAACAATATCATTCGTATCATTGATTGAGGAAGAGTTAACAGGTTGAGTGTTGGAATAAATGGTTACTATTTATAATGAATTGGAATAAGTCTCCAATGGGTGCAACTCTTAAATTGCAAATTGTGCATACAAAGAGTCATGTTGTTTTGAATGAGTGTGACTATTTTAAAAATGTGTATGATGAAACATGACCCTTTTATGAAACATGACCTTTTGATAGGGTAAAATAAAATGTAGACCATAAATATGAAAAGGTGTGATTTATGTTAAAAGATGCAATCATTCGAAAAGTCACTTGAAAATCTATAAAAGGATCTCTAGTTCCGTTTTTCTTATACCAAATCAATACAAGTTATAATTGATTTCTGATTCTATCATCTCTTGAACTTCTGTTCTATTTTATTTTGCTAAAATAAACTTCTGCTTGACTTATTTTCAAAAATGAAATTTCATTAGAATATTTTAATTTGTGTCTATTCCGTTCAAGAAAAATATTATCAATACTTTGGTTCGACTGGCAAGGTTGGTATAACACACTACTTACTTTAGAAGAAGAGTTTTATATTAGGAGCTACACGTCCAATTACGTTGTTGACACTAATGTAGCAGGTGAAATATATCTTAAGGAAAGTTGCTATGGCATACCTTGCTTCATTTCCGTTCTATTTTTCTTTCTTTTGATTGTAATAGTCATTAATTTGGGTATATTTTCAGATTAATTAAGAAAAGAGCCAACCTCCATCACTTAGGAAGGTTTTGATTTTCCCGTCAAAATGATTCTCAACAAAAACTTGAAATTCAAGGAAACAAGAATAAAAATCAGATTTGTTCTTTAAAGGAAATAACCATATATGACAAGTAAAGTCATCAATAAAAATCACATAATACTGGAACTTTTAGAAGACAATGTTGGGCAAGCCCCATAAGTCACTCGCACTATCATCCAAAACCCATTCCTGTTCCTTTCCTATATATATATAAGTTTCAACATAAGACTTCTTGCAGGGACAAATAAGCTTTCTTTGAAGGCGTAGGTTGCCCGGATTCTTGTTCTATACCCAGGTTCACTTATAGTGAGTGTCAACTCCTCGACTTTTATCTAAGACAACCTAGGCAAGATTCGAAGGGGATTCAACGTGTTCGCTACCACACTGGCCGACTGGTGCATTGGCCATACTATAATAAGTCCAAAAGGTATGCCTCTTCGATTAGAATGTTCCATATCTCGTGACATGTGGATTGAAGCATTTTTTTTTTTAGAAAGTTCGTATAACATAACTTCAAAAGATTCATTCTTTATGAATAAAGCACCCAAAAAAAGGGTGCATTGCCTCTTTGAGTGAAGAAGCTTTTCAAGAAAAAAGTTGAAATATTATCTAATTTATTGAATGAAAGTTTACAATGATTTCCTAGTTGACGACTAGTACATATAATTTTTTTTTTGTCAATCATTTTGAAACATTTATAACTTTCTTATTTTCAATGTCTTTAAGAAATTGCAATTTGGATGTCCTAAATGAGCAAGCCATATTTTTTAAGAGGCTTCTTGACTTGTTGCCAATGGTATGATAAATAACGGCTCAACTTGCTGTTAAAGGATTTCGTCAAAAAGAGCGACTTGACTTTTAGACACTTATTCACTTGTAATAAGGATAACTGCTATCCGGGTTTTAATTCATTTAACAGCTTTATATGACTTGCAAAGACATTAGATGAGTTTTAAGACTACATTTTAAAATGGTGAATTAAACGAGAAAGTTTAAATGGAACAACCAAGAAGCTTCAAAGTAAAGGACAAGAACACAAAGTTTATAGACTTGTTAAATCCTTATACGGATTAAAGCAAACAGGGGAGGACCCAACGGGGTCCCCTAGGGTCACTTGACCCTCTAGTTTTTTCAAGTTTTTATTTTTTTTTTCAGGCTCATTATGGAATATCAAACAAAATTGAAATATTATATTCTTAATATCATTTTGAAGTACTCACGACCTAATATTTCACGTCGTTGATGTTTTGAGAAATGGCCAATCATAACAAATGTTACGATACGTCAAAATAGGTTGTTCCAAACTAATATTTCGAGAATTTCGATAACAAACTAATTTTAAAAATTCTTCAACAAATATACGCTAGTCATATTCATAAATCTTCTATTTCTTTTTGAAGCTCATTTCGAGAACTATATCATAAACACATCGAATGATCTAAATGAACATCGAAAATAGTTAAACATACGTCAAAAGTATATGCTAAAAAGAGACGTATAACTCTTCTTTTTTTGGAATAAAATCAATTATTTTATTAATGTTTATTATTTTTGAGCGACAAATTTCTCAATATAATTTACATCATTTTATTAGAAAATTTTATATGCGGTATGACGTCAAATTTTATTTTATTTTTACATAAAATTTCTTAATAAAATTTTTATAACTTCATGGGGGTTATAAATTGTTATATTATTTTTTCATCTTGAAAAAAAAAATTCAATCATTTTTAGGTTTATTATTGTTATCTCTTCCTTTCGATCAATTAATTTTTTTTAAATGATGTCAAAAATTTTATTAAGAAATTTATTAGATTATTTTTTTAAAAAAATTAATTGATTGAGAGGAAAAGTAACAATAATTAAAAAAAAATCCTAAAAATGATTCAATTTTTTTTTATATAAAAAAATTTTTATATGAAAAAATAATCAAGACAGTTTATAACCCATATAAAGTAATAAAAAAAATTTGTCGCTTTTTTTAAAAAAAAATTGATTGTGACCCCCTAATGTAAAATGTTTGCGTCCGCCCCTGGAAGCAAACTCCTAAACAGTTGTACGAAAAGTTTAAAAATGTCATGATTAGAAATGGATTAACCATAAACGAGTATGATAAATGTGTTTACTCGAAAAACTTTGGTGAAGAATTTGTTTTGGTTAGTCTATATATTGATGAAATGCTCATATGAGGACTAATATAGAAGTCATTAATAACTAAAAGATAATGATAACCAATAACTTTGATTTGAAAGATATGGGTGAAGCAAATTTGATTTTGGGAATACAAATTCTAGAATACCTGATGGGATAAACATATCTCAAACACATTATGTACATAAAGTGATTGAGAGGTTTAAGATCAATCGTATTAATGAGTCAAATAATCCATTTCCTTCTCATGTAGTTTTTCACAAGAATACTGAAAATCGTTAAAAAAAAATGAAAAGGAAAAAAGACCAGTTAGAGTATTCCAGATAATTGGAAGCCTAATGTACTTATAATGAATCATACAAGGCCATATATAGCCTACTCAATAAGCAGGCTAAGTCCCCAATAACGAATATTGGAGTACTTAGAGAGTTGAGAAACTTAAAACGTACTTGAGAGTATTCATTACATTATGAAAAAATATCCTCGAGTAGTTGAAGGATGTAGTGATGCCAAGACATTAGATACGAATGAATCTAAATCTACTAGTGGCTACATATTTACTCTTGGAAGTGGTGCAATTTCTTGGAGATCTTCTAAACAAACTTGTATAGCTCAGTCCACTATGGAGTCCAAGTTTAATGCTTTATACAAAGTAGGAGAGGAGGCTTAATGGTTCAGAAATTTCTTAGAAGATATTTCAATACGGTCAAAACCTATGCGGCTATATGTATTCATCGAGATAATCAAGCAACTATATATACCTAGAGCAGAAAATTTTGTGTACAAGAGTAAGTTGAGACATATACGTCACTGACATAATACCATACGATAGTTACTCTCAAATGCAACAATATATATAGTGCGCATATAGGAAAATGGGTATAAAGCCCATATAATGAGTCAATTTAATAAAAATTGAACATGACGACTCGAGATCTCAGGGACTAGGTTCGACAAAAAAAATAATAATAAAAAATAAAACTAGTTATGAATGACTAGATAAGAAGCACTTCAGAGTTTTAACTCCTTTTCATTTATATAATGTAAATAAATGTTGCCTGTCAAGTATCGATTATGATAAGATATTCTTTTAATGATGAGTATATCTTGTAAACAATACAAGTAGAGTATTGTAAGATGCTCTTCATAGAACATCACCTATGCCAGTGCAAATTTGGCCAGTTCAAATGAGGGTTTTTACTTAGGTGAATTCTCTAACATACTTGCAAAACCCAATAGAATTCAATGCAAAAGGAATGAACACAATAGAGAACAAGTATGATATGAAAAATAATATGTTTGATATATTGTCTAGGCTTACAATAATGGCCGACAGTTCAAAATGTGGTGCTTACTAATTAGCCAAGTGAGTTTGATTGATTCTTACTAAGGAAGATTAGAAATGAAAAGTACCTATCTTGATCCATTATTCTTCAGTAATACTCTTCTTCATCTTCCTTGGCTCTTGTTGGCTTATTTCATTCGTGTGGGGGATTGTCGATATAAATGGTTATTATTTATAGTAAATTGGAATAAGTCTCAAGTATGTGCAACTCTTAAATTACAAAGGATGCTTACAAAGAGTCATTTTGTTTTGAATGCGAGTGTCTAAATGTACATGATGAAAAGTTATAACCTTTTGATAGGGTATAGTCTACACCATAAATTTGAAAAGGTGTGATGAACGTTAAAAAAATCAACCATTCAAAAAGTCACTTAAAAATCTATAAATAGGAACTCTAGTTCCATTTTTCCTATATCCAAATCAATTCAAGTTATAATTTATTTCTAATTCTCTCCTCTCTTCAAAAATTATGTTCTTTTTTATTTTGCCGAAATAAAATTCTGTTTGAATTATTTTCAGAAATAAAATTTCATTAGAGTATTTTAATTTTGTTTATTCCATTCAAGAATAATATTATCAATACTTTGGTTTGATGAACAAGGTTTGTATAGTACAGTATCTATTTTGAAAGAAATGTTGTATCTTGGAAGACAAATATCCAATTATCCTATTGGAACCAGTGCAAGGGACGAAATTTGTCTTAAAAGAGATTTGCTACGGTATGCCTTGCTTCATCTCCATTCTATTTTTGTTTCTTTTGATTGTACTAGCCATTAATTTGACAAGATTGAGTAGGTATATTTTCAGTTTAATTAAGAAAAGAGTCTACATTATAAGGATCATCATCGAAGGAAATGTGATGGAAGTTATGGTGAGGTGAATTTGTTGAATTTGGAGATGAAGTACCGTGTGAATTTTGTGAAAACCATTCATCAAATTTCGGGAAAATAGTTTTTTGATGTATCTTATGTGAGCATCAAAATATTTTTAAAAGAATAAGGAAAATGATTTTCTTAAAAAACTACGCGGCGAAATATATATATATGCAATGACTATGGATCAAGACAACAATATCCTTTATATAGAGGACTATATCCTAAGAGCACAAGGGATTACAAGAAAATTTATACGTACTACGGTTGTTAAATATGGAAAACATAGGAGATTTGTTGCTGAAATTCCACATTGAGTCAAATGATGTGTGAGTTCATCTGAAGTGAATTTGCCAACTCTGTCACTTTGGAAGGTTTTGATTTTCCCGTCAAAATGATTCTCAATAAAAACTTGAAATATAAGCAAACAAGAATAAAAATCAGATTTGTTCTTTAAAGGAAATAACCATGTATAACAAGTAAAGTCATCAATAAAAATCACATAATACTGGAATTTTTTAGAAGACAATGTTGGGCAGCCCCATAAGACATTATATATATTTTCAAAAGAAAAAGTTGAAATAGTATGTGATTTATTGAATGAAAGTTTACAACAATTTCGAAGTTAACGACTAGCACGTCTAATATTTTTTGTCAACCATTTTGAAACATTTATAGCTTTCTTATTTTCTGGCTTTAAGAAAATGAAATTTGGATGTCCTAAACGAGCAAACCATATTTTCAAAGGGGTTCCTTGAGATTTGACTGCAACTCAGGCTTCGAGTTGTCCTACCTCAAGAGAATATAGCTTTCTCTATCTACAAACCCTGTCAATGATTTGTTGTTTGTAATCCTTAATAACAAAACAAACTGGTCCAAATTCAAAGTTGCAGGAGTTATCATCAACAAGTTGGCTCACAAATAACAAATTCTTTTTAAGCTTTTGTACTACTATAACGTTATTTAAATCAAGTTAGTATTTTGTAATGAATTAAAAGTATGTGTAATGGGTTAGGCTTTCACATTACCAACAAAAATTCAATCATGTCCAAACCAAGGTTTTAAAAGTTATAGTTCACCTTCTTGCTTTGTCGTGTGAGCTGTCACACCCAAATCAACATAAAAGTTTGTCATCCAGTTATTTTTTTTTTCAATTTTGTTCTGGTAAATCTACAAGTCTAAGTATCTTCAGATTGTTCGAATGAGAAAATTATACTCTAAAAACAACAATAGTAAGATTTCTAAAGTTGAGAAATCATATCCTTATGTAAAAACCTTCAATGGAGACAGATTGGGATTCAACTTGATTTGCTTATGGAATTGTCTTGTGCCAATTCATCAATCTTGGCTTGTCCTTTTCCTTGACCTGTGAACTGAATATGGGGAATCTTTTCAGCGATCTCAAAATAGCCCAACTGATATTAAGAATAAGTTAAATTTATTTTGTAAACGACACAACTTTGTTTATAAAAAACCTTTCTGAAGACAGGATAAACATAGAACAAATTTAGGAGTTGAGACGCATAATATCTATGTTAAAAGAGGAGCGAAAATTGCACTGTTTGAAGATTTATTAGAGAAGGCATGGAATTCATAAGCTTCCTCCATTGATCATCATACATATGCTTACAAGTTGAAACTAGAATGACAAGGGAAAGAAACATTCTCTGATTCTAAAATTTCTAATGCATATCATCACCTAGTTTTAGGTAAACTATGTCTTTTTATTTCATGCTGTTATGAGCTTCCAGAAGGAATACAAAAGGACGTTCATAAGTTGATTGTTACGATGCTTCTGTGGAACTTTAGAAATTTCATCCCGCACAAAACCATAATCAAGAAGAAAAGTAAGCATACCAAATATATTGTGGCGTGTTTAGCAAGAAGATTATATAATACTCAGGACAAGGTTTGGTGGTGACGAATGAAGCTATCTTCTCGGGAATGATTCCATTGTGTACTTTACATTTATACACAGTGAGTGGTAAATGTACAAGCTGATCGATTGTGTTGAACATATGTCTCATCACTCTTCCATGCAGGAGAGATGTAGACGTAGTGCCCTTGTGCCGACCATGATAGTGATGAATCATGATGTGTAAGTTCTTCGACATGCAACCAAACTAGAATGAAAGCAATACAAAACAAGAAAGAGAAGCACAAAATAGGAGGTGGCTCATGATGACTATTTACTTTTCACTAATTTGGTATGTGGAAAGTCTTGTGGGATGTATTAACCTCTGTTCCTCATCTCACCGGGGACCCTTATCTTCCACAAGAATCATAATGCCTTTTTGCCACTTCTGGAGTTTTCCCTCCAACTGCCCATGCAACTTTGGCTCAACGTTCAGGCGGGTCAGTGTCATACACGGCTAGGGGATTCTCAAAGGCCTTGTTCTCCTGAGCATTCCAAGTTCCATGGGATGATATCGAGCTAGATGCCATTAATTTCTTGCTAGTTACAAATAAAGTTAGGGAACAGAAGTCATACACCAAGGGAATTAAACAACCGAATATTACTATAGAAAATGTGAGGACATGGAAGAATGTATATATGTGAGGAACAAGTAATTCTAAGTGGGATTATTTGTCTTAGACTGGAGAGAGAAGACTGAATTCAAGGCTGATGAGAAACTGATCGGGAGTTGATATGTCCAAAAGAGGTGGCGAGTTGATATGTCCAGAACAGGTGGCAACTGAGTGATCTCTATAAGCTCCAGGAACCGAGGGTGGGGTGGTGTGGGATCAAGCGAATTGGCCTATTAAAAAGTTGCAAAACTTGAAGAACTTTTGTGATTTGTCTCGTTAAGAACCAAAACTAAAGCAGGTCAAGGAACAACAGTACAACATCGAAAAATCTTCATCTTCATGAAAAGGTTGATTCAATTTGCATTTTTTTTGAATAAAATTCACTTGTTTTCTTTCAGTTTAGTTTCATAATCATATGATTCTTCTTGATTTATATAAACATTAAAAAGCAACAATTGTGCTTAAAAGTCACTTTTAAGCTACTTTCTCCAACATATAACTCGTGAATAAAAATGAGAAAATTAATCACATATATATGGGGCATCAGAATTATAAGTAGATACTACGATCAATACAATATCAATCATCTTTTAATTTCTGGACGACCTTAAAAATCCTTCATTAGAATATAATTTCAACTTGGGGGGGGGGGGGGAATGAACTCCTCAGATAGAGCAATACTATAGTTCAATGCACAATAATCACAAGTGAAGTTGATAGGACAATGCACAATCCAGACAGAGGGTCAAGATCAGTCGTGGAAAAAGTGGAAAACCGGGCTTACAAGGCCAGTTCAAATCCCAGGCCATGAATGGGTCATCTCGGTCTCGACAAGCAGACGTGCAAAGTCATTTTACATGCCTAATCACGAGTGAAATAATCATGACATGATAGTATTTAGTTACAAATATCGCAAAAATATTGCTCTTCAGATTATTCAAAGAAGCTCTAAGCTTGGACCCAATTCATGAGAAGGACCACCCTACATATATACAGATGCAAGATTTTTTCAATGATAAGGATTCCATTAATCTAGCAAGAACAAGGCATATATAAATTCTCAATGCTTCTTTTTTCCATGCACAGATTCCTCTACATGCTATGCTTATTGTCAGTTATACCCTTGTAAATTGAAGAATTCTCAACGAGCCTATATCTTGGGAAGTAGTTTTATTGATTCTAGAAATGATCCATACATGTAAATCAATGAAGGTAACTTGTATAAAGTGTTGGGACTCTTGACTTATTTGCACAATCATTATCAAGGTTCACTTTGAGAAATATCGAAATAGGCCCAGATTCTCAACATTCAATGTTCACAACCTATTTCCATCTTTTCATATTTTCTATGAATCAAGCGTGAAAAGAGTAGCCAGTTTTATTGTAAAAATCTTCATATCTAAGTAGTAATTACAATGTTTTGAGTTCAAATGTAAGTCTTTTCCTCGATGTAACAAAAGATTTTAAATTTTTTCTTAAATCATATCAAATCAAACAGACCAACATAACAAACACACCATTAAAGTGTTTAATCTTAGTTATTCATTGAGGAGGCTTCTTGATGAAAAATTATCATTTTGGGAGGTAGTTTTGGGATTCTAGAAAAGATCAATAGATGTAAATCAGCTTGTGTAATGGTGGAAATCACTCACATCTAGTATTCTCTTTTAGAAAAATGAAGAAGAACTGAGAACGGGGAAACTGAAAGGGTTCATGAGTCATGATCCCTTTCATGAACCCTTTCGGTGTCATCACTGTATGCATCAAGCACGAAAAAGAGTATTGCAAATTCATCTCTAACAGTTATTTAATAGCAATGTTTTGAGTCAAAATATGTCTTTTCCTAATTGTTTGTAATATTCTGAGTGGGAAATATACAGATCTTCATGTTATCTTGCAAGATTTTCGACCGACATTGGGTCAGGACCATATATAGGTTGGGGCTACTCTATTCCACTTGCTGCAATAATCTCATTTGGCATTTTCAACTTCAGCCTTTGAACAATGTTGCTTCCTAAACTTAGCTTTTTACTATGCAGATATTTAAGTTGGACCAATAAAATGTGCTCTCTTTTGGACATTCAAATATTCTTGGAGGGATTAAGCCTTAATCCTGATTATGGGATCAATGTTAGGCAAAACAAAATCAGAAAATAAACACACACAAGAATCTATAAACTAATAGTAGTTCATCCTCAATCTTAGAGCTATTCCAGTCAATATGGTACTTTTTAAATATAAAGAAGATCTCAGTCTTTGTTAGAGGGGAAAAAATTAAAAAAATAAAAGCTCCCCCTAATTCTTGAATTAACTTAACCACGTCATGTTACCGTAAAGGTTCTACTTCTAGAGAAGGACACTGAAAAGGCTAGCGATATATAGCACAACACGCTTCCTCTCCCAAATCGTTTATAGTGTAGAAGCACTAGGGCAAACACACACATGAATAAAATATTCAATAAATTGATAAACCTAAAATGCACCTAAACTCATACAATCCTGATGTTTAGTCGAAAGAATAAGTTTATAGTATGATTAGACTCCATGATGTCCAACACCAATGTATCATAGACATGAGCAACCTCGGGCCTCCAAAAAAAATAAGACCCTTTTTTCTGAAGGTAGGTCAAAATATTTTATAATATAATTTTGGATGAAGTCACTGAGAAGCCCGTAAAATAAATGATCGGCGCAACCTTAGAAATCATGAATCATACATGCAATTATTAGTAATGAAACTTTGAATGTTTTTATTTATTATAAAAAATTATTTTTCTTCATTGCAAGTAATTTTTTTTCAAAGAATATCCATATAAAATTTGGCTTAAGACTCCAAAAATCTCAGGATCGACGACCCTGATCATAGATAATAATATTGTATATATTATTTATATTTTTCCTTTTATTTATCGAAACACTTTATCTTTTTCATGATCTCTACAGAAGATTATATGCCAAGCATCACATGTAGGAAAAAATGAATCAACCAAACTAGACAAATGTAATTTCATACTGGATCCCAGCCCACAAATTTAAAAAAAAATATAATTATAATAAGATTCTACAATTGCATTTCAGTTGCCCATGACCGATTCTTTAAAATTGTTTTAGCAAGATTCAGGGTTGATCATTTTGAAGACAGCAATTTAAACAGAATTTGATAGGGTAAATACAATTCTTGATAGGAATAGAATAGATATTTTCTATACTAGGAAGGTAATAGGCTTGATATTAGGGACTTATGGGTGTCAAATGGCTCGGCCGTGTTTGGGAGAGGTCCGATGGTCATACAAGGTCCGGGGACTGAGGCAGGCCAGGCTAAGTCCAGTCTGCCAGATATTTTCTTTGCTCTGGACCCATTGGCCATGCCCGTTCCATCTTAATAAGGTCTCTCTTCTTGATTACCTTTACATGTTGCAATTATACGAGGATAAATCAACCATGTGAACAACTATGGATAAGCTGACTTTACATTCAAAACAAGGCAATCCACAACTTAAAATATGATTGATTTTGTGTTAATGATCATAGAATATACTTGTCATCTTACTGGTGTACATAAACGCAGTCAAGAAAAGGCAAAAATGTCACTTTTAGGTATGCCTAACATCTTCTAATGTTTATATGAATGAAAAAACATCATATGATTTTGACACTAAACTGTAAGAGAAAGTAAAATTTATGCAAAAAATGGAAATATAAACAACCTTATCATGAAGATGGAGATTCTTCAAAGTTGTAATATTTTTCTTTTGTCCTGCTTCGGCTGTGATTCTTGATGAGACGAATCACTAAAATTCTTCAATTTTTGCGAGTTTATAGGCCAACTGGCATGACCCCACCCCCTTAACTCCTACGGCCTATTAAAGCTCAAGCAGTTGCCACCACTTCTACGCATATCAGCTCTTCAGTTTCTCATCACTCTTCACTTGGGTGTCTTCTCAGTTGAGTCGAAGACGAATAATCCATCCTAGAATTATTTGGTCCCACATTTATACGTTCTTCCATTTTCATCCCATTTTCTAGAGTAAGCATTCAACAGTAGTGCTCCATCCAGTTACTCTATAACTTCCTAGACTTAATCTGTACAAGAAGTTAATGGCGTCTAGCTCGATGTCTTCCCGTGCCTCAGGCACTTGGACTGTCCAGGAGAACAAGGAGTTCGAGAAAGCTCTGGCCGTTTATGATACTGACACACCCGACCGTTGGGCCAAAGTTGCAAGGGCTGTCGGAGGGAAAACCCCAGAAGAGGTGAAGAGGCGTTATGAAATTCTTGTGGAAGATGTCACATACATTGAGAGTGGCCAAGTGCCCTTCCCCTACCGCAGAACTTCTCTGGCCGCCTGTAACAGGGGAGGTATACAGCATACACCACCCCCAACCCACCCCTTCGAAACACCACAGACACTTCAAAATCCATCATACAATCGTCAGTCATCATGGATTTGTTTCTATTTTAAGGCATTTTCTTCGATGATCAGTTTGGCTAAGTACCACCAATCCTCTCACTTTTCCTAATGCATGTTGGATAACATAAACCTGCATCACCATCATGGTCGGTGTATGAGAACATGCATCTACATCTCACCGAGCAAGGGCGAATCATAGGACACATGTTTAACACAATCTCAACTTGAATATTTTTCCACTCATTAGAAAATATAAGGTGTATGAGGAGAAAATAGCTTACTAATCCTTACAAAACTTTCCTACCGTATGCTCTATTTCTCAAAATAAAAATCAATTTGTATGTGCATCTTTCGTACATAGTGTTAGATGATATTGAAGACTAAAATGAATAAGTTTTAGCTTTTATTTTTCTTCTCTAACTCTTCTTTATAATTGTTCCATGCAGGATGAAGAGTCTAACGTTCCACTGATGTGCCATTACACTTGTAATGATCAACTTTACTACTGTCGTCGTATTATATTCTGGAAGCTCTTAGCTAGCAACATGAATAAAAATGCAATGTTTACTCAAAACTAGGTGATAATATGTAGTAGAAATTTTCAAATCATAGCAAATCTTGTCTCTATTTTTAAGCATTTGTATGACGATCATAATGATCAATGGAGGAAGCCAATAAGTTCCTTTCCTTCTGTTATAAATATTTTAATTAAATTAAGGTATTGTAAGAATTTGAATTTCTATGCAAATATTCTAATTCTTCATAAAATATGAAAAAATAAATAAATAAATAAAATTCTCATGTAATAAGAGAATTGGAATGATCAGAAAGTAATTAAAAAGATTTGGTCCTAATTATGAATTGAATTCTTTTTTCAGAAACTTAGAAAGTCACTAAAAAGCATTGTATCTTCAGATAAAAGATTTTTGCTCGTTCGACCGATTGCACTCAAATATGACCTAAAATTCTCCGAAAACAGATAAGGCGGTCTTGAGCTTAATTAGATATAGATTCAGGACGCTTGAAGATCATTCGGGTTGCAATCAATCAATTGAAAGAAATATTGGAGAAATATGATGAGATCATGAGTTTAGGGAGGCAAAGTTGACAATTGAAAATTTTGGGGACTAATCATAAACTTTCGAAACTTGCATCAGAACAAGACATTATGAATTGAGAATGATGAGGGGCAAACTAAAAAGAAATCAAGGAAAATGACGTATTTTACAATACTAGAAGGACGTGGAAGGAATGAAATAAGAGTTCGGAGAACGAATTGAAAGATTTGAAAGTTGAGGACAAAAAAATATTTGCAGCCGCAGCTTTGCAAACCACATCATACCCACGGCCACATTTGTTCCCCGTTTGCCGTGGGTAGACACTCGCGGTCAGTCTGGTTGGGCAGATTTTACCCTTTTTTTTTTGTTTTTAATATATTATATTACTCGTGAAAACTCTTATTTGACATTCTATATTCAATACATGATCTAAATTCATTAAAATTTCATGGACCGACTCTTGAATACCCGCTATGATAGAATATTCATGTGGGACGTTCTCAGATTTTACACGTGTGATACATGTTCCTTCTATTTCTCCAAATAACGCTCTTCGTATCGCAATGCCTATTGTGTCGGCTTGACCTTTCATAAGTGGAGGGAATACATAGAGTTCAGAGATGAAATTCCGAATGTCTTTGATGCTGAATAAATGATCGACATTTATCGAATTTGAAAAAGAGTCAGTTCGATCCTCTTATAATGATTTCTCGATTAGAGGTCTACTTCCTCTCTTCATGGAATAAATACAGGCCATTTATATGAGAACATCGAATCAGAAACTACTTAATTTTAATAAGAAAAAAAGTATCCTCTGCTTAAGAAATCTTTTTACTATTAGTTTTCGCGGAAACTTCATTGAAGGAATTGATGGTTTAACATTAATGAAATCTAAGCAACAGGGCAAGAAGTGTGTATAGTAAGGGTTGGCATACTTAGATTTATCAATGAGCAGCTACAGTCATGTAGTACTGAATAAAATAGAATTGAATTACAGCAATGAAATGTAAGAATAAGATATTAAATCAGTCAAATTCTGGATGATTGGAAAATGAAAATTTAAATCTAATCACTTTTATCTCAATTTTGGTGATGAATTCCATAAATACCTATCATAGAACAAAATTACAGCTCTAAACCTGTTCTATATTGAACATAATGAATTCCAAATAATGTTTTATATAATATCTAAGGTAAGGGCACAAAAAAAATTTCAAACTCAGAAATTTTAATGTTATCATCCTTCACCTTCAACCGAATTTCTAAGAAATAACATGAAAGAGGAATATAATATTTGATTCAACTGAAGTTCACATAAGTACAAAACCAGTAGCAGAGAAATAAAACTAAATTATGTCCAACATGAGTTCAGGACAACACTCAGCACTTTCAGATTGCAAACATGGCTTTAGTTGTTGTAATATCTCTAGATCCAAGTTCTGTAGTTTCCTCATCCAGTCTGGAAGCTATTCCCTTTTCCATATACGGGTCAATTGTTTTCTTACATTTAGCGCTTGAAAATATGAACAACGAGAAGAATAATAAACTAAAAATGACTAGAATAATAATAGAACATTTTTCTCCTTCATTAGCACCTGTTGTGAAACCATCACTACTGTCAACGTCATCTGGTTCTGTATTTTCTTCTACATCAGGCCTTTTAGAATCTATTTTGAACATCCTAGATTCAGTCCCATCTACTTCTTCATCCCCAACATCAGTACAAACTAAATTTTGGCGATTAAACTTTGAAGTTATTCAAATATGTTATTGGGTAGATGGTGGTTGATTCTCTTGGAATGCAAGTTCCACCCGCACATTACACACTTCATTTTCTGATATGATTCATTGTATGTTAGGAACATTTCTTGCTTTTGGTTAGAGAGTTGCCAGCCAATCAAGTCTATCTCTAGCTTCGTTGGAAAACATGAGTAATATACTTGTTGAGCTTGTTGAGCAAGTATAAACATATCATTTGTTTATAGTTTCTTCTTATGATTAAGCTCGACAAGACCGAATTGTCAATGGACTCCAGCTCCACCATTGATGTCAAACCAATCACACTTGAATAATGTTACCTTTTTTCCAACATCTCCTAAATAATCCAATTCCAGTATGTCGTTAACATACCATAATAGTCACACTCATAGTTATTATAAAAACTTCCTAGTACCGACACGCCACTATTCATTGTTTTTTTGTGGGAACCATAATCTACAAGTGTGTAACTTAAAATCATTAACAAAATATCCATTATAACAATTCTTCATACGAGAGGGGCCCATAGCCAAAGCCTTTTATGCGATTGTCAACTTTATTATGATCGTTCAAAATGTGAACAGAAGAAATGATATGCATTAGAACTCATTTTACAAAATACTTTGTGGGGGTAACTGAGATATTATTTGTAATACCTTAATAAAAAAAATACAAAAAAGAAAAGTCAAAGATGTCATAAATAAAAATAAAAAAATAAAAATAAAAAAAAAAAAGGAATGAGGCAGTGGAGCAAATAAAAATCCATTATCCACATTAAAACACATACAGTGAAAAAAAAAAACGTGCAGGGAGAGAAGAAGAAGAAGAAAAAAAATAGAAATTTTTTGCCAACGTGTTAGGAATTAAGTGGTCTACATTATTATGTTTGAATTCCTCAATTTTGAAAGGTAAGTAAAAAGTTACTTATTATCAAGTTATCTTTGATTTTATAATTGTTAAATTGTTAGATTAAATTCAATTTTATTGAAGGGGTTAAGTGTAATAAACTATGAAATTGAGTAAGATGAAAGAAAAGCTAGTTTTAGTTATTAAAGAGACTGTAGAAATTGTCCAAACGTGAAATGATTAAGTTTGGACATTGCCTATTTAATTATTGAAATTTCTTAAAATAATTAATTGTTGATTTAAAAATTATATCATATTTCAAGCGGCGATATTGACATCGAAACAGCTTACCAACGAGTTAATTTTTTGAACATAGTACTGTGAATGGAAAAATATAAATATTTTTAAAGTATTTATAAATTAAGTATATTGTTAAAGTATGTGCAATTATATGCAATTATGTATTTGAATTACGTGGTTATTATGGAAATCTCTTTTATTAGGATACATGTGAAATATCAAAGATTATTTATGGCATAGTTGTGACTTGGTATGTAAGACATGTGATATTGAGATTTGTTTGGTATGTGAGATATGCAATATTGAGATCGGCCAGAAAAATACCCATGATTATATACTTCCTCTAGTTCACAGAGAGGTTTTGGCCGTGTTCTATCCTACATGGAGGGTCTTGACCTAACATTGGTCTTGATCATATACATATAGTCCACAAAGAGGCCTTGGTCGTGTTTTAGAATTGATTATGAGAGGTTTTTGAGATCGACTTTCGTTCACGGAGGGGCCAAAGGTCTGTGGCGAAAGTTTTTAGCCCGAGGGGCAGATTATATATTTTAGTCAGAGAGTATATTTTTAGTGGATTGTTTAGCATGTTTGATGTTATGAGATTATAACATGGTTATCAACTGATATTCATATTATAATTTTGAGATGATATTTTATGACCTTATGTGAATATTTCACTTTTGGTTATAATTACAAGATGTTATCTTGTGAATTATTAAATGATATGAACTCCATTTTCGATAGAAATGTAAAATTGAAAAAGTATAATTATTTTCGAACTACTCCACTCACTGAGTTATCAACTCATATATTTTTCCACGATTTTTTCTACAAGTAGAAATTGATCCTTCTTAGCTGGAAGAGCCTAATGATTTCGGAATAAGAGCCACACGACATGTTGAGTGTTATAATTTATATTGATGAAGCACGAAGTAAATAATTTGGGGCCACGCATTATGTTTTATATAAATATTTGGTTTTGGCGCATTTTTTTAAATAACTCATAGTTAGCCTTGGTGATAGATTTGACATCTAGTCAGCATTTATCATCGGCGCACGTCACGTTTCGGGTCCACTAGGGTAATTCGGGACGGGTCGTGTCATTATTTACAAAAATCATTTACATATTCCATCAACCAACACACAAATTTCTTCCCTTAAACCATCAAATTGTGCATCACACATTTGGGAATACAATATTCTCATAACTCCCTACATGTGAGAAACTGTAAATGCAGATAACAAACCATAAAATTCAATATATATTAGAATTGTAATTATAACAACTTATGCCACAAAAGGATTTACTTCCTCGCAATTCTAGAACACATACATTGAACTTATTCGTCATTAATATGATATTATGACAGTGAATGCCAAAGGGTCATCTATGGTGGTAAAAATTGATAGTCTCCCTAGGGCATTAATAAGACCTCCATCATCATTCCTCACACACGATTCAATCTTGTTTGAAAATTTTAATCAAAGTACAAAGAGCAAAAAGTTGATGTTTCCTCTACCAAGTATGCCTCCACGATAGATGCCTCAACATGAGCCCAATTTTTCACCTTCTTTTTTAAGTGGTGTAGGAACTGTGATACATGAAATCAATATCATTTAGTCTTTAGAATATAAATTAGAAGCGTGTGGTACCTCTCAAAAATGATATATCCAACGATAATGCACAGGACCTCCAACCATAGTTGTTAAACCCACCCGGACATCAACCCGGTCGAGGTACCTAGTCACGGGTTAGTGGTTGAAGTGGTATGTTAGTGGTTAGACCGGTGGGTCATTATTTAAAAATTCTAAAAAGTTTTTTTTTTTAAATATGAAATTTTCTTTGAGATAAAATAAAAATTTTCAAATTATTTATCATTAATTATTTATATATTTTTAGATTATTTTGTTGAATCAATTCATTTTAATTAAAATTAGGACTATAATTTTTTAAAATATTTTTAATAAAGATACACACACACACGGCAAATAGGTAACAATAATCTATTGAGCTCTAGTGGTTAGGTATTGCCCATCTTACCATGAGGTCAAAGGTTCAAGTCTTAAATCTTTTAAAAACCAAATATTTAAGGAAAAACTTTTGAAATTCGGTCAAAGCAGTCAACAGTCCGGTTTGGAATAAAAATCAACCCGATTTGGTAAGAAAAAAGCTGATTAAATCGGTCAACCAATGAGTTAACTCGGTCAAACTCGAAGAAGTTTGACCGAGTCATTTGCATTTGTGTAAAATTATTCAACCCGGCCCGATTAAGAGCCAGAGTGATCGGTTTCCCGGTCGATCGACCGGTCTGGGCCGGGTTTGATAACTATGCCTCCAACATTTGCTTCATATGCTAAATGAATAGATAAATGCTACATTGAATCGAAAAATCGTAGTGGAAATATCTTTTCAAGCTTGCATAATGTCACAACAATGTTTTGTTCCAATTGTTCCATATCTTTTCCCTCAAAACAGTAGAGAATATTCTTAAAAATGGCTAAATTTAGTTAAAGCTTCTCAAATTGGTTCGGGCAAGTCGTTAAATGCAATCAATAGAAATATTTGCATAAAAATATGACAATCATGGCTCTTCATTCTATGGAACTCACTACCACCCTTAACACAATTTCAAATGTTTGATTCATAACCGTCAGGCATTCTTAGATTCCTAATCCAATTGCACATTTTTACATTAGTTAAGCTATAGGAGGTCTTTGACAAGAGTAGTTTTCCTCTTTCATCTTCATATGTATGAAGCTCCGAATGGTTGTAATAAAGTTCAAAATCCTTTCTAGCCTAGAAGTTATCTTTATTTTTTCCTTTTATATCCATAATTGTATTCAATACATTTTCGGATACATTATTTTCAATGTACATCACATCTGAATTATGCCTTATGAGATTTGTATTCCAGTAAGTCAACTCCTAGAAAATGCCCCTCTTTACCCAATTATGGCTATGACCGAAACCTTCGATTTCTTTTCTTTTATCGTCTCTGCCACTTGCAATGGGTGGGAGGTTCTCCACTATACTTTGCAAGTCTTCACTAGTTAGCCTATGTTGTGCCATATCCTTCTCAACTCTACCTTTATAAAATTTGTCTCTTCATTTTCAAATACATGGTCGGGTGGTAGGGATTGATAGTAACAATCATAAGAAGATTTTTTTTCCCTCTATTTTTAAGCCTGAAAGATTTAGTTTGACCCATACTGTATGGACAAAACTTTAGGTCTTGCATACTTCATCCACATAACATGCCTAATAGTCCACATCAATGTAGCTTTCAACTAAAAATTCTACTTCATTTGTATGTCAATGTTTCAATAACTTCACCCTAAAGCATTTTTAGTTCATTAATGAAAAAATGCAAATAAATATCAAGGTTTTTCCCTAGGCTCTTTGGTCCTGGGATAACCATACTCAAAAAGAAGTTATCTTGTTGTTTACACATAAATAGCGGACAATTTACAAATTAATTATTACTAGCCAACATGAGTATTGCACATTTGACATGCTAAAAGTGTTCAACCCATCCGCACATAAACCAAGGCATACAATACATAGCTTAAGAGAAAATTAAAGAAAAGTTCTATCAAAGTACTTTCATGCCTCACTGTGTATGGGATTGATATTTCAATATAAGTTAATTTAATTATTTGAGAGCCATAACATGTGCTCTGCAATATACCTAGACATATACAATCGTTCAAGCTTAGATGTTAGAGGTAGATATCACTGTACCTTCTAAAGTACCCTACGACTAGATCGAGACATCTTCTCTTTGTATCGTCGATTAAAATACATAGGACGTTGTGTCACTCTCAGTTTCTTTATAGTACAATATGCACTCATTCATACAAGCATGGATCTTCATAAAACCAAGGCCAAGACTGGATAACAAATGTAGCTTCTAACCGGTGATCCTCTAGTATAATTTCCTTAATGACAGACAACATACAATCATAACATGCTGTAGCCATATAAAATTTAGACTTTAGATTCAAAAGTTGTTCCATAGTAGAAAGGCTAGTGTGTTTACTATAATCAAGCCACATAGGTTTGTCAGCTTCTTCCAATAGTCTAAAGAAATTTATTGCATGTTGATTTGGAGCTTGTTCCTCATAAGCACAAACATTTAGATTGATGTAATTAATGTACATTTTAGGGCCAATCACATCAATCACCATTGCTTCATGACTATCACATCAATCACCATTGCTTCATGACTATCATTTGTTGTAGCTTGTGTAGTTGAGGATTCAACCAAATCTACACCATTGAAACTGAATGTTTCTCAATGTGTGTTTCATTGTGCATCGTCCCTTGTAAATCCATTTTTTGTAAAGATGAAATTTCACATCATCTCCTTTCGAAAACCTTGTGCTATAACATATAAAATATGGACATTTGATCATATCTCCAACTCTTGTTCGAGACTTGGCAAAATTCAATGAACTCTTCAGCACCTTCAATGAATCTGCCAAAAGAAATCCATCATCTTACTGATTCGACATTCAACTATGGTCCGATGCCACAACGTTCAAGAAGTCATAGATTTTACCTTCATGAATTTTTACATGGTTAGAATTTTAAACCTGCAAAATGAATCCAATTAACTCCTTTTATAGAAAAAAACAAATTTCATAATATGGATCAGTTTTAAAATAAACAAACAGTTCAGGAAGAACCAATTTTAATTCAGATTAAAAGCCAAACTACTTCAATTCATAATTTCCATTAATAAGCAACGCTCAATCCTAGTTACATTCTTAATTAAGATTAAATATTTAACAAATTTTCAAAAAATCAAGTAACACTTTTCAATCAAGAATCTCAATTATTGATTACTTAATACTTCAAGAGAGGAATGGGTTGTGTTCAAAGTTAGACCCAATTGCAATACACTAACATGATAAATAGTAAAATCGATCAGATTACCTTGAGGTTTCATATTTATTTTCATGTAATACCTTTTTCTTATCTTCAAAGGGTGATCTCGTCTATAATAAGAAGAGAGTCCAGAAGCTAATGTTGATGACAAGTTCAGAAAACAAAGGTCTCTAGATCGAATTTATGGGATAGATTGGCTGAATGTAAAAAGAGGAGATTGAAAAATACATTGATGAATTATGGGATAGAATGATAGAAACCATTGTTTCATATTTGATTTTGATTTATTTTTAATTCTAAACAATTTACTAACAAAACAAACTGTAGGAACAGTTTACAATTAAATAAATTAATTTGAATATATTACAAACAGATATTTAGTGTACTAACAACGAATAAATTTTTAGGTAAATTTTAATTAATTTTTTATTTTCTTAAATTTCACAATCGACAATTATTACCTTGCAATCTTCATTGGTAATTTTTTATAATTTTTTTAGGAAAATATACCCATGAATTAACAACAAAATCTCAACGACGTCTATATGTTATCGATAATTCCATTGCGACGGCATTTATTTTTTAGTTATAGATTTTTTATAATATTTCGTTGGTATCCGTTAGTAATAGCATGGGATGGCTTCCATTAGTAAAAACAGTCTTTAAAGCCTCCCTTTCTAGTAATGTAGGTGTAGGAGATGATGTAGGTAATGGGGATGATAGAATGGTTAAAATAGATAAATTGAGAGACTATGAGGAGGAGGAGTTAATAGCGTTTAAGACAATATCATTGGCAAGGGCGGATTTAGGTGGTGGGGAGCCCTAGATTCACCAGGGAGATTTTTTTTTATTTTTTTTTCTGATATTAGATAGAATTTTTAGATTATATATTTAATAATTCATTGACAACAAACATATTTGGTAGATCAGTTGGTTAGTCCTTTTCTTATTGAATTTGAGGTCTTGTGTTCGAAATTCTTCAAGAGCAATACTTTTTTATAATTTTTGTATTTCAACAATTTTTACCAAAGCAAAAGCAAGGAAGTTGATTCGAACCTACTACCTTCCTTAAATATATTGATCACTTTACCATTATAATACTTATTGATTTTTAGCACATAATGTAACAAAATAATATATGTTCAATTTTATTGGTTTGATGCAGGTAGAGACATCTTAATCCGTGCTTTGTCCCTCCTCTTGATTTTCTTTTTTTTTTCCCCTCTAATCAGTTGATTTGAGAGTTTGGTCAATTAATGGTGAATGAATTTGTAGAAAAATTGACATTAGTGTCATAAGAAATCTTTCAACAAAACTTATTTAATTAATAAAAGGTTCCACTTTTCGTTCACAAAAAATCGATTGCGAAAAAGTGAAATCATACAAGCGCATAAAATTGATATAAGCACATAAATAATTTTAATTTTGTTAATATAATAATGCTTGTTTAATTAACTTTAATTGTAAACTATTGGTACTTTGTTAATATATATTACCTATTTAATTGAAAATAAATTAGGGCATTTTGCATATTTTGGAACGATTTTTTATCCAAAATGAAAGTTCGTACCTAGTTCTAATTTTAGTGGTGTATCTAGTTCTAATTCCATACGATTTTTTGAAAATTATTTAATTAAATATTAATAAACAACCCCGCTATTACGGACATTGGCCGTCGATAGTAAGCTTTCAACGCTCACGGTCTACCCTAACTGAACTCGACCCTTGGATTTGCCCCTGATCATTGGTTGAGGAGGAGCTAAAAGGTTGAGTAGGTATATTTTCAGATTAATTAAGGAAAAAGTCTACATTATAAGCATCATCATCGACTGGAATGTGACAAAAGTTATCATGAGGTGAATTTGTTGAATTTGGAGAAGAAGTAGGCTGTGAATTTTGTGAAAACCATTCATCACAGTTAGGGAAAGTAGTAATTGATAAATTTATGTGGGCATCAACATATTTTTAGATGAATAAAGAAAATGATTTTCATTAAATTCTATGCGGCAAAATATATATGCAACGACTATGTTAATTAAGACAATGATTTTTTTCATATAACGGATTATATAATAAGACCACATAAGGGTTTGTTTTACGATAAAATTTATACTTTTCTATAATTTTTAAATATGGAAAACATAGGTGATTTGTTTTTGAAATCCCACATTGAGTCAAATGATGTGTGAAATCATTCAAATGAATTCGCCACCTCCGTCATTTTGGAAGATTTTGGTTTTCCTGTCAAAATGATTCTCAACAAAAACTTGAAATTCAAGGAAACAAGATCAGAATTGTTTTTTAAAGGAAATAACCAGTATAGCGAGTAAATTCATCAATAAAAATCACATAATACTGGAATTTTGGAGAAGACAATGTTGGGGTAGGCCCCCATAAGCCAGTGTGGTTTTTTTCAAGAGGAAAATTTGAAATAGTATATCGGATCTATTGAATGAAACATCTTCTAGGTTGACAATTTGTAGATGTAACATTTTTGGTCAATCTTTTTAGCAAATTATATTGTTTTCTGATGTCCTTTAGAAAATGAGATTTGGATGTTCTAAATGAGCATGCCATATTGCTGAAGAGCCTCCTTAAGTAGTGGTGAATCCAACATCAACGTTCAGCTAGGGCGGAGGTTAACTTTGATCGTTGACCGTCGACAATCAATGATCGTAAAAGCCATGTCCTGTCGATAGTCGATCGTTTATTAAAATTAGATTAAATAATATTAAAAATTATTCAATATATATATAAATGCACTAAAATCTAGAAACTATATAGATATGAAAATATAGTTCAATACAACCCAAAATGCTAAAAAAATATATAATACTACCTTACCCTGTAATTGTAAATTTAGACAACTGAATTCTACGAGGTCGCATATTTTGAAAACATTGTAATATTGTCTCATTCTCAAGTTTTATAAAATGATCTTTTTCCATGTAAACCACCAACTTGTCATTCAACAATTCGTCTCCCATTTTGTTGCACAGATCATTCTTGACTAGATTCATAGCAGAGAATACTCTTTCAACACTTGCAATTGCCACAGGTAATATCAAAACCAATGTGATCAACCTATAAACCAATGAAAAATAACAAGAACTTCCAGTTTCAACCAACTTCTGAGCTACACAAGATATGCTTTTGAGGTTGAAGAAAGCTTCATCCATTTTCACGAGCATAAAAAATTTGTCAAGTTGAGGTATAAGTAATAAAAGCTCTTCACTATTGAAATCCAAAGGATATAACTGAGCAAGTCATACAAATTTATATACATCAAAAGCTGCAAATAAATCTCTTGGACTTAAACACGAAATGCTAGTAAAAAGCTCAGTAGTAGTTTCTAGAAAACGATCATTCAACTCTTGCGAGATTGAATCTATCACATAACAATAAAAATCAACATAAAAGCGATGATAATAAGTCACTTGCTAAGTTGCACGCCTAGGTCAACCTTTCAATACTACAATATCATTCATATTGGGCATTGAAATATGTCTATCAGCACAAAACTCAATTACCTTACTCAACAAAGTATCCCAACCATTGTCTCAAATGTTCTGCAATGCGTACTTACACAACTTCAATAACCTCATAACATTCTGAATATCCTGATTCTTTTTTCTGTAAGGCTTGTGAAAGGTAGTCTGTAATTGCAAGAATTTCAAATATGAAATGGAGACTGAACACAAATTGAAATTCTTGCATAGTGTCTATCTGTCTTACTGCCATTGATTTTTGCTCTAAATTTATGCCATCTTCTGATATATTCTCAAGAACATCTATGATCACATTAAACATAGTAATGAAGCGAGTAATTGTCTTTAGATGTGAGCCCCATCTAGTTTCACCTGGGCATGCCAAACTCATTTCTTGAAATTGACCAATTCCACCAGAAAGTTCCTTAATATTAAGCCTCTTCAGAATTTCAGAATAATAACTTGTTCGAAGAGCATCTATACGTTTACATGATACACCAACCAAATTCACAATAATAGCAAGTATGTTAAATAAATCACTAAGCATAACATTCCTATGTGCCAAGAAACAACTGTCAACTGAAGCTGATGAGCAAAGCAATGAACATACAGAGCACATGGGTTCTCTCTTAAAATTAAAGCTTTTAAGCCATTTAACTCGCCTGACATATTGCTTGCTCCATCATAACCTTGACTTCTCAGGCTAGATATGCTCAACCCATGGGTAGAAAATATTGCATCAATGACATCCTTGAGTGATTGGGCACAAGTATCAGCGATGTGGGAAATGCCTAACAAACGCTCCTTCACTTGCCCACTTTTTTCAACAAACCTCAAAACAACTGCCATTTGTTCTTTTATAGAATTATCATGAGACTCATCAACCAAAATTGAAAATAAAGAATCACCCATCTCATTGATCATAGACCTTGTCATCTCTACAGCACAACAATTAACCAAATCCTTATGGATGCTTGGTGAAGTCATTTGGTTATTTTCAGAAGCATTACTAAATAGTACTTCATTAATTTTCTTATGACGAGCTGCATACCAATTTAATAGCTCAATTAGATTTCTTTTATTAAGAGACTCTTTCGATTCATCGTGACCACGAGATGGCAATCCTTGCATCAAGAGGGATCTAGTACAGCTAGCACCGCAGTCAACCTTGTCCTATAAATTTTTTGTTGACCACTATTTTGGCTAGAAATAATATAGGAGATACTTTGCTTTTGATTCATCAAATTGGTACACTTTGCGAAAGCTTGATTATGAGCACCATCAACGATCCCGACATGATCTTTCAATGTATTATTGTGCTTCGAATCCCTAAAGTCGGTCTTAGTGAATATATGTCCACCCCCTTGGCCCCCTCTATCAGGTTTGAACAAGTAGCAATGCAAACAATAAGCCGCATCATTTTCTATACTGTACTCCAACCAATAAAATTCAAAAAACCTTTCTTTTTGAAAACACCTATTATCATTTCCTATCCGTCTTTTTGGAAAGTCATGTCCATGGGGTTGACAATGACCTTTTTCCAAATATGGCATCCTAACATCATCTCTGATATTAGGATCATATGACTCGATAAGGGGGCATTTTCTTGGATCAGATACAGGATCATCCACATTGAATTGAGCCTGAGACTTCTTTGTACTATTTAACAACTCAAGTGCTCGGCTAGAAGCAGCAGCGAAGCTAGAAGCACAACTAGAACTAGGTATAGACTTTCGTTTCTGTTGAAAAAATCGTTCCATAATCTGCAAAATGCCCCAATTTAATTTTCAATTACAATTGATTAAAAAATCAACAATTTAACAAAAAAATTCCCAAGAGTTAGAGAGCAGTGTATTAGAAAAAAATCAACAATTCAACAAAAAAATCCCCAAAAGTTAGAGAGCAGTGTATTAGAAAAATCGAACACTAAAAAATTAGTCAAAGTTGCTACGTCTCTAGTTGGTAGGTTGGCCATTTATGTCAATTTGAATACTCAAACATGTCAAAAGCAAATAAATGCTTGAAGTATTAGAAACAACAAAATTATTATTTATTAGATACGACACAAATGAAATACTACCAATTTTTTGCCCATCTTAATACTAGTTAGTGAAATTCTGTAAAATAGTCCAAATTCGATTTGTAAAAGCAAACCAAAACCACTGCTATTCAACTGAGGTCTGAGAATATATATTATAGAATATAGACTACGAAAATTCAATAATTAACAAAAGATTTTTCAACCAAACTCGGTCTCAATTAGAAACCTAACAAAGAGATGATTTCACATTTTCACTAATTCTTAACAAAATATAAGCAATTGCAAGTTCATCCACTTTTTTATCAAAAGATTTTCTCAATTCAATGGCGGATCAAAAAATGCAAGAGCACCAGACTTCAGTTACACGAGAAGTCGAGAAGAACTTAGGGAAGAAGTACTCACAAAGGGTTTGCTAATTTGATGCGAACCTCGTAGCAGCGTTGACTACGAAACTCACGACTAGATTGTTCCAAAACCTCAGAAAAGCTAAATAAAAGGTTTGGAGATTGAACCTTAAATTAATGAAACAACAAACCCAGCAAGAATGTTGCTTGAAGGACCTCTTGATTACACAATCCAATACCCGCACTCGATTTGTAGAACACCAAAAGAATAATTCTTGATAAGTTGAAAGAGTTCAATTAAGAACAAGGAATGAAAGCAATCAGTCTTTCAATTAATTCGCAAAATAATGTCTGGCCCCTTACATGGAAGAAATAAGAATAGAACTCTAAAATCCTAGAAAATATGGAAAAGATTCGTTAAATATCATAAGAATTTGACTAATAATAAAATTCTAACAACTATGGGAAAAAAAAAGCGAAAAAGGAAAATTCGCCTATCGCCTAAGCCTATGCGACAGCATGGTTCTAGGACTTGCGGTCGCATGGTTCATTCAACCTCGCCTCTGGAGTCCCCTGTCGAGGTGTATATGATCGCATGCTTCACAATGCTATTCGAAGCATCGCATTGCGATTCGGCCTGAACTTCGTCCACTAATATCTTATTGATCCAATTCACTTCGGCTCTCGACCCAAACATGAAAGTTGCCTCATTTTGCATCTCGAACATCATCCCATTAAGGGTTTCTTGAACGAGCAATCTCATCGCTTGTTTCACTTACTTTGCCCTTGTTTGCGTCATCGGTCCGCCTTCGATTTTCAACGGGTCTCGTCTCGAACTTGCCGTCTTCAAGTTTGATTGTTGGATCACATCATCACCTTTCTCTTCAAAAGGATTCATCCTCAAATCTGCACCTACATCAAAGAGAGAGAGAGAGAGAGAGAGAGATATCAGACATGTTAAAAGTTGTTGAAACATTATACTCACTTGGTAGGTCCAACTTATATGCATTATCGTTGATCCTTTCAATGACTTGAAATGGACCATCCTCCCATGGTTGCAACTTTGACTTCCTTTGTTCTGGGAAGCGTTCTTTTCTAAAATGCACCCAAACCTAATCTCTTGGTTTGAATGTCATACGCTTTCTACCCTTGTTTGTCTACGATGCAATGAGCCTGTTTTTGTTTTCAATTTGCAATTTTACCTTTTCATGTAGTGATTTTACCAATTTTGCTTTTCTTTTTCCAACTAAACTTCTACTTTGTAGGTAACGAAATTAAATCCAAAGGGGTTAGTGGATTAAAACCATAAACAACTTCAAAAGGTGAAAATGAAGTAGTAGAATGAACAGCACGATTATAAGCAAACTCGACGAACGGTAAACACTCTTCCCAATTTTTCAAGTTCTTATTAATCACTATGTGCAAGAGTTGAGTCATAGTCCCATTGAATACCTCGGTTTGTCCATCGGTTTGTGGGTGACAAGTTGTAGAAAATAGCAATTTTGTTCCTAACCCCACAAAACTCGTCAAAAATGACTCAAAAACTTCACATCCCTATCTGGCACTATACTCTTTGGAACCCCATGCAAATGCACAACCTCTTTAAAGAACAAATCAACTATATGCGTGGCATCATTGGTTTTGTGACATGGTATAAAGTGCTCCGTTTTACTAAACCTATCTACCACCACAAAAATTGAATCCCGTCCTTTCTTAGTTCTAGGTAAATCTAAAACAAAATCCATTGAAATATCAACACATGGTTCATTAGGTGTAGGTAATGGTGTGTATAATCATTGAGGTAAATACATAGACTACAAATTCTCCCAACATCAACTTCCATCTTAGACCAATAGAAATGCTCCCTTAACATCTCCAAAGTCTTCTATATCTCAAAATGTCCCATCAGTCCACCACTATTTTCCCAAAAGAAATAACCCTCATGCCTAAAGAACTTATCAATAGCCCCCTTTTCACAAGATTTATAAATATCCGAAAAATCTAAGTCAATTTCATACACACTCTTAATATGTTCAAAACCAAGCATCTAGCACTTAAAAAAGTTATCAAGGCATACCTTCGAGATAACGCATCTGCCACTACGTTTTCTTTACCTTGCTTGTACTTGATGACGTAGGGAAATGTCTCAATGAACTCCATCCATCTAGCGTGCCTTTTGTTCAACTTTCCTTGACCCCGCAAGTGCTTCAATGATTTATGATCGGTGTGAACAACCAACTCCTTTAGCCACAAGTAGTGCTATCATATCTCCAATGCCCGGACAAGTGAGTACAACTCTTTGTCATATGTTGGGTAATTCAATGCAGCTCCACTAAGCTTTTCACTGAAATAGGCTATCAGTCTCATTTCCTCATTAAAACTACTCCAATACCTATTCTTAAAACATCACACTCAATCTCGAAAGTTTTGTTAAAGTCAAGTAATGCTAAAATAGGTGTTTTACACAACCTATCCTTAATGGTACTAAATGCATGCTCATGTTCACCACCCCAATGAAAATCCATACTCTTCTTAGCAACTTCAGTGAGAGGTGCAGTGATTGTGCTAAAATCCTTTACAAACCGCCTATAAATATTAGTCAAACCATGGAAACTCCTAACCTCAGTTATAGTTTTAGGTGTAGGCCAATCTTTAATAGCTTTTATCTTTTCTTCCTCTACTTCTACCCCGTTAGCACTGGCCACAAAACCTAGAAAGACAACTTTTTCCATACAAAACGTGCATTTTTTGAAATTAGCATACAGTTGTACTTTCCTTAACACTACAAGCACACATCTCAAATGTTCCACATGCTCATTGAGATTTTTGCTATAGATTAAAATGTCATCAAAGTATACTACAACAAATTTTCCAATGAAAGCACGTAAAACATGATTCATTAAACGCATAAAAGTACTCGGTGCATTAGTGAGTCCAAATGGCATAACCAACCATTCATACAAGTCATATTTAGTTTTAAATGCAATTTTCCACTCATCACCCTCCCTCATGCGAATTTGATAGTACCTACTCTTAAGATCAATTTTGCTAAAAATACATGCACCATGCACCATGCAATTCATCCAACATATCATCTAACATAGGAATTAGGTGACGATACTTTACCGTTACATTATTGATGACTCTGCAATCTATGCACATTATCCAAGATCCATGCTTCTTGGGCACAAGCAATACTAGTACTGTACATGGACTCATGCTCTCCTTTACATAGCCCTTGCTCATCAACTCCTCTTCCTGCCTCTGAAGTTCCTTTGTCTCCTCGGGATTGTTTCGGCAAGCTGGTCGATTTGGAATGACAGCTCCAGGTATAAAGTCAATCTGGTGTTCAATGCCTCGAATGGGTGGTGGCCCACTAGGCATGTCCTCCGAAAATGAATCTTTGAATTCCTGAAATAAAGATTTAGCCAAACTAGGGAGGGGTGTGTTAGTTTCCTCAAAATTAAGGAGTGTTTCTTTATACAACAACAAAATCATTTCATTTCTTGCAACCACGGCTCTCTTCAAATAACTCCCTTTTACAAAGAAATTCGCTCGTAACTTCTCTTTTCTCTCGGAAGACTCTCTTTATTTTTTCTCTTGTGGCTCCTCTCTCTTTTTCTCTCTAGTAGCCACCTCACTATTTTCGCTCTTACTCACTATCTCACTGTTTTCTCTCTTACTCACAACCTCACTGTTGTCTCTCCTTTTCTCTAACTCTTTTACTCTTCTCTCTTCCTCATTCCTCAACTTGACTTGATCCTCATATACTTGTGTTTGTGTTAATGGCACAAGAGTAATGATCCTTCCATCCTTAATGAAACTGTAACGATTCTTGTACTCATCATGCATAGCTTTCCTATCATATTGCCAAGGTCTTCCCAACAAAATATGTTCCGCTTGCATTGGTACTACATCACACACTACCTTATCCGATAACTTCCAATTGAGAGATTAATTCACACTCTTCTATTAACCTAACTTCTCCACTTTCATTTAACCATTGCAATTTATATGGCCTAAGGTGTCTCAACAGTGTTAAATTTAATTTCTCTACAAGTGCTACGCTAGCAACATTTGTACAACTACCACCATCAATGATTACACTACATACCGTATTGTTGATGTGGCATCTGTTCTAAGTCATCCGTCTTGATGTGAGCAGTAAGAGCTCCCTTGCAAGTAGAATATCACCAATAGCATCTTCAATCTTTTCTTCTTCACTAACCTCTTCCAATGCTGGCATGTCATCATATTCACCTTCACTTTCACTCACCATCTCTCGTTGTCTATCAACACCATTGCCCTTTTGTTTGGGCATTGAGATGCGATGTGCCCCGACCCCAAGCAACTAAAACATTTGATGTCTTGACTCCTTGATGGTTGTGACTCCGATTTTGGTATTATTTTGCTAGCACCTTCATCTTTTCCCTTCTGCCAATCATTCCTACCTTTAGGTACAGCTCCATTTCGTTTGTTGTTGTTATCCCACCTCGGTTTCCAAGATGAATTAGAGCCCAAAGTACCCATTTGTGGTCTAGTTGTTCCCTTCCTCTTCAATTGCCTCTTCACCTTCATGGCTACATGCAATATATCTTCTAACTCCACATAATGTTGCAACGCCACTACATTAGCAATTTCTCAATTTAACCCGTTTAAGAACCGTGTTATGGTAGCTTTCCGATCCTCAACCACATTTGCCCTAATCATGAGTATCTCCATCTCCTTGTGATAATCCTCCACACTCTTCGACCCTTGATGCAAACTTTGCAATTTCTAATGATCTCCCTATAATAGTGGCTAGGGACAAACCATTTTCTCATCAAAGTCTTCAATTCCTTCCAAGTACTAATCAGTCTTTTCTCACACCTACGTTGTGAAGTAACCACCTGATCCCACCAAGTTATTGCATAATCAATGAATTCTAATACTGCCAACTTCACCTTCTTCTCCTCCGAGTAGCAAAAATCAACTCAACCTTTCTCTTCCACTCCAAATATGCCTCCGGATCATTTCTCCCTTTGAATTGTGGAATGGACATCTTGATATTACCCATGTTTCCATCCATCCCATCCCCATGATTATTCCTACGCCGTCTTTCTAACCTATCACCTTTATTCCTCATTCGCCCCAAATCAACATCATTAGTCTCATACTCATCCATATCACTATCATACTCGTCACGCCTTACCCTCCTAGGTTCTCGCCTACCCAATCCCCCTAACATTTGACACCTCCACTGGCTGTCCCCTGCTAAGATTAGCCACCGATGTATCCAACCTAGTCATCCAAGCCTCCTGCTTTATTCTCCAAACTTCCTATTGATCCAACCAATCCCTCACAACTACAAATGCACTCTCAAATCATTGCATCAAATCATCTGTTGCACTGTTATGATTGTCGTGTCGGCTTGAATTGGAATCTTCTCATTCAGACATCCTAAACTAAATTTTTTTTATCTGCCTCGCCAGTAATCACTCAAAAATCACACAATATGGCTTTTACCCTCTAATAAGCTCACCACTCTGTCTTTTACCGCTCGATGCTTTCTTCCAAGCTCTTCAAAGAACACAATGAACTCAAAAAAATTTTAAACCCGTGGAATTCTTACCCGAATGTGAACCAAGAATTGTGAAACAAAAAGGGACTCAAAGAAAAATTGATGGAATTGACTCAAACTTGACTGACTAAGGAAAAACTAATGTGACTCGAAAGGAATTTTAAAAGGAAAAATTTGTTGGTAGTAAAGTGCCAATGAAAAGAACAATAACGAAAAAAAATCTTTTTTTTACTATATGGAATGAACAGTAACCGTGAGCAGTAATTTTTTTTGTCGACCCTTTTTTTTGGACGTGAACAGTAACTGGCTCCCTTTTTTTAATTAGAACAATGAATTAAACTACCAACAATTTAACAATGACTCAAACGAAGAAAAAAGATAAGATGAACAAAAAAAATGAGAACTAGGACTCAAATTAACAAGAATCAAAGAACGAAGAAAGAAAATTAAAAAAAAAACACGGAAAACTAGAAAACTAGACTCAACGAAAAAAACAAAAAGATATAACCTATTAATTGGAGTATGGGCTCTGATACCAACTGATGCGAACCCCGTAGCAGCGTTGACTACGAAACCCACAACTAGATTATTCCAAAGCCCAGAAAAGCCAAATAAAAGGTTTAGAGATTGAACCTTAAATTAATAAACCAACAAACCCAGCACGAACGTTGCTTGAAGAACCCCTTGATTACACAATCCAAGACCCGCACTCGATTTGTAGAACACCACAAGAATAATTCTTGATAAGTTCAGAGAGTTCAATTAAGAACAAGAAATGAAAGCAATCAGCCTTTCAATTAATTCGCAAAATAAAGTCTGGTCCTTTACATGGAATAAATAAACTTATATTTATACTAATCCTAGAATATAAGTTATAAAAGGAATAGAAATCTAAAATCCTAGAAAATATGGAAAAGATTAGTCACATATCATAAGAATTTGACTAAGAACTAAATTCTAACAATTATGGCAAAAAAAACACGAAAAAGGAAAATTTGCGTGTCGCCTAAGCCTGTGCGACCACATGGTTCTAGGACTTGCGGTCGCATGGTTCATTCAGCCACGCCTCTGGAGTCCCCTGTCAAGGTGCATGCGACCACATGCTTCACAATGCTAAGCGGTCGCATGGCATTGTGATTCGACCTGAACTTCGTCCACTAATATCTTATTGATCTAATTCACTTCGGCTCTCAACCCCAACATGAATGTTGCCTCGTTTTGCATTCCGAACATCGTCCCATCAATGATTTCTTGAATGAGCAATTCTGTTGCTTGTTTCACTTACTTTGCTCTTGATCGTGTCATCGGTCTACCTTCAATTTTCAACGGGTCTCGTCTGGAACTTGCCGTCTTCAAGCTTGATTCTTGGATCACATCAAATTGCTCTTGCCTCTTCTCTAATCTCTCTGGGCTCTGGGCCTACTGATTTTGAGGGAAGGAAATCGAAAGTGGGACTGATTCGAGAAACGAAAGCTTGCTACTAGCTGCCTGTTGGAGTGCTGATCGCTGGTCCTCTCACCTCTGCCGTCTGCGATCTGCGATCTGCCCTTTGCTGGCGGTAGTGGACTAATTTTTAGGGAATAATCTAGTTACGTGTTATATAGAGAATGCTCATTTGGGCTTTTTTTAATTTGGGCCTGATTTTATAAATAAAAAAATAGAGGCCCAACACAAAATCTAAAATTTGAAACTGCTGACCCAACAACCAAGTAGCCAACAACCAACTAAATCTGAAAACAAACCACTCTTGACGGTCGGCGATTCCGGCAAAGCCAGCTAGGGTGGCCGCCCTAGCAGGCCAATAGCTACATCCACTATTGTCCTTAATATTGGACTGTAACTAAGGTTTCGTGTTGTCCTACCTCAGCATATAGCTTTCCCTGTCTATGACTCCTGGCCATGATTTGTTGTGACCCTTAATAACGAAACCAACAAAGTTAAATTCAAAGGTACAAGAGTTATCATCAATAAGTTGGCACATAGATATCAAAATCTTTTTAAGCTTTGGCATTATTAGAACATTATTTAAAGAAAGTTTACCTTGAGATGTATTGATTGAGGAATTACACAAAGGGGAAATGGGTAAGGCTTGCCCATTATTGACAAAAATAGAATCATGTTCAAGATAAGGTGTTTAAAGTTTTAGTTTACCTCCTTGTTTTGTAGTGTGAGCTGTCGCACCAGAATCAACATAAAAAGTTCGAGTCTTACGTCATTTTTTTCAAATTCTTCGCAATCAAGGCCTTTTGATTGTTCTTGTTGTAGATTGACCTAAATTCTAGTGGATATTGGAGTTTTGGTTGAATTGGACTTGAAGAGAACAAAGTTATGGATTTGGAAAAAAAATGATGCCGCATTATCACTAAAGGGCTCGAGCAACGGCTACATATTTTCTCTCAAAACTTGTCGCTCGAGCAGTGGAGCTTCCGCTTGCCTATCACTAGCTTGTTGCTCGAGCGACAAGGTGCCAAGCTCATTTCATATTTTACACATTTTTTTTGAATTTCTGTTCATCTACAACTTGATTTTATATATATAAATCTTGTGTATAATGAAATTCTCTTCCATTTGCTTGTGGTTTTTCCCCAACTTAGGTTTCCACATAAATCTTGGTGTTCTTACTGTATCCCTATTTATTTCATTATTATCATAATCTTGCGCTCAGTTCATAACAGTTCTCATTGTAAGTGTAGTTATTCGTGTGAAACCCCGCAAGCGTACGGGTTCGTTGACAAGTAATAATTGTGATGAGTAAAGTATCGTCCCACAGGGAATAATGATTAATTCTAGGATATTTGATAAATTTGAATTCGTGTTTGTGACTAAAACTATCGAATGAATAGTTAACGGATTTTTAAAACTAAAATTTATAAAAGTAATGGAGGTTGATTTAAAACTCGAATATGCGAATGTATTGGATTTCAGACGCCATTGAGTAACGCTTAGTTCTAATTCTCAACTAGTGTCAATTATCTCAATTTATGCAATTGCGACGATCGATAATTCCACAATTATTTATTATTCTTTTCCAAGATATAATAAACCTATGTTTACCACGAGACGATCCTATTCCTAGTTCGAATTCATATGGCAAACATGCATTGACATTTAGGATTATCATATAAGATCGCACACGCCACAAATATTATTCCTAATATTTATTGCCCATGTGTCCCAATAATAGTGTTCTACTTATCGTGAGTTTTCCAACACTACGAATAAGCAACTTATTATCCTAATGGTGCGCAAACATTAGAACAATCTAATT
>NC_036251.1:9587219-9658167 GCF_002742605.1 Olea europaea var. sylvestris
GAAAGGGTGCATGGTTTGGCCTCAACCATTTCGTCCACACCCTTTCATGGTCTATAAATAGGACCTTTTGGGTGTCCTATTCCACACAGTTTGATATGCAAAAAGGTCTCTCATCCTCTCTTCTATCCAAAATCAAAATCATTTCATTTATTTTGATTTTCTTTCATTTCATCCTTGGAGTACATAAGCGTCATACCAATAATAGAATTTTTAGGAAAGGTGATTTGTTCCACCACATGTTTGGCAATTTTTTGCATTTGAATGTGGCTTGACTGACTGCTGGATCCAATTGTTGTTGATATTGAACATTGGTTGAGGAGGAAAAGTTTTGGATTGATTATAATCACTATTACTATTCTAACGTAAAAATTCCTGCCTCATCCTCTATAATTTTTTCCTCTTCCTTTTTGACTGAAGCAGACATGATAATGATCTTGCATTTCTTCAGCAATGTAAACCTGCTCAAAATTTTTGACATAATAAATCGAGTAAATGAAGGATATGGTGGTTTTGACAAATAAGCGATTCAAAACTTCTTGTATTTGTTTCCAAGGCCTTTTGAGACTTGAAAAACATTGTCTACGTCCCAAAGTGGCTCAATGGCAGCGAGATTGTCACAGATTTCTTTGAACCTCCTGAGATAATCATAAAGCGAGAGATTTTCTTTGAACTAAACGTTGATTGAACTTGTGTTTAGCATGTCTCATCGTTCGTCCGTCCATGTACGAGAGATGTAGAAGTAGTTCCCTTATGCCGACCATGATAGTGATGCATGTGTAAGTTCTTCAACGTGCATTGCAGAACTAAGAGGAATGATGTCATTGATGAGACTCAGCCAAACTTAAGATGTAAGCAATACAAAACAAGAAAGCGAAGCGTAAAATAGAGGGCGACTCATGATGACTATTTACTCTTCACTATTAAGAGTGCCATGATCGTTATGTGAAGAGTTTTTAAGTGCAATATGTTTTGATCGTCATAGAATATTTAATATCTTCCACAAGAATTTCATAATGCCTCTTTGCTTCTTCTGGAGTTTTTCCCCGACAGCCCTAGCAACTTTGGCCCAACGGTCAGGCGTGTCAGTGTCATACGCGGCTAGGGCTTTCTCAAAGGCCTTGTTCTGCTGAGCAGTCCAAGTTCCACAAGATGATATCAAGCTAGATGCCATTAATTTCTTGCGAGATTAAGATTTTATTAACAAATCAAGTTAGGAAAGGAAAGTTTTACACTAGGGGAATTAAACAATAGATTGTTCTACAGAAAATGTGAGGAAATGGAACGATGTATATATATATGAGAAAGAAGTAATTTTAAGAGGGATTATTTGTCTTAGACTCGAGAAAGAAGACTGAATTCAAGACTTACGAGAAACTAATCAAGAGTTGATATGTCCAGAAGAGGTGACAACTGCTTGATCTTTATAAGCTCCAGGAACTGAGAGTGGTGTGGGGTGGTCATGCCAAAAGTGGCAAAAATTGAAGAATTTTAGTGATTAGAATGTTGAAGAATCTCCATCTTCATGAAAAGGTTGTCTCACTTTCCATTTTTATGAATAAAAATCACTTGTTTTCTTACAGTTTAGTGTCATAATCATATGATTCTACTTGATTTATATAAACATTAGAAAGCAACAATTTCTCCAAAATATATCTCATGCGAGTAAAAATGAGAAAAATAATTACAAGTATACAGGACACTAGAATTATAATTAGATACTATGATAAATACAAAATCAATCCTCTTTCAAGTTCTGGACTACCTTAAATCCTTTGTTAGAATATAATTTCAACTAGAGGGAAAAAACTCCTCAGGTAGAGCAATACTATAGTTCAATGCACAATAATCACAAGCCACGATTGTAGGACAATGTACAATCCAGCCACAGGATCGAGATAAGTCACAAGAAAAGGTGGAAAACTGGGCTTAGCCAGGCCAGTTCAAATCCCTGGCCATGCAAGGGTCATCTCAGGTTCTATGTAAGCAACGTGCCAAGTCATTTTCAAGGCTAATCACGTTTGAGATAATCATGATGTGATAGTATTTAGTTACGAATAACATAAAATAATTGATATCCTTAGGTCATTCAAAAGAAGCTCTAAGCTTGGACCACCCTACATATATGCAGGATTTTACTCAGTGATAATTATTCCAAAAATCTAGCAAGAACGAGGCATATATAAATTCTCAGTGCTTTTTATTTTTCTACGTACAGATTCCTCAACATGCTGCAATGTAACTTTCAACTAATCATTGGATTGGAACCCCATTAGCCTGTGGCCCTCCGAATACATATCATTTCACAACTTGTATTAAACGGTCCACACTGCCTTTCCATTTCCTCAGATTTTTATGCAACAAGTACCAAAAAAATTAGCAACTTCTCTAGCCCATAATAGAAATGTTTTGATCCGAATTACAAGCCATTTCCTCAAAATATGATTGGTGTGCAGTGGTTGACTGCATGGCGCCAAGATTTTAACTTCTACAATAGGTCATTGCTATGATTATTATAAGTTATGCCCTTGTGATGAAGACTTCTCAATGAGCCAATTATATCTTGGGAAGTAGTTTTATTGATTCTAGAAATTACCCGTGCATGTAAATCAATGAAGGCAACTTGTATAAAGTGCTGGGAATCTGGACTTATTTGTACACTTGTTATCAAGGTTCACTTTGAGAAATATCAAAATAGGCCCAGATTCTCAACATCCAAGACTCACAATCTATTTCCATATTTACCATTTTCTATGAATCAAGTGTGAAAAGAGTAGCAACTTTTATTGCAAGAATCTTCATATCTAAGTAGTATTAACAATGTTTTGAGTTCAAATATAAGTCTGTTCCTTGAGGTAACTTTCGTACGCAATACTGAAGGATACTACGAAAGATCCTAACTTTCTTTTCTTCAGTGATGTCAAATCAAACTGACTAACATAATGAACACACCATTACAGTGTTTGATCTTAGTTATTCATTGAGGAGGCTTCTTGATGAAAATTATCATTTTGGGAAGTAGTTTTGGGATTCTAGGAAAGATCAATAGATGTAAATCAGCACAACTTGTATAATGTTGGAAATCACTCACATCTAGTATCTTCTTTTAGAAAAATCAAGAAGAACTGAGAACAGAAGATGAGAACCGGAAAGGGTTCATGATCCCTTTCGGTGTCATCATTCTATGCATCAAGCCCAAAAAAGAGTATTGCAAGTATCTTCATCTTTAACAGTTATTAATAGCAATGTTTTGAGTCAAATATGTCTTTTCCTAATTGTTTGTATTATTCTGGCTGGGAAATTACAGATCTTCATGTTATCTTGCAAGATTTTCGACCGACATTGAGTTAGGACCATATGTAGGTTGGGGCTACTTTATTCCACTTGCTGCAATAATCTCTTTTGGCATTTACAACTTCAACCTTTGAACAATGTTGCTTCCTAAACTTAGCTTTTTACTATGCAGATATTTATATTGGACCAATAAAATGCTCTCTTTTGGACATTCAAATAGTCCTTTCTTGGAGGGATTACGACTTAATCCTGATTACAGGATCATTCTTAAGTAAAACGTAATAAGAAAATAAACACACACAAGAATCTATAAATTTATTTTAGTTCATTCCCAATCTTAGAGTTATTTCGCTCAGTATTGTACTTTTTAAATATAAAGCAGATCTCAGTCTGTCACAATAGAAAAAGGAAAAAAACTCCCCTAAATCTTGAATTAACTTAACCATGTCATGTTACCTTAGAGGTCCTACTTCTAGGGAAGGACAATGAAAAGGCTAGAGCCTTCCATATAGCACTAAATGTGCCCTCTCCTTGTACAAATGTAAAAATATTAGAGCAAACATACACATGAATAAAATACTCGATATATTTATAAACCCAAAATGCACCTAAACTCATACTACGTCGATGTGTAGTCAAGGGGAATAAGTTTATAGTATGATTAGACTCCAGGCGCAGTCCAACACCTCTGTATCATAGACATGGGAGGTCTTGCGCTCATGAGGGCCCCAAAAAATAAGGCCTAATTTTTTGCTAGAAGGTATTAGGCCCAAATATTTTATAATTTTGGATGAAGTCATTAATTAGCCCAAAAAAGAAGAAATAATGTTATTCATCATCATGATATTGAACACCTAGGTAACAATTACATGACATTAAATGATAAACTCATTTAAATACAAAGTCACATAACTCATTTAATTGAAACTATAAAGTGTTGACACTTAAATTGGTGCTATAACACCACTAGTGTTAGATAGCATTATTCTAAATTAAGTTATCGGCTCAGCCTTAAAAAATCACAAATCATACATGCAACTATCATTAATGAAACTTCGAATGTTTTTATTTATTATAAAAAAATTATTTTTAATCATTGCAAGTAATTTTTTTCAACTATTTATAGAAAACCCATACAAAGTTTGGCATAGACTCCAAAAATCGCAAGATCTCACCCCAGATCATATATAATATTGTAAATACAATTTATATTTTCCTTTTGTTTGTCAAATTTTCCGGGGATTAAAAGTAGGGGTGTGTGGGGTGGATTGGCATAGTTTGGAGAAACACTTTAATTCCAAGATCTTTATAGAAGATTATATGCCAAGCATCGAATGTAGGAAAGAATGAATCAACCAAACTAGACAAATGTAATTTCATATTGGTTACTAGCCCACAACCACAACAACAACAACAATAGCAATAACAACAACAATAATAATTGTAAGATTCTGCAATTGAATTTCAGTTGCCCATGACTCATTCTTTAAAATTGTTTTAGCAGGAACTTCATGGTGGATCATGTTGAAGACAGCAATTTAAACAGAATTTGATAGGGCAAATACAATTCTTGATAGGAATGGTATAGATATTTTCTATACTAGGATGGTAATAGCCTTGATACTAGGGACTTATGGATGTTGAATGGCGGCCTGGCAGTGTTTGGGGAGAGATCTGATGGCCATACACGGTCGGGGGATTAAGGCAGGCCAGGCTAGCCCAGTCGGCCCCATATTTCGTTGCCCTGGACCCACAGGCCTGGCCCGTGCTTGGCCATGCCCATTCCATCTGTATAAGATCTCTCTTCTTGATTATCTTTATATACTCCAATTATACGAGCATCAATATATCTTGTGATTGTAGTCTATAGTACTATAGTTTTGCTCTATTTGAGGAGACTTTTTCTTTGAAGCAGTACGCGTGTACCTGGAGGAACTAAATCACTGGTTTTAACTAATTAAGAAAGGATTAAGCAGTCCCAATAAATCAACCATGTGAACAACTATGAATATGCTGACTTCTCGTTCTAAATACGATAATTCACAACTTAAAATAAGATTGATTTTGTGTTAATGATTATAGAATATACTTGCATCTCTGGATGACATATACTTGGTATACATACATGCAGTCGAGAAAAGCAGTAAAAAAGTCATTTTTAAGCATGCCTTACATCTTCTGATGTTTATACAAATGAAAAAACATCATATGATTTTACGCTAAACTATAAGAGAAAGTGAAATTTATACAAAAAAAATGGACATATAAACAACCTTTTCATGAAGATGGAGATTCTTCAAAGTTATATTGTTCTTTTGTCCTGCTCAGTAGTGGTTCTTGATGAGACAAATTACTAAAATTCTTCAATTTTTGCAAGTTTATAGGCCAACTGGCATGACCCCACCCCCTCAATTCCTAAAGCCTATAAAAGCTCAAGCAGTTACCACCACTTCTACGCATATCAGCTCTTCATTTTCTCATCACTCTTCGCTAAGCTGTCTTCTCTGTTGAGTTGAAGAAGAATAATCCATCCTAGAATATTTGTTCCCTCATTTATACGTTCTTCCATTTCATCCCATTTTCTAGAGTAGATATTCAATAGTAGTGTTCCATCCAGTTACTCTATAACTTCCTAGACCTAATCTGTACAAGAAATTAATGGCTTCTAGCTCTATGTCCTCCCATGGCTCAGGCACTTGGACTGCCGAGGAGAACAAGGAGTTTGAGAAAGCTCTGGCCGTTTATGATACTGACACACCTGACCGTTGGGCCAAAGTTGCAAGGGCTGTCGGAGGGAAAACCCCAGAAGAGGTGAAGAGGCATTATGAAATTCTTATGGAAGATGTCAAATACATTGAGAGTGGCCAAGTGCCATATCCCTACAGCAGAACCTCTCGGGCCGCCTGTAACAAAGGAGGTATACAGTGTACACTGCCCCAACCCACCCGATCAAAACACCACGAACACTTAAGAATCCATTGTATAATCATTATTCATCACGAACTGGTTTCTATTTGAAGTCATTTTCTACCATGCTAAATTTGGCCAATTGCCGTCAGTCCTCTTATTTTTCCTAATGCATGTTGAATAACATAAACACGCATCTACATCTTTCCAAGGGCGAGTCATAGGACACATATTTAACAAGTGCTCGACTTGTATATTTTACCACTCATTAGAAAATATAAAGTGCACGAGGACTGATCCCTACAAAACTGTCCTACCATATGCTCTAGTTCTCAAAATAAAAATCGAACTCTAAGTGCATGTTTGATACATAGTGTTAGACGATATTGAACTCCAAAATGAATAAGATTTTAGTTTTTGTTTTTCTTCCCTAACGCATCTTGGTTATTTTTCCATGCAGGATGAAGAATCTAAAGTTTCAGTTAAGTGTCATTACGCTCGTAATGATCAACTTTTCAGCAGTCCTATTATATTCCAGAAGCTCTTAGCAATATGAATAAAAATATGCAGTAATAATTTAAGGATCATAGCTACTCTAGTCTTTTTTTAAGCATATGTATGATGATCATAATGATCAATGGAGGAAGCCTATAAGTGCTTCTCTTCTGTAATAAATATTTTAATTAAATCGAGGTATTGTAAGAATTTTAATTTCTCTATATACAAATATTCCACTGCTGTTAAATAAAAGTTTGCACAAAGAGAAATAGAGAAGAAACAAATTAGAAATGACAAGAAGATGAAAATGAAGATGAAGGACCGAACACATTTTCGTTGTCCTCAAACGATTTTTGTCCCCTCGAATTGAATTAGCTTGAAGGGATCGAAGGGATCTTGGCAAACAATTTGCAAGATTTATCAAGCCTTGGCTAGGATTTAACACTCAAACATTAGTGAAATGCTCCAAAACTTGATAATGCAAAAGTAGGGTTTGAATATGAGAAGAAAATGGATTTTCAACATTTTGAAATGAAAAATTGATCTCAAATGGAGCTTTATGATTCTCTGTGTTTTTCAATGTTTTTCCTTGGTCATCAACCACACACACACACACATATATAGCCATCAAACATTATCATACGAAGTGGTTCCAAAAACCCTCGTAAAGCCACCAAGAATTTAAACAAAATGGTCACTAATGGCTAGAAGAGTCTTCTATGAAGTCATATAAAACAAATCTATGCGACGGCATAGTTCATCACAATTGAATATGCCTATGCGACTGCAGCCTATTTTGGCCTATGTGGTCGCTTAGGCCAAATTTTGGCCTCCAGATTGTTTTTTTCATTCCACATGCTCCTTATTGATTTTGAACAATATACAACATCTAGCTCATAGAATATAAAAAAATAAAAAATAATAATAATCTCATGAACTGAGGGAATTGGATTAATGAGAAAGTTCTTATTATAAAGACTTGGTCCAAATTATGAGCCTGACTGCAAATTGATTGGCCGGAAGGTAACCAAAAATTTCAATCCGCAGTTCAGCACCCAAACACCCCAATAGTCATAATAAAATAGATTTATTTATCGTATAAGAACGAAAAAATTGTCAACAAAATTTACTTAAAAGTGAATATAATTACTTTTAAGCATAGCCTAATATTCAAGATTTTCGAGATTCTAGCAACTTAGTGCATTTTTGAAACTTGTGCTCATTTTATAATCACGTTTTTGAAAATCCATTTTTTACATTACCACGTAACTTTGTCTTACTTCTTAATAACATTCTCAAATAAATAAATAAATAAATTGTTAGTTCTCAAAAACCCACTTTCCAGAAAATCACTCCAAACAAGGGCTTAGAATCAACTCTTTTTAAAATGCACTTAAAGAGAGATTAAATAACATGATTTCACTTTTTTCAGATTACGAATTAACTAACTTTCCGAACTTACACTCTTAAACATTGATTTGAAGATGACTTTCTAACTGTAATAGGTGATCTCGACTATCACCTAGCAACACAATTTTCTTCCTAGTTATATCCAAGCTAATTGGCTAGACCAAAAAAAGTTTTAAGTTCTTAAGTTTTTGAAATCATTTCAAGTTTCCTCGTTATACTAATGAATATATACCATTTGTGGTACAGAGTGGACGCAACTATACAAATAGTTGCTAATCTGCTATATTTTGTCAAACTTGCATGTCTCTGTCTCTAGAGCCCATCTACTATACTATAGTAAAGATGTTGAATGCGGAAAATTAACCATATTGCTCAAATTAAGCTCGCGTTTCATTTATCAAGAACTCATTTCACCTACCTAAATCGCCAAATTGCACATCCATCCATGTTACTATTCAATTTCTTGATTAGTTTAAGTTTTCCAACCCTTCTAAACAGTTCTTTTCCTTTCCTAAGAACATCTTCAAGAAACTCTATTTTTAAATAATATATTCTATTATTTGGAGAGCATCTAGAAATTTAGAATTAAATTTTTGAAGTACTCTAACAAGCTCTTTATATTCGACACTTAATTTTATTACTTCCAAAAAAATATTTATTATTTTACTCTATCTTTTATTTTAACTAGCTTTCCACTAAATTATTTTATTATTTTCCTGCATTGAAATTTGAAACGCTTTGGTTTGGCTCTCCAAATGTGGAAGGGCCAAACTCATTCTCTAAATTAAAATATTAATTTAAAGAGTCTCTTGAAACATGATTTTAAGAATTGACTCTTTAAAATAGAAAACGTCTCATATTTAAAGAGTCTTTTGGAGATACTCTAAAAAAAACCCTAAATTAGCGCTTTATAATTGACACCTTAAACCACATACTTCAATAAATGTGTGGAGAGCCAAACTAACTCTCTAAATTAAAATATTAATTTAAAAAGTCTCTTGAAACATGATTTTAAGAGTTGATTCTTTAAAATAGAAAGCACGTCATATTTAAAGAGTATTTTGGAGATGCTTTAAAAAACTCTTGATTAGCGCTTTATCAATTGACACCTTAAACCACATACTCCAATAAACGTGGTGCTTAGTTTAGTTTAATGCTTTTAATTGCAAGGATAAGGACACCAATAATTGCAAAACTATTATTAGGAGGTAAATGCTCAGGAATCATTAATCAAGGCCGAGTTGTTAATTTTTGTAGATAAAATTTGCCAATGTCAAACATCTCCCTCGATCGTTGTTCATTAATAACACATTTAGGAAAAATCGACAGACCTTGTTTAAGCTTTATCCTCAACATCTTTTCCTCAATCGCAATGTCTATAGTATTTTAATTTTGTAGCATTATTTGTTCTGATATGTATGGATTCAGGTCCATTGTCAACCTTTTTTTAGCTACACAGGCTGGTAGAGCATCATCAATGTAGCTCTATATTTATAAAGAACAACTTATGTACAATAAAGAATATTTCTAATTTAGAGAGCAAATAAAATGAAAAAGAAAAGCAAAACCCCGCCCACGTGAGGGAAGGGCAGAGTCAACATTAGGGTCATAAGGTGAGAATGGGGCTGAAGTAGAGGCAAGTTGGGGTGTAATTTGCTACTTTTTCCCAGTTTTTCACTTTCTTTCTCTTTTTCTTTATTGACCTTTTTCCATTAAAATTGAGGGTTGACCCATTTTATCTCCCAACGGTGCATTGTTGACAGCCAAATAGATAGAATCGTTCAATGCGACTCACGAGAAGAAACTGAGTTGCAACAAGATTTATAAATTGGAGATTAATTGTCCTGGAAATTCCATGAGAAATCTTTATCCGGGCTCAGTTTCATCAACCAAATAGACACCAACCGAGCTTTACTTGACCCACAACTCCCGATTGGTTGCCACAAGTCTTCACCCCACAAAGAAGACACTTGGTGATTGGTTTGCAAACCACAAAGAAAGAGGAAATAGAGTAGCAATTAGAACCTCAAGGAATAATATCCAAAGCTAGCCAGGAAACTCACGTTTTTCTCTCTATCACAAAACCAACACGCAACAAAATGGCTAGGGATTAATGTATATATAATGGGTTAGTTTAGGGTAACCAATGGGCCAAAGGATAATTGGGCCAACAATCCAAATAACCAATATATCAGCCCAATGCAAAGTCACAACTTGGACCATCCAAAAGTGTTGGGCCACGAGCAACATTAACTCAATTTAGTTGCTTCAAATAGTCCCAAGTTGTTTCTGGGTCGAGCGATCACTAAGGTGTCGATATAACTTATCCAACATCTGTTTAACATCCTCATCCTGATTTATTGAGTATCAAAACCCAACATTAATGGTGCAATTTTCTCTTATATTTATCGTTGATACAAGCCACTAAATATGGAGGGATATAGTAGTATCAAAGCATAGAAAGTGTGGTCCGAGTGAAAAGTAATACCTGTGTTGTAAAACTCTATATGTTCCAAATTTTTACATAGTTTAAGCCTTAAGGTTAGGCATGAAACATTAGATTCGCAAAATTCCAACTCCATATAATGACCTATAGAACTTCACTAGGCATGCTGCCAAGACTAGACGGCAAGATAGAAGGTACATACACTTGCACTTAATTAGTAGTTCTGTTGTACGAACACTTACACTATGGTAGTGTGTTCGTGTCCAACACATATATTTATCTTTCTTTATTAAAATATTATATATTTTAACTTAAAGTTATTATTAAATAACAAAGAATGCTCATATTTTTAAAGGACTTCAACAAGAAAATTAATAACAAGTATAAAATTAAATTTATACTATATAATGAAGAATTATAAAGAACTTAATCATTGTGTCGACGACTTATCATGTCAGCACTTTTTTTTAAAAATCACGTGTCAAAGTCGACACATGTCTTATCTAACATGTGTTTATATCCGTGCATCATAGATTAGCATACATTTTCATTGAAGAAAGAGCCGAGAAAAGAGAAGGGGCCCATACACACTAATACACAAATTACCAAACAACGTTGTATGATAAAGTCCCTGCCATATCCATATGTATTGAGAACGAAACTTAGTTTGCAGTTCTATAATATCCATGATCAAAGCATTAAGGGATCATGATTCCAAAAAGGATTTTGCTACTTGTACATAAAAATGGTATATAAGCAGTTACCAAAAATAATGTAGAGGAGAAATATTGGATAAAAAAGTTGAACGTATTTCATATTGACAAATGGTAGAGTGTCATGTCGATATTATGTAATCTCTGATGTAAACCTTGATGTATATATAGTAAGGTCCTTCCAAAAATCCCCAATTCGTCATCGTTATTTTAACATAATAGGACTTTGTTAGAACTTAGAAAACAATTAAACTAAAATCAGTTTCATACAGGAACTCAATTTCGAGCACATGGAAACATAAAGGTAGAAATTCGACTAACGAATAAAATTAAAAAATTATACATTCACATAACGCCCTAGCCAACATTAACCATAATCTAGATTTTCAGTACATCACAATAAAAATACCACACGTTTTACTCAGCTAATGTTGTCTGAAGAGGCAGAGAACTTTCTACTTCCTTAGTCTCTGAAGTCCTTTCTGCAACAACTTTCGATATGCCAAACATCTAAAAATGCATCAAAGCCAATTAATAAGCACTGAGTTCAACTTATATTACAGCCAAAAGAGTGACCATATTCGTTTCCAATTTTAACAGCCAACCTTCTTGATTGTCTTCTGAAAGCAAGTTTTGTGTTCTTCCATAGAAGCATTGACGAATTCATCAATGTGATCCCTCACATCCTGCAGAAAAGTTGCTTCTTCATTCTTCTTCTTTCGACATGAAGCCATTGCTTGGGTTTGAACTGCAGAAGATGGCAGTTTCTCAATTGGGCTATTCTCAGTTGTCATTAGTAATTACTACCTGATAAAAAGCTTAGTGTCGTCATGAAGTTACTTGAGCATGAAGTAAAAAAAAACAACAAATAAAAAAATATTACAACATAAGGTTAAAAGGAAACAGAGGAATTGCATTAAGCAAAATGAGATTGAATCCACAAATATGCTTCAGGTTAAACATGGCACACAAAACTAGCAATTAAACAGGTTTAATCAATTCATAGCCAGGAACTAATCGCAAAAGATAAGCACAAAAAAAAAAAAAAAAGGAAGAAGAAGAAGAAGAAGGATTTAAGAGTGATCCCCGCCGTATGACACAAAAGATTATAATACTAATGCATGAAACTGATGAACTTTTCCACCCACTGCAGGTGATCTTAAGCTATCTCATTATTGGGGTTTGTAACATATGGCATTAGAATTGGTTCCACGCCATAAGGGTGACCAAAAGATCTAACTAGAAAAGGACTGTTGAGAGGAGGAAAGAGTTACTTAGGACTAGCACTTAAAATAGACCAAGCCTATTGGTGTTCAACAGGGAGGCTTGGCTGCCTAGCATAATCATTCGGTAAGGGCCTAAGGATCGTTCAGGCTCAAAACGAGCTGAAGAATGTGTTCATTTTCAGCTCAGACCATTTTGGTTCATCTCATTAACTAGTTAAAATAAAGCTAAACTAAAAATTCATCTTCGCAAAGAAGCATCTTTGATCTTGATCAAATTAGGATCATTCAAGCCTAATATAACTCGCGAATAAGAAAAAAATTCCTAAATGGCCAACATCAATCTCATTACTTTTCACTGGTAGTACTTGAAAATGCAATCAAAGATAAACCTTGCTCGTGCATTTCCAGAGAGAATTGTGAGTGAACCTATGGCTCAAATCCAAACGAAATCTCCCACTTCAAATTTTGCACTTAGAAGTAAAAAAGAACACTGCACATCAGTTGCTCGATGATATGTCCCAAAAAAGACCAAAACAATCAAAGACTATGCAATAGATGCCTTTTTTCCTCTTTCTTTCCTATTTCCTAATAAATGCATAAAATTGATAAAATCACAAATTTCTTGCATACCAAAAAACTAAAAAAAAAATCAGCATTCTGATTGATCAGGAACTCCACTAAACTATGAACTGGATAGCATTCGATGTCAGAAATTGACATACCTTAAATGAATTATTCAGAGAGAGCACGAAGCAAACGGAGAATTTCCTATCTAAAAATGAGATCGAGAGAAATAAAAATAAAACGTCAACGGAGTCCGTTTCTAAAGAATACGATGCCGTTTTATTTAATAGGTTTGAATGCAACGACTTTCCTCCCAATTTTGCTTGCGGAACAAGTTGTGACTTAAGAAATGGAATTGTTGAGTACTTGTTTGTGAATAATTATTAGCCCCTGTTTGATTCCCATTTTTGGGATAAAATGAATTATGAAATAGTAGTTTTTCAAAAAATATGTGGTTAAAATGTAAGAAAAATTCGTGTATAATTATTTTATAGAAGAATGTGTGATTGAAAATGAATTTTAAAAAAATACATTCTTGAAAAAATGGGAATCAAATAAGGGCTTAATTGATAAAGATGAGCGGTGAATCATAATTATGAATTCTACTAAATATACATAGTGGCTTTAACAAAGCAAGCACCAGTAATTTCTACTGATTTTTAATTATATTTTTATCAAAAAATTAACTTGAATTCATAAGTTTAATACTAAACCTTACAAGAAAAAATCAAAAATTAAATACTAAATTTAAATGACGATTCAAAAACTTGTTTACGAAAAAGTTTCGGACCTCGTACCTTGTTAAATTGTGACGTTCTTCTCTAGTAAAAACAAGCATGGCTAAAAACTTTCTGTTACTTCAAGAAGAGATCATGCATTCTAACTCAATTATAGGATTTGCAATCCTCTGCCTTACCACTCAACTATGCCGCCAAAATGATACAAAATGGATATGATAATTTTCTATATATATATTGTTGTAAATGGAAAGTCCATTAAAGTTTATTGGTGAATGACATTTGTACCCTTGTAGCTCTAGAAATTATTACCATTGTATCCGTAATTCTTACCTATAAATATAGGGTTTTGGTTTTCAATAATACACACAAAAGTTTATTGAGTTTTCTCTATTCTCTTTTCCTCTCATTTTATAACACGTTATAAGTATGAAACTCTTAAAAGGTAGTAATTCTTTTTCATAATCATTTATCACGTATATCAAAATTAATTTGATAATACGTGAATTTTACATATACATATGTTGAATCTGCAATACGTGATCTCATCTTTCTCGATCATTATGTTTTCTTTGTACCTCTTTATGAATTAATTAATATTTTTTTCCTTTACATCAATCCACGTGCATTTTTATGGAATGTTAAATCAATTGATATGCATTAATTCATGTTCCTATACCCTCCTTATATTTAAATTAGCCCTTTAGATTCTACACATGCTTATAATTTTATTTTTTTTGTTTAATTGGTCAATGTTCTTTGTAAGCAAGTTTCAATTCCAGATCTTTATTTTAGCTGATTCCATATATATATAATATACAATTAATAAATAGCTGTACCCAACTCATCTTTTTCTCAAATCTATTGGTTTCTGCAAATTTCATGCCTTAATTGGTTAATACTTATTCAATTCTTTTAATTGTATATAATTAGAATTTCGTGCCATAATATATGAATAGATTTCTACATGTCACCAATTTTTATTTTTTATTTTTGTGTTTCACTCGACTCATGTTATTAATTCAAAATAATATTTTACATGTATTTGTATATTAATTAATGGTGAGCAATTGGACGTATTATCATTTTTTTATGTTTAGTTATGAAACATTACATTAAATTTATTTTTAATTGTTGTTGCTCCTGAAGTAGCACAACATTATAATTAATATTCCAGAAGAATATTAATCATAGATCTATTCGTTGTTGCTCCAAAAATAGCACAACATTATAAGAATATTATTTGCTCCTAAAGAGCATAAATTATAACTCTCAATATTCCAAAAGAATATTGACATATTGCACTTGAAAAAATAATAACAAAATATAATGTGTTCTAGAAGTAGCATATGTTTCGAAGAACATATTATTTCAAATTAGTGTTTATCTCTAGAGGAAAACACGTAACTTAAAGTCATGTTGATATTGACTATTTGATTAACATGTGATGATTAATCATATTTTTCGAAACTAATTATATTTTTTTATTGTGTAGTTAAACAAATGGCAAATATTACGAAACTTGAGTTTGCTGCACTTGACATATCTGGTAAAAATTATCTGTCATGGATACTGGATGTTAATATCCATCTCGTCTCAAAGGGTCTGGGAGAGACAATAAAAGAAGGAAACAATGAATCCCTGCAAGATCGTGCAAAAGCACTCATTTTCCTCCGTCACCATATTCACGATGGATTAAAAATTGAATATCTCGCTGAGAAAGATTCATAAGTTCTTTCGAAAAAGTTAACTGAAAGATTTGATCATTAGAGGATTATAGTCGTCCCCAAAGCCCGTTATGAGTGGATGCACCTTCGTTTGCAAGACTTTAAAACAGTTAGTGAGTACAATTCTGAATTGTTCAGAATATGTTCAAAGTTGACTTTGTGTGAAGAAAAAATCACCGATGAAGATATGCTGGAAAAAACCTTCTTCACCTTTCATGCCTCGAATGTGCTCCTGCAGCAGCAATATCGTGAGCGTGGCTTCAAAAAGTACTGAGAACTTATATCTTGCCTACTAGTTGCTGAACAAAATAATGAATTGTTGATGAAAAATCATGGATTACGTCCAAATGGTTCTGTACCATTGCCTGAAGCAAATGGTACTACATTGTCTGAAGCAAATACAATATCAAGACAAGGATGTGGACGCGGACGTGGACGTGGACGTGGAATAAATCATGGAAGAAATAATCAACAAAGTTATCAACAATAAGGCAATAAATTCAAAAGGCACAAAGCAAACGAGAGTGGCAAATCTAAAGAAGAGCATGAAGAAAGTTGCTTCAGATATGGAATGAAAGGGCATTAGGCACATACGTGTCGTATCTCAAAACATCTTGTGGATCTCTACTAGAGATCAATCAAGGGAAAAGAAAAATTGGAGACTAATTTTGCTGATTATGATGGTCCAATTGATGTGACTCATTTGGATGTCTCCGATTCCTTTACTGATCCAAATGAAAATATTGACCATTTGATTGGGGGTGGTGTGATAGAAGACATAGATTAATTTACTAGTATTTCTTTCGTTTTAAAAATTCAGTCTGAAATATGTTTTTACTTTTCCGTACAAAAATAAAAAAAATAAAACTCTATTATGCACCGTTTATTTCATGATATTAAGTAATGTTTACTTCTTTGAATCTAAATTCAACTTTTTTTTTTAAATTTTGTTTATTTTGTTATATATATAGATTCATGATGGATAGTCAAGACAGCTGCTTAATTGATTGTGCAACTACACATATTATTCTTCAAGATAAAAAATACTTTTTGGACTTAATATTAGTTGAAAATAATGTTAACACGATACCGGGTGCGTCGAATATCGTTGAAGGCTCCGGAAGAGCTTGTATTATTTTACAAAATAATACAAAATTATATATTGGCGAGACACTTTATTCTAGGAAATCTAGAAGAAATTTGCTTAGTTTTAAAGATATTTGCTGCAATGAATATCACATTGAGACGATGCAAAAAAATAATGTTGAATATCTTTGCATCACTTCTTTTGTATCTAGCAAAAAGCAGATAAAAAAAATTTCATGAACTCCCGTCTGGCATGTATTTTATATTTATAAAAATGGTTGAATCAAATAATGTTACGAACCAGAAGTTCGTTGATTCAAAAAATTTTATACTTTGGCATGATCGACTTGGACATCCAGGAGCCATAATGATGCATCGAATAATAAACAACTCACATAGACATCTTTTAAAGAACCAGAAGATTCTTTTATCTAATGATTATCCATGTGTAGCTTGTTCGCAAGGCAAGTTTGTCATTAGACCTTCAACTACAAAGGTCAATATTGAATCTCCAACTTTCTTGAAAAGAATACATGGCGATATATGTGGGCCAATACACCCACCATGTGGACTATTTCGTTACTTTATGGTATTAATTAATTCTTCTACAAGATGGTCACATGTTTGCCTACTTTCAACTAGGAATGTACTATTTGCTAGACTACTTGCTCAAATCATAAAATTGCGAGCACAATTCCCCGATTACTCAATCAAGACTATTCGTCTTAATAATGCTGGTGAATTTAGATCACAAGCATTTGATGATTATTGTATGTCAATTGGGATTGAAATTGAACATTCAGTTGCACATGTTCATACACAAAATGGTTTAGCGGAATCGTTTATTAAACGTCTACAATTTATTGCTAGATCATTACTTATGAAAACAAAACTCCCAACTTCTGTTTGGGGTCATACCATATTACATGCTGCATCATTGGTTCATATAAGACCAACTGCCTATCATGAATATTCCCATTTGCAACTTGCATTTGGTCATAAACCTGATATTTCTCACCTACAGGTTTTTGGTTGTGTTGTCCAAGTTCTTATTTCACCCCCCCCACAACGTACTAAAATGGGTCCCCAATGAAGACGTGGGATTTATGTGGGTTTTGATTCACCATCTATTATTAGATATCTTGAACCTTTAACGGGTGACTTATTTACTGCACGTTTTGCAGATTGTCATTTTGATGAAATGACTTTCCCAACTTTGGGAGGAGAAAAACTACATCCTAAAAAACAAGATAGAATTTTTTGGAATGAGACAACTCTATCTCACTTTGATCCCCGCAGCAATCAATGTGAACAAGAGGTTGAAAAAATCATTCATTTACAAAGAGTTGCAATTCAACTACCTAATGTATTTGTTGACACGAGAAAAGTGACAAAGTCATATACTCCAACAGAAAATATTCCAGCAAAAATTAATGTCCCTACAGGACAATCTGCTGTTCAAATGAATCTCAAATACGCCAGAAGCGTGGTCGACCAGTTGGTTCAAAAGACTCTGTACCTCGAAAAAGAAGAGTACAGGAGAAAAATCAACCAAAAACTTCAAAAGAAATCACATTAGAAAAGATTGATCAATCAAATATTGAATGTACGATTCCTGAAGAACCAGAGATGTCCGAAAATAATGAGATCTCAATAAATTATATAATATCTCATAAATTATGGGAACAGAATAATATTGTTATAGACAATATTTTCGCCTTTAACATGGCTCTTGATATTATGCAAAATTAGGATACTGAACCATAGTCTGTTAATGACTGTCGAAATAGAAATGATTGGCCAAAATGGAAAGAAGACATACAGGCAGAATTGAATTCTTTGGAGAAACGAAAAGTGTTTGGACTAGTAGTTCGAACACCTGAAAATGTAATTCCTGTTGGATACAAATGGATTTTTGTATGAAAGAGAAATGAGAATAATGAAATTACAAGATACAAAGCCTGACTAGTGGCTCAAAGTTTCTCCCAAAGACCGGGAATTGATTATGAGGAAACATATTCTCCCGTAATGGATACCATCACTTTTAGGTTCTTAATTAGTTTGACCATGTCACAAGAGCTCGATATGCGCCTTATGGATGTAGTAACTGCCTACCTATATGGTTCACTTGATAGTAACATATATATGAAAGTCCCTGAAGGATTTAAGGTGTCAGGAATAAAGGATACATGTCCGAAAACTATGTTCTCAATTAAATTGCAAAAATCATTATATGGATTGAAACAATCCGGACGCATGTGGTATAATCGCCTTAGCGAATATTTGTTGAAATAGGGTTATAAAAATGATAATATCTGCACATGTGTTTTCATAAAGAAAACAAATATTAGATTTGCAATTGTGGCAGTTTATGTTGATGATTTGAATTTAATTGGAACTCCTGAAGAGCTCAACAAAACTGCAGATTATTTGATAAATGAATTTGAGATGAAAGATTTGGGGAAAATCAAATTTTGTCTTGGATTATAAATTGAACATTTTTCAGATGGATTATTTGTTCATCAATCTACTTATACAGAAAAAGTCTCGAAACGTTTTTATATGGATAATGCACATCCATTGCCATCACCTATGGTTGTTCGATCACTTGATGTGAAAAAAGATCCATTTCGTCCACTTGAAGATGGAGAAAAGATTCTTGGTCTTGAAGTACCATACCTTAGTGCAATTGGAGCATTAACTTATCTTGCAAATTGCACTCGACCTGACATAGCTTTTTCTGGAAATCTCCTTGTAAGATATAGCTCTACACCAACTCAAAGGCATTGGAATGGTGTTAAACATATTTTTCGTTACCTAAAAGGTACTATTGATATGGGACTGTTTTATTCTCAAAAGTCAGGATCTGCTTTAGTGGGATATGCAGATGCAGGTTATCTCTCCGATCCACATAAAGCTAAATCACAAATAGGATATGTGTTTACACGTAGAGGAACAGCTATATCATGAAGATCTATAAAGCAATCCTTGACAGTAACATCCTCAAATCATTATGAGATTATTGCAATCCATGAAGTAGGGCGAGAATGTGTATGGTTGAGGAATATGACCCATCATATCCAATCATCATGTGGATTGACTTCAACAAAAGATAGTCCAACAATTTTGTTTGAAAATAATACAGCTTGTATCACACAACTCAAGGGAGGCTATATCAAAGGCGACAGGACGAAGCATATTTCTCCAAAATTCTTTCATACACATGAACTTCTAGAAGAATGGTGACATTGATATTCAACAAATTCGCTCAAGTGACAATGTGGCTAATCTATTCACAAAAGTGCTGCCAACATCTACATTCAAGAAATTAGTTCATGAGATTGGAATGCGTCGACTCAAAGATTTTCAGTGATCTACATCAGGGAGAGTAATTGTACTCTTTTTTCTTTGCTTAGGTTTTGTCCCATTGGATTTTCCTAGCAAGGTTTTAATGAGGTAACATTTAATTTTAATACTCCAAAATAACTGTACTCTTTTTCTTTCGTTTGATTTTTTTTTTCCATTGGGTTTTTATCAAACAAGGTTTTAACGAAGCAGATATTTTGTAATATGTCATTTGAGGGGGAGTGTTGTAAATGGAAAGTCCATTAAAGTTTATTGGTAAATGACATTTGTACTCCTATAGCCCTAGAAATTATTACCATTATATCCCTGATTCTTACTTATAAATATAGGGCTTTGGTTTTCAATAATACACACAAAAGTTTATTGAGTTTTCTCTATTCTCTTTTCCTCTCATTTTATAACACACACACACACACACACACACACATATATATATATGTTAAGCACCGATAACATATCACATCATTAATTGGTGAATAAATTAATGGTGGATCCCATGAATTTAATAGTTCACCAATATTAATTAGTGTGTTATATCATCATTAAGCATCAGTACTCATTAGATCTATTAAATTCTCCCTAGCATAGAACTAGAGAGCGGTAAAAAAGGAAAAAGGATAAATTCAATACGAAATCATATTGAAGATTGAAAAATATCCAATGAACTAAAAGCTATACAAAGTCTTGTACTTATAGAGAAGAAGACTAACTAACTAACCTAACTACCATAACTAACTAACTAATTTGACAGCTGGAAGAATCTGGAATCTTAGCTAAGCTGGAGATAGCTGGAAGTTGGATCCTGATTAACTGAGTTGGAAGAAATCTGGTGTATATTCTAACACACCCGAAGATTAAGAAGTGAAATATGGATGCAAACACTGCTCTTTTGTCTGCCTTAACTTTCTGCACTTTTCTACATGTTCTTGAATGTCTTGTAGATGGATTGTATGTCACTCAATGCACTTCTGTTAGTGTATATAAGCAAGTTAATTTTATTTTTCTTGCTCAAAATTTGTGACAACAAAATTTGGAAAAATTTGTAGACGGAGGTTGGATTGGATAAGTGCAGGATCTTGATCACCTGGAATGACTTGTGAAGGGTCCTTTGGTTTGATGTAAGCAATAATGGACAACTTGGTGCAATTGGAAGTGTTGTGTGAAAGGCTTTACAATTCACAAGACTCTGCTGAACGAACTCATGCAGAAAACATGAGAACAAATTTTTGAAAAAGCATTCTTGAACAAATGAAGAATAGTCATGACTGTTGACCCGATGTCTTCACGTCCACAATCCTCATAAAGTCTTGCCTACAGGTTTATGACCTTGACAGAGTGCGTGATTTGCTTTAATGGTCAATAATTGAGAAATCACCATATCATGGCAAATTAGTGGCCCAATAGGAAAATATCAGCAGTATGTCTTTTTGATTTAACAGGGACCTATTTTTACTCAACTGGAAAGAAATGATGAGATCAAGATCCATTACTCTTCGAATGTATGTGTACGTATTTTCTCCAGCAACAACAACCGGTCTTCACCTAGTTTCTAAGGATTCAAGTCCATGACCACCCTAAAATCCTGCGAAAAAATGGTGCAGTGGGCTCTCTGTTCTTGAAAATCCAAAGGCCGACCACTAATCTGCATTTGCTGTTGATGACCGGACCACCTTATCTGATATGCCACTTAACAGAAAACTGCCCACTCCATCTATCTTGGTGCCATTACTTGGCATCATTGTCAAAGCTGTCTACTAGCATTAACTGAGAAAAGGAGAAAGATTGGAAAAGGAAATTGCTGATGTCCAAGAGCTGAACTTAAGAAACTAAGTACAATGATCGAACTGAAGAAGCGGTCTTTAAGATTGAAATGCCATAGAGATTTATTAAATTTCAAAGAACCAAAAAACTGATGATGAAGAAGGAGAGAAATTTTTATTAATCAAACTCTCTTCACAGCTCTTGATAGTTGCTAAATTTGGAGATATCAAGTGACCTTCCGAAGGACCATGATTTGTGAACCTTCACAAATGGTCAATTGGGAGGACTACTTTGATCCACATTTTTCGAGGACTGCAAGAAACCTGATTCTTCTACACAACTTGAAGTAGTGACATCTTGTTTCGGATGCACCAGAAGATTGAAAAACAAAGAACCAAAATCTTTGAACTTGGAAGGTTCTGCCATTATCAACAACCTTCAGAAAACCAAGAATAATTCTAGCAGAATTATGGAAAATGAAAAATAGTAGCATGAAGCAATCTTTGCTCTGATACAATTCTAAATTCTCCCTAGAATAGAACTAGAGAGCAGTAAAAGAAGAAAAGATTGAAATCATCTCCCTAGCATAGAATTAGAGAGCAGTAAAAAATGAGAAAGGATAAATTCAATATGAAATCATATTGAAGATTGGAAAATATCCAATGAACTAAAAGCTATACAAAGTCTTGTATTTACAGAGAAGAAGACTAACAAACTAACCTAACTACCATAACTAACTAACCAATTTGACAGTTGGAAGAATTTGGAATTTTAGCTGAGCTGGAGAAAACTGGAAGTTGGACTCTGGTTAACTGAGTTGGAAGGAATCTAGTGTATATTCTAACAAGATCATTCCTCTATATATATTCATTTCAACCTAAATATACTTTTTATTGTCGAAATACTCTTCGTGTAGATATAAAATCATGTAACAAAATAAAAAAAGCTACTATTGAAGTTCTAAAAACTTTTGATATTATTATATCGTCTATCTCTGATTTATAAAGCGATGATAACAAAAAAGTTAAATTGCTATTACAGTTCATTACATTGATAATATTTGAAATCTACATAAAATGATTATTGCATTTGAATTTGTAGAATATCCTCGTACTGTCAATAACATATACATAGTTTTGAAAGGGATTATAAAAGAAATTAGTTTGTAAAAAATGGTTCGAAGTTTTACTTTAACAATTTTAGTACGAATAAACTTTTTATTGAAAATATTGTTAATGATCTTAACCATGCATTTGCAAGTTTATTTTTTCATCAGTATTGCGTATGTCATGTTTGTTATTTTTATTTTTATTTTTTTGAACTTCATATTTGTCAATTTGATTGTTAAAGTTGGTTTAGCATATATGAAAGGACAATTAGATAAACAATAAATTTTTATTATCGTGTTACCATCGAGAAAATAAGCATTTAATAATTTGTGTGTAGATCATAACTTACAAGAGAGATAATTTGCCGATGACATAATACATAGATGGAACTCTAAATACCTTATATTACAATCATGTGAATAATATGATAATATTATTTTATTGTATTATAATGGTAATTATGCTTACAAACCTAGTCATAATTTGAAAGATTGGGAATGATCTATTGCATTTTGTGTGAAGAGATTCTTAAAATCCATTTTTATACCACAAATACTTGCAGTGGTGTTTATTACCATACATTTTCACTTGTTGTACAACATTTTTCTACATTGCACAAACATTTAATAAATATGGAAGTTTGTCAATTTTCGTTGATATAGTCTTGTCTGTGGAGTTAAAATTTCTCAAATATTAGGAAGAGTTGCCCTCCTTATTTTCTTTTACTCTCAGTGATGAATTTTCGAGTTAATTTAACAGGCATTAAAGCTATTATAAATGGGATTTCAAATTACTTGAATGTGGAATTATCACGTGTAAATATAAAATCTTCATTATGTGAAATGTATAAATATTATGCTGAAAAAAGGAGGTCATAGCAATTCTAGTTCTCAAAGTACCCGTTCAAGAAATACTACAAGGAATTCAAATGATTTATGAAATTTTTAAAAATCCAATACAAGGGCTCCTTCATTTAGTTCTAATTCATCTATATCTAGAATGATAGATGCCATTGGTATAGATCTAAAGATACCTTTTGAATTATCTATGTATATGTGTGTAGACATTTGCAATGTGTTACAATCATAAGTAACAGAGAATTTTGTTCTTCTATCCTGATGGAAGTATAAGAAAATGCAATATCCAATGTATCAAAAGTTTTGTCAGACGAACGATCAAGAATAAAAGAATGCATATTGAAGGTTCTAATATGCTTAAAGGATCGAGAATGTGCAGAATTACTTCTTTAAGAAAAAGTTGAAAGTCTAATCGTCGAGGAGTTGCAACAGATCTAAGAGTAAGATGTTGTAAGTTTTTAAATTTATTTGTTAACTTAATTATCTAATTTTAAAATATTTGTATACAAAATATTTTATTCGTGTACTATTTTAACTCCATCAACATTGATTGTACCCGATCCCAAACTCGAAAAAATGAGGAATATTGTAACTTTTATTTAATCTACCGTAAGTATAAATCACACAAAATTTACATTGTTAAAAAGAATTTAAAATTTCACTAATTTTAAAAAAAAAATTTTAATTGTGAGCCAACTATCTCAATGAAGCCTTAACCAAGCCTCAAAATTTCAATCGAGCTTTGGCTCAGGTCAAGCTAAAAATAGCGATATCAAGCAGCGAACTTCAGCCCCCTAGTTGATACCCAAAAAGTTTTGAGAACTCCCAAAAAATAGAAATTTAATAATATGTCACTTTGAGAAAAAACTTTGATTATTTAGAACTCCAGATATACATGCCAATAAAGTGTCTTGTGCCATTTTTGGACCAAAGGGGGCAGCTCGAGTTTGGTCACACTATAATTTTGGCATCTAAAGAAGATTATGTCTTGGAAAATCGATTCAAATTTTGTCTATTAATAAGAGAATTATTGTGTTTTAATATTGAAAGTTCTAGGAACGCGCTACTGCACTTAGAAAGTTCACGGGAACGCTTTACAACGTCAAATTCAAATTTTAAGCATTTACCAAGTGTACGTTCTAATTACCAATTCGATCTTACGTGCGAAATTAATCTAACTAAAGCAACAAGTCACTTTTGTTAGTTATCTAGATGATTAGACATACAATCCAATTTAATCCTATGTTGAATTACCACATATTATTCTAAATAACTGAAAGTAGTAAAAACAAAATCAACACAAGAATTGTTGACGGAGAAACCCAACACGGGAAAAACTCCGGGCACAAGCCAGTTACCTCCACTAACAATACTTCAAAGATTACAATGATTCGCCAATCAAAGAACCCATCAAGATCCACTGTCACAGCCTGACGATCTACTGCGTAGACTCTCTAGACTCCTGCTAGACTCCTAAGTCCACCTCCTGTAGTCCAATCTGATGTCTCCTACAGTCTTCTGATCTTGTACTGAATATCCTCACAAGTGGAACGCCAAGAACCTCCTGTTCTTGTGCTTGTAACTGCACCTTGCACCACTCTCTCAATCCACCAAAGAGAGAGTTCCTTCCTTCAATCAGTTGAGGAAGCCAGGTGTTTGTCTTCAAGAATGTTTGATGTTTTCCCAAGAAATGGTTGCCGGATCACAAGAATTGCATAGATAAAATCTTCAATCAATATTGTCTTGGATCTCTTGAAGAAGATGTAGAAGAAGAATATTATCTTGGATCTTCAATTGATTTGCCTTGGATCTCTTCACGAATGGAGTAGAAGATGTTTTTCAAGAGAGGCACAATGAGCAACCAACCACAATTCGTGTTAGGGCTTAGGTATTTCTATCTAAAGGTGTTTTGGTAGTATGGGCCGAGTAAAACACTTAAAAATGCGTACTAGGGTTTTTTTCGCGTAGAACGGTCGCTCGAGCGAGGGTGGGGCGAAACTCTAGCGAGACCCATTCTGTTATTATCGCTCGAGCGAGGGTCGAGCGAAAGTCGAGCGACTGCTGAGTAGTTGTTAGTATTTTTATCATAACTTTCTCTCCTAATGTCCGATCGAGGTGATTCAAGTTTTTTTGAACAGCGAACTCAAAGGGCTACAATTCTTCTAGAAATAGCCTTGTCCAAATTCCAACTGTTTCTTTGTGTAAAATGTGTTCCAAGTGAAAACTGAAAATCCGAAACATAATTTGTGCGGCTCTTTGATATCTTTTTGACTTCCAATTGCATTCCGATGATCTTATGTGATCTTCTTGGATATCTTGGACTCCTTTAACGACTCAAAAACTAATTTACCTCATCTATACAAAATTGTACCTCAAGACCTTGACTTTTACAAGAATGTTCAATTGAGTCCCTGACTTTTACAAACATACGATTAAACCCATTTTGTTCACAGAATTGCCAATAACACATTTAGACCTAACAAACTCCCCCTTTGGCATTCTGTGACAAAACCATACAACTGAAGTCAGGACTATAAAATGAAGTCAGGACTAGACAACATAATCTACTCTACCCAGTAAATTCACACCGAGTCTTGCATTCTTCTTATACCTGTTTCCTGAAATCAAAAACACTTATACCCAGTGTAAAAGCACGTGATACTGAAAATTTAAAATTTAAGCATAAACACATATACATTCTAGTTTGAGACGTGATATTGATGCGAATCAAAACACCAACCAAACATCAAAACTCAAACAGATAAATGTGAAATGAAATGCAATGTAATGCTCCCCCTTACTGCAAACTCTCATAAACGTGATGCAGTAGATAATGTATCTATGTCTCTCCCCAACGGCCCCTTGACATAGGCAATATGCAACATATCGAATCAAACAATGAAACACAGTGCACATTGGCTAAATTTTGCTCTAACAATTTTCTCCCCCTCAGATATACATCTCCCCCTCAGTTATACGTTCTCTCATTCTCTCTCCCCCTTTTTGTCACAAATGCTGAAGGGAATATATCCAAAGTCAAATAGAGCAATAACATATAAAACTCAAAAATGCAGTTGATAGCATGCATAAGTAATATCAATAAGTCATAAGTCTTCCCACATACTTAGTTAGACCAGAGTGGAGTAAAAAGTTTAAGTGACTCATGTGTGTAAAGTGTCACTAATCCAATGTAAGCAGGTCTCCAAACCTTAATTTTGTGAGAAGTGACATGCTAATCACTGCCAATAAGTATATTCTCCTACTAATGAAAGTCAAACCATGTAGCGTGAAGTAGTAGGACCTATACTTATTCTTTTTCTTACCTCCCCCTTACTATGAGCTTTTATCTTTTTCAATCTTTCCATATCTTTTTAGCTCAAAACATTTTCATATTTTTCAAACTTTTTCTCAGCTCATTTATTTTTCATCTTAAGTGCAGGTTCCTTTCCATTAGGCGACTAAAATGACCCCTGTAGCAAGCTTTAGGCCGGTTAACCCAAGTCAGTTGACCATAGGCACCAGGTTTTAAGAAACCCCACAGGCTTAATTGCCCGAGTCAAATAGGCCCCGAAAAAGAACATTAAGATAATGAGCATAAATTAAAGGGGAAAGATTTTTGGGTTAAGGTCTAAAAAATATGGTCAATTCATGTTCAAAGTCACCCCATCAACATGTGGCAGCCATCCCAAATCTCACACATGCGGTAGAGTCCTACTTAACAAATTCATAGTGTGTGCAGTGCAGATGGTACATGAAGACACTTATACTAATTAAACCAAACAGACCTAACCAAGCAATGGAAACTACTCTACAGCTTATCAACTTAAGCTTAAGCATGATCACAACCACAAATTTCAGATATGCGTTAAGCTGTAGAGATTTCCAAAACAACTATTTTTGTGTTTTTCAATTTTTTAATGTTTTTGTGTTTTTCATTTTTCGAAAAGTGAATGCACACACAAAAAGAAAATAGAAACAAGCACACAAATCAAAACACAAAATATGCATGTACCAAAGCAATCTAATATAAATGCACGTGCACAAAACAAAACAAAAAAAGCAAATACAAATGATGCACGCAATCAAATATGACAAAAAAATGCATCAAGAACACTACCTAATCACGTAGGTATATAAGCATCATGATCTACGTTCAGATTATGCAGATCACTCTTCTTCACCCAAACCTGCTTAGTGGGAGAACGGTTCCCAAACAAGTGTGTCACCAACTTGGTCAAATGATTCACTTGTTCAGTAAGGAATCCAATCTGACCAATAGACACCTGACTTTTATTTCCAGTTATGCGTATCTTCCTATTATTATTCAGGTACTGATGACATCTAGGGCGGATGTGTCCTAACTTACCACAATGAAAACAAGTAGGGACAAACCTCGGACCTGTATTATGAGACTGCTGACGTCTATTCCTCGGTCGACGTGTCCTATGCTGTCTGGTAGACCTTTGTCCTAAAAATCCCTCAACATTAGGTATGGAGTTGGACGCATATTTGGGCTGGTCAGAAGCAGGGACAAATGTGGTCTTAGATGTACTAACAGTATCAATTCTCTTACCCTTGTATCCTAGACCTCCCTTATTTCCAGCCGGCTTACCTATTCCTAGCATATTATCTAGCTTTGATGAACTACTAGAAAAGGCAAGAAGTTGAGACTTTGATTGTTCTAAATCGCTCATAAGGTTCACTACCTGAATTTGCAAAGTCTCATTCATGGCATTCAACTCACTGGTTTTCCTAGAGGACCTCTCAAGCTCACTAGTGAGGTTCTTAACCTGAGACTCTAAGGTTTCATTCTTAGACTTAAGCTCACTCAGGACTGTGGAAGACTCACTCACATACGACTCTAGCTTAGCTTTTTCAGACTGCAGATTATGAATGGTAGCATTTAAGGTTTTATTCTTACTAAGAATCTTAAGGCTCTCCCGGTACATCTTATCATAGGCCTCTTGAATATCCTTATCACTCACTGACTCATCTTCAGAATCCTCACCACTATCTATGTCATCATCTCTCTCACCCTCTTGATCGGATCCATTCCTCAACCAAACCCTCTCATCCATAGCTTTCAAGAACGCCCTCATTCTCACTTTCCAATAGGCAAAGTTACTACCATCAAAGTAAGGCGGTATATTCAAAGACATACTCATCTAGACTAAGTAAGATCAGGATTCGAATTTAGGCTCTGATACCACTTGAAAGTTCTAGGAACGCGCTACTACACTTAGAAAGTTCACGGGAACGCTTTACAGCGTCAAATTCAAATTTTAAGCATTTACCAAGTGTACGTTCTAATTACCAATTCGATCTTACGTGCGGAATTAATCTAACTAAAGCAACAAGTCACTTTTGTTAGTTATCTAGATGATTAGACATACAATCCAATTTGATCCTATGTTGAATTACCGCATATTATTCTAAATAACTGAAAGTAGTAAAAACAAAATCAACACAAGAATTGTTGACGGAGAAACCTAACACGGGAAAAACTCCGGGCACAAGCCAGTTACCTCCACTAACGATACTTCAAAGATTACAATGATTCGCCAATCAAAGAACCCATCAAGATCCACTGTCACAGCCTGACAATCTACTGCGTAGACTCTCTAGACTCCTGCTAGACTCCTAAGTCCACCTCCTGTAGTCCAATCTGATGTCTCCTACAGTCTTCTGATCTTGTACTGAATATCCTCACAAGTGGAACGCCAAGAACCTCCTGTTCTTGTGCTTGTAACTGCACCTTGCACCACTCTCTCAATCCACCAAAGAGAGAGTTCCTTCCTTCAATCAGTTGAGGAAGCCAGGTGTTTGTCTTCAAGAATGTTTGATGTTTTCCCAAGAAATGGTTGCCGGATCACAAGAATTGCATAGATAAAATCTTCAATCAATATTGTCTTGGATCTCTTGAAGAAGATGTAGAAGAAGAATATTATCTTGGATCTTCAATTGATTTGCCTTGGATCTCTTCAAGAATGGAGTAGAAGATGTTTTTCAAGAGAGGCACAATGAGCAACCAACCACAATTCGTGTTAGGGCTTAGGTATTTATATCTAAAGGTGTTTTGGTAGTATGGGCCGAGTAAAACACTTAAAAACGCGTACTAGGGTTTTTTTCGCGTAGAACGGTCGCTCGAGCGAGGGTGGGGCGAAACTCTAGCGAGACCCATTCTGTTATTATCGCTCGAGCGAGGGTCGAGCGAAAGTCGAGCGACTGCTTAGTAGTCGTTAGTATTTTCATCATAACTTTCTCTCCTGATGTCTGATCGAGGTGATTCAAGTTTTTTTGAACAGAGAACTCAAAGGGCTACAATTCTTCTAGAAATAGCCTTGTCCAAATTCCAACTGTTTCTATGTGTAAAATGTGTTCCAAGTGAAGACTGAAAATCTGAAACATAATTTGTGCGGCTCTTTGATATCTTTTAGACTTCCAATTGCATTCCGATGATCTTATGTGATCTTCTTGGATATCTTGGACTCCTTTAACGACTCAAACACTAATTTACCTCATCTATACAAAATTGCACCTCAAGACCTTGACTTTTACAAGAATGTTCAATTGAGTCCCTGACTTTTACAAACATACGATTAAACCCATTTTGTTCACAGAATTGCCAATAACACATTTAGACCTAACAAATATGAATTATTTTATTTGATAATATATTGAAAGCTGGAAACAGAGACAATTTCAATCTTCCATGAAGCATATTTCAAGAACAAAGTTTAACTATTTTCCTGCCTAGTGCATACAGTCTAGCTGCTGTAAGTATTATGTCCTATGTCCAATCAATTTTGGACATAAATACTTTTATATATAATTAACGCAATTAAATGACAGATCTATTATTTAATTAATAGACAATTAAACAAATAATAGAGTCCGTAGATTCAAATCTTTGTAATTTGTTAATCACAAGGAGTTGTGATTGTGAGATACAAATTACATCTGATTGAATTTTAAATCATCCGTGGTCGTAAGTAATAACGAGATACGGATATCGTTATTATGAATAGACCATCACGTGTGGCATTTCTTACTTGTGAAGTAAGTAGCTGATCTCACAAACTAAAGTGTGGTGACACTTAAATGAACACATGGATATTTTGTTATAGAACAAAACATTGGAGACCTGTCGAGAGATTCCATATGGATAACTATCTGAATGTCAATGGTTAATCTCTAACGTTCGGTAGTGGAATTGGTCCTTAGACTTGATGTCGTCATGGTACCTTATATGAGGACAGTCATGCTTTGGCGGTGTTGGATGTTGCTCTGCAAAGGGTCGCTAATACGACATCGTTCGGGTACGTCAAGAATCGTATGAAGGTTGTGATTGACCAATAAAGGATTTGTCACTCTTAGATAGTAGGAGATTATGATATGCGTTTCATTCAATTAAATCGATGATGAAATCATTGGCCAAGGATACTCATAAGTCGAAAATGAGTTTTCAACTTATATTGACTTAATAGTAGAGTGAAAGATATGATCGATAATCGAGATTGACACACTTCCATATCTCGTAATTGATCGGATCATATTAATGAAGGGATTATAGTTTCACGGTAAACGAACGAATTTGGTTTTGTCATACCACGTGACATTTTCCGTCCATGTATTGCCCTAACACATTGCTAGATGTCAATCAGGGACGGCGAGTGTGAATTGACGATAAATTAAAAAGGTATTTTAATTTATCAATTTTGATTAGATCAAAATAATATTTCACGTCGTTAGGTATTGTGATCGGAAACCTAATAGGTCGCACACAAAAGAGAATTGGAAGATTGCAAATTACCAATTGGTTAATTTAACAATCGTTGGATAAATTAATTAATTGGATTTGTTATTTATATTCCCGAATTAATTAATTGGATTAATTAATTCACGGGCCGAATTGAATTAATTGGATTAATTAAATATTTGACCGGATCGAGTCGAGCCCGTTTGGGTTTATATAAATACATGGTTAGGGTTTGAGGTCCATATGGTTTTCATTATTCTTGCTGGCACAAGAGAAAACCCTAAAAGCTGCAATCTTATTCTCTGTGTGGATCACCGTTGGAGACTGGACAATTGGACAGCTATGGTGGCGAATCAAGGTTGATGGAACTAAAAAAAAAAAAAAAAAGCAAAAGGATTGCAGAATTCTTCAAAAGTACAATCCTTATCACAATTTCTATCTAAACACAAAGGCGATTCTTAGTGGGAATCGAAAATTATTTTAAATTTCGCTGTGCATGTATAAGTAGATTCCCAACAGCTGCCACAATCAAAATAATGGTGTACAATTCAATAGTGTTTTTAACTCTGTATTCAGGTTCGTTTTAATGTAAATGCAAATCGTTAATTACGAATCTTTAACGTTGCCACTGAATTTCCATCTCCTTTTTCGTGATCCTCTCCCCACCTCGTCCTTCAAGTTCCTTCGGATTCACTTCAATTGTGTTATTACCAGCAGAACTTCAGTCTACTCGGGGGGCTAATACCGGTACTGGCAGATACCTTTTTTCCACCGTATTTCTATCATAAAACAAGAAAAAATTGTAACCAATAAGAAACGACAACAGATTAACAAGACGATCTGCCTCAACTACTACCACGCTCCATTTTTAGGAACAATTTCATTTCTAAAATAAGCTGAAAAAATATTAAGCTCACCTGATTTCCAAGATTGAATGGGATATATTTGTACTTGATCATATGCATGATTTGGGGCTTCATTGTAAGTACAAAATGAACAATCCAGTAGCACAACAATATGGGCCAAAAGACGGGAACATCGAACGTGGAAAAGGTCATCAAAAATGCTACACACAAACCCTTTGTGATGGCATACCTGGAGCCACAAAAACAAGACAGCACACAATTCAATCAGAGTTAGTCTTTCTTTATTTGCAAAGAAAAGAAAACAGAAATCCAAAAATAGTAGGCTGACAGCAATTGTTTAAACATGCAAGCATTGCAAACTGCAGTCTTATCAATCTTTCCTAGGTTGAAGAGTAGAAGTTTGGCGCAGTATTTTAAGAAGCTTTCCCACAAATATATATTGTTATATTATACACGCAATAGCGATGAATGCCCACCATGTGCTCATGAAATAAATCTAAGCATCAAATCATAGTGCACGTGATACATGAGAAAATAGAGTAGCGTACAAAATTTAACAGAAAACAATTCAAGTATTCCAGCAAAAACATCTGTATGCAAGTTGGTAGAGCAGGGAAACTCTTGTCAAAAAGAAGTTAAAAAAGAACGCCATTAAGGAGGTAGACCATTCAAGATTGGATATTGCATCACCGTCAATATCCCTAAGCAATCATGAAGTCATCAAAACGTATCTTTTTCTATATCCTATTAAAACCATCATAACAATGATTTGTTCCAATTGCTCCATATCTTTCTCCTCAAAACAGTAGAGAAAATGTTCTTAAAAATGGCTAAATTCAGTTAAAGCTTCCCAAATTGGTTAGGACAACAAGTCTTTAAATGCAATCTTTGCATAAAAATATGACAATCATAGCTCTTCCTTCTATGGAACTCACAATCACCCTTAACACAACATGAAATGTTTGATTCACAACCATCAGGCATTCTTAGATTCCTAATCCAATTGCATACTTCTCATTTTTGTACAGTAGTTAAGTTATAGGAGGCCTTTGGCATGAATAGTTTTCCTTGTTCATCTTCATATGTATGAAGCTTCCGATGGTTGCAATAAAGCTCGAAATCCTTTCTAGCCTTGAAGTTATCTTTATTTTTTTCCTTTCATAACCATAATTGTATTCAATACATTTTCGAATACATTATTTTCAATGTACATCACATCTAAATTATGCATTATGAGATTTGTATTCCAGCAAGGCAACTCCTGGAAAATGCTCCTCTTTACCCAATTATGGCTATGACCAAAACCTTCGATTTCTTTTCTCTTATCATCTCTGCCACTTGCAATGTGTGGGAGGTTTTCCGCTATACTTTGCAAGTCTTCACTGGTTAGCCTATGTTGTGCCATATCCTTCTCAACTCTACCTTTTATAAAATTTGTCTCTTAATTTTCAAATGCATGGTCAAGTGGTAGGGATTGACAGTGACAACCATAAAAAGATTTTTTTTCTCCATTTTTAAGCCTAAAAGATTTAGTTTGACCCATACAGTATGGACAAGACTTCAGGTCGTGCATACTTCATCCACATAATATACCTAATAGTCCAAGTCAATGCAGCTTTCAACTAAAAATTCTACTTCATTTGTATGTCAATGTTTCAATACCTTCACCCTAAAGCATTTTTAGTTCATTAATGAAAAGATGCTAATAAATATCAAGATTTTTCCCTGGGCTCTTCGGTCATGGGATAACCATACTAAAAAAATAAGTTATATTGTTGTTTACACAAATAGCGGACGATTTACACATTAATTATTACTAGCCAACATGAGTATTGCACATTTGACATGCTAAAGGTGTTGAACCCATCTGCACATAAACGAAGGCGTACAATACATGGTTTAAGGGAAAATTAAGGAAAAGTTCTATCAAAGTAATTCCATGCCTCACTATGTATGGGGTTGATATTTAAATATAAGTTAATTGATTATTCGAGAGCCATAATATGTACTCTATAATATACCTCGACATATATAGTCGTTCAAGCTTAGATGTTAGAGGTAGATATCGCAGTACCTTCTAAGGTACCCTATGTCCAGATTGAGACATCTTCTCTTTGTATCTGGACTAAAATACATAGGACATTGTGTCACTCTCAATTTCTTTATAGTACAATATGAAATCATTCATAAAAGCATGGATCTTCATAACATCATGGCCAAGACTGGATAAGAAATGTAGCTTCTAACCGGTCACCTTCTAGTATAATTTCCTTAATGATAGACAACATACAATCAAAACATGCAGTAGCCATATAAATTTTAGACTTTAGATTCAAAAGTCGTTCCATAGTAGAAAGGCTAGTGTGCTTACTACAATCAAACAACACAGTTCGTCAGCTTCTTCCAATAGTCTAAAAAAATTTGTTCCATGTTGCTTCGGAGCTTGTTCCTTATGAGCACAAACATTTGGATTGATGTAATTATTGTACATTTTAGGGCCTATCACATCAATCACGATTGCTTCATGGCTATAATTTGTTATACCTTGTGCAGTTGAGGATTCAACCAAATCTAGACCATTGAAACTGAATGTTTCTCCATGCGCGTTTCATTGTGTAGGGCCCCTCGTAAATCCATTTTTGTAAAGATGAAATTTCACATCATCTCCTCTTGGAAACCTTGTGCTATTACATATAAAATATGGACATTTGATAATATCTCCAACTCTTGTTCAAAACATGGCAAAATTCAATGAACTCTTCAGCACCTTCAATGAATTTGCTAAAAGGAAATCCATCATCTTACCGATTCAACATTCAGCTGTGGTTCGATGCCACAATGTTCAAGAAGTCATAGATTTTAATTGCCTATCCTTCATGAATTTTCGCATGGTTCGAATGTTAAACCTGCAAAATGAATCCAATTAACTCCCTTTCTAAAAATAAACAAATTTCATATCATTGATCAGTTTTAGAATAATCACTTAGATAATTAAACAAATGGTTAAGCAAGAACCAAATTCAATTTAGATTAAAAGTCAAACTACTTCAATTCATAATTTCCATTAATAAGAAATGCTCAATCCTAGTTACATTCTTAATTAAGATTTAATATCTAACAAATTTTCAAAAAATCAAATTAACACTTTTCAATCAAGAATCTCAATTATTGAATACTTAATACTTCAAGAGAGGAATGGTTTGTGTTCAAAGTTAGACCCAATTGCAGTACACTAATATGATAAATAGTAAAATCAATCAAATTAACTTGAGGTTTCGTATTTATTTTCATGTAATACTTTTTCTTATCTTCAAAGGGTGATCTCGTCCGCAATAGGAAGAGACTCTAGAAGCTAATGTTGATGATGAATTCGGAATACAAAGGTCTCTAGATCAGATTTATGGGATAGATCGACTGAATGTAAAGAGGGGATATCGAAAAATACATTGATGAATCATGGGATAGAATGATAGAAACTGTTGTTTCATATTTGATTTTGATTTATTTTTAATTCTAAACAATTTACTAACAAAACAAACTGTAGGTAATATTTTACAATTAAATAAATTAATTTGAATATATTACAAATAGATATTTAGTGTATTAACAACGAATAAATTCTTAGGTAAATTTTAATTAATTTTTTATTTTCTTAAATTTCACAATCAACAATTATTACGTCACAATCTTCATTGGTAATTTTTTATAATTTTTTGTTTAGGAAAATTTACCCATGAATTAACAACAAATTCTTAACGACATCTATATGTTATCAATAATTCCATTGCTACCAAATTTATTTTTTAGTTATAGATTTTTTATAATATTTCGTTGGTATCAATTCGTAATAGCAGGGGATGGCTTCCATTGGTAAAAACAGTCGTTAAAGTCTCCCTTTCTAGTAATGGTAGGTGTAGGGGATGAGTTAGGTAATGGGATGGTGGAATGGTTGAAGTAGATAAATTGAGAGACTATGAGGAGGAGTTAATAGGGTTTAAGACAGTATCATTGGTATCATTGGTATCATTGGCTGAGGAGAAGTTAAAAGGTTGAGCAGGTATATTTTCAAATTAATTAAGGAAAGAGTCTACATTATAAGCATCTTCGTCGACCAGAATCTGATGAAAGTTATCATGAGGTAAATTTGTTGAATTTGGAGAAGAAGTACCATGTGAATTTTGTGAAAACCATTCATCATAGTTAGGGAAAGTAGTAATTGAAAAATTTGTGTGGGCATCAAAATATTTTTAGATGAATAAGGAAAATGATTTTCATTAAATCCTACGCGGCCAAATATATATGCGACGACTATGTTAATCAAGACAATGGTTTTTTTCATATAACGGATTATATGCTAAGAACACATAAGGGTTTGTTTTGCGATAAAATTTATACTTACCTATGGTTTTTAAATATGGAAAACACATGAGATTTGTTTTTGAAATTCCACATTGAGTCAAATGATGAGTGAAATCATTTCAAGTGAATTCGCCACCTCCGTCACTTAGTAAGATTTTGATTTTCCTATCAAAATGATTCTTAATAAAAACTTGAAATTTAAGGAAACAAGATCCTATTTGATCTTTAAAGGAAATAACCAGTATAACGAGTAAATTTATCAATAAAAATCACATAATACAATTTTTGAGAAGACTATTAGATACAACACTTTACAAAAAAGTTACAAAACTGAAATTACAATACTGAAACTCTACAAAAATACCACTCGGCAACAAGAACAGTGACCTATTTAGGGTCAAATCCTTGTACTCTTTTGTGTCATCAAAGAGACCCTAACTCAAACCAAAACCCTCAAAAGTTCCCAACGAGAGGTTGCTTCAATGGACAGATTTGGACTCAAACCCACAGATTTCAGTTTACTCCCATAGAGAAAACCCTCCGATCTCACAGATAGAAGAAGATTGACTCACAAAGAGAAGATGAACAGAAGGAGAACGGAAATCCAGAAGGTTCCAAGCAATTGAAGAAAAAGGAGAATGAAAAGTCTTCCAAATTAGGGTTAGAGACTCATATTTATAGTAAAACCAATCAACTGTACATCTGTATCTTCATCCAACGAGCCAGAGCAACTCTTAATCAATTAGGCTGGATATCGGGTCATGGTAGGTAGGCCATCTCAGATAACGTTATTGGGCAAGGTTATGGGGTTAGTAATTGGGCTGAAGGCCATTATCATCATTACCTAATAAATGGACTGGACTAACATCACAGCTCAACAATCTCCACCTTGATGCCAGTGTTAATACAAGAAGCATATAGTACACATTCTACAAAAATTAATATCCTGTAAAAACATAAGCTTCCCAGCATTTCTAGTTGGCACCAAGCATACAACTCGCAAACACTACAAAAATTACCTAGTATCAACGTTCAACATTTGCAAACAAGTTTTAAACTTGTTTAAAGGCAATGCCTTTGTCCCCATGTCTACTGGATTAAATTCAGTAGCAATTTCCTCAAGGAACAAAATTTCTTTAAATGCAATTTTACATCAATGTGTTTTGTTGTTTCATGATAAATTGGGTTTTTGCACCGGTGTATAGCACTTTGACTGTCTGAATATAGTACAACAAGGCTGCATAATTCATTTATTTCATAAAGTAAACCTTTAAGCCATAAGGCTTCTTTAATTACCTCAGTTGCAGCTACATATTCTGCCTCAGTTGTAGATAAAGCTATAACTGGTTGTAATTTTCCAACATATACAAGTTCCACACAAAGTAAACACATAGATAGTGGTAGATTTTCTGTTGTCCCTATTTTCAACAAAGTCAGAATCAACGAAACCCTAAAGTATCACACCCTCTTTACGAGCACTAAATGCTAAGCCTAAGTGTTATGAACCTTTTAAATACCTCAACAACCATTTTAAAGCAACCCAATGCTCAAGCCTAGGGTTAGCCATGAATCTGTTAAGAATACTAATGGAATGAGCAACATGAGGCCCCTATGCAAACCATGGTATACATAATTGATCCTACCGTATAAGCATAGGGTACCTTTTCCATTTGTTTAATTTCAGATTCATTTATTGGGCATTGTTCTTTACTTAGCTTGAAATGGCTAGCTAAGGGGAGAGTATCAGATTTTACATTATTCATCGCAAATCTAACTAACATTTTCTCAATATAACCTATTTGTTTTAGGCTCAATGTTCTATTACTCCTATTTCTGATTATTTCCATTGCCAAAATTCTTTTAGCATGACCTAGATCTTTCATTTCAAATTAATTGCTTAAGGATCCTTTAATATTATTAACCACATACATGTCTTGCTCTATTAATAGCATATCATCCACATACAAAAGTATAAAAGCAATAATTTAATTTTCTTTACCACGCTTAAAGTAAAGACAATGATCAAACTTACTTCTTATAAAACCAAAGTAGATATAAAATTATCAAATCGTAAGTATCACTGTCTTGGAGATTGCTTTAAACCATATAAGAATCTTTTTAACAAGCAAATATGTTCAGGTTTAAATTCATCAACAAAACCATGTGGTTGTTTCATATAGATCACTTCATCAAGATCACCATGCAAAAAGGCAGTTTTTACATCCATTTGTTCGAGTTCAAGGTCATAATGTGCCACAAGAGCAAGCATAACTCTAATAGTAGTGTATTTAACTATGGGGGAAAAGATTTCATTGTAATCTATGCCTTCTTTTTGTGTAAACCCCTTAGCAACAAGTCTAACCTTAAATCTTATAGGCATTTTCTCATTATTTCCCTCCTTCAAAGTAAGTATCCATTTACAATCAACAATAGACTTACCTGCAGGTCTAGGAACTAAATTTCAAGTCTTATTTTTTATTAAGAAGTCCATTTCATCTTTCATAGCAGCTAGCCAATTAATAGATTGTTGACTGCCTATTACCTCTTCATAAGATTTTGGTTCTTTAAAGACGAGATCTTGATAAGAAAGTATAGCAAGTAAAAGGTAAACCATATACCTAACAGGTTCTCTTATCTCTCTCTTAATCCTATCTCTAGTCAATTGATAATCTCCCAACTCTATAGGCTGACTTTCCATGCTTTCTTGAACACTTCCTCTTCAGTTTCTTGAAGATTAGAGGCATTTTTTGCCTCTTCCTCCACCTGTTCATTTAGAACAGGTTCAAGTGGAGTACCAACCTCCACCTGCAATCTGGTTGTATCACTTTCTTCAACTTTATGTTGGCCATTTGACTTAATATTCTCCAAACAAGGCATTTTTTACTCATCAAAAATGACGTCTCTATTGGTGATGATTTTAAAGCCTTTAGATTCACTACTCCACAGCCTATATCCCTTTACCCTCTCAGGATACCCAAGAAAACATATTTATGGACCCTAGGTTCTTACTTACCTATACTCTGATTGGAATAGGAAGCACATCCAAAGATCTTTAAGTGTGAGTAATTAGGAACATGGCCAATCCATTGCTCCTTATGTATTTTATCACCTAACAAGGCATTTTTGACTCATCAAAAATGACATCTCTATTGGTGATGATTTTAAAGCCTTTAGATTCACTATTCCACTGCCTATATCCCTTTACCCCATCAGGATAACCTAAGAAAACACATTTATTGGCCCTAGGTTCTTACTTACCTATACTCTAATGGGAATAGGCAGCACATCCAAAGATCTTTTAAGTGTGAGTAATTAGGAGCATGGCCAGTCCATTGCTCCTTAGGTACTTTATCACCTAGAGCACTTGAAGGTGTTCTATTAATAATGTATGAAGCTGTCATCAAAGCTTCACCCCCAGGACCTTGGGAACACCAAAACTTATAAGCATACACCTCACTTTATCCAGCAACGTTTTGTTCATTCTCTCAGCAACTCCATTTTGCTGAGGGGTATAAGGTGCAGTCCTATGTCTATTAATTCCAGCACTACTACAGAACTGATCAAACTCCTTATTGTAGAATTCTAAGCCATTATCAGTTCTAAGCACCTTAACCCTCTTCCCAGTCCGATTTTCCATCAAGTTTTTCCAAATTTTAAACTTTTCAAGGGTTTCTAATTTATGTTTCAATAGATAGACCCAAACCTTCCTAGAATAGTCGTCAATCAAGAATAGAAAATATTTATTTCCTCCTTGAGTGATAGTGGATGAAGGCCCCCACAAATCAGCATGTATGTACTCTAGAATAGAAGTGGTCTTATGCTTTCCTGTGTTGAAATGCAGCCTGTGCTGCTTACCTAAAGTGCAATTTTCACAAAAGATACTTTAGTTATTGAGTCCTTTCCAAATGCACCCATCTTATAAAGGATCTATAGACCCTTCTCACCAACATGAGCTAATCTCTTCTGCCACTTTAAAGTGGCATCAAGTTTAGCACTAGAAGATTTAGCAACTTCATCACTAATTATATTGGCCTTAACAACATAAACCCCGTTTCTTTTAATTCCCTTAAAGATGACAAGTGGACCCTTAATCACCTTTAAGAACACATCACCAATTTTACCTTGTAGGCCTAAATCATCCAGGTTACCCATTGAAATCAGGTTCATATTCAAATTAGGAATATATCTAACCCTTTCAAGGTTATAGATATATCCATTTTCAAATTTCAATATGACCTTCGCTATACCCTCAACTTTACAGGCTATGTTGTTTCCTATCACTACTTCTCCTCCATTTATTTTCTTAAAATCTACCAGTCAGTTCTTCTAAGAGGTCATATGGAAGGTACAACCAGAGCCCAGAATCCATTCTTGAAACTGATTTCCTTCATCAACAACATTAGGTGTATTAGGGTCAGAAGTTTGTTCAGTCACATCATAGACATCAACAGTGTTGGGTTCAACTACATTTCCTTCATCTACTTCTTTCCCTTTCTATTCATTTTTCTTTTTATAACATTCGTTTATGAAGTGTCCTATTTTTCCACATCCATTGCATTTTTTATTCCTAGTTTTGGATTTTGATCTACCCCTACTCTTAAATATTCTCCTATGACTTGTTCCATTGCTGCTTTGACTTTCATATGTAGTATTAGACCTACTTTTGGTTTTCTGGTCCAGCATTTTTTCTATTTCTTCTAAGTTCAAGATCCTTACTCCTTAAAGAATTTATAACTATGTCAAGTATAATGGTGTCTCTGTCATATTTTATAGCAGCTTTTACTTCTTTATATGTCTCAAGGATAGTATTTAAAAGAACTACTGCTTTGTATTCTTCTGAAACTTTATCACCAGCATTAGTTATGTCTTGAACTAGCTTATTAAAGCTGTTAAGACTATCTTCTAAGTCCTTAGAGTGGTCAATCTTAAAACTAAAAAAAAAATTCCAATAAGAACAATTTATTTGGTAAAGATTTGATCAAATAAAGTTTCTCTAATTCTTTCCATAGTGTTTTAGCATCATCATGCTTGCCAACTTTTCTCTATACTTGATCGGATAAGTGCCAAATTATAGAAGTATATGCAAGTTCATCGGCTTTATTCTGTTGATCAGTTGACATAGTTTCAGGATATTCTTGTGTTATTGCTTTAGCAACTTTTTATTGAACTAAAAGACCTCTCATTTTTTGTTGCCAAATGGGAAAATCCCCTTTTCTATCAAAACCACCAAGTTCGAAAGAAGTGTTTGTCATTTTTTTTTCAAAAAACCAAGAAAGAACCAAACAACTGATAATCTTGACTAATGCAGGTATTTTTAACCTTCACACAAAATTAGAGAGGACCAAGATCATACAAAAGTATACAATAATCAGATAAGAATACCACAGTTATATAAACAGTAAAGACGGTCTCACAAAATAAAGTAAATAGGAAAACTAATTACAAATTACTATCCAAGATGATCAAATTCACCAGGATTCCAAGAGAATCATGTTCTCTGGTCGAGGCTCAATTTGAACATCCCAAGAAAATACAGTATACTGCAATAACAAGTCACACAGATCCAAAGATTTTAAAAAATTTGTAACAATCAAGTGAATATGGAATGAGAAACCAGTGAAGACACATAAAGAAACATATACTATCACAGAAGATAACAAAATCAATGATATAGGTATTATCGAATACTCATCAGAGGGTGGTTCATAGAAATTTAACCACCAATCCAACCAAAACACAAGGTATTGGTCTAGAACCCCTGATTTCCAGTAGCAGAACGAGCGACGTTTAGGTCCAGAGGCCAATCCACCAAGGTTGTACTCAACTTGGGGTCCAACCACCAACCTAACCATGAAGTCACCCAAGACTTTCAAATTTTTCTTCAAGAAAACCAAATCCGTAGGTGGAAGCTATAGATCGAAACAAATCTGGGTTCCATAGAATAACAATCAATCTTGAGACAAAATACAGGAAAACGATTTTCCAGGTTCCAGAACTCGATCAAAGCCCAGATATCACAAGAATAAGGCTTTGATACCACTATTAGATACAACACTTTACAAGAAAGTTACAAAACAGAAATTACACTTCTGAAACTCTACAGAAATACTACAGGACACCAAGAACAATGATCGATTTAGGCTCAGATCCTAGTACCCTTCTGTATCATCATAGAAACCCTAACTCAAACCACAACCCTCATAAGTCCCCTACGAGAGGTTGCTTCAATGGACAGATTTGGACTCAAAACCACTGATTTCAGTTTATTCACATAGAGAAAACCCTCAGATTTCAAATCCCACAGAGAGAAGAAGATCGACTCACAAAGAGAAGATGAACAGACGAAGAACAAGAACCCAGAAGGTTCCAACCAATTGAAGAAAAAGAAGAGAATGAAAGTTCTTCCAAATTAGGGTTAGAGACTCATATTTATAGTAAAACCAATCAACCGTAGATCTGCATCTTCATCCAACGGTCCAGAGCAACTCTCAATCAATTAGGCTGAATATCAGGTCATGGTAGGTGGGTCATTTCAGATAACATTATTTGGCAAGGTTATTGGGTTAGTAATTGGGCCGAAGGCCATTATCATCATTGCCTAATAAATGGACTGGATTGGCATCTCAGCCCAACAAAGACAATGTTGGGGCAGGCCTCTATAAGTCACTATGGTTTTTTTCAAGAGGAAAAGTTGAAATAGTATATCTGATCTATTAAATGAAACATTTTCCAAGTTGATAACTTGTAGATATAACATTTTTGGTCAACCTTTTCAGGAAATTATATTGTTTTCTGATGTCCTTTAGAAAATGAGATCTAAATGTTCTAAACAAGCATGTCATATTTCTGATGAGGCTCTTTAAGATTGGACTGTAACTAAGGCTTCGAGTTGTCCTACCTTAGCATATAGCTTTCCCTGTCTATGACCTCTGGCCATGATTTGTTGTAACCCTTAATATCAAAACCAACATAGTCAAATTCAAAGGTATAATAATTATCGTCAATAAGTTGGCACACAGATATCAAATTCTTTTTAAGCTTTGGCATTATTTGAACATTATTTAAAGCAAGTTTACCTTGAGAGGTATTGATTGAGGAATTACACGAAGGGAAAATGGGTAAGGCTTGCCCATTACTGACAAAAATAGAATCATGTTCAAGATAAGGTGTTTAAAGTGTTAGTTTACCTCCTCACTTTGTCGTATGATCGAGCTGTGGCACCAGAATCAACATAAAAAAGTTTGAGTCTTATGTCATTGTTTAAATTCTTCGCAGTCAAGGCCTTTTGATTGTTCTTGTTGTAGTTTAACCCAAATTCTAGTGAATATTAGAGTTTTGGTTGAATTGGCCTTGAAGAGAACAAAATTGTGGATTTGGAAGAAAAGTCGCTGCATTTTCACTAGCAGGCTCGAGCAGCGCCTACATATTTTCTCTAAAGACTTGTCGCTCAAGTGGTGAAACTTTCGCTCCCCTTCCGCTAGCCTATCACTCGAGCGACAGGGTGGAAAGCTCATTTTGTATTTTACACATTTTTTGGATTTCTATTCATTTATAACTTGGTTTTATATATATAAATCTTGAGTATAATGAAATTCTCTTCCATTTGCTTGTGGTTTTTCCCCATCTTGAGTTTCGACATAAACTTGGTTTTCTTATTGTATTCCCATTTATTTCATTTTTATATTTTTAAAAAATATAATTTTAAATTCTAGTCCCTAAAGTTTCAAATCCATCCAAGTTGGACCTTTAAGGTTATGGGTTTAATAATTCAGCCCCTAAAGTTTGAAAATTATTTAATTTGGGACATTAAAATTCTAAAATTTTCAATTAAAGCCCTCAATGTCTATAATTAATTAAAATTGGCCCCTCAAAGTTTTAAATCTTTTAAATTTTGACCCCTGAAATTTTGAACTATTAACCCTTAGGTCCATAAAGTTGCAAAAGACACCTAATGATGCAAAATTATTGAATCTCTTTCTCAAATTTTGGTACAAATGACTCTTTTAAGAGGCATGATTAAGGTTTAATTATGTGGGACAATCAAATTCAAATATTTTGGTAAATCATTTATGATAAATTAAGGTTATCTAGCATTTTAAATAAACTAATTGAAGCAATATCTCATCAAAATGACATCTCTTGTATAGATTGGTTTGTTTGGGATGTTTAGATGTTGTGTGTGTGTTTGTTGATGCGAGTATTAGCCAGCCCAAAGAAAGATTAATACTTAGCCGAATTACATACACACTAATGGTGATAAATGTGTGACAATTATAAGGTTTCCATGTGAATAATAAATCAATCCAAAGATGAGTTTATTATTTGACAAGAGTTATTTTCAATATTTGATCACTACACTAAGAGTACCACTTGCAATTAATATTACTGTACAAAGACTTGATATTAATATTGCACTTGATATCTTGAGATGGGACTTACCATTATTTGAATTTATTGTTCATTAAATGTGGATATAAGCATGATTATTATTTTTTTCTCTGTACAGCTAGTTCATCTACTACCACTATATCTACTAATGTTAATTCTATTCACATGCTTAACGGGACAAACCTCAAGGGCTAGAATGAGAACATACTGATTGTTCTTGGCTGCATGCGTCTTGACCTTACACTTCGGATTGAGGAACCCACTCTTACAAAAGAAAGGTCACCTGATGAAAAGAGGAACTTTGAAAAGTGGGATCGCTCAAATCGCATGAGTCTAATGATCAATAAGTGCGGCATTCTGAAAGCCTTTAAAGGTGCAGTATCCCAAGGGATAACTAATGCCAAAGAGTTCCTCACTAAAATTGAGAAGTGTTTCGCAAAAAACGATGAGGCTGAACAAACACGCTTTTGCAAAACTTGATTTCAATGAAGTATAAAGGCAAGGAGAGTATAAGGGAGTATATCATGAAGATGTCTCATATTGCTTTAAAACTTAAAGGGCTAAAGCTTGAGCTATCTAGTTACTTACTTGTACATTTGGTATTGATCTCGCTTATAAGTGCCAGAAGGAGAATCTAAATGAGCTCATTTCATGTTGTGTGCAAAAGGAAGAGAGGTTGAAATAAGAAAGAACTGAAAGTACTCACTTGGCAAGCACTTCTAAGTAAGGGAAAGAAAAATAAGAAGGAATATGAAGCTGCTCCTGAGAGTCCAGCACAAAAGAAATGGAAAGAAGATAAAGGAACTTGTTTCTTTTGCAATAAGAGTGGACATATGAAGAAGGACTGTACCAAATATCACGCATGACGTGCAAAAAAAGGCACAATTCTTACTTTAGTCTGTTATGAGGATAATTTAGCTTCAGTACCTAGAAACACTTGGTGGATAGATTTTGGTACTACTACTCACATAAGTGTTTCTATGCAAGGTTGCCTGAGCTACCGAAAGTGAAGTGATGGCAAAAGATATATTTATATGGGTGATGGCTGTTGTAAATTTTAGTTTTGCAAGTATACAAACCGTAACAAGTAATAGTGGATCTAAGAGTCCGAATTGTCGATCCCACAAGGACTATTTTCTAGCACTTTATTTAATTTTTCCTTAACTACTATTTGATGAAAACAAATTAAAAATTGTAGTGATTTGAGTATTAATCTTAATTCTAGAAAATAAATGGATGCTCACACAATTGTTTGTAAAATCAAATAATTAGAGGACGTTAGGGCATAATAACTTTACATATTGATCATCTTTACATCTCAAATTAAGACTCAATTCTAATGTAGTGTTCGGTCAAATTCACCTATTGTATTCAATTTACCCCTCTCAAGTTCTCATTGAGCCTATTCAACTAATTAAATTTCATATCTCTATACAAATTCAACTTAATTAAAAGAGTTCTTTGTTTTAGGAATTCAATTATGACCGCAATAACTGGCATAGGAATCTCTACTCGTTATACCAATGTACTGGATTTTACTATATGGTCAAAATCCTAAACTCATATCTATATTCGTAAAGGATTCACAAAATTCATCAAATTATTGATTAGATAATTTAATACAATCAATATATAGCAAAAATCAACACATGGAAAAATTAAAAACTAAGAATCTTAATAAGAAAATATAAATGATCTCAAATAGTTACATTATTCGCCCTAACTATGGATTTAGTTACGCATAATGAATGAAGAGAAACAACAAAATGTCTTAGAGTATATCACCGGCTTTAGAATTAAATATGTAAAAGAAAAAGTAGATCTTGTACCAAAAATTCATTCATCTTCCAATTGATACTTCACACAATGAATTTGTCGTTGTTTTCTCCCTTTGAATCTCTCCCATTTTTTCTCCCAATATGCGTGTCTTGCCTCTTAATGTGTGAAAATCCCCCCTAAAGAGTGAGAATTTTCATATTTATAGGTCCCCTGCCACGTGTGAAAAATAGGGTTTTCGTACGGACTCAAAAATGGGAAAAAATTCCACTTAGGTTACGAATTGGTGGGCCGCAGCACTAGAATGTGGCACCGCGTCAAAAATACGGTGTCATCTCTTTGATTCTCTCGGCGCCGCGGTGCTACATTTCGGACAGATAGTACCTCGTTCGGTATTTTTATCATAACTTTTTCTCCCGATATCCGATTAAGGTGATTCAAGTTGCTTTGGAAAGTTAACTCAAAGAGCTACTTTGCTTAGATATCGTTTTTGAATTTGATCATTTTCTATTCAAAATAAGGTCCCAATATTAGGCTGAAAATGGTGCATAACTTTTTTCGCTTTGATTATATTTAATCCCTTTGATGTCTTTCTTTACCTAATTGACTCCGAACACTCTTGAATCTTCATCATGAGGTGCAACACAACTTTTGAGTATTTTACTTTAGTCTCCGAACTTTGGATCTCTTACAACTTAGCCATTTTCTCCAATTTTGCCCACTTTTGCTTCTTCCTTCATTTTCTTATACCGTCATTGAATTTTACCTATTCAAGACAAAATGTAATAATTTAGACTATAATTCATTCAAGAAGCAACTAAATATCATCATTTTAAAGCCTTGAATAAGTGTATTTTAACAAGCAACTAAGTATCATCGTTTTAAAGCCTTGAATAAGTGTATAAAATACACTTATCAATGGCAAATCGATGGAAGTTGATGTAATTGGCACATTTAGGTTATGATTAAGAACTAATTATTATTTGGATTTGAAAGACATTATTGTTTGTACCATCTTTTAGACATAATTTTGGGTTCTCTTTCTTCGTTGGACAAATCTAGATATTGTCGTTCATTTGGAAACAATCAATTTAGTCTTTCATTAAATTCCAATGTTATTGATACTGGTTCATTATCTACATATGATAACCTATATTTGCTTGATATTATTGCATCATATGATGAAACCTTGTATGGAGAATCACGTGGTACTAAAAACAAATTAAATCAAAAGAATTCAGCAAAAATATGGCACAAGCGCTTAGGTCACATCTCAAAAGCTAGAGTTGAGCGACTTGTGTCAAATGGTATTTTGGATTCACTTGACTTCACGGATTTTGATGTATGTATTGACTATATCAAGGGAAAATAGATCAAAACAAGGAGATTAGATGCTAACAGAACTTTAGACATCTTAGAATTGATATACACAGATATTTGTGGGCCATTCCCTATGGCTTCTTGATTTGTTCAACAATGTTTTATATCATTCATAGACGATTACTCACGTTATGGGTATCTACATCTCATCCGTTAAAAGCCTAAGTCACTGGACATGGTCAAAGCTTTTAAAGCTGAGGTTAAGAATCAACTTAACAAAAGGATAAAGAGCGTTAGGTCTGACTGTGGTGATGAGTACTACAGTAGATATAACGATTCAAGAGATATGACGATTCAGGTGAACAATGTCCAAGACTATTTGTTAAATACCTAGAGGAATGTGGAATCGTCCCACAATACACCATGCCAGGATCGCCTAGCATGAATAGTGTAGCTGAGAGACGAAACAGAACTCTTAAGAATATGGTAAAGAGTATGATTAGTCATTTCACCTTACTAAAATCACTCTAGGAAGAGGCATTAAAGACCACAGCTTATATTTTGAATAGAGTACCAACTAAGGCTGCTGCTAAAACATCTTATGAGCTTTGGACAGACAAAAAGTCTAGTCTAAAACATTTTAACATTTGGGGATGTCCAGCTAAGGCTAAGCCTTATAGGTGACATGAAAATAAATTGGAATCCAAAATAGTGAGTGGCTATTTTATTGGTTATTCTGAACGATCTAAGGGCTATAAATTTTATGATACTACACTCAAGTCAATTTTTGAAATGGGAACTGCAACATTTTTTGCGGATGTTGAGTTTGGGAGGAAAAATAAGGTTAGAGACATTATCTTTAAGGAAGAAGTTGACAAAGGATAGGTTTCGATTCCTACTATTTCTTTTGACAATGTACAGGTTCCATACCTATCATTGATCAAAAAGTATATCCAGAACCTCAACAAGACAATGTTGAAGAACATTTCATCCGAAATGAGGCAATTATTCTAGAAGTACAAACTCAACAATTTCAAGAACATGAGAAAAATAATGAAATGGTGGAAGATGATCCAATCAATTTCAATCAAGCCATGCAGGGCTTTAACTCTCAAGAGTGGATTGATGTCATAAATGAGGAGTATAAGTCCATGCAAGATAATAAAGTTTGGGATCTTGTCCCGTTACCCGAAGGTGTGAAGCCTATTGATTGTAAATGGATTTTTAAAACCAAAAAAGATTCAAATGGTAATGTAGAAAGATATAAGGCACGTCTGTGGCTAAGGGCTTTACCTAAAAGGAAGACATCGACTTCAAAGAGACTTTCTCTCCAGTTTCAACAAAAGACTCTTTCAGGATAATTATGGTACTTGTTGTGCACTTTGACCTTGAGTTACATCAAATGGATGTTAAGACAGCTTTTCTCAATGGAAAAATTGATGATACGATCTATATGGTGCAACCAAAAAACTTTGTGTCAAGAGACTTGAAGAATATGGTTTGCAAATTAAAGAACTATATCTATGGCCTCAAACAAGCTTCCCATCAATGGTACCACAAATTTCATCAAGTCATTATCTCATTTGATTTTGAGATGAATGTCATTGATGATTGTGTGTATCGTAAGTTCAGTGAGAGTAAGCATATTTTCCTGATTTTGTATGTTGATGACATACTGCATTGGGGTCATAAGGTGAGAATGGGGCTGAAGTAGACGCAAGTTGGGGTGTAATTTGCTACTTTCCCCATTTTTCCCTTTCTTTCTCTTTCTCTTTCTCTTTATCTTTATTGACCTTTTTCCATTAAAATTTAGGGTTGACTAATTTTATCTCCCAAGAGTGACAGCCAAATAGATAGAATCGTTCATTGCGATCAATAAAGAGAAAGAGGGTTATAGGCAACCCTGGGATGGATCATTGGAAGGCAACCAAAAGGGTTATGAGGTATTTAAAGAGAACAAATGATTACATACTCACATATAGTAGATCGAACCAGTTAGAGATCATAGGGTACTCCAATTCTGATTTTGTTAGATACCAAGACAATAAGAGATCCATATCATGCTATATCTATCTACTAGCTGGAGGAGCTATTTCATGGAAGAGTACCAAGTAGACACATAGCTTCTTCTACCATGACAGCAGAGTTTGTAGTATGCTATGAGGCATCTAATCATGGAATATGGCTACGAAACTTTGTCACTGGACTGCCCATTCTGAATGGCATAGAAAGACCGTTAAAATTATATTATGACAATAACTCAACAGTTCTATATGCCAACAACAACAGGAGCTCATTTAAGTCAAAACACATTGACAATTAAGTTCTTGTTTATGAAGGAAAAAGTACGAAGTTTATAGATTTTTATAGAGCACATTGAGACAAACTCCATGATTATGTAACCGCTTACTAAAGGATTGCCACCTAGGTCTTTCATGAACACACTGCTCGTATGGGTATTGTATTTCTTGAGGATATCATATTTTAGTGGGAGTTAGTATTCTCGTTGCTTTATATTTATTTTTGGACATATTTGTGTATTTGGATATTTTTCTGTACAAAAATGAAGTATTCAGTTCATTTCACTCTGTTATTATGTTCATTACTGATCTTACTTAAGAAATAAGGTTGGACCAGTTGGAAATAGACATATTTGGATCACATAACATGTAATTATCATGCTCCACTCCCATGATTGATCTATGTCATTTGGTTGTATGTGTGTACGTGACCATTGATGGATTTAGTCATGCTAATTGTGGCAAAAATCGCTTTGATCCTACATCAATATAACTGATGGACAAGATTGTTTAGAAATACCTCCAATAATGATAGCAGAATTTTTGAGCTCATACGGCTGAGCACATTTGTAATATTACATGCATGGCCCAGTGGGATATTGTTGAAAAAATTCCAACGTATGGGACCACACATGTTTATATATTAAAAATGTGTGGTGCTAATTTTAAAGTTTAGTCGATAAAGTGATTCATTAAGCCTAATTTTGGATTAATGGGTATTAAATGTCATGGGAATGAAGTGTAGAGTCCGGAAGATGTTATTTTAAATTGATTAGGGCCAATTTGAAATAACACAAAATTAATAACTACCAAATTGAAGTTATTTATTATGGGGTCATGGTCCCCAATTATATGTGAATTCACAATTCTCTACATCTCCATCAACATAGAAGAATATTTCAAGAAATCACCTAACCATTAAACGATCTTAACTCGTTTAGAATACTAACAATTATAGATCAAGGTACATTTCCGCTTTAATCTTCTCTTTGATTTCAACATGGAGCATTTATGTAAATTTGGGAAAGGATTGGCAAAATTTTGGCTCCTTTCAATTCCTACAGGCTCCTCAACTTACCAGAGGCCATGTCGTGTGGGGAGGACGTGGTCACTCTCAATGTATTTAATATCTTCCACAAGAATTTCATAACGCCTCTTTGCTTCTTCTGGAGTTTTTCCTCCTAGCAACTTTGGCCCAACAGTCAGGCGTGTCAGTGTCATGCGCAGACAGGGCTTTCTCAAAGGCCTTGTTCTCCTGAGCAGTCCCAGTTCCACAGGATGATATCGAGCTAGATGCCATTAATTTCTTGCGAGATGAAGATTTTATTGACAAATCAAGTTAGGAAAGGAAAGTTTTAAACTAAGGGAATTAAACAATAGACTGTTACTACAGGAAATGTGAGGAAATGGAACAATGTGTGTGTGTGTATGTGTGTGTGTGTGTGTGTGTGAGAATATATATACACGTGAGGAACAAATAATTCTAAGTTGATATGTCCAGAAGAGGTGGCAACTGCTTGATCTTTATAAGCTCCAGGAACTGAGGGGGGTGTGGGGTGGTCATGCCAATTGGCCTATAAAGTTGCGAAAATTGAAGAATTTTAGCGATTCGTCTCGTTAAGAACCACAATTAAAGCAGGACAAGAAAACAATAGTACAATGTTGAAGAATCATCATCTTCATGAAAAGGTTGTATCACTTTCCATTTTTATGAATAAAAATCACTTGCTTTCTTACAGTTTTGTGTCATGATCATATGATTCTTCTTGATTTATATAAACATTAGAAAGCAACCACTTCTCCAAAATATATCTCATGGGAATAAAAGTGAAAAAAATAATTACAAGTATATGGGACACTAGAGTTATGAGTAGATACTATGATCAATACAAAATCAATCCTCTTTCAAGTTCTGGACTACCTTAAATCCTTTGTTAGAATATAATTTCATCTGGAGGGGGAAAAAACTCCTCAGATAGAGCAGTACTATAGTTCAATGCACAATAATCACAAGCCACAATGGTAGGACAATGTACAATCCAGCCCCAGGATCGAGATTAGTCACAAAAAAAGGTGGAAAACTGGGCTTAGACGGGCCAGTTCAAATCCCTGGCCATGCAAGGGTCATCTCGGGTTCTATGTTAGCAACGTGCCAAGTCATTTTCATGCCTAATCACGTTTGAAATAATCATGACGTGATAGTATTTAGTTACGAATATCATTACAATATTGATATCCTTAGATTATTCAAAAGAAGCTCTAAGCTTAGACAAAATTCATGAGAAGGACCACCCTACATATATGCAGGATTTTACTCGGTGATAAGGATTCCATAAATCTAGCAAGAACGAGGCATCTATAAATTCTCAGTGCTTTTTTTTTTTCTTTCTTCTATGTACAGATTCCTCAAAATGCTGCAATGTAACTTTCAACTAATCATTGGGCTGGAACCCCGTTAACCTGTGGTCCTCCGAATACATATCGTTTCACAACTTGTATAAAAGGGTCCACAATGCCTTTCCATTTCCTCAGATTTTTTATAAAACAAGTACGAAAAAGATTAGCGACTTTAACTGCAAGAATCTTCGTCTCTAGCCCATAATAGTAACATTTTGATCCGAATTACAGGCCATTTCCTAAAAATATGATTGGTATGCAGTAGACTGCATGGCGCCAAGATTTAACTTCTATAATAGGTCATTGCTATGATTATTATCAGTTATACCCTTGTGATGAAGACTTCTCAATGAGCCAATTATATCTTGGGAAGTAGTTTTATTGATTCTAGAAATGATCCGTGCATGTAAATCAATGAAGGCAACTTGTATAAAGTGTTGGGAATCTGGACTTATTTGTACACTTGTTATCAAGGTTCACTTTGAGGAATATCGTTATAGGCCCAGATTCTCAACATTCAAGACTCACAATCTATTTCCATATTTACTATTTTCTATGAATCAAGCGTGAAAAGAGTAGCAATTTTTACTGCGAGAATCTTCATATCTAATGAGTAATAAAAATGTTTTGAGTTCAAATATAAATCATTTCCTTGAGGTAACTTTTGTACGCAATATTGAAGGATACTACGAAAGATTTTAACTTTTATTCTTCAGTTATGGCAAATCAAACTGACGAACATAACAAACAGACCATTACAGTGTTTCATCTTAGTTATCCATTGAGGAGGCTACTTGATGAAAATTATTATTTTGGGAAGTAGTTTTGGATTCTAGGAAAGATCAATAGATGTAAATCAGCACAACTTGTATAATGTTGGAAATCACTCACATCTAGTATCTTCTTTTAGAAAAATCAAGAACTGAGAACAGAAGACAAGAACTGGAAAGGGTTCATGATCCCTTTCGGTGTCATCATTCTATGCATCAAGCCCCAAAAAGAGTATTGCAAGAATCTTCATCTCTAACAGTTACTAATAGCAATGTTTTGAGTCAAATATGTCTTTTCCTAATTGTCTGTAATATTCTGGCTGGGAAATTACAGATCTTCATGTTATCTTCCAAGATTTTCGACCGACATTGGGTTAGGACCATATGTAGGTTGGGGCTACTCTATTCCACTTGCTGAAATAATCTCTTTTGGCATTTACAACTTCAACCTTTGAAAAATGTTGCTTCCTAAACTTAGCTTTTTACTATGCAGATATTTATGTTGGACCAATAAAATGTTCTCTTTTGGACATTCAAATAGTCCTTTCTTGGAGGGATTAGGGCTTAATCCTGATTACGGGATCAATGTAAAGCAAAACGTAATAAGAAAATAAACACACACAAGAATCTATAAATTTATTTCAGTTCATTCTCAATCTTAGAGTTATTTCACTCAATACTCAGTCTTTGTCACAACAGGAGGGAAAAAAAATGACTCCCCTAAATCTTGAATTAACTTAACCATATCATGTTACCTTAGAGGTCAAAAAAGACTGCCCTAAATCTTGAATTAACTAAACCATGTCATGTTACCTCTCTTGAATTAACTTAACCATATCATGTTACCTTAGAGGTAAAAAAAGACTCCCCTAAATCTTGAATTAACCTAACCATGTCATGTTACCTTAGAGGTCCCACTTCTAGGGAGGACAATGAAAAGGCTAGAGCCCTCCATATGTGCCCTCTCCTTGTACAAGTGCAAAAATATTAGAGCAAACATACCTGATATATTGATAAACCCAAAATGCACCTAAACTCATACTACGCCGATGTGTAGCCAAGGGGAATAACTTTATAGTATGATTAGACTCCAGGCGCAGTCCAACACCTCTGTATCATAGACACGGTAGGTCTTGGACTAATGAGGGCCCCAAAAAATAAGGCCTAATTTTTTGCTAGAAGGTAGGCCCAAATATTTTATAATTTTGGATGAAGTCATTAATTAGCCCATAAAAGAAGAAATAATGCTATTCATCATCATAATATTGAACACCAGTGTCCGTGACAATCACATGACATTAAATGATAGACTCATTTAAATACAAAATCATATAATTCATTTAATTGAAACTATAAAATGCTGACACTTAAATTGGTGTTATAACACCACTAGTGCTAGATAGCATTATTTTAAAATAAGTTATTTAAAAAATCAAAAATCATACATGCAACTGTCATTAATGAAACTTCGAATGTTTTTATTTATTATAAAAAAAAATATTTTTAATCACTGCAAGTAATTTTTTTCAACTATTTATAGAAGACCCATATAAAGTTTGGCATAGACTACAAAAATCCCAAGATTTCACCCCTGATCATATATAATATTGTAAATAAGATTTACATTTTCCTTTTGTTTGTCAAATTTTGCTGGGATTAAAAGTAGGGGTGTGTGGGGGTGGATTGGCATAGTTTGGAGAAACACTTTAATTCCAAGATCTTTGCAGAAGATTTTATGCCAAACATCGAATGTAGGAAAGAATGAATCAACCAAACTAGACAAATGTAATTTCATATTGGTTACCAGCCCACAAATTAAAATAAATAAATAAATAAATAAATAAATAAATAATAATAATAATAATAATAATAATAAGATTCTGCAATTGAATTTCAGTTGCCCATGACTCATTCTTTAAAATTGTTTTAGCAAGAACTTTATGGTTGATCATGTTGAAGACAGCAATTTAAACAGAATTTGATGGGGTAAATACAATTCTTGATAGGAATAGTATGGATATTTTCTATGCTAGGAAGGTAAAGCCTCGATAATAGGGACTTATGAGCGTCGAAAAGCGGCCTGGCAATGTTTGGGGAGAGATCCGATGGCCATACAGGGTCCGGGGATTGAGGCAGGCCAGGCTAACCCAGTCTGCCACATATTTCGTTGCCCTGGACCCACAGGCCTGGCCCGAGCTTGGCCATGCCCGTTCCATCTGCATAAGATCTCGCTTCTTGATTTTCTTTACATATTGCAATTATACGAGCATCAATATGTCTTGTGATTGCAGTCTATAGTACTATAGTTTTGCTCTATTTTAGGAGACTTTTCATTCAAGCAGTACGCGTGTACCTGGAGGAACTAAATCATTGGTTTTAGCTAAATAAGAAAGGATTAAGCAGTCCCAATAAACCAACCATGTGAACAACTATGGATAAGCTGACTTTACATTCAAAACAAGGCAATCCACAACTTAAAATATGATTGATTTTGTGTTAATGATTATAGAATATATCTCTAGATGACATATATTGGTATACATACATGCAGTCAAGAAAAGAAGTTAAAAAAAGTCACTTTTAAGCATGTCTTACATCTTCTAATGTTTATATAAATGAAAAAATGTCATATGATTTTACTCTAACTGTAAGATAAAGTGAAATTTATACAAAAAAATGGACATATAAACAACCTTTTCATGAAGATGGAGATTCTTCAAAGTTGTAATATTGTTCTTTTGTCCTGCTCAGTAGTGGTTCTTGATGAGACAAATCACTAAAATTCTTCAATTTTTGCAAGTTTATAGGCCAACTGGCTTGACCCCACCCCCTCAATTCCTAAAGCCTATAAAAGCTCAAGCAGTTGCCAATAGGGTTTCTCATATCTCTTCACTTGGGTGTCTTCTCTGTTGAGTCGAAGACGAATAATCCATCCTAGAATTATTTGTTCTCACATTTATACGTTCTTCCAATTCATCCCATTTTCTAGAGTAGACATTCAATAGTAGTGTTCCATCCAGTTACTCTTATAACTTCCCAGACTTATAATGGCCTCTAGCTCGATGTCTTCCCATGGCTCAGGCACTTGGACTGCCCAGGAGAACAAGGAGTTTGAGAAAGCTCTTGCCGTTTATGATGCTAACACACCTGACCGTTGGGCCAAAGTTGCAAGGGCTGTCGGAGGGAAAACCCCAGAAGAGGTGAAGAGGCATTATGAAATTCTTATGGAAGATGTCAATTACATTGAGAGTGGCCAAGTGCCCTATCCCTACTGCAGAACTTCTCGGGCCGCCTGTAACAAAGGAGGTATACAGAGTACACCGCCCCAACCCACCCGATCAAAACACCACGAACACTTAAGAATCCATCGTATAATCATTATTCATCATGAACTGGTTTCTATTGAAGTCATTTTCTACCATGCTAAATTTGGCCAAGTGCCATCAGTCCTCTTACTTTCCCTAATGCATGTTGTATAACATAAACACGCATCTACATATTTACGTGCAAGGGCGAGTCATAGGACACATGTTAAACACGTGGTCGACTTGAATATTTTACCATTCATTAGAAAATATAAAGTGCACGAGGACTGATCCCTACAAAACAGTCCTACCATATGCTCTAGTTCTCAAAATAAAAATCGAACTAGTGCATGTTTGGTAGATAGTATTAGTCAATATTGAACTCTAAAATGAATAAGATTTTAGTTTATATTTTTCTTCCCTAACGCATGTTGGTTATTGTTCCATGCAGGATGAAGAATCTAAAGTTCCGGTTAAGTATCATTACACTCATAATGATCAGCTTTACAGCAGTCTATTATATTCCAGAAGCTTTTAGCAATATGAATAAAAATATGCAGTAGTAATTTAAGGATCATAGCAACTCTAGTCTTTTTTTTAAGCATATTTATGATGATCATAATGATCAATGGAGGAAGCCTATAAGTGCTTCTCTTCTGTAATAAATATTTTAATAAAATCGAGGTATTGTAAGAATTTTAATTTCTCTATATACAAATATTCTAATGTTGTTAAATAAAAGTTTGCACTAAGAGAAATAGAGAAGAAATAAAATAGAAATCAAAAGAAGATTAGAATGAAGATGAAAGGCCCAACACGTTTTCGTTGTCCTCAAACAATATTTGTCCCCTTTCAAATTGAAGTAAAATGCTTGAGGGGATCTTGGCAAACAATTTGCAGGATTTATAAAGTCTTGACAAGGATTTTATACTCAAGCATTAGTGAAATCCTCCAAAACTTGTAAATGCAAAAGTAGGGTTCTAATATGAGAAGAAAATGGATTTTCAACACTTCGGAATGAAAAATTGATCTCAAATGGAGCTTTATGATTCCATGAGTTTTTCAATGTTTTTCCTTGGTCATCATGTTAGACTGAAAATCGATCCTAAACAATTATGCGGAAGTGAATTGGATCGAAAAACTAAAAATTTCAAGAATTCAATTCATACCTCCAGTCATTGTTAATGTTCGGAACACTCTCCTTCTTTCAGGTAATGGTACTTCCAAACTCTTAACACTCCAATTTTGATGATGTATCTTGTATTTTCGGTGGTGTTTGAGCTTAGGGACCAAATCCCTTTTTATAGCCAACTCCCATCAAGTTTATGGCTTTTTAGTTACCTTTCAATCAATGGCATAATGAATGTTGAATTGAAGTTTTATAAATGCTAAAACTGAATAATGAATGTTGGACCACCAATGAAGAAGATGAAGGGACGATGAGTTACATTCTCCCACTTGGTCCGTACATTTAACCCAATGTCTCGACTGAATCCCATTGATTGTCCTTCTCAAGAAACAAGTACATAAATCATGGCGATGAGTCCTCTAATAACGAGTATAATCTTTCATGTATTACGATCATTTAGTTCCTTAAGAATTATTTTTCATAAGGTAACAATACTTAATGAAAAGACCATATGTCTTATTCTTCGTCCTACATATTTTCTCAAATAAAAGTGCACGTGAATATAAGAAAATATCACAACAAATAAGAGTTTTGTACAAAAATTTTGTATATATATAATTACATAGTGGAACCAAGTCCTATTTTCTCCACATGATCCTTGAATTTTAACGGTGGCATGCCTTTAATCAAAGGATCAGCGATCATCAATTCAGTGCACACATGCTCAATGGCCACTTTCTTTTCTTTACTACGTTCCCTTATGGCTAAATACTTAATGTCAATATGTTTACTTCGACTACCACTTTTATTGTTCTTAGCCATAAAGACAGCAGTCGAATTGTTGCAATAAATTCTCAATGGCCTAGAAATAGAATCGAAAATTCTAAGCCCGGATATGAAACTCTTGATCCATACACCATGCGATGTAGCCTCAAAACAAGAAACGAACTTGGCTTCCATAGTGGAAGTAGTAATTAAGGTTTACTTGGCACTCCTCCATGATATAGCTCCACCAGCCATCATAAAGATGTACCTTGATGTTGATTTTCGTGAATCAATACAACTGGCAAAGTCTGAATCTGAGTATCCAATCACTTCCAAATTATCCATCCTTTTATACATAAGCACATAATTTTTGGTTCCTTGAAGGTACCACGTTACTTTCTTTGATGCTTTCCAGTGGTCCATACCTGAATTACTTTAATATCGTCCTAACATTCCTATAGCAAATGCAATGTCAGGTCTTGTACAGACTTGAGCATACATCAGGCTTCCGATAACAGAAGCATATGGAATCTTCATTTGTTCCCTTTCTAGATCATTTTTCGAGCATTGGTTCAAATTAAACCTATCACCCTTCACAATGGGAGCTATACTTGGTAAACAATTTTTCATCCGAAATCTCTCTAAAACTTTGTTGATATAAGTTTCCTGAGACAAACCCAAAATACCTCGTAATCTGTCTCTATGAATCTTAATACCAATGACATAAGATGCATCATCCATATCCTTCATATCGAAATGTTTAGAGAGGAATTGTTTCATCTCATGCAACAAACCCTTATCATTGGTTGCAAGTAAAATATCGTCTATGTACAAAATAAGGAAATAGATTTTACTCTCGCTAACCTTCTAGTATATGCATTGATCCATGGGGTTTTCAAAAAATCCAAATGAAGAAATTACTCATGAAATTTTTAATACCATTGACGAGATGCTTGTTTCAGACCGTATATAGACTTTTTAAGCTTACAGACCAAGTGCTCACCATCATTAGAGGGGAATCCTTTAGGTTGTTTCATATAAACCTCCTCCTCTAAATCACCATTGAGAAATGCCGTTTTCACATCCATTTGTTGTAATTCAAGATCAAATTGGACTACTAATACCAAAATAATACGTAGAGAATCTTTCTTAGATACCGAAGAGAAGGTCTTCGTGTAATCGATTCCCTCCTTTTGAGTAAATCTCATAGCAACAAGTCTCGCCTTGTATCTTTTGATATTGCCTAACGAGTCTTTCTTAATCTTTAAGATCCATTTACAGCCAATGGCTTTGCCACTACTAGGCAACTCAACAAGATCACAAACTCCATTGCTCTTCATAGAACTCATTTCTTCCTTCATGGCATTGTACCATAATTCTGACTCTTTACAACTCATAGCTTGTGAAAATGATTCAAGATCATTTTCGGCTCCAATATTGTGGTCAGGTGCTTGTAGATACACTTCATAATTACTAGGAATTGCTGACCTTTTAGTTCTAGTAAATCTTTTTAACGTTGTACCATCATCGTCCTGAGAAGCTTGTGATTCAACTATTTGTTTAGGAGGTTCTGATAATTCCTGAATTACCTGATCTACTTGAACATTATCAGTAGCTTATGGAATTTCAATGGTTGGTTGTTCAACACCTATTTGTACTTGAGGGGTGCTGTAAATCAATCTGTCATCTAAGGTGGGAGGCTGAGATTCCAAACGATCATCCTCAAGAACTTTGTTCTTGGTTTTATCACTCCCACTAGTCAAGTCATTCTCAAGAAACTTAGCATTTTTTGATTCCACTATTCTAGTGCTATGAGATGGACAGTAAAATTTGTATCATTTAGATCTTTCGGCATATCCAATGAAATACCCACTAATGATCCTTGGGTCTAACTTCTTCTCTTGTGGATTATAGATCCTCACTTCAGACAGACATCCCCAAACACGCATATGTTGCAAACTTGGTTTCCAACCTTTTAATAATTCAAATGGTGTCTTTGGGACAGTCTTTGTTGGAACTCGATTTAATATATACACTGTCATCTTAAGTGGTTCAGTCCACAAGGATTTAGGAAGATTGGAGCTACTAAGCATGCTACGTACCATGTCCAATAATGTCTTGTTTCTTCTTTCTACTACACCATTCTGGTCTGGTGAACTAGGCATAGTGTATTGGGCAACTATCCCATGCTCTTGAAGAAACTTAGCGAACGGACTAGGTGTTTGTCCATCCTCTGTGTATTTACCGTAATACTCTCCACCTCTATTTGATCTTACGATCTTAATCTGCTTATCATATTGTTTCTCTACTTCAGCCTTAAAGGTTTTAAAAGTATCTAATGCTTCGTTCTTATTATGAAGTAAGTAGAGACATATATCGTGAATAATCATCAATAAAGATGATGAGTATTTCCGACCATGTGAGTCTATGTCTGGACTACATATATCAGTATGTATGATTTCTAATATGTCTGAACTCCTGTAGTACCTTTCTTGAACTTGTTGGTCTGCTTTCCCTTAATACAATCCACACGTGTTAAAATCAGTGAAATCTAGAGTACTAAGTATCACATCATTCACTAATCTTTTGATTCTATCTATAGAGATATGTCCTAATCTCTGATGCCACAACATAAAGGAGTCTTCATTAATATTGCACCGTTTAGCGCCAGTATGAACGTGCACTGAACTATTAGTGATATTGTTTTGTAAATTAACACAATAAAGACCATCAGACAAAGTACCATTCCCAACACAATCAGAATTATGTGTTTGAAAAATTAAAGGAATATCTCAAGGGTACAAGTCTGAAAATAGAAATCAAGTTTCGTGAAAAACTTGGAACATAAAAGGTCCTATCTAATTTCAAAATAAAGCCACTACTTAAAGTTAAAATGCACGTTCCTATAGTGTTAACATGTGAGCTCATCTTGTTTCCAGATAAGATATTATGCTCACTTCCCACTGGCTTCCTTAGATTTTGCATACCCTGCAAGGAGTTTGCCACATAAACTGTAGATCCAGAGTCAATCCACCAGGTGTTAACATTTACATTAATCATATTAGATTCATAACAAACAAATGAGGTTGGATTACCTTTATCCTCAAGCCATTTTTTGAATTTGACGCAATCTTTCTTCATGTGTTCCTTCTTTTTACAGAAGTAACACTTAACCTCTTTCTTAATATCAACTTGGTGTGGAATTTTACCTTTCCCCTTCTGATTGGCTTGAGATTTTCCCTTCCTACGAGTTATAGTCAACATTGCACTTTCACATTGTTCTATTATTGGTCTTCCTTCTTCTTGAACACATATAGTTATTAATTCATTAATTGACCATTTATCCGTATGTGTGTTGTATGAGATTTTGAAAGGTCCATACTCTTGTGGGAGACTATTCAAGATGTAATGCACAATGAAGGATTCCGACATCTCAACCTCCAACTTCTTAATTTGAGCCGAAATGTCTCTCATTTACATGATGTGCTCACCTACACCTTTCACACTGGTGAGCTTTAAGGATGAAAACTTCATTATAAGGGGGTTTGCCAATGCCTTATCAGAAGTGACGAATTGATTGTCAATGGCCTCTATCAAGTCCTGAACCTTGTCATGCTAATCAACGTAACCACGTATACCAGCAGAAATTTTAGTCTTTATGAACATCACACTGAGGTGATTAGATCGCTTCCATTTTTCATTAAGAGCAATGTCTTCTACAGTGCTGGCATCAGTAATTTTAGGTGATTCGTCTTTCCTAATAGCATAATCAATATCCATCTACCCTAAATAGAAAAGAATTCTCTCCTTCCATATTTTATAGTTGTCACCTTTTAATTCGGGAATATCACAACGAATATCAAAGAAATTAGTAGGTTGTAAAGCTGCATAATATTAAAAATTGCTTATATTAACTTGAGGCTTCATTGAATAGATTGCATGTTTTACCAATGTAATTCATGCTGAAATTGAATATAATGACATAAAAATTGCCAGCAGGCTAAATTTTTAATTCAATCATATCAAATTATTCCTTATAATAGAATTATCAAATTATGCACTTAATTCATATGAAATCAATTTGATATTCTATCCCAAGTTAAACTTTATAATAAAACTATCAAATTATGTACTTATTCATAATTCCTGTGGGCATATTATGAAATAATTTGATATTTTATTCTAATTAATCATACAAATATAACAAAATTTTTGTGGGATAAATTCATTATATTAAGCCCTTGTTTGAGTCCCTTTTTTTTGGGAAGAATGAATTTTTGAATAGTGTAGTGATGGGAAATGTGTGGATAAAAAATAAGGAAAATTTTTGAATTTGCATGTAATATTATTTTATTGAAGAATGTGTGATTGAAATGATATCAAAACACTGTTGAAAAATGAATTTTTTCAAAAGAATGAGGCTCAAACAAGGGCCAAGTATAATTAATTACAATCTAATGTGGTTAATCCTTATTTGATCCTCGTCTTAATATATAATTTTACTTAATTAAAGATGCTGTGGCTAATTCTTAAATAAATAAAATTATGCGGATCACTCGACATTATCATTTTATACATAAAGAGTTAACTTAATATGAGAATAAGTCTAATTGAATAAAATATTCTCATAGACATTACAAGATTGCATAAAATAATTATCTTTTGCAAACTAAATATGATCATAATACACAATTTAATACATACTAAAATTGCATACATTATTCCAAAAATAATTATCATATGCAAAATTAAAATAAATGCCTAAGAATTAAATTGCATAATTGGCCCATAAATAAAACTCATGTTTGATTTCTATGAGTTGGTCCAACAAATTGTGTAGGTTATGGCCCAATTTATAATGTTTTATTTCCAATTGTCCAAGTTCATGGCTAATTGAACAAGTAAAAACATATAGGTATGGCCCAATAAAAATTACTTATTATTTTCAAATGGGCCCACACACAATGACCCAACAACTATGAAGGAAATATAGAATTCAGAAACAACCGTCTTCTCACAAAAAAAATAATAATAATAATAATAATAATAATAATACTAAATTGGTTTTCTTCAACCTCTTGACGGGTTGCAATCAACCCAGTTAGAACCTGTCTCAAATTCAATTTTCTCTCCATCAAAACTTAAGTTTGAAGACACACAATGTTTAGAGAAGTGATTTCATGGAGAAATTCGAATTTATTTTCAACTACGAAATCCGATCAGAGAAGCAGGGTTGTTTTGTAGATTACTTCATAAACATCAAGACAGAGGTAAAACAAGGCTCTGATACCAAATGTTAGACTGAAAATCGATCCTAAACAATTATGCGGAAGTGAATTGGATCGAAAAACTAAAAATTTCAAGAATTCGATTCATACCTCCAGCCATTGTTAATGTTCGGAACACTCTCCTTCTTTTAGGTGATAGTGCTTCCAAGCTCTTAACACTCCAATTTTGATGGTGTATCTTGTATTTTCGGTGGTGTTTGAGTTTAGGGACCAAACCCCTTTTTATAGCCAACTCCCATCAAGTTTATGGCTTTTCAATTACCTTTAAATCAATGGAATAATGAATGTTGAATTGGAGTTTTATAAATGCTAAAATTGAAAAATGAATGTTGGACTATCAATGAAGAAGATGAAGGGACGATGAGTTACACATCTACCACGTATATATACGTATATATATAGCCATCAAACATTATCATACGAAGTGGTGCCAAAAACCCTTGAAAAGCCATCAAAAATTCAAACAAAATCGTCACTAACAATTAGAAGAGTCTTCTATGCGACCGCATAGTTCATCACACCTAAATATGCCTATGCAACCACTACCTATTTTGGCCTATGTGGTCGCATAGGCCAAATTGTTTTTTCATTTCACATACTCGTTATTGATTTTGAACAATATACAACATCTAGTTCTTCATAGAATATAAAAATGGAAAAAAAAAAGTCTCATGAACTGAGGGAATTGGATTGATGAGAAAGTTCTTATTATAAAGACTTGGTCCAAATTATGTGCCTGACTGCAAATTGATTGGCTGGAAGGTAACCAAAATTTTCAATCCGCAGTTTAGCGCCCAAACACCCTGATAGTCATAATAAATAGATTTATTTAACGTATAAGAACGAAAAAATTGTCAACAAAATTTACTTAAAAGTGAATATAATTACTTTTAAGCATAGCCCAATATTCAGGATTTTCAAGATTCTAGCAACTTAGTTTTTGTTTGAAACTCGTTCTCATTTTTAAACTCACATTTTTGAAAAGCCATTTTTTACATTACCACATAACTTTTTCTTAATTCTTAATAGCATTCTCAAAAAAAAAAAAAAAAAAAAAAAAAAAAAAAAAATGTAATAAAACAAAAAAAAAAAAAAAAAAATGTAATAAAACAAAAAAAAAAAAAAAAAAATGTAATAAAACAAAAAAAAAAAAAAAAAAATGTAATAAAACAAAAAAAAAAAAAAAAAAATGTAATAAAACAAAAAAAAAAAAAAAAAAATAATAATAAAAAAAAAAAAAAAAAAAAAAGTAAAAAAAAAAAATTTGTTACTTCTCGAAAACCCACTTTCCAGAAAATCACTCCAAACTAGGGCTTAGAATCAACTCTTTTTAAAATGCACTTAAAAGAGAGATTAAATAACATGTCTTCACTTTTTCAGATTACGAATTAACTAACATTCCGGACTTAAACTCTTAAACATTGATTTGAAGACGACTTTCTGACCGTAATAGGTGATCTCGACTATCACCTAGCAACACGATTTTCTTCCTAGTTATATCCAAGCTAGTTGGCTAGGCCAAAAAAAGTTTTAAGTTCTCAAGTTTTCAAAATCATTTATAGTTTCCTCGTTATACTAATGAATATATACCATTTATGGTACAGATTGGACGCAACTACACAAAATAGTTGCTCATTTGCTATATTTTGTCATACTTGCATGTCTCTGTTTTTAGAGCCTGTCTACTGCACTATAGTAAAGATGTTGAATGCTGAAAATTAACCATATTGCTCAAATTAAGCTCGAGTTTCATTTATCAATAACTCATTTCACCTACCTAAATCACCAAATTGCACATCCACCCACGTTACTTTTCAATTTCTTGCTTAGTTTACGTTTCCCAAGCCTACTAAACAATTATTTTCCTTTCCTTTAGAGCATCTCCAAAAGACTCCCTATTTTTAAAGAACATATTCTATCATTTGAAAAGTATCTATAAATTTAGAACGTTAAAATTTTGAAGTACTCTAACAAGCTATTTATATTTGATACTTAATTTTATTACTTCCCAAAAATATTTATTATTTTTCTCTATCTTTTATTAACTAGCTTTTCTCCAAATTATTTTATTATTTTCTTATATTGAAATTTGAAACACTTTGAATGTATTTAATTATAGAGAGCTAGCTTGACTCTTCACCTTTTTTGAATTAAAATATTAATTTAAAGAGTCTCTTGAAACATAATTTTAAAAATTGATTCTTTAAAATAGAGAGCACCTCATATTTAAAAAATCTTTTGAAGATGCTTTAAAAGACCCTTAATTAGTGCTTTATCAATGACACATTAAACCACATACTCCAATAAACGAGATGCTTAGTTTAGTTTAATGCTTTTAATTGCAAGGATAAGGACACCAATAATTGCAAAACTATTATAAGGAGGTAAATGCTCGGTAATCATTAGTCAAGGCCTAGTTGCTAAATTTTGTAGATAAAATTTGCCAATGTCAAACATCTCCCTCGATCGTTGTTCATAAATGATACATTTAGGAAAAATCGATAGACCTTGGTTTAGCTCTATCCTCGACCTCTTTTCCTCAGTCGCAATGTCTATAGTATTGTACTTTGTTAGCATTATTTGTTCTTATATGTATGGATTCGGGTCCATTGTCAATTTTTTTAGCTACACGGGCTAGTAGAGCATCATCAATGTGGCTCTATGTTTATAAAGAACAAATTATGTATAATAAAGAATATTTTTAATGTAGAGAGTTAATAATAATAATAATAATAATAATAATAATAATAATAATAATAATAATAATAATAATGGCAAAACCCTACCCACCCGAGGGAAGGGTAGAGTCAGCATTGGGGGTCATAAGGTGAGAATGGGGCTGAAGTAGACGCAGGTTGGGGTGTAATTTGCTACTTTCCCCATTTTAGAGTCAGCATTGGGGTCATAAGGTGAGAATGGGGCTGAAGTAGACGCAGGTTGGGGTGTAATTTGCTACTTTCCCCATTTTTCCCTTTCTTTCTCTTTCTCTTGGGGTGTAATTTGCTACTTTCCCCATTTTTCCCTTTCTTTCTCTTTCTCTTTCTCTTTCTCTGTCTCTTTATTGACCTTTTTCCATTAAAATTTAGGGTTGACTAATTTTATCTCCCAAGAGTGACAGCCAAATAGATAAAATCGTTCGTTGCGATCAACAACACACGAGAAGAAACTGAGTTGCAACAAGATTTATAAATTGGAGATTAATGGTGCAATTTTCTCGTGTTTATCGTTGATACAAGCCACTAAATATGGAGGGATATAGTAGTATCAAAGCATAGAATGTGTGCACCAAGTGAAAACCAATGCCTGTGCTGTAAAAATCCATATATTCCAAATTTACATTGTTTAAGCCTTAAGGTTAGGCATCAAACATTAGATTCGCAATATTCCAACTCCATGTAATCACCTATAGAACTTCACTTGGCATGCCACCGAGACTAGAGGGCAAGATAGAAGGTATGTACACTTACGATCAATTAGTAGTTTTGTTGCACAGACACTTCCCACTATGGTAGTGTATTCATGTCCGACATTTATATTTATCTTTCTTTATTAAAATATTATATATTTTTAACTTAAAGTTATTGTTAAATAACAAATGAATACTCATATTTTTAAAGGCCGTCAACAAAAAAATTAATAACAACTATAAAATTAAATTTATACTATATAATGAAAAATTATAAAGAATTTAATTAACATGTCAACGACGTATCGTGCCAGCGCTTTTTTTAATAATCGCGTGTCAAAGTCAACACATCTCGTATCTAACATACATGTCCATATCCATGCATCATAAATTAGCTAACATTTTCATCAAAGAAAGAGCCGAGAAAAGAGAAGGGGTCCATACACACTAATACACAAATTACCGAACAACGTTGTATAATAAAGTCAATACCATATCCATATGTATTGAGAACGAAACTTAGTTTGTAGTTCTATAATAACCATGATCAAATCATTAAGGGATCACAATTCCAGAAAGGATTTTGTTACTTGTACATAAAAATAGTACATAAATGGTTACCTAAAATGATGTGGAGTGGAAATATTGGAGAGTTATTGTATGGGTACATGACGGGGGCCGGGTGTCCAACCCTTATGTACATTATTATGTACTCATATGTACTCAGAGAATAATTCAATATTGGATGAGAAAGTTGGATGTATTTTAAATAGTAATACTATGTGTACACAATTATTATGTACTCATAGAATAATTCAATATTGGATGAGAAAGTTGGATGTATTTTAAATAGTAATGGGGGTGTAATGCATTGTGTACACCTCATGGTATACACATAGCATTTCTCTATTTTAAATTGTCAAATGGTAGAATGTCATGTGATCATTATGTAATCTCTCATGTAAACTTTGATATACATGTAGTAAGATCTTTCTGGAAATTCCCAATTCGTCATCGTTATTTTTACATAATAGGACTTTGTTAGAACTTAGAAAACAATTAAACTAAAATCAGTTTCATACAGGAACTCAGTTTCGTGCATATGGAAACACAAAGGTAGAAATTCGACTAACGAACAAGATTAAAAAGTTATACATTCACATAACCCCGTAGCCAACAGTAACCATAATCTAGATTATCAGTACATAACAATAAAAATACCACACGTCTTACTCAGCTAATGTTGTCTGAAGAGGCAGAGAACTTTCCACTTCCTTAGTCTCTGAACTCCTTTCTGCAACAACTTTTGACATGCCAAACATCTAAAAATGCATCAAAGCCAATTAATAAGCACTGAGTTCAACTTACATTACAGCTAAAAAAGTATCCATAATCGTTTGCAAATTTAACAGCCAACCTTCTTGATTGTCTTCTGAAAGCAAGTTTTGTGTTCATCCATAGAAGCATTGACGAATTCATCAATGTGATCCCTCACATCTTGCAGAAAAGTTGCTTCTTCATTCTTCTTCTTTCGACATGAAGCCATTGCTTGGGTTTGAGCTGCAGAAGATGGCAGTTTCTCAATTGGGCTTTTCTCAGTTGCCATTAGTAATCACTACCTGACAAAAAGCTTAGTATTGTCAAGAAGTTACTTGAGCATGAAGTAAAAAAAATTAAAAATATTACAACATAAGGTTAAAAATGAAACAGAGGAATTGCATTAAGCAAAATGAGATTGAATCCACAAATATGCTTCAGGTTAAACATGGCACACAAAACTAGAAATTAAACAGGTTTAATCAATTCTTAGCCAGGAACTAACTGTAAAAGATAAGCACCGAGGATTAAAAAAAAAAAAATGGATCTAAGAGTGATCCCCGCAGTATGAAACAAAAGATTATAATACTAATGCATGACACTGATGAACCACTGCAGGAGAACTTAAGCTACCTCAATATTGGGGTTTGTAACACATGGCATTAGAATTGGTTCCACGCCATAAGGGCGACAAAAAGATCTAACTAGAAAAGGACTGTTAAGCGGAGGAAAGAATTACTTAAGACTAGCACTTAAAATGGACCGAGCCTACCAGTGTTCAACGGGCAGGCTTGGCTACCTAGCATCGTCATTCGTTAAGGGCCAAAGGAGTGTTCAGGCTTGAAAAGAGCTGAAGAATGTGTTCATTTTCAGCTCAGACCATTTTGGTTCAACTTATATACTAGTGAAAATAAAGTTAAACTAAAAATTCATCTTTGCGAAGAAGCATACTTGATCTTGATCAAATTAGGATCATTCAAGCCTAATAAACTCACGATTAAGAAAAAAATTGCTAAATGGCCAACATCAATTTCATTACTTTTTACTGGTAGTACTTGAAAATGCAATTAAAGATAAACCTTGCTCGAGCAAATTTCAGAAAGAATTGTGAGTGAGCCTGTGGCTCAAATCCAAACTTGAGCTCAAAATTTGTTCTACTACTATCTACTATAACAAATGCAGTCTTCCATTTCATATTTTGCATTTACAAGCAAAAAAGAACACTGCACATCAGTTGCTCGATGAAATGTCCCAAAAAAGACCAAAACAATCAGAGACTATGCAACAGATGCCTTTATTCGTCTTTTCTTTCCCATTTCCTAATAAATGCATAAAATTGATAAAATCACAAATTTCTTGCATACCAAAAAACTAAAAAAAATCAGCATTCTGATTGATCAGGAATTCCACTAAACTATGTACTGGATAGCATTCGATGTCAGAAATTGACATACCTTAAATGAATTATTCAGAGAGAGCACGAAGCAAACGGAGAATTTTCTATCTAAAAATGAGATCGACAGAAATTAAAATAAAACGTCAACAGAGTCCGTTTCTAAAGAATACGATGCCGTTTTATTTTGGAGGTTTGAATGCAACGACTTTTCTCCCAATTTTGCTTGCGGAACAAGATGTGTCTTTAGAAATGGAATTGTTCAGTACTTATTTGGGAATAATTATTAGTTGATAAAAATGAGTGGTAACTGATAAATAATAATTATGAATTCTACTAAATATACACAGTGGCTTTAACAAAACAAGCCCTTGTAATTTCTAATTATTTTTAATTATATTTTATCAAAAAATTAACTTGAATTCAAAAGTTTAATTCTAAACCTTACAAGAAAAAATCAAAATGAAATACTAAAAATTAAGTGACTATTCAAATACTTGTTTAAGAAAAAGTTTTGGACCTCATACCCTGTTGAGTTGTGACGTTCTTGTCTAGCAAAAACGAGCATGGTGGAGAACTTTTTGTTATTTCAAGAAGAGATCATGCATTCTAACTCAATTGTATATGCTAACATGATTGGACATGTTAAACACTGATGACATGGCACATCATTATTTGATGAATAATATATATATATATATATATATATATA
>NC_036251.1:9659971-9675626 GCF_002742605.1 Olea europaea var. sylvestris
CATGCAATGCATGGCTTGAATTTTATAAAAGGAGATATTAGCATATTAAATAAGGAAACAAAGGGAGACTGCAAACAATAAAAAATTGATTCGATTAATTAAACGATTTAATTATATCAATTAGATATTCAACAATAAAAAAAATGATTCGATTAATTAAACGACTTACTTATATTGAATATAGTATTATCAAATACGTCATTTATAAATAAAATAATCACTTAGACCAAAATAATAATGTTTGAAAAAATACATTTGAATTATAGCAACAAGAAATTGAGCCAACAAATTTTTCATCTTAATTATTTTAACATCTAAAAAAAATTTATATATAAAAAAATTCGATAATTTTTAGGAATTTTTTTTCTTGTTGTTACTTTTTCTTCTTGATAAATTAATTTTTAAAATAATCTAATACAATTTTTTGCATAAAAGAATGATTATTAAAAAATTTTACGTTAAAACCAAAAAAAAAAAAAAACAAACAAATTTGACGTCAAACAAAAAAGAATTAAAAAGGAAAAAAGAAATAATTTTTTTAAAAAAAATGCATTTTTAACACATACGTTTAATCTCCGTTTAACTATTTTCAATATTTATTTAGATCATTCGATATCTCTACAATATAGTTCTCAAAATGAGTTTCGAGAGAATGTAAACATTTACCGATTCGACTATCATACAATCGTCGACGAATTTTTAAAGTTAACTTGTTATCGAAAATTTCGAAATAGTAATAAAATAATTGATTTTTTTAAGAAAAACGAATTATGCGTATTTTTTAACAAATACGTTTAATATTCGTTTAACTATTTTTTATATCTATTTAGATCATTCGATATCTCTACGAAATAGTTCTCAAAATGAGTTTCGAGAAAATGTAAAATATTTATCGATTCGACTATCACATAGTCATCGATGAATTTTTAAAGTTAGCTTGTTATCGAAAATTTCGAAATATAGTTTGAAAATGCCTACATTGACATCCGATAACATTTGTTATGATTGACCATTTCACGCATCGTTAACGACGTGTAATACTATGTCGCGAGTACTTCAAAACGATGTTAAGAATATAATATTTCGATTTCATTTGATATCCCGTAATGAGCCTGAAAATAAACACAAAAACATAAGTAAAAAAAAATTCGAGAGAATGTAAAATATTTATCAATTCGACTATCGTATAATCGTCAACGAATTTTTAAAGTTAACTTGTTATCGAAAATTTAGAAATAGTAATAAAATAATTGATTTTTTTTAATAAAAACGAATTATTCGTATTTTTTAACACATACGTTTAATATCCGTTTAACTACTTTTGATATCTATTTAGATCATTCGATATCTCTACGATATAATTCTCAAAATGAGTTTCGAGAAAATGTAAAATATTTATCGATTCGAGTATCGCACAGTCGTCGATAAATTTTTAAAATTAGCTCATTATCGAAAATTTCGAAATATAGTTTGAACATACCTACTTTGACGTTCGATAGCATTTACTATGATTGACCGTTTCACGTACCGTGAACGACGTGCAATACTATGTCGCGAATACTTCAAAACGATATTAAGAATATAATATTTAGACTTTATTTGATATTCCGTAATGAGCATGAAAATGAATACAAAAATATAAATAAATAAATAAAGAATTAAAAATTTGAATTAAGGCACTCCGCGCAGCGCGGAGTGCTTGGAAAATTTTATTTTATTTTATTTTATTATTTTTTTAGGATTTTTTTTTGGGTAATTCGACCATAACTTTGGCTACGATTATCAGAATCCTGCCCATGACCCCAATTCGGAAATCTCTTTTCGACGCGCACGTCGTGGCCACCCAGCTACGCTGGGTAGACATCATTTTCGAGGTCAAAATTCAATATTTTCCTTTCCAAATCTCCTATAGTTATTTTCTTCATTTACGCGTTTGATGTACGTTTAACTATTTTCGATATTCATTTAAATAATTCGATATGTCTATAATATAATTCTCGAAATGAGTTTGATAGAATATAGAAAATATATTTTTTTATAGATGTTGCGTAAAATTTTTTTTTTTTTTTTGGCATAAAAATTCCTAATAAAATTATTATCGCCCTACTTTTCTTAATTCCTTTACGCAAAATGTATAAAAAAATATATTTTCTATATTACATTGAAACTCATTTTGAGCACTATATCATAGACACGTCAAATGATTTAAATGAATATCGAAAATAGTTAAACAAACATCAAACGCGTAAATGAAGAGGAAGGGAAAATAGCGAATTTTGACCTCGAAAACGATGTCCACCCAGCCTAGCAAGGTGGCCACGACGTGCGCATCAAAAAAAGCTTTCCGAATTGGGGTCATGGGCACGATTCTGACAACCGTAGCCAAAGTTATGGTCGAATTACCAAAACAATCCGAACAAAAAAAAAAAGAAAAAAAAAATTTTAGTGGAGCATTCCGCGCTGCGCGAAGTGCTTACTGGCAAGCACTCCGTGCAGCGCGGAGTGTCTAATTTTACTCTTCTTCTTCTGTTTTTTTTTTCCTTCTTCTTACGGACTTATTTTTTTCTAAATTTATTATTATTTTTTTTTTAATTTGACTATAAGTTTTGCTACAGTTATCGGAATTGAGCCCATGACCCCAATTCAGAAAGCTCTTTTCGACACGCACGTCATAACCACCTAGCTTCGCTTGGTGGACATCGTTTTCGAGGTCAAATTTCGCCGTTTTCCCTTCCAAATCCCCAATTATAGTTTGACGTCAAATTTAAAAAATACGTATAACTCATCATTTTTTTTTAACGCATCATCTATAAAAATATATTGTCTATATTTTATTGAACTCGCTTCGAGAAATATATTATGGACTCATCGAATTGATCTAAATGAATATCGAAAATAGTTAAAGTTACATCAAACGCGTTTCTTAAAAAGTTTACAAAAATATATATATTAATAGTATAATTAAAAAAATTAAAATTAAAATTAAAAAAAACTTGTCTGTGCAAAGTCAACAACTGTGGGCGCAAGTGACCATTAAGCCCTCAATGTGTTAATTAGTGTAAGGTGAGATTTTCAAGGGTAAAGTGGGAAAACAATGTAAAGGAGGAAAAAAAAAAAAAAAAGGACAGACTACTGTAGCAAAACCGAATAAATTAGATTCAAGTATGAAAACGGCTGTGACATAAATGAACAGTACCCAAAGCCTCTCTTTTAAGATAATAAAAATTTAGAACACCAGATATACATGACAAGTCTTCTGCCATTTTTGGACCAAAGGGGGCAGTTCGAGCTTGGTCACCCTATAATTTTGCATCTAAAGAAGATAATGTCTTAGAAAATCGATTCAAAAATTGTCTATTAATAAGAGAATTATTGTGTTTTAATATGAATTATTTTATTTGATAATATATTGAAAGCTGGAAACAGGTTTCAAGAACAATGTTTAACTATTTTCCTGCCTAGTGCATACAGTCTAGCTGCCACAATCAAAACAATGGTGTACAATTCAAAAGTGTTTTTAACTCCGTATTCAGGTTCGTTTTAATGTAAATACAAATCGTTAACGACGAATCTTTAACGTTGCTACCAAGTTTCCATCTCTTTTTCCGTGTTCCTCTCCCCACCTCATCCTTCAAGTTCCTTCGGATTCACTTCATTTGCGATATTACCAGCGGAACTTCAGTCTGCTCGTGGGCTGCTACCGGTACTGGCAGATACTTTTTTCCCACCGTATTTCTATTATAAAACAAGAAAAAATTGTAACCAAAAAATTAAAACTCAATTTAATTTATCTTTAAATATTTCGTTAATTTTCTTAATATATTATTTCTTTTATTTTTCATTTTATTTCTTAACACACACACAACAAAAAAAAAAAAAAAAAATTTATATATATTTGACGGACCCGGATTTGGGCCGGTTACCCGGACCAAAATCCGGGTCCGGTGTGGTCCGTAACGGACCAAACCCGGCGGGGTTCGCCGGAAACTCCATTTCCGGCGAGCTCTGCCCCTTTTTTTCACTTTTTTTCAAGATTTTAACCTCAAATTCGATATTTTCTTACATTTTAACTATAGAAACATGAATTTAACCCATATTCATATCCTAAACATTCAAACTTTCACAAATTCAAAGTAGTTATTTATAGAAAACATGTCTAACCTTCAAGAAAATGACGGTCTCCGGCGAATCCGAGGTGGCTCTGGTCTTGGTCGAAGTTGGTGAGGTCCGGGCAGTCCGTAGGCGACGCCGACGGTCGGTAGCTGATTTTTCCCTTTTTTCTTTTCTTTTCTCTCTCTATTTTCTCTTCTCTTCTTTCCTCTAAATGAGGGTATTTTCGACCCTACACATTTTTTTCTCTTCTCTTCTTTCCTCTAAATGAGGGTATTTTCGACCCTCCACATTTTGTTTACATTTTTTTTTTTTTTTTTAACAAATTACTTGGTCAAAGGCTATTATGGAAAACATACCGGGTGGGGCAGCCATTGCCCACCATTTCCTCTTGGTGTCAATGGAGCCGATCCAAAGCACTCGTTTCACCCGTGCAGCGAAAGAATCTGTTTGGTTCTTATTTTGAAAAAGAGTTAATTTAATCAATGGTCACTGAATTTTGTTATATATTATTACTTGATCATCGATGTTTAAAAGTTAATCGATGCTTACTAAATTTTGTTATAGATTATTACTTGCTGGCGAAAATTTAAAAGATTATCCATTTTTCACTCAAATTTGAACAAAATTACCAATCAATCATTCATATCATTACTAAAAGTGTTACCTATAACAAGATTTAGTAAGTAATGAATAACTTTATTCAAATGCAAATGAACAACAAGTAACTTTTTAAATTTTTATGAGTAGATAGCAACCTATAGCAAAGTTCAGTTAACAACGAATAACTTTTTAAAAATTGGTTAACAAGTAATAACTTGGATCAAAGTTCAATGATCATTGATTAAATTATCTCTTTGAGAAAATTGCACTACGGCTTCCTAATATTTTGTGAAGATAGGAAGTTTGGCCTTTGACTTCTAAAAATAATAAATTGATCTTATAACCGATACCAATAATCCTTGCGTGTTTAAAGGTTCATTTGGTAAGATTTTTGAAAAGTCAAAAGCTGATTATGAGATTAAAAAGTTGATTTTTAACATATTTGTATAACGTTTTGAAAGAGTTTTGTCTGACTAAAATAACTTTTAATGAAAGCTAGTTTAAAATAGCTTTCTCATGAGCTACTCTTCTACAAAAAGTAAAACCCATACCAAACAAGATCTAACTTTGTGATGTTACGTTTTGATGCCTAATTTAAGGATAATTGTAGTAGAGCCCCAAATCTTTTAATCGTTGCAGCCTTGACCCCTAACATTTTGAAACATTGCAGTTGAAGCTCCCAATGAATGGTTTACACCCAATCTGCCGTCTATTGACCTAAAAAAATAGATTTTGACCTCATTTTATTCAATTTTAACTTTACATAGTTACATAAAATAAAATAATTAAAAAGGAAAAATGAAAACGAAATTTCATCTTCTTCCTCCACCCCCTTCAACAACCAGCACCATTGCCGGTCAACACCACTAGGGATGACAGTGGGGTGGGTTCAGGGGAGGGGCACACCCTCCCCCCCGGCAACTCCCCACCCAGGCCCCGCCCAGCCTCAAACGGGGCGAGGCGAGACCACGCCCCATTTGTCGGCCTGTTTAATTTATTTATTTTTTCATTTTTAAAATTTTTAATTATGTTATTATTAGAGAATAAAATATAAATTCAAAATTTTAAAACTCAAAGTAAACACTTGAAATAAACAATGTTAAAAATTAAACAATTTCAAATAAAATTATGTTTTGACTAAATTTTATTTCTTTTGGCATGTTTAATTTATTTATTTTTTCATTTTTAAAATTTTTAATTATGTTATTATTAGAGAATAAAATATAAATTCAAAATTTTAAAACTCAAAGTAAACACTTGAAATAAACAATGTTAAAAATTAAACAATTTCAAATAAAATTATGTTTTGACTAAATTTTATTTCTTTTGTAATTAATTAAAATTTTACATTTGTATTTTATTATCTAATAATAATATAACTTAAAAAAAATCAGGGGTGGGGTCGAGGCCGCGCCCCGCGACGGGGCGCCCCATCCTGCCCCACTCCACGCCGCCAACCCATCAGGGAGGGACGGGGCGAGGAAATTTTTTGCCATCACTAAACACCACAATTGAAACTACCTTCGATTGGATAGATTTCTGTTTCTTTTCCAAAATTCCTCACAGACACCGCCACCGATGGCACCCCAATCTTGATCAATTAAACTGTTATAAATACGGATAGCAAGATATGACAATAATGAAATAAAGTAGCAAAATAAATAACACAGAGATTTACGCGAAGACCCAATTTGAGAAAAACCATGACAGAGGAGAAGAAAATTTACTATAATCAATAGGAATGTGTTTACAATATCAAGACTCAATATTCTAAATTGAATCTAAGCTCTCAAGACTCTATTCACTCAATTGAATCTAAGCTCAGAAGATGTTGTAGATTTGTTCTCTTAAGGTTTTTCTCTCAAAACTCATGAAAACTCTATTTTTTAAATACAATGGACGACGTATTTTATTTATAGAGACATCCAAAAACCTAGGTGTAGACCAATAGAAGTCTAAAAACGCATTAAAACGCCAAAAAATTGAAACTACCTAGATAACACTGTCAGCGAGTGACCTTGCTATCGCTTGAGCGACAAGCTGGCAGGAAGCAAGCGACGGTTGTTCTACTCCAAAAGCTCGAGCGTCCAGCTAGCGAAATTGCGGCATATTTCTTCTCCTGATCCATATTTATGATCTCTTCAAGACCAACTTAACTATTACTCCTAAAACCCCAAGAATTCGGGTCACGCTACAACAAATCTCCATCTTGAACCAAATTCCTAAACGCAAGGAATTCTATAATACACGTCTCCAAGTAAACACTACTCTACCTCTTCCAAACCTCCAATAAGCTAAATCAATGACAAACACCTATTAAGTTCAAGCAATGCTCAAACTTAGCAATGAAAAGTGGTTTTGTCATCATTTCAGTAGGATTCTCCTTGGTATCAACCTTGCTCACTACAATATCACCAAGAATAATTACTTCACGCAAAAAATGGTACCTCATATCAATGTACTTAGTCCTCTTATGGAACGTCTGATCCTTAGTTAGAAATATAACACTCTGATTATCACAATACACTGTAAATATCTATAAGTCTTCACCAATTTCACCAATTAATCATCTTAACCACATAGCCTCCGTACAAGCTTCAGTATGGCCATGTACTTTGCCTTTGTTGTAGAGGAAGCTTCTGTATTTTACAAAGTAGCTTTCCAGCTGATAGCACAACCTCCAAAGGTAAATACGTACCCTATAAATGATTTCCTTTTGTCAAGATCCCATGCATAGTCTGAACCATATATCCTATGACTCCTTCTGAATTTCTTCCAAAATGCAGACAAGTATTTGTAGAGCCTTTCAAGTATTTGAGGATCCACTACACTGCTTTCCAATGTTCCTTTTCCATGATTTTCCATGTATCTGCTAACTGCAAGTACTAAATTAAGTATTGTACAAACCATAGTATACATTAGTAAACGAACTGCACTGAAATAAGGAACCCTAGACATATACGCAATGTCTTTATCTGATTGAGGACACAAATCTGCTGATAATCTGAAATGTGCAGCCAATGGTGTGCTGACAGCATTTGCATTCTGCATATTGAATCTCTGAAGTACCTTCTCAATGTACCCTTTTTGACTCAAGTATAATCTACCAGCCTTTCTGTTCCTCAAGATTTCCATTCCAAGGATTTTCTTTACTGCTCCCAAGTCCTTCATCTTGAACTCTTTACTCGGCTAAGATTTTACTTTTCTGACCTGTGTTTTATCTTTGGCTGCTATAAACATATCATCAATATATAACAGCAAGTATGTAACTGATTGATTACTTTCCTTCCTGGAATACACAAATCCTGAAGTACACAAAACTATTATAATTACAACTTTCAAAACCATTAGTAATGAACGAATCGAACTGCTTATACCACTGCCTCGGTGACTACTTCAATCCATACAATGACTTCTTCAACAAGCACACATAGTCTTCTTTTTCAAAAACTATGAACCTTTCTAGCTGTTGCATGTAGAGGTTTTCCTCAAGTTCTTCATGCAAGAATGTTGTTTTGACATCCATCTATTCAAACTCCAAATCATTCTTTGCCACAATCCAAGTAACACTCGAATTGAACTGTGCTTTACAACCGACGAGAACACATCTATGAAGTCAACATCGGGAATCTTACTGTAACCCTTTGCTGTTAATCTGGCCTTAAACCTAATATCTTCAATCCCTGATGTCCCTTCTTTCTTTTTGAACACTCACTTACAGCGTACAACCTTTTTGTCTTTAGGCAATTTCACGAAGTCTCATGTACTGTTTTTGTTCAGAGACTCTATCTCCTCCTGTATTGCAATCAACCATTTGCCAGAACCACTACAACTGACTGCCTCTGAATATGTAGCAAATTCCTCAATGGAATCAACGTCTTCAACCATGCTCAAAGTATAAGCAACCAAATCTGCTTCTCCATATCTTTGTGGAGGTTTAATCTGTTTGCGTGGTCTATCTTTAGCAATCGAATACTATGATGCTGTTAGTGGTGTAGGCAAAGTAGGTAAAGTATTACTGTCAATCTCCTCTAAACCATACTACTCTGTAACCTTTGACTGTTCCCAAAAGCCAATTTCAAACTGCACTTGAGTTGAATGATTCTGTTCTTCAAATTTACCAAAATCCACAAGAGGTCTTCCACGAATCATAGCTGATTCGTCAAATACTACATCCCTACTAATCACCACTTTATTCTCTTCTGGCTATCACAAATTATAACCCTTCACTCCTTATTTATACCCAAGAAATATGCACTTTCTAGACTTAGGCTCCAATTTCCCATTATTTACATTAGCATACGCAGGACAAGCAAGATCTTAAAATCAATGTAATAAGAAGGTTTTAGCGCACCATACATCTTTTGGTGTTTTATTTTCAATAGCCATTGGTGATGAGCGGTTGATCAGGAAACATGTTGTAGTAATAGCTTCAGCCCAGAAAAACTTAGGCAGCCCAAAATTTGAAAGCATACGGTGAACCTTTTCCATCAAAGATATATTCATCCGTTCAATCGTGTCATTCTGTTGAAGAGTTTCAAGCATTTTCAAGTGTCTCAAGATGCCTTTAGCCCTGTAAAAGTTATTGAATTCATTTGAACAAAACTCCAACCCATTATCAGTGTGTGGACGTTTCACCTGCTTTTCTACCAATATTTTCTATTATTTGAAGATCCCAAACACATCACTATTCTGCTTCAAGAAGAATACCCAAAGTTTTTTTAGAGTAATCATCAATTACTGTCATCAAGTAATATGCATCTCCCCTTGAAGTTACTCTGGTCGGCCCTAGAGATCTGAATGGATATACTCAAGTGTTCCCTTCGTGTCATGTCTTTCCTTAGAGAATCTGACCCTTTTCTGTTTTCCAAAAACACAATGCTCACAAAATTCCATCTTACTGGTCTGCTCAACTTTGCCATTCATTTTCACTCATATGCCTAAGCCGCAGTGCCAAAATTATGTGACTTCATCCTTAGTTAAAGAAAAAGTAGAAACTATTGCATCTCTTGTAACATTGGAACCTTTCAAAACGGACAGCTGTGTAGAATTCTTATGTCTCTTCATTACAACAAGAGCACCTAAGCTCACCTTCAAAATTCAACCTTCACCAATGTACTTATAGCTGTTTAAGTCAAGAAAACTCAAAGATATAAGATTTCACTTTAGTTCTGGAACATGTCTGACATCTGTAAGTGTTCTGACAATCCCATCGAACATATCAATCCTTATAGTACCAACTTCGACGATTTGCAAAACACATTGTTATCCATAATCACTGCACCTCTCGAAACTCCTTCATATATAATCATCCAGTCCTTATTTGGACACATATATGCCAAATTCAGAACCCATTCCTCACATGGTTTGGATCCCATGTCAAAGATCACAATAAGCTCTCATTCGCTTTGCTCCTTTCCACAATGTCAGCCCCCGCTGAATCAACAGAGCGCTTTTCCTTATTATTGGCAGTCGTCGCTTTGTTTCAATTTTTCAAGGCGTAACAGTCAGCTCTAATGTGCCCCTTATTCTTACAATAATGACATGTCTTCTCAATATGCCAAGACTTCGACCTGTCCATCATATTTTTGCTAACTTTCCTATCTTGACTTCTCCCACGAACAACTAGGCCCTCAGCCTGACTCTCAGATCCTTCAGCAAGATGCCTCATCTTCTCCTTAGACAGTAAGGCATCATAGACCTCCTCCATCATGAGAGTATCAAAATTATATATAATTGTATCTCTAACAGTTATATATAATGGCGGCAATGAACACAACAACATCAATACCAAGTCCTCCTCATCTTACTTAACCTCCAAAGTTTTCAAATCAGCCACAATTTCTTTGAACAAGGTTAAGTGATCATTCAATGACCCACCTTCAGACATCCTATGAGAATACAAGCGCTATTTCAAGTAAAATTTGTTGGTCAAGCTCTTTATCATGCAATGCTGCTCTAACTTCAGCCACAACGCAACGGTACTTCTCTCATTTAAAACATCCTGAAGATTTTGATTTGAAATGTGAAGATAAATCTAAGCAAAGGCTTTCCGATCCCTATGCTGCTTCTCTTATTACGTCCAGGTAGAAGGTATCTTATCAAAGTCAAGCAAGGCTTACTCTAAATCCATCTGCGCAAGTGTGCAAAGTCAACAACTGTGGGCGCAAGTGACCATTAAGCCCTCAATGTGTTAATTAGTGTAAGGTGAGATTTTCAAGGGTAAAGTGGGAAAACAATGTAAAGGAGGAAAAAAAAAAAAAAAAGGACAGACTACTGTAGCAAAACCGAATAAATTAGATTCAAGTATGAAAACGGCTGTGACATAAATGAACAGTACCCAAAGCCTCTCTTTTAAGATAATAAAAATTTAGAACACCAGATATACATGACAAGTCTTCTGCCATTTTTGGACCAAAGGGGGCAGTTCGAGCTTGGTCACCCTATAATTTTGCATCTAAAGAAGATAATGTCTTAGAAAATCGATTCAAAAATTGTCTATTAATAAGAGAATTATTGTGTTTTAATATGAATTATTTTATTTGATAATATATTGAAAGCTGGAAACAGGTTTCAAGAACAATGTTTAACTATTTTCCTGCCTAGTGCATACAGTCTAGCTGCCACAATCAAAACAATGGTGTACAATTCAAAAGTGTTTTTAACTCCGTATTCAGGTTCGTTTTAATGTAAATACAAATCGTTAACGACGAATCTTTAACGTTGCTACCAAGTTTCCATCTCTTTTTCCGTGTTCCTCTCCCCACCTCATCCTTCAAGTTCCTTCGGATTCACTTCATTTGCGATATTACCAGCGGAACTTCAGTCTGCTCGTGGGCTGCTACCGGTACTGGCAGATACTTTTTTCCCACCGTATTTCTATTATAAAACAAGAAAAAATTGTAACCAATAAGAAAGAAAACGGCAGATTAACAAGACGAGCTGCCTCAACTACTACCACACTCCATTTTTAGGAACAACGTCATATCTAAGATAAGCTGAAACGTTCTTAAGCTCACCTGCTTTCCAAGATTGAATGGGATATATTTGTACTTGATCATATGCATGATTTGGCGCTTCATTGTAAGTGCAAAAAGAACAATCCAGTAGCACAACAATATGGGCCAAAAGACGGGAACATCGAACATGGAAAAGAAGGTCATCAAAAATGCTACACAGAAAGCCTTTGTGATGGCATACCTGGAGCCACAAAAACAAGACAGCACACAATTCAATCTGAATTAGTTTTTCTTTGTTTGCCAAGAAAGAAATGAAGAGAAATCCAGAAACTGTAGGTGGACAGCAACTGTTTTAATATGCAAGCAGTGCAAACTGCAGTCTTATGACTCTTATCAATCTTTACTAGGTTGAAGAGTTGGAAGTTTGGTGCAGTATTTTAAGAAGCTTTGCCGCAAATATGCATTGTTATATTATACACGCAATAGTGATGAACGCCCACCACGTGCTCATAAAATAAATTTAAGCATCAAATCATAGTGCACCTGATACAAGAGAAAATAAAGTAGTGTACAAAATTTAACAGAAAGCAATTAACATACTCCAGCAAAAAACATCAGTATGCAAGTTGATAAAGCAGGGAAACTCTTATCAGAAAGAAGTTAAAAAAAGAACGCCATTAAGCAGGTAGACCATTCAAGATTGGATATAGCATCACCGTCAATATCCCTAAGCATTTGAAGTCATCAAAACGCATCTGTTTCAATATCCTATGAAAACCATCACAAAAATCACAGGGTAACAAGGATGCAATCCAATTAAGATCATATAGATTGATTTCTCAGCTCATCATATTTCAGTTATCAAAGCAGGAAACTCTAACTAGAAGTGACTCATGTAATTGGAAATTCAATCACTGTTCTGTAACTTTCTATATACCTGTACCTAGGGACGTTCTCCCAAGCAACCGAATATAAAATGAAAAGAATCACTGAAACAGTTACAAGCAGGAGGAACCAAACAAGAAACAGAGGTAAAAGACAATAAACTTGAAGCAACATAAAATGATCCACAACTGATCAAGACATTAAAATCAAAACAGTAGAGTCAAATCTCGCAATGGAAAAAATAAGGAGCATGAATTTCAAGAATGTTATAAACAGTACCAGAATTTGAACTCTGGGAGGCGGCGAATGAAAGGCTTGAATTCATCGGAACCTTTTGTTGGCAGCATAGGTCCATCGGACGGTTCCAGCTCGGGGTCAACAAGAGGTGACAGAAACCCAATGAGCAAATTCAGAATATAGATCCCCAAACCATAAGAAACAATGTAGAACCCTTGAACATAGTAAAGCCGCAGAGCATAAACAAATATTAAAACAAAGGTTCCAATCCAACGGTAGAGAGCGTGTGGTGTAGATTTATCTAGATAGTGCTGGAAAAGCTTTGACACTTCATGCCTCCGTTGGTTCAGTGCTGCTGTTGCTGCTGAGGCACCATCATCTCCAATACCCTCCATGAAAAATCAACTTAAGAATCCTACAAATTGGATGAAATACTTGGATCTGATGAAATGTCAAAATGAGGACCGAAATGCTAGCACGTGCTTCTTTAGGCAGCCAGAAAAATGCAAAGAGAGAAAGTAAAGAAGTAAGGGATCATGAAGTAGTTTTTTTCTTTCAATGAGTAGGTATAGGAGAAAACCACAAAGTAAAATTTAATTTTTTCTTATCTCCCCTCTAAAACCCCTATAAGCAACACTAAACACATCCACCCACAAAGTGAAAAGAAACGCTTAACTTTGAATCCATTTGTTCAGGTTGTATAAAACAACATTCCTTGTAAAATGCCAAAATTTCCCCCATTTCAAAGCCAGGTTTGATTAGCTTGCAAGACCACCACAAACCTGTGTCTCAAAAATCCAGTGGACAGTGCTAAAAAAGTCGAAGAACTTAAAACCTGCAAGGTATATCTCAACAGGTGCTCAATTGAATAACCGGGCTCATAGTTACTCAACATTTTTAATCATCGCAAAAAATGCGCAGATTAAACGAAAGAAAACATAAGTTCAAGATGAACTGTACACTAAAATTTCAACTCTTCTGCCCTACTGGAGCTGTCTCTAGTCAACAGCCCAAAACACTTAATAAACGTCTTAAATAATTTTTTAACCATGTTTTCTTGACAATAAGACAAAAAGAAGGCCAAAACTCTAATTAAACACAGAATCGCTCACAATGAAATAAACAGACAATCATAAACAGATCTGAGATTGTCCGATCATCAAATTAAAAACATACTCTTCAATAAAAATAACATATCACAATATATATATTGATGCATTTCTGATGAGAAATCTGATAGAAAAAGGCTGGGTATTTAGGTTTTACCTCTGGCAAGAACACCAGCAAATGAAAATGAATCTTCCGGGAGTTTGGAGGCGAAAATCTGATGGCACCGCTTCGGTTGAAATCTATGCAGAATCCGAGTAAAATTATAGTTCCATTATAGTTTGATCATTTTAATTATAGATAGATAGCCATTGGTGTCAAGGGGTACTTTTAAGAATAGCTTTGTCAAACCAACCATTTTTCATTTTAACCATAAAAATCTAACATTCACCACAATAGCCATTTCTTGTGTAAAAGACTAAAACGCCCTTAAATGAGTTATATAATTACAAAAATAGAAATATGGTAAAAAGACAAAAATATCCTTAAGTTACAAATAAAAATCCAAACAAGGCTCAATTGAAATTTGAAAACGAAGTCAGTCTTTTCATCAGTTTACTCTAACACGATAAAAACTCTTCCATTTTTCATCCACTTCAACCTCAAAATTTCATAAACTTATCAGTTATCAACCTCAACAGAAAAATATAATTAAATTTCAGCACTTCAATTCGGTAAGTATCTTTTCGTAGTATTTAATTTTATTTTTATTGAAATCGTATATTTTTTTTAAATGGTAGAAAAAATAATATTAGAGTCAAAGTTCAGGCCGGCACCGATCAGACGTCGGAACGACGGATTTAACGACGGTCCGGATGGTCCCGACCGTCCGTTGCAGACGGTCCGGACGGTGCGGACCGCCCGCAACGGACGGTCCGGACGTCCGGACCGTCCGGATCGCCCGTTGCCGACTGTCCGGATTCCGTTTGCAGACTCCCCCGCCCCTCGATTCTGATAATTTTTTTCTGATAATTTATTCTGATATTTTTAATTCGTAATGCAGATATGGCAAAAGCGTGTGTCCCAATCTGTTATTTCGGCGAATTTCAAAGAAAAGAAAATGGTCAATGGGAATGGAAATGGACGAGTGAAGGAGAAGGGGTTGCTGCTATTACGATAACAAAAAATACTTCGTTTACAGAAATGTACAGTGAAATACAAAACATGCTTAACGTCGATTCCTCTCAGTACGATATGGAATTGGGATTTTTATTTCAAAAGCATTCAACAATTTCGATTCCACCTTTGAAAGTTACTTCTGAAGCGCAAATAAAGCATCTAATTCAATTGAACCAAGGTCGAAAGACGACTCCTATTTGCGTAAGTTTGTTGAAGAAAAATGTCATCGAGGGTGAACACGAAGTTTTTGATGGAGAGGATCGTAATGAGAATGATTTTTGGGATACTGTTGAGATTGCTCGGGAGGATGATGTGGATATTCCTGGGGCAGTTGCTACTCACCATGATGTCACCGTTACACGAAGGATTTACGAGGAAGTTGGAGGATGATGTGGATATTCCTGGGGCAGTTGCTACTCACCATGATGTCACCGTTACACGAAGGATTTACGAGGAAGTTCAAGACAACGAGGATGAAAGGCCATTTACAAATCAGGATTTGATTGCTTTATCCAGACGGAGACATGAGTCTGGTGGGAGCTCACATGCTGGGCCGAGTACACGGTCTTCTAATTGTTCGCGTGTAGTTCCTGATGATGAAGATTTACATGTCGATCAATTGTTTGACACGAAAA
>NC_036251.1:9676989-9762344 GCF_002742605.1 Olea europaea var. sylvestris
TCGCCGGAAACTCCATTTCCGGCGAGCTCTGCCCCTTTTTTTCACTTTTTTTCAAGATTTTAACCTCAAATTCGATATTTTCTTACATTTTAACTATAGAAACATGAATTTAACCCATATTCATATCCTAAACATTCAAACTTTCACAAATTCAAAGTAGTTATTTATAGAAAACATGTCTAACCTTCAAGAAAATGACGGTCTCCGGCGAATCCGAGGTGGCTCTGGTCTTGGTCGAAGTTGGTGAGGTCCGGGCAGTCCGTAGGCGATGGAGGAAATGGTCGGTAGCTGATTTTCCCTTTTTTCTTTTCTTTTTTCTTTCTATTTTCTCTTCTCTTCTTTCCTCTAAATGAGGGTATTTTCGACCCTCCACATTTTGTTTACATTTTTTTTTTTTTTTTTAACAAATTACTTGGTCAAAGGCTATTATGGAAAACATACCGGGGGGGGCAGCCATTGCCCACCATTTCCTCTTGGTGTCAATGGAGCCGATCCAAAGCACTCGTTTCACCCGTGCAGCGAAAGAATCTGTTTGGTTCTTATTTTGAAAAAGAGTTAATTTAATCAATGGTCACTGAATTTTGTTATATATTATTACTTGATCATCGATGTTTAAAAGTTAATCGATGCTTACTAAATTTTGTTATAGATTATTACTTGCTGGCGAAAATTTAAAAGATTATCCATTTTTCACTCAAATTTGAACAAAATTACCAATCAATCATTCATATCATTACTAAAAGTGTTACCTATAACAAGATTTAGTAAGTAATGAATAACTTTATTCAAATGCAAATGAACAACAAGTAACTTTTTAAATTTTTATGAGTAGATAGCAACCTATAGCAAAGTTCAGTTAACAACGAATAACTTTTTAAAAATTGGTTAACAAGTAATAACTTGGATCAAAGTTCAATGATCATTGATTAAATTATCTCTTTGAGAAAATTGCACTACGGCTTCCTAATATTTTGTGAAGATAGGAAGTTTGGCCTTTGACTTCTAAAAATAATAAATTGATCTTATAACCGATACCAATAATCCTTGCGTGTTTAAAGGTTCATTTGGTAAGATTTTTGAAAAGTCAAAAGCTGATTATGAGATTAAAAAGTTGATTTTTAACATATTTGTATAACGTTTTGAAAGAGTTTTGTCTGACTAAAATAACTTTTAATGAAAGCTAGTTTAAAATAGCTTTCTCATGAGCTACTCTTCTACAAAAAGTAAAACCCATACCAAACAAGATCTAACTTTGTGATGTTACGTTTTGATGCCTAATTTAAGGATAATTGTAGTAGAGCCCCAAATCTTTTAATCGTTGCAGCCTTGACCCCTAACATTTTGAAACATTGCAGTTGAAGCTCCCAATGAATGGTTTACACCCAATCTGCCGTCTATTGACCTAAAAAAATAGATTTTGACCTCATTTTATTCAATTTTAACTTTACATAGTTACATAAAATAAAATAATTAAAAAGGAAAAATGAAAACGAAATTTCATCTTCTTCCTCCACCCCCTTCAACAACCAGCACCATTGCCGGTCAACACCACTAGGGATGACAGTGGGGTGGGTTCAGGGGAGGGGCACACCCTCCCCCCCGGCAACTCCCCACCCAGGCCCCGCCCAGCCTCAAACGGGGCGAGGCGAGACCACGCCCCATTTGTCGGCCTGTTTAATTTATTTATTTTTTCATTTTTAAAATTTTTAATTATGTTATTATTAGAGAATAAAATATAAATTCAAAATTTTAAAACTCAAAGTAAACACTTGAAATAAACAATGTTAAAAATTAAACAATTTCAAATAAAATTATGTTTTGACTAAATTTTATTTCTTTTGTAATTAATTAAAATTTTACATTTGTATTTTATTATCTAATAATAATATAACTTAAAAAAAATCAGGGGTGGGGTCGAGGCCGCGCCCCGCGACGGGGCGCCCCATCCTGCCCCACTCCACGCCGCCAACCCATCAGGGAGGGACGGGGCGAGGAAATTTTTTGCCATCACTAAACACCACAATTGAAACTACCTTCGATTGGATAGATTTCTGTTTCTTTTCCAAAATTCCTCACAGACACCGCCACCGATGGCACCCCAATCTTGATCAATTAAACTGTTATAAATACGGATAGCAAGATATGACAATAATGAAATAAAGTAGCAAAATAAATAACACAGAGATTTACGCGAAGACCCAATTTGAGAAAAACCATGACAGAGGAGAAGAAAATTTACTATAATCAATAGGAATGTGTTTACAATATCAAGACTCAATATTCTAAATTGAATCTAAGCTCTCAAGACTCTATTCACTCAATTGAATCTAAGCTCAGAAGATGTTGTAGATTTGTTCTCTTAAGGTTTTTCTCTCAAAACTCATGAAAACTCTATTTTTTAAATACAATGGACGACGTATTTTATTTATAGAGACATCCAAAAACCTAGGTGTAGACCAATAGAAGTCTAAAAACGCATTAAAACGCCAAAAAATTGAAACTACCTAGATAACACTGTCAGCGAGTGACCTTGCTATCGCTTGAGCGACAAGCTGGCAGGAAGCAAGCGACGGTTGTTCTACTCCAAAAGCTCGAGCGTCCAGCTAGCGAAATTGCGGCATATTTCTTCTCCTGATCCATATTTATGATCTCTTCAAGACCAACTTAACTATTACTCCTAAAACCCCAAGAATTCGGGTCACGCTACAACAAATCTCCATCTTGAACCAAATTCCTAAACGCAAGGAATTCTATAATACACGTCTCCAAGTAAACACTACTCTACCTCTTCCAAACCTCCAATAAGCTAAATCAATGACAAACACCTATTAAGTTCAAGCAATGCTCAAACTTAGCAATGAAAAGTGGTTTTGTCATCATTTCAGTAGGATTCTCCTTGGTATCAACCTTGCTCACTACAATATCACCAAGAATAATTACTTCACGCAAAAAATGGTACCTCATATCAATGTACTTAGTCCTCTTATGGAACGTCTGATCCTTAGTTAGAAATATAACACTCTGATTATCACAATACACTGTAAATATCTATAAGTCTTCACCAATTTCACCAATTAATCATCTTAACCACATAGCCTCCGTACAAGCTTCAGTATGGCCATGTACTTTGCCTTTGTTGTAGAGGAAGCTTCTGTATTTTACAAAGTAGCTTTCCAGCTGATAGCACAACCTCCAAAGGTAAATACGTACCCTATAAATGATTTCCTTTTGTCAAGATCCCATGCATAGTCTGAACCATATATCCTATGACTCCTTCTGAATTTCTTCCAAAATGCAGACAAGTATTTGTAGAGCCTTTCAAGTATTTGAGGATCCACTACACTGCTTTCCAATGTTCCTTTTCCATGATTTTCCATGTATCTGCTAACTGCAAGTACTAAATTAAGTATTGTACAAACCATAGTATACATTAGTAAACGAACTGCACTGAAATAAGGAACCCTAGACATATACGCAATGTCTTTATCTGATTGAGGACACAAATCTGCTGATAATCTGAAATGTGCAGCCAATGGTGTGCTGACAGCATTTGCATTCTGCATATTGAATCTCTGAAGTACCTTCTCAATGTACCCTTTTTGACTCAAGTATAATCTACCAGCCTTTCTGTTCCTCAAGATTTCCATTCCAAGGATTTTCTTTACTGCTCCCAAGTCCTTCATCTTGAACTCTTTACTCGGCTAAGATTTTACTTTTCTGACCTGTGTTTTATCTTTGGCTGCTATAAACATATCATCAATATATAACAGCAAGTATGTAACTGATTGATTACTTTCCTTCCTGGAATACACAAATCCTGAAGTACACAAAACTATTATAATTACAACTTTCAAAACCATTAGTAATGAACGAATCGAACTGCTTATACCACTGCCTCGGTGACTACTTCAATCCATACAATGACTTCTTCAACAAGCACACATAGTCTTCTTTTTCAAAAACTATGAACCTTTCTAGCTGTTGCATGTAGAGGTTTTCCTCAAGTTCTTCATGCAAGAATGTTGTTTTGACATCCATCTATTCAAACTCCAAATCATTCTTTGCCACAATCCAAGTAACACTCGAATTGAACTGTGCTTTACAACCGACGAGAACACATCTATGAAGTCAACATCGGGAATCTTACTGTAACCCTTTGCTGTTAATCTGGCCTTAAACCTAATATCTTCAATCCCTGATGTCCCTTCTTTCTTTTTGAACACTCACTTACAGCGTACAACCTTTTTGTCTTTAGGCAATTTCACGAAGTCTCATGTACTGTTTTTGTTCAGAGACTCTATCTCCTCCTGTATTGCAATCAACCATTTGCCAGAACCACTACAACTGACTGCCTCTGAATATGTAGCAAATTCCTCAATGGAATCAACGTCTTCAACCATGCTCAAAGTATAAGCAACCAAATCTGCTTCTCCATATCTTTGTGGAGGTTTAATCTGTTTGCGTGGTCTATCTTTAGCAATCGAATACTATGATGCTGTTAGTGGTGTAGGCAAAGTAGGTAAAGTATTACTGTCAATCTCCTCTAAACCATACTACTCTGTAACCTTTGACTGTTCCCAAAAGCCAATTTCAAACTGCACTTGAGTTGAATGATTCTGTTCTTCAAATTTACCAAAATCCACAAGAGGTCTTCCACGAATCATAGCTGATTCGTCAAATACTACATCCCTACTAATCACCACTTTATTCTCTTCTGGCTATCACAAATTATAACCCTTCACTCCTTATTTATACCCAAGAAATATGCACTTTCTAGACTTAGGCTCCAATTTCCCATTATTTACATTAGCATACGCAGGACAAGCAAGATCTTAAAATCAATGTAATAAGAAGGTTTTAGCGCACCATACATCTTTTGGTGTTTTATTTTCAATAGCCATTGGTGATGAGCGGTTGATCAGGAAACATGTTGTAGTAATAGCTTCAGCCCAGAAAAACTTAGGCAGCCCAAAATTTGAAAGCATACGGTGAACCTTTTCCATCAAAGATATATTCATCCGTTCAATCGTGTCATTCTGTTGAAGAGTTTCAAGCATTTTCAAGTGTCTCAAGATGCCTTTAGCCCTGTAAAAGTTATTGAATTCATTTGAACAAAACTCCAACCCATTATCAGTGTGTGGACGTTTCACCTGCTTTTCTACCAATATTTTCTATTATTTGAAGATCCCAAACACATCACTATTCTGCTTCAAGAAGAATACCCAAAGTTTTTTTAGAGTAATCATCAATTACTGTCATCAAGTAATATGCATCTCCCCTTGAAGTTACTCTGGTCGGCCCTAGAGATCTGAATGGATATACTCAAGTGTTCCCTTCGTGTCATGTCTTTCCTTAGAGAATCTGACCCTTTTCTGTTTTCCAAAAACACAATGCTCACAAAATTCCATCTTACTGGTCTGCTCAACTTTGCCATTCATTTTCACTCATATGCCTAAGCCGCAGTGCCAAAATTATGTGACTTCATCCTTAGTTAAAGAAAAAGTAGAAACTATTGCATCTCTTGTAACATTGGAACCTTTCAAAACGGACAGCTGTGTAGAATTCTTATGTCTCTTCATTACAACAAGAGCACCTAAGCTCACCTTCAAAATTCAACCTTCACCAATGTACTTATAGCTGTTTAAGTCAAGAAAACTCAAAGATATAAGATTTCACTTTAGTTCTGGAACATGTCTGACATCTGTAAGTGTTCTGACAATCCCATCGAACATATCAATCCTTATAGTACCAACTTCGACGATTTGCAAAACACATTGTTATCCATAATCACTGCACCTCTCGAAACTCCTTCATATATAATCATCCAGTCCTTATTTGGACACATATATGCCAAATTCAGAACCCATTCCTCACATGGTTTGGATCCCATGTCAAAGATCACAATAAGCTCTCATTCGCTTTGCTCCTTTCCACAATGTCAGCCCCCGCTGAATCAACAGAGCGCTTTTCCTTATTATTGGCAGTCGTCGCTTTGTTTCAATTTTTCAAGGCGTAACAGTCAGCTCTAATGTGCCCCTTATTCTTACAATAATGACATGTCTTCTCAATATGCCAAGACTTCGACCTGTCCATCATATTTTTGCTAACTTTCCTATCTTGACTTCTCCCACGAACAACTAGGCCCTCAGCCTGACTCTCAGATCCTTCAGCAAGATGCCTCATCTTCTCCTTAGACAGTAAGGCATCATAGACCTCCTCCATCATGAGAGTATCAAAATTATATATAATTGTATCTCTAACAGTTATATATAATGGCGGCAATGAACACAACAACATCAATACCAAGTCCTCCTCATCTTACTTAACCTCCAAAGTTTTCAAATCAGCCACAATTTCTTTGAACAAGGTTAAGTGATCATTCAATGACCCACCTTCAGACATCCTATGAGAATACAAGCGCTATTTCAAGTAAAATTTGTTGGTCAAGCTCTTTATCATGCAATGCTGCTCTAACTTCAGCCACAACGCAACGGTACTTCTCTCATTTAAAACATCCTGAAGATTTTGATTTGAAATGTGAAGATAAATCTAAGCAAAGGCTTTCCGATCCCTATGCTGCTTCTCTTATTACGTCCAGGTAGAAGGTATCTTATCAAAGTCAAGCAAGGCTTACTCTAAATCCATCTGCGCAAGAGCAGCTCTCATCTTTGCTTGCCATAAATTAAACATTGTGCTTCGATCCAACATCGGAATATCATATTTCATTGTTTCCATACAGAAATCAACCTTACGCTTTAATACCAATTGTTATGAATACGGATCGCATGATATGAAAATAATGAAATAAAGCAGAAAGATAAATAACATGGAGATTTACATGGAAACTCAATTCGAGAAAACCACAGGCAGATGAAGAGAAAATTCAGTATAATCAATAAGAATGTATTTACAATATCAAGACTCAATACTCTCAATTGAATCTAAGCTCTCAAGACTCAATGCACTCAATTAAATCTAAACTCACAAGATGTTGTAGATTTATTTTCTCAAGGTTTTTCTCTCAAAACTCATGAAAACTCCATTTTTAAGTACAATAGACTACCTTTTGTATTATATAGACACCCAAAAACCTAGTTGTAGACCAATAGAAATCCCAAAATGCGTTAAAACACAAAAAATTCAGAACTGCCCAGATAATCTTGTCACTCGAGCTACGTCGAGCAATAGTGAGTGACCTTGCTATCGTTCAAGTGACAAGCCGATGGGAAGCGAGCGACAATTGTTCTGCTTTAAACACTCGAGCATTCAGGGAGGGAAATTGCGACGTATTTTCTCCCAGTCCATAATTATGATCTCTTCAAGACTAATTCAATTACTACTCCTAAAATCCCAAGAATTTCGATTATACTACAACAAAAAATACAATCCTGGCCAAAGAAACTAATTTTTTTTTTACCAAAATCAATGCACCTAATCCTTCATCAAACAATTCTCTCAGCTTGTCCATCTCACTAGTATTATAGGAATCCATCTTGTATTTTCGTCCATATACAAAAGAGGTGGATAGCAAACAATGGCTGCAATTTTGTGGTGGACTAAACCCATCATGAGTTTCATACTCCTAGTAATTGAAGCATCATTTGGACTTTGGATCTAGAATATGCTTGTTATTGGGGATTGAACTGAATTTTCTCAATTTTTGTTTGTCCTAAGCAAGACCTCCAAGATATGCCCAAAAAATTGATTTAATGTAGTTTTCAGAGATTATGAATTGTTGGGGTTTGAGAGAGGAGATTTATAGCTGCCATTGTTGAAGCTCAAGTGAAGGAAATGCAATGGACAACAGTCAACGAATACAGTTAAATTGGACTTTCTGATCTGTGGATTTTGTGAATTGCAATAGTTTAATCGAATTGATTCTCCATTTGGTTAGATTTGGCGGAAGAACATGGTAAAAAATGAAGAAGGGTTGGGAAAGAAGATAATGGTAGAAGTGGCGATGGTTGTGAGTTTGGTGGTGGTGGGGTGAGATGGGGTGGATGTGAGAGTGGGGAAGGGAAGAAGAAGAATTGTTTATTTTTTTCAATTTTAATTATTTAACGTGATTGGTAAATGTAAAATTACTAATTTACCCTTTTAAAATTTGTCAAAACATGGTCAAAGTCAAATTTCTTAATCAACTAATATACACTTGGATGGACTCCATCCATTGGGGCTTCTGTTGGCAACGTTTCAAAAGGTTAGGAGCCACAACTACAACGATTAAAAGGTTTGGAAAAAGTCTACAAATGTTTGAAAATTTGGAGCCTCAATTGCAATTATCCCTATAGATTAGTATCTAAAAATTTGGAAGTGAAATAAATTTTTGTGATGGCCACGTGATAATTTAGTGAAAACTTGGACGATTTCTACAATTGGGATTCAATGTACAATAAGAGCAAAATATTAGGAGCCAACGTACTATTGAAATGATAAATTAGATACTAGCAATGCAATTTTGCCCTAACATTTTAATAGCATAAATAAAATTTGGCAAATTTTCACCCGAGCCCCCAAACATTATTATTTGTCACACTTGGGTTGCATTAATGTTTTTTGTTGCATTTAGGTTCTCAACAGTCTTTTTAGGTAGTTACACGGACAGAGAGACGGATATTATTTGATTTTCCATCAAATAATCACTTGAAAGATATGTGATTAAGGATGTCAATCCCTAGGGTGCCGGGCCTGCACAAAATAAATAAATAAAAAATTAAGCTGCTCAGGCAGCGTGCCAGGCCACTGCCGTTAAACAAAGGCAACATAAGAGAGGAAAAAAATCAAGCAGACTCAGTTCAACCCAGCTTGACTCGGTAAGGCCCGAGCTCCTCCATTTTTTGGCTGGCCTTTTGCTCAGCTCAACTCGGACCAAAAAAGCCTGTCTTCAAAAAGGTCAATCAAAGCCAGCCCAACTTGTTGACACCCCTATATATGACCCATTTTTTAAGGTAAGTATTGTCTATTTACACAACCTTTCATCAAATAATCGCTTGAAAGATATATGAAAGACTTGTCTACCCACTCCTCAAAATTTTACATCCAAAGCCATATTCCCTTCTAAAGTTGATCAAGATAATTTTTGATTTCAATAAACTTAATTCTCGTATGGCTTGAATGTTTTATATCTTCACGATGAGGGAAAAATTATAACAATTCAATAAATTAATATTGTTCCAATACACTTTGTTCCAATAAACTTAATAAAATTTATTACATTGCTCCTCAGTTGTCTCAGGCCGAAAAAAAAAAAAAAAAGGTAATTCATTGAACTAAGGGTGTGTTTGATAGGGTGGAGATGGAATTGGAATTGGATTTTCAAACTTTAGGTGTTTGATACATTTTTTTTCCATGGAATTCGAATTCTTGGTTGTTTTGATGTTTGCACATTAATTGGTTTTCCTTCCTACTGTAGCATTTTTTTTTAGTAATTTTTTTTTTTTTGAATGTTGGCAATGGAAAGAAATTCTAAAAATTATTGTAAAAAAAAAATATTTCTCTTTAAATGACAATTTTCATGTAAAACAAAGTAAAACGAATATTGAAAAATAGATGATTTTCTTGAAATTTTTTTTTTTTTTTTTTTTTTTTTTTTGTGTTGGCTATGGAAACAAATTTAATCCCTAATACCAGTAAAATCTATCTCTTTAATTGACAATTTTCATATAAAACAAAATCAAATGAACACTCAAAAATACTTTTATTTCAACATTTTCCACGTGAAAAATTATATTAATCAAACACAATAATTTATAATTATCAGGAAAACAATTCTAAGCAATTCAATTTCCTGGAATTTATTTTGTATGTAATTCAATTCCATCTTTTACAATCAAACGGACCCTAAATGATTGAGGAAAATTTTGAATTTTACCAAATTCATTAATTGCTTCAAGTTTATCTCGATTAGGTAATTAAAGCTTTGAATTCGATTGACCTCATACTTGTCTATTCAATTAATTTACCCAATTCCAGCCTCATTAGAGTAGGATAGGTGCCATGCATCAAAATTTGTATTTTGTTTTTCCTCGAGTTTCTCACTTTTGTTTTCTGATACAATCACTCTGTAGTTTTAAAATTTTTATTTGCAGTTGAAATGAGTCGAGGAATCAAGTTACGTAAAGTTGCTAATTGAGTATGAGCAAATAGTTTTACCATCAGAAATAAAGTAGTCGATCCATTTCAAAGCATTTTTTAGTTATCAGGTCCATAATTGATGTAGATGGAGTCTCATTGTGAAAGAAGCTTTTAAGTCGTGATGAAAATCAGGGGCGGAGCCCAATGAAATCTAGTGCGGGCATTTATTTTTTTTTAGTTTAATCCCTTTCCCAGCCTAGAGAAGCCCACTAGCCCAATAACCCATTAGCCCAATCAACATCACATGACCCATTTACTGATTCATAACCCATTCCCCTCAATTGAATCAATTGCTTCGATTCATATTTCATTCAGCCGTTGTCCGTTGGCACTTTGCTGCCTCTCATCTCAGTCCATCAGCCGCGGTGCCTATCTCTGACTGGCCACTCAACCTCCTCCTCAATCTTTCCGTAACCTCCGTCGTCCGACCTCTATTGCAGGCAAGTGGCAACGCATTGCTCCGGACCGTCCATAGACCGTAACCTCCGCATCATAGGGCCGCAGCTCCGTCTTTGCCGCTCCTTAACCTTCGAGGCAACTGCCAATCGACGATTCTTTCGGGCTCCAGCAATCGGCGACAGCCAGCAAAAGAAGAAGGTGAAGCCTCTATTTCCAAATTCCATCGACCCTGATTTTGAAGCTTTTTCCATTATTTTTTGTTATTTTAATTTGTGTAAATTGTAATAATATTTGAATTTTTTTTTTAACATATGAAATCGGCACTTTATTCTTCAACTGCTCAAAGTGGTACTTCCTGCATGTTGCTCTTCAATTGATTTTGGTATTTTGTTACCAGACAGTGAGAGTAAGACAAACTTCCAGTTCATTGTTGCCTCTAGCCCTCTGCGATTGTAAGTTGCTTACTCTATCACTAGAATGAAAATAGAATATATTGTTGTCCTGTGAAATTGTGAATTGGACTATGAATTGATTATATGAAATTGTGAATTGGACTATGAATTGATTATGTGAAATTGTGAATTGCACTGGATTTTGATAGTTGCTTCCAATATTTGTGATTTTTTAGTCGTAATATTTGTCGTAATATTGTTTTATTTTTTTTTTATCATCATTAACTCCATGACCAAAACCTCGAACTTCGGCATTGAAAAAATTTTGCCCACACTAAACTAAAATCCTGGTTCCGCCCCTGATGAAAATGATTTCTTTTTTCTTATACAAGCTCTACAACCTAAAGCAATTTTTGCATCTCCCAAATGAGGTTGATTCATTTATTTTCACTTTCATTCGATGCTTGTCTGATGAAAACTTTACAAAAATTTTATTAACTTTTCAATTGGTCAAATTTAAGTTTAGATAATATATTTAAATTCACAATTTTTTATCAACTTTTATCAAAATTTATTGAACTTTTATATAAAAAGTTTATCGCTTGACACCTAACAAGAAACTCATTGAAACTACTTTTCTCGAAAATAAGCATGTGCATCTTGTTTGTTGTGCTGTAAGATTCGTAAATAAATTTCTCTACTCACGTCTTTGACTTAACTAGTTTTATTATGAAGAAAATTTCCATCTGTGAATGGGAATCTACTTTTGAAATCCCAAATCGAGGTCATGTAATCGTACTCAAAAGTTTTTTTTTAAATGTTAATTAAATTTGAAAATTATATTTAATTACATGTGATTTGAGAATTTATCTACGAGTTTAATATTTTATTAAATAAAAATAATTCATAATTGTCCAATTAGGATCAATCTAAACCTTCCAATCACACACACACACACACAAAACTCTTTTTTTCATACTCATTTTTAATCACACATTCAAATAGTAAGATATTTTATACATAAATTCAAAACTTGTTCTTACTTTTTAACCACAAATCCTTCAAAAACTCACTATTCAAAATTCCGAAAACTCTTCAGAAGGGTTGTCAAACAGGTGCTTAGAACTCATTTAACTTTCAAAAACTTTAAGATTGCTTTTAAACACGTTTAAATAATATTTAGGAACTATTTTATTTGAGTAAAAAAGCTTTTACAAAAATAAAAATAAAAATAAAAATGATTAAGATAAATTTTTTAAAAAATTCTCTACAAAAAATAAAATCTAAATACAAATCTTGCCAAACAAGACCCACCTTCAATCTTAGTCGTAAATTGAAATTAATGAAGAGAATTTGAACTTACAAATGACGTGGATGAAGAGAAGCTTTTAAGTCGTGACGAAAATGATTTCTTTTCTTCTTTTACAAGCTCTACAAGTTGTATCTATGCAATTTTAGCTTATATCGCTTAAAAAAAAGGCAAGTTTTGCATCTCCCAGATAAGGTTGATTCATTTTTTTATTTTATTTTTTCACTTTCATTCAATGCTTGTCTAATAAAAACTTTACGGAAATATTATTAACTTTTCAATTGGTCAAATTTAAGTTTAGATAACATATTTAAATTCACAATTTTTAATTAATTTTTATCAAGATTTATTGAACATTTATTAAAAGCTTAACACACGATACCTGACAAGAAACTCATCGAAACTACTTTTCTCGAAAATAAGCATGTGCATCTTGTGTGGTGTGCAATAAGATTGATAGATAAATTTCATGATATATTTAAATTCACAATTTTTAATCAACTTTTATCAAAATTTATCGAACTTTTATTAAAAGTTTATCACGCGATACCTAACAAGGAACTCATCGAAGCTACTTTTCTCGAAAATAAGCATGTGTATCTTGTGTGGTGTGCTGTAAGAGTGGTAGATAAATTTCTCTACTCACATCTTTGACTTAACTAGTTTTATTATGAAAAAGATTTCTATTTGTGAATGGAAATCTACTTTTGCAATCCCAAATCGAGGTCATGTAATCGTACTCAAAAGTTATTTTTTTCCAATAGATATATAAATTTGAAAATTATATTTAACTACATGCGAGTTGAGGTTTTATATACAAGTTTAATATTTTATTAAATAAAAATAATGCATAATTATCCAATTAGGATCATCTAAACTTTCTAACCCCTATTTGAAACTTTTTTTTTTGACATACTCATTTTCAATCACACATTCAAATAATAAGATATTTTACATATAAATTTAAAACTTTTCTTACTTTTTCACCACAAATTCTTCAAAAACTCACTGTTCAAAATTTCGAAAAACTCTTCAGAAAGGTTGTCAAATAGGTGCTTAGAACTTATTTAACTTTTGAAAAATTTAAGTAGGGCTGGGCAAATCTCCCGAACCGAACTGACCGAACCGAACCCGACGGTTCTTGTCAAATTAAATACCCGAACGGGTATCTGAATTGAGAACCGACGGGTACGGTTCGGTTCTCGGTTCTAGACCAAGAACCGAAGAACCGAAGAACCGAATCTTTTTAATTTTTTTTTATATTGAGTAAATCAAATTATTTTAATTTTAATTTTTTCTAAACAAATTAACAAATTAATCATTTCTAAATCCAAATTTTTGGTCCAATAATTTGTTTCATTTCTAATTTTTAATTTTTGGCCCAATTACCCATTTTATTGTTTCATTTTTTAGCCAAACAAGATCAAATCCACTAAATAACCCTAAACACCTACAATAAAGTGCATAACGTTGTCTCGACTCTCGCACTCACTCTCGCAGCCTATCTAATATTCCAAAACTTATACAATCGTCGGTCGACACTCTGACCTCCGATCGAAGCCGTGACTTTCCCGGACTGAAGCTTTGATCGTAGCGATCATTTGAATAAGGTAGTTTACTAATCTCTGACATTCCAAAACTATTGAATGTATCATTAGTCGTATTTATATAACGTTGTTATAAATGTTAAAAAATTTAATTATAGTACAGAACCGAACGGAACGGAACCTATCCGAACCGAACCGAACCGAATGGAACCGAACCCGAACGGTTCCATAATTATATTTGGACCCGACGGTTCCATTTACTAGATACCCGAAAAGTTTGGTTCGGTTCGGTTCGGTTCTAAAGAGAACCGAACCGAACCGACCCGCGCCCACCCCTAAATTTAAGAGTGCTTTTAAACACATTTAAATAATTTTTAGGAAATATTTTATTTGAGTAGAAAAGTTTTTGAAAAAAAAAATAAAATTGATTAAGATAACTTTTTGAAGAAAAAAAAAAATCTTCTGCAAAAAATAAAATCAAAATAAACACCTTACCAAACGAGCCCTACCTTCAATCTTGTCATAAATTGAAATTAATGAAGAGAATTTGAACATACAAATGACGTGGATGAAAAGGAGCCAATGTACACATCTCTGGTTGAGCAAATGGGTTCGTGGCAACATAATTAGCCAAACAATCTCTTTAACGTACCTAATTGACTCATTTTTTTAATCGTCATTGTCCATTAAGCAACTTCTTATCCTTTTCTTGATCGGCTCAACTTTCAGCCGGTGCGAGCCATCAGTTAATTCTGCCAATTCGTCCGAAACGGCGTAATTTTTGCTAACACATTTGAATCGGCCGAAGATATTTCCCCTTTTAGCCTCAGATATTTGTCCTCGAAAAGTCCATTAAATAAAATTTTAGTAGTGATGGCAAAAAAAATCGTCCTGTCTCGCCTCGTCCCGACAGAGAGGGTTGGGCGGGAATGAATTGAGATTGATAAGGAGTTGGTTAATGATGCTTGAACATGTACTTGTTTTGAGTGCCATCAGCTATGAGTTCGAATCTAAGAGAAATTCTAGACAATGTTTTTTATTCTGAAATTTTTTTGTCTTTTCTGAACGTGGGGCGAGGATGCCACGCTTGTGAAGGCAAAAAAAAAAAGATCAAAAATAATTTTACTTCTAAATAATTCACCCATTAAAAATTTATTTTTAATTTGTATCTTATTCTCTAATAATGACATAACTCGAAATTTTGAAAATATAAAAAAAATATAAAAAATTAAAAATTAAATGTGACAAAAAGTTGTCCGACCCCGAACCCGCCCCATTGCCATCTCTAAATATTACTAATCCCGTTGTTTGACATCCTTATAATTTAAAAAATATTGTTTTGAATAGTTTTTTTTTTTTTTTTGAAAAATGAGTGATTAAAATGTAGAAAAATTGAATTTACTTTTAGAATATTTTATAATGTGAATTTATAATTGAAAATGAGTATGAAAAATAAATTAAATTACAATAAAAGATGTCAAACGAGAGATAAAGTCAACTTTTTTCTGTCCACTCACTATTAAAAATTATGCCTCCATTTGATGAATTTAGACATAATTTTTCCTTATTTTTTAACAACACATTTCCTAACAATACACTACTCAAAAATGCATTCTTGTTAAATAATGTATCTCCAACAAGGTCTAAGTATATAGAAAAAAGAGTTTAAAAATAATGATTATCAAACATGAGTTTGATTTTGCTTAGCGCTTTATAATCACCTATCAAAAAGGCGTACAATATCAATATGTTTGGTACACAGTACCAATTAAAAAATTGGAATTTATCATTTGTACATACCTTTGCACATTGTCAAAAATTGAATGGATGTGTACACAATAATGAACACACATACTTACACCCTCTTCACATAGAGAGGAGTCCACATATAATTAAATATTCGTGGGTTCCCACGATGTGAGGGGAGTGTAAGACTGTATGTACACCAGCATTATCCAATTGTTAAATCACAATTTGTCATGTAACTTAATGTAAACAAAAGTGTACAATGCACATATAATATGGGGCCGTCAACTTAAAATGTTGAAGAGCCACGGCTTCTTCGGCTAGGAAGCTTTGCCTTCAGCCTCCATTCTCTTTCTATCTTTTTCCTTGAGTCTTCTCTACTCTATACTGTGTACAGGGACACAACATAGATAGATATATACACAAGTATCGTTTTCCACATACGCAAAATGTGTGTTTATTGTTGAGAGCCAGCGGTGGCCACAGATCGCCTTTGAGATGTAATAATAAATTTAATATTTTGTTCTTAGTCCTCTCCAATCCAATGAAAAGACTTTGAAGAAGTTCGATCTCTGTGCACTGACCGCGAAAATCATTCGAGGATAATTGTTTAGTTTTGCTTCTGGATCTTCGTCTTCTGTCGTGTTTGCGGAGTAAATTTGTTACTGGTACAGGTTTATCTTCAATTGTCATTACTATATCTTTAACGGAGAAGTTAGAAATATAAATCGTTAGTTATAGATTGGTTGATGTTGGATGTGTTTGCAATATTTATTTCTTTATTTTTTACTTTGCAGTGTATTCTTGCACTTCAGTTGTTGAATTATAGCTTGCTAATTAAGGGCCGTTTGGTAGGGATTTTGAAAATTGAATTTTTGACCGTCAGAAGAAAAGTGGGTCCACGTGTAAGAGAAGAAGTCAAAAATTACTTTTGAATAATAAAATAACGGTTAAAAAATCAATTTTTTTGGGCAAAAAATTCCTACCAAACGGGGCCTAAATTAAGAAAGTTTTAAACCAGCCGAATTGCCTCTAATGTCAAATATCGAAGACGTATTGAGAGATATTTGAGGTGAAAATGAATTTAATCGAAAAATAAGGATTTTGAGGTTTTTACTGGAACTGTATTTCGTTCCCCCTTTTTCAATGTGACTGTGTTTGGGTGTTAGGATTGAGAAATTCCAAGGGATATAAAACAGACTTTTGTCACGAAAAGCTCTGTTGTTGGAAAAATTTGGTAACCGAAACTTGAATTCACAATTTTTATGAACTATATATATTTTTCTTTGTTATTTATAGCAGTTCTTTCACTAAGTTTTGTTTGTCTAAGAATTTAATACTTCATCTTTTCTGGATCGATGGACTGCAATGCCATACTATGAAAATATTAGACACAAATTGAGGTATTAAAGGTCTCAAGTTGCATTTGGTTTTATGCCAGTTAGATGTGCCGGGGAAGTCATTTACATATCTCATACAATGATGGAAGGGCAAAGTAAAAAAAGGGATTATTATTTAATCTTATTGATTTAGAGAAAACAGGTAATTAAATGCCTTAGGAGTGTGATGATGGATGGTAGGAAAATATATGGAGGATCTATCTCATTGAGCGACTGGCTTAGGTATGTAAGTTTTGACCGTTTAAGAAGGAAGGATGACTTGAAGATGATGAAGAGGATACAATGTACAGAATCAAAGTATATGGATGAAATAGAGAATTGATTGAAGAGTTTATGTGATAAGAGTATACTCGCTAAATTAAAGATAAGTTCTACATGAAAATTTATTAAGCCAGCTATATTTCTTGGTATCTAGTATTGATGAATTTAACCCAAATGAGAATCTTAATATGAATATAAAATAAAACTAGAATGAATAAAGTGAGAAATAAGGATCTCTGGTAAAAAGTGGAGGGGTCTCCACCTGAGGATAAATTAAAGAAATACGACTTAAATGGTTATTAGTATATGTTAGATAGAAATGAAGAAACTCAGGTTCACAATAGTGACACAACCTTAAAAATTAGGTTAGAAGAGTGAAAGAAAGATGAAAATTAAGATGGAGTGAGGCAGTTGCAAAATATATGATGTCAACAAACAATGATTCGTGTAATTAACGTCGATTTTATTGGGATTTGAGAATAAAGCTTAACTACCTCTACTTCTTGTAGTTGGCTCAATTTTTTAATTCTCCTGTAAGTAGTTTGAACTCAAAGAAATTAAGAGTTATTTAGGTTCGTCTGAATGTCTTGTCATTGACTCGATTTGGGCATTATGAGCCATTACAACATGGTATGCATCTTTTAATTATCACAGTCTATGTCAAGTTACTGCAACTTTTTGGCTAACCAAGCCACCATATTTGTCCTTTTTTAGATTCAGTCTTTTCCAGTTCCTTTGAAGCCTGAAGCATAGAAGCTAAGCACAGTTCATCTTGGTTTTGGACAGCCACCACTGAACCCTCATTTAGTCGTAATTTCTTGACAAAATTTTACACACTTGATGATGCATAATCTGTTAGATTTCTGAGGACAAATATTCTGCTTGCCACTGTTACCTAAATCTGTATCCACAGTTTTCTTCATCTGGTCAAATTGCATGAACCTCTGAGAAGTTCTGAAGGCTGTCTTGTAACTTGTAGCTTAACTCATCATGTCGGATCACATTGCCCAATCATTTAATGATACCAATGAGAGGAGTAGACGATCTATGCAATCTGTTTGGATGTCTCATTGGACACGGACAAGCTATAATGTAACAGCAGAAACTCGTAATCATAAATCTAATGCTTCTGGAAACAAAGAAATTGATTGCGTTACTATGCTATATCATCCAACGATTGGATTAGAGGCTTCTAGGTCTGTGAGAAGACTTAGAGAAACTGAAACTCTAACTCTTGAGACCATGAATGACAACACAGGCACGAGCTCAAGGAACTCGAGAAATGAGGGGTTTGGCTGTCAATACATCCCAACGACTAGTCCTTTTAAGTATAGTGGGTGTAGTTCCAAAGCAAAGCATTACCAAGGAGCTGATGAAGCATTAGGGCCTTCTTTTGGTAGCTTTGCAGTATCAAAGCCTTCCCATGAGTATTTTGTTCGATCAACATCACATATAGTGCCATATGGATTTGATAACAGAAAATATGAGTTTAACAAAGGAAAAGCAGATATTTCTTCATTCATTGATAGATCTGCTATAGTTTCTTACAATCAATTGGCTAATGCTAGCCTGAGAACTCTAGAGCGTGAACATCATAATATTCTCAGGAAGTCAGCATTTTCAGTTTATGGGAGACAAATAGACAGCAACTCACAATCAGGAAATTCCAGAAATGCTCATTTCAGTGAGAGTGATACACCCACGTCACTTGATGCTCCCTCCATGAGTGATGGTCACTTGTCAGCATTTGGTAGAGAGCCGTTCCTGAAGATGCAAAAGTTATCTGGTATGAAACCACTTCCAACTCAGTCCAGTGCTTTGGAGAAAACTGAATTGAAGAAATCACACACTGATTGTTATTCTCTAGAAAAGTTGCCAAATTGTGTGGATGATGCCGAGACAATGAGAATATACACTACTGTGGATTCTGTAGAAGGAGAACCTGGAGGTTGTTCCAGGTTTTCTCAGACAACTCACAGTCTGTTAATCACAAAAAGGACTGATGTCAATTCGTCAAAAGAAAATGATTTTCTCAGAGACAGAAGAGTGGTTACTGTATTCAACGGAAATAAATCCAGGGATTTTCATAACCTGTCACCACCATATTATGGTCAAGGTGAGCAAGGAGTAAAGCTTCAAGCTCTAGTTAGTTCAACAGATAGTGAAGGGAAAGAAAATGTTAAAGGCGTTAAGGCTTCTAAAGTTATTGTTAAGAATGAATCATCCACTGAGACTGATGCCATGGATGTGGATTCTTTCAAGGAGAAGAACCAGTTTTCTGGTACATATTAAATATTAATTCTCACCAGGAATTTCTGCTGATTAGTTTTGAATTTTTATATAATATCTAGTGTATAGATGATTGACTATTTTGAAGTTTGATATTTTTCGTCAAAAGTTAAATTGCCATGCTGTAGTGTGAAATTAACATTCATAATTTATTTCGAACTTTTTTAGGCTTGTTTATTTTGAAATACACAAATTTTAAATTTCTATTAAAATGTTTATATTTTTTATTGGTGCAGCTGCAAATTCCACCCTGTCAAATAAGGTACTTTGGCTATGTCTTTTATTCTTCTTAATCATGTATCTTATCTGTATTTGAGATCTCCATCTGCATTTTTCTTCGATTATCAAATATCTAGCATGGCATGCATCAGAATAATCTCTCAGTAAGAAAATCTGGAAATTCGAGGTGAATAGTGTTTTGATATAATATTCTTTGCCTAATATCAAGTTTTAGGCAGGAAAATGTTATGTCCAGCAGATAGTTCAAATGTTAAGTACTTGGGGAGCTGTGTGATTATATCAAATAATTGTCTTGCTTTCAGTTTATTGACAAGATAATTGATGATAAGTCCATTAGTTTTGGAAAGATATCCAACCCATTTGGAACTCTGCATGTTATGAAGAACTTGAAAGCTTGTAATGTTTGATCTCGTTATTCCTGGAGTCCAACTGTTTAGCAGTGCATTTCATAAGTTGTTCGTGAAATGACTGAAGGTCAATCCAGAACTAGAAAATCAATTGGCTGAGCATGTATCTCAACTATTTTGTTTAACTTCTATTTCTAATTCACGGTTTTTGCAAAACCGTATTTCTGGATGCTGTTCAGCAGCCTTCACCTTGAGTTTTTTTGAGGCAAATACTGTTCACGTCTATGTATGAAACTATACTTGAAAATGCAATTGTATGTGAGCCAGCCTTACATCAGTCTCAATATGTTGCAGGTTATCAGAACGGACTCGGAATTACCATCGCAGATTCATATTGCTTCCTCGGAAGTTGGATGTTGCTGGTCAAACATGCTACCTAATAGGAACTTGGAGCTTCCTGCCTTGGCGCCGGCTGCTGCAAACTCAACAGATAAGGCGAGGCCTAGCTCCTCAAGGACTCAAAGTTTGGACATGGATGTGCTGGTGGCCCATGCTACACACCCTAGTAATCTGAAGTCTAATGCCATTCCAGACGGTGCACTAAAAATTGATCCAAGCTACAGATGGGTTAAGCGTCTCAAATTGAGCACTTCAAATCCTCCAGCTCATGGCACAAAGATCTCAGACTTGGGTGAAAACCCATCTCATGAAAAAATGAGCAGGTTCTTCAGAAAATTTAGTAAAGACGGCATGACTAGCTTGGACCCAACAGCAGGTAATTGCTGTGGTAAAGAATTGATCATGTCGGATAAGACTGGAGACATATCGGGTGAAGGCAATTTCACTAATGTGGACCCCATAAAAATCGATGAAGATTCATTACTTTCTCATGCTTGGATAAAAAGGTGGATATGTAATGGATCAACAATTACCCAAAAGAAGTCTAAATCCGTGGGGATTTGTGAGCCACAAGCACTTGAAAATCTCCATGAAAAGAGGTTTCCAAGCGTTGCTGCTATGGCATTAATGGGAAAGGCCATGACCGGTTTTCGACCGTGTGAACTTCAGAACAGGGGTTCTTTCGTGGTTTGGAATACCCGGGCTTTCTGAAGATACTCAAGCTTGCTAGCTAGAATCAATGCTTGGTTCGACAAGTCTTCATCAAATGGTGCTTCTGAAGGCGGGAGCAAGGTTTAAGTGAAACGCCAATAATGGAGTTTTCGAGATCTAGCCTGGGTTTCGGTAGTGAGTGTTCCATTTCTTTTCAGTTGGCTTACTGTAATTGTAATTTCTGTCCAAATTATCTTTCGAATTTGCTTTTTGAACAGGCCACTGGGTCACCAGAATGCATCTATCTATTTATTTGATGGAACTTGCTAGTTACATTGGTGCAGAGATGGCAATGGATCGAGCTGGGGAGCCACCAATTTTTATTATTATTATTTATTTATTTTGTAAAGATAAAACACTCCTCCTATATCCGAGCTTGGGACGGGTTACTTAAATTTTGAATAAGCTATTTTCAAAAAAATTAAATATATTATTATAAATAACAAAACTTATTAATATGATTAAATTAAATGTCATTTACATGATGATATGCAATTTCAGTATACTTATCTTATAGTCGGAAATGAACGTCTTGTTAATTCTTCATGCACATTAATGCTTTTAAAGTATCTTCTTTCAATCAATTTTTAACTTCGGGCGAATCCTCTTACATGCACTAAAAGCAAGACTCTGAAGTTACAATACTAATCGGAGGCGTTAATAGGTTTTTGCAATTTTTGCAATCTCAGATGCCACTGGTCATCGTCGTTCATATTTTTGTTAGAAGTCAATTATTTCTTCTGAACTTTTTTCTAAATGCTGCATTACTAGACATATGATGATTAAAGTAATCAAGTAATTTAGCAGGTAATGGATTTGGACTTATGTTCGATGTTTGATTACGTGTGGTAGATATACAGAAGAACTTACTACATCATATTTATAAGTGTTAACACCTTCAAATAAATTTAGTATTCAATACCGTCTCCTTCAAGATTAGCGGGAGGAATAGATGCAGAAGGTGCCCAACTAATATTTACACCAATTCGTTGTGCATATAGTTCACACATTTTGCATAAAATTTGTCTTAAATTTCTATAAGTGATAGGTATGTCAAAAGTTAAAGATTTTAAAATTTGATCAATTACATATTTGTACCTCATAAATTGAATCAAGGGTCCATGACGCATGTCAAAGTAAATAACATAGGCAAGTCTTTCCAATATTTTTTAAATTTTAATTACATAGAAAATATAATTTCATTAAAATCGAGGTCATTTGTTGTATTTGCCAAAAGTACTTACAATAATATAAGGAAATTCAAGCACCATACAACTAGTATGATAGTATATTTCAAATAAAATATATATAGAGTAATAAAAACTTGTCAATTTTTTTAAATTTTAAAAGCTAAATTCCAATCAGATTAATTCAAAATAGTGTCATCATCATTTTTAATATACCTATTATTATAAAATTCAATTATTAAATGTCCACATCCTTTGTATAAATTTCAATAATAAGTAAGTTGAGTTTTATCTATCTCATACGTCACTAACAAATGTTTTCGAATTTGTCACTCCAAAATTAGCACAAAACTTCTCGAATGCTTATTTTTTATTAGGTGTTATCGTGATATATATTAGTGTATCCCTAATTCTTTGAATTTCATTTTTAGCTCTTGTTTGAACCCCATTCTTTGAAAAAATATATATATTTTTAAACAATGTTTTAACATTATTTCAACCACACATTTTTCAATAAAATTATATTACACGCAAATCTAAAAAAATTTCTTATTTTTTAACCACACATTTTCCATCAATACACTATTCAAAAATGCATTTTTATGAACAAAAATGAGGCTCAAACAAGGATTTAATATATTTTAAACCATATTACACAATTAAATTAAAAACATGACACACACACACACACACACGCACACACACACAATGAACACGAAATAAATAACCACCAAAATCAGCGTATAGTACTCTTCACAACTTTTTAACAATTGGTTTATTAATATTAGTATTGTCAAATGTTAAAAAAAAAAAAAAAAGAATTTTACTCTCACAAGATATTCTCTAATAATGTGTATAATAGCATTAAATATATTATTAACGTTGTGAGGGAACTCAATTATTGTAAAAGCAATAATTTTTTTTTATGTATAAATCAAAGTGGGTCTATGTCGTGTGCATTTGTAACTATATAACCTCTTTTATTAATCCCCTCCTTTAAATACAAAGTTAAAAATATAACACTATCATATTTTTGAAAATTAGTAATCAATCGATTCATTGTATTAACCAAATATTATATTATATTGAAACAAAAGTGTTTCTACTTATCCTAACGTAGCTCAATTGAAGATATTCTTTTACGTAGGAGACGAAAATGTTAGCTGTCCACAATTGCAAGAAGGTACTCAGCACCGACAACATACTTTACCACTCCCGTTCGAGTTTTGTCCTCTGAAAACATCCACGTGCTAAGTGTCGTAGTAGCAGGACCAATGGATAGACTACCAAATTACAGTTGTATTTGAGATCCACCAACAAGCCCATATTTGGCCGCATATTTATTATAGTGACGATTGAGGTGCGTGGCATTGATGTTATTTTGCCATGTCAATCGTGTTTAACAGTATTTACATACTACTTTACACTTTGCGACTCTGTCGATCGTACAACCTGTTGAAATCAATTTAAAGTGATCTTAACATTTTGTCTCCTTTTTTTCCCTTTCACTTTCCTTTTGCATTGGGAATATCTAGTTCTGCTTGTTCCGTTTCGCGAACATCAATATTATCCAAATCAATTGGATTACTACTTCCGTGAGTATCCATGAAATAACGTAGTTTGACCCAAATGATACATAGAGGGAGGTGAATAGGTGTTTATGCAGAATTTTTACTAATTAAATTAATAAGTACAACAAGTCACAATTATTAATATATCCAGATCAATTCACATACTTTACTATCCTACATTGAATTACCGAAAACAAGTAAATTGCAAAAACATAAAGAACACAGTTGTTTGATGATAGAGAAACACCAATGTGGGTAAAACTCCAAACCCAAGCCAATACGAATCCACTATAAACGAAAATACCTCTTACAATCTGTCAGACTCAACCCACAGTATTTTTTCTGACCTCTTGATTGTCGTTTTCCAAAGCCTTCCTGGAATGCATGATCCTACACCAACTCCCGACTCCAAGCTCTCTTGGATTGTGTGCTCCTACACCAATTCCCAATTTCGTCTATCTGCCGTGAATTTCTGAGAACTCCCCGTTCTCCAATGATTGGAACTTCGATCTCCTTCCCTGGTCTTCAAGTCTCAATAGATGCTCTGGAACGATTGGTTGTAATTTTTGATGGAAGTGGATTTGATGTTTTTATGTAAGTACGCCGAGAGAATGTGGGATTGAATGAGTATATCAAAGTATAGAATATTTTTTTCAGTTCAATCCTCCTTCGTGTTCATGTATGCATATCTAATTAATTCCAACAACTTTGTTTAACTTCTCCCCCAACTGCCTCTCGTCTTGTGTGTGTGTGTGTATATATATATATAATAAATCTCAGCACTAGGCAACCCTCTTCTGCTTTGGTTTTCTGTGAATATATATATATCCAATTTGGCGATGGCAAATTCTTCGATTATCTTTCTTTTTTGCTTTGTCTCTGCATGCATGTGCATATATCTATATTAACCATGGTAGCTTCCACTCTTTAATTCCTCCAACAGCCACCTTTCTTGACTCTTCCCAGCCACTTCAAAGTCTGTTTGTTTATGTGTATATATCAACAGCAACCAGCCCCCTTTTTTGCCTCAATTTTCGTTTATATGTATGATATAATTTCAGCCCAAAGTTTGACTCCCAGCTGCACGTTATGTCTAGATAATTAACTTCAGCAGCCTACCTTTCTTCACTCGTCCTAGCCGCCTTTTCTATGGTCTTTATCTCTTCAATTCCAGCTCTCAAAGGCAGCCACAATGTTTTCTTCAACCCTTTCAGCCGCCACTTGAATCTATCTCTGTATCCCCAGCAGCCCTCACAATTCTCATAGGCGTGTATGTGTATATATATATAATCTTGGCGGGCTCTTTTTTTCCAAACACAAACACGAACCCTACCAACTATAAAATATTGCACATTAAGCCTTGACTTTTAAATATGTTTAATTAAGTCCTTTATTTTTGTTCATAGAATGCCAATTACAATTTTAGACATAACAATCCAAATTTGCAATATTTTGGATAATGGATAGGTTATTGAGATCGATAAATTTATTGTGAAATTGACTTTGTGATTCATCACTAACACCGAACAAACCCTCAACAAATGATTTTCGATCCATTTGTGAATTGATAATATGAGAACTTGAATGAAGATGAAATGATGAATGAATATGTAAAAATTGTATAATTGTAGAAATGTAAATTATAATGTATATAAAATATAATGAAAAGAATGTATTGTAATTTGTATAGTGTGATATGTTGAGAAATAATGAAGGATCGATTGTATAGAAAGTAGATTATGTAATAAGAGCATGAAGAGAGTAAGAGATTGTTGTTGTGTGAAAAAATAGTTAAATGGATAGGGTATTTATAGAGTAAGAGTCCACAAGTCGCTTACCCACATGACGAGCCAAGCCGAGCCATGCCATGCCTCTCAGCTTGTGCTCCGGTTCATTCTTGGACGAGCCCGAGTAGCCCATGGACCGAGCTTTTACGAGCCGAGTCAACGAGCTGTTCGGCCCGTTTGCCACCTTTACGTTGGTGGCAAGAAAGGTAAGTTAAGACTTGTGCCTTTGGCTATTAAGAGTTTTTGGCTCCTCAATGTTTTATTATGACAATATTTTTAATGGAGTTGTAACCTATTCATCGGCTAGGCCTGTTTGCCACCTGTACATTGGTGGCAAGAGAAGGTAAGTTAAAACGTGTGATTTTGGCTAATAAGAGTTATTAGCATGGCTCTTAAATGTTCTATTATGACTACTATTTTGAATTGAGTTGTTACCTGATACTCGACTTGAACTCAATATTCGTAAACTAAACTCGTCTTTGCGGGTAATTTTAGTCTTTCCAGTTTGAGAATATTTAAAACTTAAAAATTGAAATAAGAACAAAAATTAGCTAAAAAAAATATAATTCTCTTCAATTGAATGAATCAAGATTTTTACTAGATATTTACGCATATGTCATAATCAAGAAACATACTTATAGAATTTACTCAAATCGATATTTGAACTCTTGATTTAATCCGAATCACGAACTTCTAACTTTAAATTCAAGAACATCCTACCTTTTGATTTCAAGAACATCCTACCTTTTGATTTCAAGAACTTGACGTTCCTTAACTTGAAGTCTCATATCATGTTCTCTAAAATGTTGACTATATGGACGTGGGGACGTTTTTCAATTAAATAAAAAATACTTAAAACTAGAACTCAATTATAGATTGCACGGACCAAGGAAAGATCAATAAAACAAGATAATGTCATAAATAGTAAGTTTATTAATGAATGACAATTGTACTCCTGCAACTCTAGAAATTATTACCGTTATATTTCTGATTCTTCCATATAAATATAGGGTTTTAGTTCTTAATAAGACACAAAACTATTGATTTTTATCATCTCTTCTCTTTTTCTATTTTTTCATAACATGTTATGAGCATGAACACTTAATTTTTCAAAGTTTAGTGCACGTATTAATTTTTTTTTAAAAATATAATCACGTATTATATGTACTGAAATTAATTTGGTAACATGTGATTTTTTTCACATATGCGTGATAATGTAAAATATGTGCATTTCAATTTCTGCGGTGAGACATTTTAATTGGTTGCTTATTAATCACGCAAATACGTGTGTGGTGGAATATGTTTTGCTTAATTGTTCATTGATTAGTTGGTTCAACACACTAATTATTGCTCAAAATCAATTTGCTCAATAATACAGGTTTAAATCATACTTTAATTTTTTAGTTCAACCACAATTAATTGTGCTTTAAATTATGTAAAAATTTTCAACAGTAGTTGTAATATTTAATTATGCTTTAAATCACGATTCTTTCATATATGCTTTCTGAATACTCATTTTATCCTTAATTTCATTAATAATTTTTTATTCTTGTACAAACTTTAAAGTGTATATTATTGTGCTCTTGAAATAACATAACATTATAATTAGTATTGTTGAAGAATATTACTTACTAGAGAGAAACATGAACTACATTTTTTTAATATTCCAAAGGAGTATTATTTGCTCTTGAAGAGTATGAATTATATTTTTTAATATTCCAAAAGAGTATTGAGATATTGCTCTTAAAGAAACACTAGTAAAATACAACGTGCTCTCGAAGTAGAATATATTTCAAAAAACATATTATTTTAAATTAGTATTTATTCCTAAAGGAAAATATGTAACTTATATCATATTGATATTGATTACTTAATTAACTATTGTATGATGTATAATAATATTCTTCAAACTAATTATATTTTCTTTTACTTTATTGTGTAGTTAATCAAATGACAAATATCACAAAACTTGAGTTTGTTACACTTGACATATCAAGCAAAAATTATCTGTCATGGATACTCGATGGTAATATACATCTTGTTTCAAAAGGTTTGTGAGAAACAATAAAAGAAGGAAATAATAATCCTACAGGATCGTGCAAAAGCACTCATCTTTACAATGGACTGAAAATTGAATATCTCATTGAAAAAGATCCACGGATTCTTTAAAAAAAATTAAATTGAAAGATTTGTTCATCAGAGGACTATAGTCCTCTCCAAAACTCGCTATGAGTGGATACACATTTGTTTGCAAGACTTGAAAACTGTTAGTGAATACAATTCTGAACTTTTCAGAATATCTTCAAAATTAACTCTGTGTAGAGAAAAAATTACTTATGAAGATATGTTAAGGAAAACTTTTTTCACCTTTCACGCCTCTAATGTGCTCCTGCAGCATCAATATCGCGAGCGTGATCCTAAAAGATACTAAGAACTTATATCTTGCATGCTTGTGGCTAAACAAAACAATGAACTGCTGATGAGAAATCATGTATTACGTCTAATTGGTTCTGTACCATTGTCTGAAACAAATGATATTGCATTGCTTGAAGCAAAATGCAATATCAAGACAAGAACATAGACATGAACGTGAAGATGGACGTGGATACGAACGTGCACATGGAATAAAACATGGATAAAATAATCAACAAAACTATCAATAACAAGACAACAATTTCAAAAAGGCAAAATGCAAATGAAATTAGCACATCCAAAAGGAGCACGGAAAAAGTTACTTTAAATGTGGAATGAAAGAGCATTGGGTACGTAACTATCGTACAATAAAACATCTTGTGGATCTTTACCAAAATTCAATCAAAGGCAAAGGAAAGGTGGAGGCAAATTTTGCTAATTATGATAGTTCCATTGATGTAACTCATTTTAATGTAGTCGATTTCTTTTCTGATTCAAATGAAAATATTAACCATTTGATTGAGGGTAATGTGATGGAAGATATAGATTAGTTTATTTTTTATGTCTCTAGTATTTTCCTTTATTTTACAAATTTAGTTTGAAATATGTTTACTTTTCGCAAAAATATTTGAAACTTTATTATACATTGTCAATTTAACAGCATTGAATTATGTTTGCCTTTTTAATTTTAAATTCAAGTTTTTTAAATATATCTATTTTGTTATATTTATAGATTCATGATGGGTCGTCAGGACACCTGTTTAATTGATAGTTCAACTACACATACTATTCTTTAAGGAAAAAAATATTTTTTTAGACTTAACATTGGTTGAAAATATTGTTATTATGATATCAGGTGCATCAAATATCGTTGAAAACTCTGAAAGAGCTTATATTATTTGGTAATAGAAAATTATATATTGATAATAAACTTTATTCTAGTAAATTCGGAAGAAATTTGTTTAGTTTTAAAGATATTCACTGTAATGGATATCACATTGAGTTTGCAAGAATTTTTTTTTGAATATCTTTGCATATTTGTTTTTGTATATGGTCAAAAGTAGGTAAAAGAAAAACTCCATGCACTCTCATCTAGCATATATTATACATTTATAAAAATTGTTGAATCAAATATTGTTACGAATTAGAAGTTCGTTAACCCAAAAAAATTTATACTTTGGCATAATCGACTTGGACATCCAAGAGTAATAATGATACATCGAATAATAAACAACTCACATGAACATCTTTTAAAAAACCAGAATATTCTTTTTTTATCTAATGATTATCCAAGTTTAGATTGTTCATAAGGCAAGTTACTCATTAAACATTTGACTATAAAGGTCAATGTTGAATGTTCAACTTTTCTAGTCAACTTTTCTAGAAAGAATTTATGGAAATATATGTGGGTCAATACACCAACTTTGTAGATCATTTCATTATTTTTGGCATTAATTGATTCTTTTATTAGATGATCACATGTCTGCCTACTTTTCACTAGAAATGTAGCCCTTGTTAGACTACTTGCTCAAATCATAAAATTACGATCGCAATTCTTTGATTACTCAATCAAGACTATTCGTCTTGATAATACTGATGAATGTAGATCATAAACATTTGATGATTATTGTATATCAATTGAGATTGTAATTTAACATTTGATTGTGCGTGTTTATATACAAAATGGGTTAGCGGAGTCATTTATTAAACGTTTATAACTTATTGCTAGACTATTACTTAAAAAAACAAAATTCTCAATTTTTGTTTAGGATCATGCCATATTATATGTTGCATCCTTGGATCGTATTAGACCAACTGCCTATTATAAATATTCACATTTGCAACTGACATTTGATTATGAACCTGATATTTTTCACCTACGAATTTTTGTTTGTGTTATTCAAATCCCTATTTCACCCCACATCGTACTAAAATGGGTCTTTAACAAGACTTGAGATTTATGTATGTTTTGATTCACCATCTGTTGTTAGATATCTTGAACCTTTAACATGTGATTTATTTACTGCACGTTCGTAAATTATTATTTTGATTTAATGACTTTCCCAATTTTGGGAGGGAAAAACTATATTCTAAAAAAACTAAGTAAAATTTTTTAGAATGAAACAACTCTAACTCACTTTGATCCCTATAACAATCAATGTGAGCAGGAGGTTAAAAAAAATCATTCATTTGAAAAAGTTGAAAATCAATTATCTAATGTATTTGTTGACACAAGAAAAGTGATAAAGTCATATATTCCAGTAGAAAATATTTCAGCAAAAATTAATGTGCCCGAAAGATAATCTGTTGTAGAAAACGAACCTTAAATACGCCAGAAACATAGTCGACCAATAGGTTCAAAATACTCTATATCTTGAAAAAGAAAAATAAAAGAGAAAATTCACAGAAAACTTTGAAAGAAGTAATATTAAAAAAAATGATTAATCAAATATTGAAAATGTAGTTCTTGAAGAATTACAAGTTTTCGAAAATAATGAAATTTCAATAAATTATGTATTATCTTGTAAATTATGAGAATGGAATAATTTTGTTATATATAATATTTTTTCATTTATCGTGGCTCTTGATATTATGCAAAATGATGATTCTGAACTATAGCCAGTTAAAGACTGTCAACATAGAAATAATTGGCCACAATGGAAAGAAGTTATACAGGCGGAATTGAATTCCTTAGAGAAGGGAAAGTGTTTAACTTGTAGTTTGAGCACCTGAAAAAATAATTCCTATTGAATACAAATGAATTTTTGTATGAAATAGAAATAAAAATAATGATATTACAAGATACAAATCCCGACTTGTAGCTCAAGGTTTCGAACAAAAATCAAGAATTAATTATGATGAAACATATTCTCCCGTAATGGACACCATCACTTTTAGATTCTTAATTAGTTTGATTGGGTCACAAAAATTCGATATGCGCCTTATAGATGAAGTAACAGCCTATTTGTATGGTTCATTTGATAATGACATATATACCCCTTGTTTGCTAGTTATTATTTGAGAAATTAAAGAGTTTTAAAAAGTATTTTTTGAAAAATACGTGGTTAAAAATAAATAAATAAATTTATTGATTTGTGTATAGAACAATTTATTGTGTGAATGAGTCATAAAAAATGATACTGTAGCAAATAGTTTAAAATTTTGAAGGGGGTCAAATGGACACATATATGAAAGTACCCGAATGACTTAAAGTGCCAAAAACAAATGATACATGCTCGAGAATCATATTCTCAATTGAATTGTAAATATCATTATATGTATTGAAACATTACAGACGTATGTGGTATAATCGTCATAGTAAATATTTGTTAAATGAGGGTTATAAAAATGACGATGTCTAATCATTATTTTTATAAAGAAAACAATTATTGAATTTGCAACTATGACAGTTTATGTTGATGATTTAAATTTAATTGAAACTCCTAAGAACACAACAAAATTGCTTGTATTTGAAAAATGAATTTGAGATGAAATATTAGGAAAAATCGAATTTTATCTTGAGTTGCAAATTGAACACTTCCTAAAATGATTATTTGTTCATCAATCTACACATATAGAAAAAGTTTTAAAATGTTTTTATATAGATAATGGACATTCATTAACATTTCTTGCGGTTATTCGATTACTTGATGTGAAAAATGATCCATTTCGTCTACTTGAAAATGGAGAAAATGTTTTTGGTTCTGAAATACCATATCTTAGTGCAATTAGAGAATTAACTTATCTTGCAAACTGCACTCGATCCGACCTAGCATTTTCTGCAAATATCCTTCAAGATATAGTTCTACACCAACTCAAAGATATTCGAATGGTGTTAAACATATTTTTCGTTACCTAAAGGCACTGTTGATTTAAGATTATTATATTTTCAAAAATTGGGATCTGTGTTTGTGGGATATGCATATATGGTTATCTTTCTGACTTACATAAAGCTAAATCACAAATAGAATATGTGTTTACATGTGATTGAACAGTTATATCATGAAGATTTGTGAAACAATCCTTAACAGTAACATTTTTAAATCATTCTGAAATTATTGCAATCTATGAAGCATGACGAGAATATGTATGGTCAACGAACATGACCCATTATATCCAAGTATCATGAGGGTTAACTTAAACAAAAGATAGTACAACAATCTTTTATGAAGATAATGCAGCTTGTATTACACAACTCAAAAGATATTATATTAATGGTAACAGGACGAAACATATTTTTCTAAAATTCTTTCATACCCATGAACTTCAAAAGTATAAGATCGGAATTAATCGACTTCAAGATTTCTAGTAATCAACATCAGGGGAGTACATATACTCTTTTTCATTTGATTAGGTTTTATCCCACTAGATTTTCATAACAATATTTTAATGAGGCAGATATTCTGTAATGTTCCATTCAAGGGGCAGTGTTGTAAATGATAAATTAATTAGTGAATGACAATTATATTTCTGCAACCCTAGAAATTATTACCATTTTATTTATGATTCTTCCACATAAATATAAGCTTTAATTCTTAATAAAAGACACAAATCTATTGATTTTCTTTTTCTCTCTTTTATAAAAGATAATATACTTTTTTCTATAAATAAAACAAAATAATATATTTTTCCTATTTTCTCCATCTTTTTCCCTAATTTCAGCCCCTATATCCTACATATCTATATTTATTGGCCAAAAAGTTTAGTAAAAGTTAATGTCTAATTAGGTCAAAATTGGTTTAATAATATATATAGCCCTTGAATTTCAATTACAATTGGGTCTAACTTTATAGAGCTACCACATAACATGTTCGTACATACGCTTTTCAAGCTCCAATAATTAGTTAACTATAGACCACCAAATTTAATTGTTAATCTTCGAATTTATTATTAAAGGTAAAAAGATCACGCTTTTGAAGTAGATAATACCGAATGAGTTATATATATATTTATAATGTTTTCCTTTGACTTACCATGTAAGTATTTAATCCTCATTTGAGATTCAATATATATATTGTTGACACGCCAGAGTGAGCCAATGAATAACCTTTGCTTTAACCCTCCATTTTTATAGGGATGGCCATAATTGACGTACCACCAAACTTATATTATTGCCACCAAGATCTGCATTGATATAAATGTTCAATATCTTAGGAAAGCATTCAATGCCTCCACACGACTTTCCATGTAATATTTGGCCCCATTTTTTTGAAATGAAAATGGTTATAATATATATATATATATATATATTACATGGAAAATTTTCTTAAAATGAGTATTTGAAAAAGAAGGAAATTTTTTTGATTTATGTGTAATATCATTTTATGGAAGATTGTACATTTAAAAGGAAGAGAGAAAAAATAAAATATAATTTAATGGAGACGGGGGCCAAGAATTGACTCAAGGGATTGAGTCATTTCTTCAATTCTACTTTATATATATTTGTTAGAATATTTAACCTAATTATGTCTTTGGTTATTATTTCTTAGGATTCTAGCCTACCAATTAAGTGCGCAACTAATGATTTAGTTAGTAACTAGGTTTTGTCATAAATCATTCTTAGACCCTGCTTCGTTTATATTCTTTAAAATTTATTTTTTTTCCTTAAATTTATTTTCAATCGCATTTTCCAAATAAAATAAATTTGTATGTAAATTCATAACTTTTTGTTACTTTTTAATTACATGTTCTTAAAAATCACTTTTCACAAAATTATTATTTAAAAATCGAAATCAAATCGGCCATTTGAATCAATATGTATTTAAATGTGTATTTCGTTATTGCTGTTTTTTCGCTTCACATTGCTTCTTTTTCAAAAAAGAAATGAATAAGTTATAAACAATTTAATTTATAAATAGATAAAATGAATGAAGAATAAGTAGATAGTGTTTGTGGATCCATTCGAATGTGTGATTGTAAATGAAATTTGACTATTTATAAATGATATATATATATAATTTTTAAAATTCAAATTATTCTTATCATTTCAATTTTATTTGGAAAAAAAACATTTATTCTTTTTTTTTTCATCGCCATTGCGAAAGGCCACAAAGAATTCACCATCAAGCCTTTGTTTGGTATGAATTAAAATTAGCACTTGTTTGAAGCTCAAAATTCATTTTCAACCACACATTCTCCAATAAAATAATTTTACATGTAAATCGAAAAGTTTTTCTTATTTTTTAACCACTTTTTTTTCAAAAAAACACTATTCTAAAAAAATATTACTCCAAAACCGGGCTCAAACAAAAGTATTAATAGATTTTGATCAAAGTGGATGAAATATTTGATTGAAAAATTGTGAATCCTACGAAATATGTGATTAAAATTAATTAATTTTGATTTAAATTAAAATCTAATTTTAATTCCTAAGAGTTAGATAGTTATATCGCTTATTTATATGGTTGATCAAAATCCCATGGAATTAGTAGTATGCTACATCGATATAATTATTTATAGATTGATAACATAACATTTTTTCAAAATTTAACTGATTTCTCTCCTTCTCTTTCCCTCTCTCTTCCTCTTTACCTGAACCTATAAATAATTATATTTAAATAAGATTACTCTATTCTTGTTAAAAGGATATTAAAATTAGATTTTTATTAAATTTTGATAAAATTTGATATAATGTATGATTGAAAATTTCGATCCTACATAATTCACTTTGACTTTAATTTAAAATTTTAATTTTAATTTTTACCAAACCAGACTCTATAATTAATTCACCGCGTCCTATAACAGTTAATCAGTCCACTGTCCGCCGAGCCCCATTCAATATTCAATATCCCTTGTCTTCATATACGCCACTCTTCTCTGTCTCTCTATACTCTTAACTCAGATCGACTAGGCCAAATTCACTTCCAATGGCCGGATTTTTCTCAAATTTCCGGCGAAGTTACCTCACAATCTACAATTGGACCGTATTCATCGGATGGTTACAAGTATTTTACCTTTCTGTGATGACGCTGAAACAATCCGGCCACGAACATGTCTACGCCACCGTTGAGAAGCCGCTGCTCTGGGCACAATCCGCTGCTGTATTCGAGATTCTACACGGCCTAATTGGATTGGTCAGATCTCCGGTCAGTGCTACGCTGCCCCAAATTAGCTCCAGATTGTACGTGGTGTGGGGGATTTTGTGGAGTTTTCCTGAACTAAGGACTCATTTTTTCGTGAGTTCACTGGTGATTAGTTGGTCAATTACTGAAATTATTCGATATTCGTTTTTCGGGTTGAAGGAAGCTTTTGGTTCTGCTCCATCCTGGCTGCTTTGGCTGAGGTACAGCACCTTTCTTATACTGTACCCTACGGGAATTTCAAGTGAAGTGGGTTTGACATACATTGCGCTGCCTTACATGAAGGAATCATTGAAATACAGTATAAGCATGCCTAACAAATGGAATTTTTCATTCGATTACTATTACTTGGCACTTGGGATTCTCGGCGTTTATGTTCCGGGAAGTCCTCATTTGTACGGATACATGCTTGGCCAGAGGAAAAAGGCACTTGCCAAAGCCAAAAGTGAGTAGATTCCAATCTCGAATCTGCATTGAATTCTGGGTTAAGGAATTGGCTCTGAATAATTTAGTTCTTGTAGATCTGTGTGTTTTCAAAGATTTGGATCCAATTGATATGATGTAATAGCTCCGTACCTTTGATCGTGATTCTTGAACTACTTTCTACATACACTTGACCCCGTTTAAAATCGGTTTTCTATTTGCTATTTTCGATAATCCCGAGCGTTGTGTTCCCTGTCAAGAAAATGAGTTAAAAAAAAAAGTACGTCGATATAGAAAAAGTGGAATTTGCTCATGTGATAGAGAAAAAGTGGAATTTGCTCATGTGATAGAGAAGCTGACCGCCTCCTTAACAGGAGCCCCACAAATGAAGGTGGGGTCTGCAAAAAAAAAAAAAAAAAAAAAAGAACCCCCCCCCCCAATCCCGAGCGTTGTGTTCCCTGTCAAGAAAATGAGTTAAAAAAAAAAGTACGTCGATATAGAAAAAGTGGAATTTGCTCATGTGATAGAGAAGCTGACCGCCTCCTTAACAGGAGCCCCACAAATGAAGGTGGGGTCTGCAAAAAAAAAAAAAAAAAAAAATGTACCTCCACCCCCTATTTGTGGGGTTCAGTCAGGGGGCAGTCAACCCCTAATTACTGTAGCAAAGTCCTAAAGTTGGATATAGTAGGTAGACCAAATATTAAACAGCTTCCTGCCTTCCCATACCATAATCATGACTTGGATCATATACCTACTGCAAGTGGAATACAAATTAAAGCCTCTTCGAAGATTTTTTGAATTAAGGGCAGTTTGATTTTCATTTTTCTCAAATTACATTTTTGTCTTTTTTTCTACAACAGATTCTTCATTAAAATAATATTGCACGTAAATTAAAAATTTTTCATCTGCACATTCTCTATTAATCTATTATTTTAAAATTCATTTTTCCTGAAAAATGGGTATCAAACACTCTCATAACATATGAATTAATCTATGGGCATAGGAAAATATCACAGAATGCCTATAGGAATTTGAAATTGCTGACTTGGCAGCTTGCAATTAATTTACCCAAAAAATCGGCCAACTCCAAAATCGATTTGAACCCCAAATTGAAATTACAATTATTCCCCCAAAACCCCAAATCATAGAGCCTTCCCAAAAGGAAAAACCTCCCCTGCCACTTTCTTCATCCCGAATTCGGAGCAAATTCTGCAGCCCAGTGATTGTCCCTGCCTTTCGACGCAGGGGAAGAGCATTCATGGCAAAACTTTCTGTCCCATTGTTTTGGTACACGAAGAAAATCTCGTTTTGGCACGCAAATAAAATCTCCCACAAGCAATTTCGGGTCCCGCCTTCACAGTCCTGTACCGTTTCGCAAGGTTCGTTCACTTACTTCATCTGTAAGAAATAAATTCCTACCTTCTAATGCAAGATACCATGTGTGATTCTTTGGGTTTTAGGAATGAAGATTCTTGGTTATAGATATAGTTTGATTTTTCCCCATTTCGTGTCACAAGAGTCGAATTATGTTTGATGCGTGAATCGTTGGGTTTAGGAATGAAGATTTCTCATATGTAGGATGGCTGTGTATATACCTATTCTGATAGGGAAAAAACATGATTTGGAATGACGTCGAGATTTAGAATTTTAGAGTTGTATCTGTGTTGGCTACAACTCGTGTCATTTTTCAACTTCTTAATCAAACGAACGAAAATGTTTGTGATGGAGAACATCCACGTTTTACCTCTGTTATTTTTAGGTTCGAGGTACAGTCTTAAGTTTGAGATGTTATAGCACTGCATGACTAGAATATAATGGTTATGATTTGTTAATTGTCTAGTTCATTTTGATAGAGTCATCTATGACTAATTAGTTGCTCTATTTTGAACATAAGTTCCAAAGTGGGATTCCGTAATTCAGTTGCATTCATGATAGTTTATTTGTTTCTTCAACGGTTGATTAGAACGAGAGAGGAATTTTGGAGTTTGTCACTACTTTGGACAATGTCAAACAAACGGTAGATGCCCTTCATGTAAACGCGGATTTCAAAAATGTTTTGAGGTCGAATGGGATAGTGGAAACAAAGGATGCTTGTTCTTCACGTGTAGTAACGTCTGTGGGTATTTCGACTGGGTGAAAAATGAAGATTTAATTGGGGAATCGAGTGTCGTTAATGAAGCGGTGAATCATAAGTCCAACGAAGAATATGAAGACTTGCCAAGAATCTTTTACAGTCTAGCTTGAATTACCGAGAAACAAGACGTCATCATATCATTGCACGTAACATTTCGGAAAGAAAAAGGAATTTTCGAATGTGATGAGAAAGGAAAGGGACCAACTTCAATGGGTGATGTCGAGTATTTTCCATATGACTTGTTTGTAATGTACGAACTTACAAAAATTAATTTCGTTTCTAACGTATGAACTTCTTGAATTTAGTAGGTTTTAAAGTACAATGGTTAATTTTTTCAACGTCATTCGAGCGTCGGACATAAGTTTACTATTTTGCGAATCATTGTAATCTATTAACGGGTTGAATTTATGTTTCTTATCATTGTTTGTCTTGTGAATCATTGTAATAAATTAATGGCGTGGATTTATGTTTCTCATATGACATGAATTTGTGAAAGATGCATAAAAATAGTGGATAGATTTTGAACTTTTTGTTGTGACTTAAGGATTCTAACGTATGCAGATTGGTCATTGCTGTGATTACGTTTTGATTGATCAATTTACTGATAAAAAATTTATGACTAAATAATAGACTTCATGATTGATCATTCTGATTAAGCCAGTGCCAACCATAATGCAGTAACAATTAACAATAAGGTCATTGATTATCAAAATCCTAAATCATGCTAAAATTAATAAAAATCAATGATATAAAAAGTTGTTCAAATAAGCCAAGTTCACCACAAACAAATTACATCAATTTTGGGGTTTATGCGTTCACTAGCCTTGTTCAAATCTAGTAAAACAATTGTCCAGGTGAAATGAATTGCCAGAAAAGGAGAATGTGATCTTAAATTACTGCACCCAACAAGTTATTGAACAACGTCAAAAGAACATGTCAAAAGAAGGAGGAAGGGATGATTGAGAAATAGAATCATGCAAATTATCATTCTAGACAAGATCAGGCTACAAATTTCAAAAATGTGATTTACCTTGATTTAGTGTAAATGTATGGGTTTATATGTATTTTTCCATTGATTTAGTATAAATGTATGGGTTTATATGAATTTTTCCATACATTTGCTGCAAGTGAACATCAATTAATCAAGGAAATCTACGCAGACGATGGACAATGATTGAAGGAAAAAAAATTACGACAAAAGCACAATACAAGCTTTATTTCTCATCTTTCAAGAACATTCTTACACTGACATTATTGATCCCAAGATGCAGCTCATGTTGCCTCACGTGACAAATGTCCCGATTTTTCATCACACAATATTTACGAAGTGGAGTAATATTAACTTTAGAAAGTTTAAATGTGATGTTGTCTACTGAAACTTTTGTCTTCAAGCTAAGATCGTCGATGCACGGCACAGTCAGTTTGTCGGCGGGGACAATCACGGGCTGCCCGATTCGATCTTCGGCTGCGGGATGAAAGAAAGCGCCGGGTGTGATTTGGGGTTTTGGGGGAATTGTGAAAATTGTAATTTCAATTTGGGGGAAAATGCAAGTTAAGTTTTTGGGTTCAAACCGGTTTTGGAGTTGGCCCGGTTTTTTAGGTTCACTTTTTTGGAAAAATTAAATGCAAGCTGCCAAGTCAACAGTTTCAAATTCCTGTACGCATTCTGTGTTATTTTCTAGTACCCATAGACTGATTGTAATATATTCTTTATTTTAGGCTTCGTTTGATTTTCAATTTTTTTCAAAATATATTTTTTTTCTCTTCTTTTCAATCATGTATTATTCATTAAAATAATATTACAGTAAATAAAAAATATTTTCGTATTTTTCAATGACATATTCTTTATCAATCTACTATTCTAAAATGTATTTTTCATAAAAATGAGACTCAAACACCCTCTTAAAGAGTGAATCCGTAAAATTATGTTACAAGATCTTTAAATTAATATTTCAAAATAGATAATAATTTTGACTCTGTAAATTTAGAGAGTCAAACCCACTCTCTATAAATAATTGCATTCAAAGTTTTTCATTTTATGAAGAAAAATAATATAATGATTTGGAAGAAAACTAATGAAAGTAAAAGACAAAGAAAATCAATAAATATTTTTTGGAGTAGTAAAATTAAATATTAAATATAAAAAATATATTGAAATACTTGAAAAATTTTACTCTTTAAATTTATAGATACTCTATAAATTTTAAAATATGCTCCTTAAAAAAAAGAATCGTTTTCAGATGCTCTAGTCAATTAATCAAGTAGAAACAATATATATATATATATATATATATATATATATATATTCCCTTTATGTAAGGAGATGACTCAAAACCGCCAAGACGTGATAAACTTAATTGTTTAGTCAACGAGACTAACAAAAGTCATTTCAAGTCTATAAAACATACTATTAAGCAATACAGTCCTGCTATTGATCCAGGCTCAGTAATAGGCTCAAAAACAGGCACTGAGGTGGCACCTCGACTTCCTTTTTTTAGCCTGGTTTTGCACCTGGCTGAGTAACATTTTTCTGAGCAATATTCTTATCTACTCCATGAACTAGGGTAGGGATTTTTATTTTTATTTTTAAAATTTTTGCACTGATTTAATACATAGAGAAAAATAATTCATAGTTTTTAAAAAAAAAATTAAAAAATTAAAAGTAAAGAGTGACTTGGATTGTCTTGAGCTAAATGTCCTTGCGTCAACTACCCTCGCAACCATACAAGTAGAAGTTACACGAGACTAGGGCTGAGCAAATCTTCCGAACTGAACTGAACCCGACGGTTCTTGCCAAATTAAATACCCGAACGGGTATCTGAATTGAGAACCGACGGGTATGGTTCGGTTTTCGGTTCTAGACCAAGAACCGAATCTTTCTAATTTTTTTTTTATATTGAGTAAATCAAATTATTTTAATTTTAATTTTTTTCTAAACAAATTAACAATTTAACGATTTCTAAATCCAAATTTTTGACCCAATAATTTGTTTCATTTCTAATTTTTTAATTTTTGGCCCAATTATCCATTTTATTGTTTCATTTCTTAGCCAAATAAGATCAAATTCACTAAATAACCCTAAACACCTACACTAAAGTGCATAACGTTGTCTCGACTCTCACACTCACTCTCGCAGCCTCGCTAATATTCCAAAACCTATACAATCGTCGGCCGACATTGTGACCTTCGATTGAAACTGTGACCTCCGCCGACCGAAACTTTGATCGTAGCGATCATTTGAACAAGGTAGTTTACTAGTCTCTGATATTCCAAAATCATTGAATGTATCATTAGTTGTATTTATATAATGTTGTTATAAATGTTAAAAATTTTAATTATAGTACAGAACCGAACGGAATGGAACCCGAACGGTTCCATAATTATATTTGGACCCGACGGTTCCATTTACTAGATACCCGAAAATTTTGGTTTGGTTCGATTCTCTTTATAACCGAATCGAACCGACCCGCGCCCACCCCTACATGAGACTAATGTTAAATATCTTCTGTGCGTTTATATTTCAGAAAATGAATCAAACTTACCGAAGGAGGTAGAAGACATGTAAAGGCTAGGAGTCTTTTTCCTATACTTTTGTTAGCATCCTATTTGCCTTTAAAGATAACCCCGTTTGATTCCCATTTTTCTCAAAATATATTTTTCTCTCTTTTCCTTTCAATCACATTTTTCATTAAAATAATATTACACGTAAATAAAAAAAAATTCCTCATTTTTCATCGACACATTCTCCATCAGTCTACTATTCTAAAACTCATTTTTTCATAAAAATGAGGCTCAAACACCCTCTAATTTCCGTAAAGCTAAAAATCATATTTTTAGTAAATTTTGACAAAAAAAACAATGAACTATGCAATTAAAATATTGTAAATCTCATGAAATATGTGATTAAAAATAAGTTTTTAAAAAATAAGAAGCATAGAGAGGCAATTGGAAAAGCTGATTTACAACTGGAACAAATGTTCAATAAGCATGGGGGTTAAGGCAAAAAGGCTCTTAAAAGAGTGTTGGAAAAACTTACGTAAAGTAAAATATGTGCATCCAGCCATTCGGGTAATAGTAAAGAAATATGAGCTCGTCCAGGTTGGTACAAAACTTGAAAATCGAGAACGAGTTACTCCACTAGTGCTGCAATTCTAAATGTCAATCAGATGTAACAGACAAAAGGTTGTAGGCTTAGAAAATGGGGAAATGAGTTGGGAAGGCCACTTTTAAGTGGTTTTTGTTTAAAAGGCCTTTGACCAGAATTTTGAAAATAACATAAAATATAAATATGCAAATATTTAAAAAGACAATTATAACCTTCCATTATTTTTCCCCAAACGAAAGAAGAAAGAACCTAATACTTCCCAAATTAGAGGTCTGAAGAATCAAAACACTGTCTTTTTCCACTTCTGAAGCTCGCCGTCGATCACTCTCTATCTTCGTTCTCGAAAATTTGAAACTCGCTGGACCACCTTCAGGTAATGTGTATCGCGCAGCTGAATTTGTATTTTGTTTATTTCTCCACCTCCGATTTTGTAGTAGAAGTTTGTTTCCCCACCCCCTTCTCAAATTTAGGAAGCCAAAACTTCTATTTCTCATATTTAGGAAGCCAAAACTTTTGTATTATATATGGAAGGGTCTTTACGGCGCCTGTAGCCAAATCTTTTGAGCGATTAATCTACATTATGATAGTTTTATGGCACAAAATTGACAATATTCGGCCTCAGGTGTGCTTGTAAAGGTTATGTTCTGATTTCCTCTTTTTGTAAGAGAGAAAAATCATGATGTTTTGTGAAAAGAAAAAAATGATGGTTCTATTTCCCACTGTTTTAATGTTTCTTTTCATCTGCGTTATTATGATTCACCTAAGCACCTGGCAATAAGTACTTTGTAATTTATATGCTGATTAGATTAAAAGTCTCACATATTTGATTTCCTATTGGTAGATTTGTTTCTGCATTTATTTGCTACATACTAGTGGTGTAGTTTCTTGAAAAATTTAATGGTGGTGATGGCTACATATATGTGATTTGTAAGGCTAAAGCTAACTGTTTCTTTCTTGCAATGAAAAGTGTGAGCTTCTCAATTTCAATTTTGTCTTGATAGTTTAAAGTTTGATTTGTTTCCAGCCTTTGCTTGTAAAAGAGATCATTCTTGATTCTTTAATAGCATCGTCCATGAACTCTTTTACGAGTTTTGGATTAATGGTTATTTTGTTTCCATCATTCTTTTGTTTCTTATTCTTGTTTGGGTTATTGGCTATTTCTTCGACATTTAACTATTTTTCTTCAAGTCCAAAGCCATCTCTTTTCATTCTTCCAGGAATGATCGAATAATTTGTAGAAAGTTTACCAAATGTTTAAAAGAAAAAATGACTTCTTTATGTTAGGTTTAAATGATTTAGAAAATGAAAAATGCTGAATTTGTAAACAAATTACTATACTAAGGTGAGGCATTTAACTATAAAGCCACCGCATGCACAATTTATAATACATTGTACTTACAAGTTCTATAAAGCACATAAGCTAAGAACGCCTAATAAGTGAATATCAAATAAAATATACTTTATTGTTAGCAATGATAATACCTGCTATTAAATTTCATATTCAAAAGAATTTCTACTACAAGAAAAACTAGAAGAACTAGGTAGCTTGTTTTAATATTTTTAGTTTTTATATTTGTTATTATGTGCTTTACTATCATCAATTCTAATATCGGTACATATTTTATAATTCATAGTGCTATGGAGAAGATTATTCAAGTAGATGATACGATTATGACGAGATGCAGATTGCAAATAGTGCGAGATGTGTATGAAAAGCTCGATACAAATTACAAAAACAAGCTTAGTGAAAGATGTTTTGGATCTCTCCTTAGGTTGAAGGACATAAAATTGACTTCACAAGTTATATATCAGTTATTATTACGAAAGATAAGAACCAACAAAAAAGAAGTTTGGTTTAAGATAGGAGAGAAAAATGCAAAATTTGGGTTGGAAGAATTTATTTTAGTTACGAGCTTAAATGTGGGTGATGATAATGACGTAGATAAAACTTTGGGGGAAGAGTGTTGGATCATGAAAGAGTATTTTAAGAATAGTGGGGGAAGATAACGAAAGAAGATGCTTACAATGCATTTGTAAATTGCAAGAAAAGAAAGAGCGATAAGTAGAAGTTAGGATTGATCGTAATCTTGGCGTACGTCCTGTGGGCTACGGAGGAGAATACATACATCGATTTATGGTGGCTAGACTTGGTGGACGATCTAGATAGGTTCGAGACGTATCCATGGGGAAAGTTTTCATTTGAATACACGATCAATATATTCAAACGTGAGATGGGAGATAAATTGAAAAGTTCGGATGTCGGAGGTGAATCACGTCGTCGATATTCATTGCACGGCTTTCCCCTCGCTATAATGGTATGAACAAATAATACACTTGACTCATATTTTATATATATATATATAAATTTGTGTTGTGAGATAATATAAATGTTTGTTTTGCAATAGATTTGGGCATTTGAAGTGATCCCAACTTCGGGAATGAAGTTTGGTATGAAATATCCAGATGTAATGCCAAGAATGGTCGCTTAGGAAATGCCGAAGAGGTTAACGTCTGCTGCCATTGAGAACGTGTTGAATTCGAAGGAGGTAAAATTGTCTTTATTACGTTTAATGGGAACAAATTGTGGAATTAGCTTCATGAATGACTAATGACTTGCAATTTTTAATATTTGCAGTTGGAGGTTAATTCCACATTGATTCCCATCGAAGCTGAACTTGAAGAGGCATATTGGAAAGAGTTGAAACCAATCGTGAAAAAAGATGAGAATGTTTCACATCATTCCGAAGGAGACGAAGCTGAGCAAGATGCCGAGCCACAGCATGCATACCACGAAGAGTCTCCTAGAGCAGCTCAGCCACCACAGCGTGATTTTGAGATCAACATAGAGGATTTATTGAGAACGGAAATTGAAAAACTTGAGGGAAGGCTACAAGCAGTTATATTGACTTGACTTGATCGGGTGGAGAAAAATGTTGACAGGTTAGTTGAATTGGCTGTGGCGGGTCGATTCCATTCAGCAACTAGTGCATTTGATGATGTCACTAGTAGCACAGCTTATGTACCAAAAAATGAACCGAAGGTTGGGTTGGAAAAGGAGGTTAGGTTTGATGATGTGACAGATGTGCATGCTGCTGAAAGAAAGGTAGATCTGCCTGAAGATGATTCAAAGTTAGAGGAGGGGAGGAGGTTACAGAAAAAAATGTAGGAAGGAAGGAGTTGGAAACTGAGACTGAATTTGATGATGTGAGAGATGTGTCTGCAGCTGAAACAAATGTAGAAGCGCGTGAGGAGGACCCAAAGTTAGAGGAGGAGGTTAGAGGCAAAAATGTAGGAGGGAAGGACTTGGAAAAGGAAGCTGGATCTGGGAATGATATAGATGAGCAAGAAAATGAAAAAATGATCAAGGAGAGTGTTGGAAAAGAAATAATATTAGAGGAGGAGCATCCCTACGTGGAGAAAGGGATTGCTGATTTTGTGACGCATGAAAAGCATGATGTAGATACAAATGAATCCACGCAAGGTATATAAAAATGAATTCAAAATTAAGTTTTACATCTTTATATCCAAATGAGACAAATTTTTCACTTCTAATTGTTGTTATTTGCAACATATAGGGGACGACGTAAAAATCGATGAGGCGGAATCTGATCCATCGAAAGGACGAGGGTATCGTCGGAAGAGAAAAGCGAGCTTACTGTGTTCTCCGTACACTGACCCGACGAAGAGGAGAAAATTGTCGGACATCAATATATACGATCCTTATCGAGAAGTAGATCCCAGCAAGGTTGAGGCTTTTTTCAAATGGATAGAAACTACATCTTCGTGGTAAATTATTACATATAGTTGTAAGTATATGTGAAAGTAATGACAGTATTACCTAAATATAACTTCGTGTTGATTTTGTTGTATGCACAGCCAAATTATACATTTGCGCTTCTATGATGTTCAAGCAAAAAGTTTGATGAATCTTTCGAAAGAGGATGGTTGGATTAATGATAGTGTAAGTAATCCAACTTTAATGATTTTACGATAATGTCACAAAAGAATTCAGTTTGAATTTATTAGTTTATTTTTGTAGATTATGAACGAGGCCCTATATTATATACGAGAAAGGGCTTCCAGATTTCCCAATTTGTTTTGACAAGACTGTTGCATATTGGACACTTATTTCTATCAATTTATTGTCAATGCATATGGTCAATTACAGTCCAGTAAAGAGCTTAAATGTAGTAAGAGTCTAATGAATTATGTGAGAGGGGCTATTCCGGAGCTCGGTAAACCTTGGAAGGACTGTAAATATTTGTATCTTCCTTGTTGGACCCGCGACCATTGGTTTGCAGTTCAAGTCGACATGGAGGAACGGGCCATTTTAATGTTTGATAGTGTGAAGGGTCATATTCGTCGGGCAGCGTTGGAAGCTTACCTTTTGCCTCTACAGGTGTTTATTCCGTTGATAATAAAATCTCATGTCGCCAGTGAAAGCAAATATAGTACGGAGAACTTCAAATTTGTGAACGTAAAAGATGTTTCCCAACAAGTAAACGGGTAAGAATGACTAATTTCATAATTAGTAGTACCATATTATCTTGAGTGTTGAAAATTAATACAAAAATTTTACAACTTTTTTGTAGATCCGATTATGGAATATTCGCTATCAAATTCATAGAATTTTTGCACGCAAATATGGACGTAAATACAATTTGACCAGATTATGTACCAGGAGAAAGAAACTGGCTACAGAGTTGTTGGCTTGGGATTTTGAGCCGTAGATTGTGCTTTGCTCGTATTTTTTTTATATTTTTATAACATTATGTAGTCACTTGGTTGTTTTGGCTTTAGAGTAACAGTTATTTTGGAGTTTGAATACAATTTCAATGTACATATTTTCCATTATCTTCTATAACTTTAAAGTTTAGATATTGTCCATATCAGGTTGTTGAGTTTTACATGTACAAGCCTACATGTTTTACATTATCTTCCATTGTCATATCGTTGCAATGTAATATGCACACTGCTATCCTTATTTGCATAACGACTTAGAACTCGTGATGACCACACATAATGACTCCGAAGTCGTTTCAGTTAAAATTGATACTAAAACAATTTAAAACTCGTTCTTGAGACAAAAAACGACATGCATATCGTTGCAATGTTAAATACATACTGCTTCTCTGATTTTGCGTAACGACTTAGAAGTCGTTATGTGAGTCGTTTCAGTTAGAATTAATACTAAAACGATTTCGACCTCATTCCCAAGACACAAAACGACATGAATATCGTTCCAACGTTAAATACACACTGCTTCTCTGATCTTGAGTAACGATTTAGAAATCGTTATAACCTCACATAACGACTTATAAGTCGTTTCAGTTAAAATTGAAACTAAAACAATTTCTACATCATTTTCGAGACACAAAACGACATTCATATCGTTTCAATGTTAAATACACACTGCTTTTCTGATTTTGCGTAACGACTTAGAACTCGTTATAAACATAAATAATGATTCAAAAGTCGTTTCAGTTAAAACTGAAACTAAAACGATTTCTAAATCGTTTTCGAGACACAAAACGACATTCATATCATTTCAATGTTAAATACACACTGCTCTGATTTTGCGTAACGACTTAAAACTCGTTATGAACATAAATAACGACTTAAAAATCGTTTCAGTTAAAATTGATAATAAAATGATTTCTACATCATTTTCGAGACACAAAACGACATTCATACCGTTTCAATGTTAAATACACACTGCTTCTCTGATTTTACGTAACAACTTAGAACTCGTTATGAACATAAATAACGATTTAAAAGTCGTTTCAGTTAAAATTATACTAACACGATTTCTACCTCGTTTCTGGAACACAAAATGACATTCATATCGTTTCAATGTTAAATACACACTGCTTCTCTGATTTTGCGTAACGACTTAGAACTCGTTATGAACATAAATAACGACTTAAAAGTCGTTTCAGTTAAAATTGATACTAAAACGATTTCTACCTCGTTTCAATATTAAATACACACTACCTCTCCGATTTTGAGTAATGACTTAGATATCGTTATAGGCACACATAACGACTTTTAAGTAACGTCAGTTAAAATTGATACTAGAATGATTTCTAACTCGTTTCTGGGACACAAAACGACATTAATATCATTTCAATATTAAATACACACTGCTTCTTTGATTTTGAGAAACGACTTAGATCTTGGTATGACCAAAAATAACGACTTAGAAGTCGTTTCAGGTAAAATTAGTACTAAAATGATTTCAAACGCGTTCCTGAGACACAGAATGACATGAATATTGTTTCAATATTAAATACACACTGCTTCTCTGATTATCGTTTCTTCTCGTTCAGAATGACATTGATATTGTTCTAGCGTAATTGTTCCTGAAAGTTGATCCATCTCCTTTCATTATAAACCGGCCGAGTTCGAAATCGTTTCAACTGAAATTATAAGTGCAACGACATCGGTATCGTTTCTTCATAGTTGAAACGACATTAGTATCGTTATACTTAAAAATGGCATTTCGGCCATCCATGACCAACGGCATACATCCCACCGTACGTATGACGATGAAAACAGGTCATCGAGCCGACTCAATCTCACTCGAACGACGCTATGGTAACGTTTGTTATTTCTTAGTTGTCTTTCACACTCAGGTTGTTTCGATAGAAATAAGGCATCTCCGTTGGTTCTTTCGAGCCATTCGAGAGCTACCAGCCCTCTTAATACGCTCTTTCAATCGTCATACACATTTTGGAGGTATATGGAGCGATCAAGGAGGATCGAAATGTCGTTTTTAGGTATAACGACATTAATGTCGTTTCAACTGTGAAGAAACGATACCGTTGTCGTTGTACTTATTATTTCTGGTGAAACGATTTCGAACTCGTCAAATTTGTAAAGAAACGAGATGGACAACATTACGTTATTTCACTACTTGGTACATAACGATATTTATATCGTTCCTTGTATAATTTTACAACTTCTAACTCGTTTCAGTTTATATAACATCTACAATGACCTCAAAATCGTTTCTTCAAGAACATAACGATATTTATATCGTTATACCTAGAAATGACGTTTCGACTTTCCTCGATCGCTCCACATACCTCCGAAATGTGTATGACGATCGAAAGAGCGTAACAAGTGGGTTGGTAGCTCTCGAATGGCCCGAAAGAACCAACGAAGATGCCCTGTTTCTATCGAAACAACCTGAGTGTGAAAGACAACTATGAAATAACAAACGTTACTATAGTGTCGTTCGAGTAAGATTAAGCCAGCTCGATGACCTATTTTCATCATCATACGTACGGTGGGACGTATGCCGGTAGCCGTGGAAGGCCAAAATGCCATTTTTAAGTATAACGATACAATGTCGTTTCAACTGTGAAGAAACGATACCGATGTCTTTGTACTTATTATTCCAGGTGAAACGACTTCGAACTCGTCAGATTTGTAAATAAACGAGATAGACAACGTTACGTTATTTCAGTACTTGGTACATAACGATATGTATGTCGTTCTTTGTGTAATTTTACAACTTCTAACTCGTTTCAGTTTATATAATATCTACAACGACCTCAAAGTCGTTTCTTCAAGAACATAGTGATATTTATATTGTTATACCTAGAAACGACGTTTCGACCATCCTTGATTGCTGAACATACCTCCGAAATGTGTATGACGATCGAAAGAGTGTAACAAGTGGGCTGGTAGCTCTCGAATAGCCCGAAAGAGCCAACGGAGATGCCCTGTTTCTATGGAAACAATCTGAGTGTGAAAGACAACTATGAAATAACAAACGTTACCATAGCGTCGTTCGAGTGAGATTGAGCAAGCTCGATGACCTGTTTTCATCGTCATACGTACGGTGGGACCTATGTCGGTGACCGTGGATGGTCGAAACGTCATTTTTAAGTATAACGATACTAATGTCGTTTCAACTGTGAAGAAACGATACCGATGTCGTTGCACTTATAATTTCAGCGTAAACGATTTCGAACTCGGCCGGTTTATAATGAAACGAGATGGATCGACTTTCAGGAACAATTACGCTAGAACAATATCAATGTCGTTCTGAACGAGAAGAAACAATGATCAGAGAAGTAGTGTGTATTTAACATTGAAACGATATTCATGTCGTTCTGTGTCTCAGGAACGCGTTTGAAATCGTTTTAGTACTAATTTTACCTGAAATGACTTCTAAGTCGTTATTTTTTGTCATAACGAGATCTAAGTCTTTTCTCAAAATCAGATAAGCAGTGTGTATTTAACATTGAAACGATATGAATGTCGTTTTGTGTCCCAGAAACGAGTTAGAAATCGTTTTAGTATCAATTTTAACTGACGCGACTCAGAAGTCGTTATGTGTGCCTATAACGATATCTAAGTCGTTACTCAAAAGCGGAGAGACAGTGTGTATTTAACATTGAAATGATATAAATGTCGTTTTGTGTCCCAGAAACGAGGTAGAAATTCTTTTAGTATCAATTTTAACTTAAACGACTTTTAAGTCGTTATTTATGTTCATAACGAGTTCTAACGCAAAATCAGAGGAGCAGTGTGTATTTAACATTGAAATGATACGAATATCGTTTTGTGTCCCAGAAACGAGGTAGAAATCGTTTTAGTATCAATTTTAACTAAAATGACTTTTAAGTCATTATTTATGTTCGTAACGAGTTCTAAGTCGTTACGCAAAATCAGAGAAGCAGTGTGTATTTAACATTGAAACGATATGAATGTCGATTTTTGTCTATAAAATGAGGTAGAAATCGTATCAATTTTAACTGAAACGACTTTTAAGTCGTTATTTATGTTCATAACGAGTTCTAAGTCGTTACGAAAAATCAGAGAAGCGGTATGTATTTAACAGTAAAACAATATAAATGTCATTTTGTATCTCAGAAATGATTTATATCTCGTTATGTTAATCCGTACAATTTTTGAACTGGAATGACATTCATGTCTACTGTAACGATATGAACGTAGTTTGCATTCCATGTGAGAAAATAGAAACATGAATACCTAAAATATTAAAATTTGATTCCAACCGTACAAAAATATTTCAATAACACAATGAGTACAAAATCTAATAAGTGATTTCATTCAGTTGATATAATAAGTACGAAGTCGTACAGTTACAAAACAGGATAGTGTTACAACATTAATGTTCACTACTAGCTGCTTGGCCCGTGCAAGTGGATCGAACATGACCAGTTTTCTTGCACCTGCTGCTCTTACGAGCCACACGCGTCTCTCCGGCCGACCTTTTCCTCTTTTTTGATGGTCGTCCGCCCTGTCTTCGTACTAATGGTGAAAATACTTCTCTGGCTATCACATTCTTAGGAATTTTCCATTCGACCTCGTTCGGCAAAGGATATACGAATTTAGAATAAGCTTGCTTCCAACAAATACTAGTGTAAAAGGGAGTACATAATTTATAGCCCTCGTCTCCTTTAAATCTTGTTGCAACAATTGCATGCGCACATGGAAACTTGTCCAAATCAAATCTTCTACACGTACATGTCATTTCGTAAAAATCCACAAAGTGGTGTTCTAAATTGTCACCAACTTGATAAATGTCTGGAGAAACCTGATTTACCTCCAACCCATTTGACTCATTATATGTCATGCACATCTTTTTCTCTAATGTTGGTGTGAGTTGGATCACATATTTTTCTGCTTCAACATGTCTTTCATAAAGCCACCTTTATAGTATCCCACGAATATATTCTAGTAAACCAACTATGAGAAGTTTTCGAGCACTCTTCAACAAACCATTTATAGATTCCGCATTATTTATAGTCATGATATTGTAACGTATCCTGGTAAAATGCGCTCTAACCCAACATTGAAAATCTTCTTCTAATAGGTACTCTTTGATGCCCTCCTTTTTACTGCATAGAGCTGTCATGTAGGACTCAAATTCGGTTACAGTATAAGCCTCTGATGCTGCCCTAAACAAAGTTGTAACATAACACCGTGGAAAATTTGTCTTCAAGTTCTTTTGCAAGTGATATGTACAATTACCATGATGAGCAAATCGAAACACATTTCTAACTCCATTTTTGATGCACGTTGCACGGTCAGATATAATCACAAGGTCATCCGTATCACCTGTTATTAACCGCAACTTCTGAAAGAACCAAGTCCAGGATTCATCATTCTCCGAATCAACTACTCCCCATGCGAGTGAAAATATTTGAAAATTTGCATCCTAAGAAGTTGCTACAAGTAGAGTACCTTTCATTCTCGATGTCAAGAATGCACCGTCTACAGAAATTACCTTTCGCATTGAGTTTACGAACCCATGTATACTTAGTCCCAATGCCATAAAAAGGTACTTGAAACGCCGATCATCATTAGTATAAATGAATGTCGGTGTACCAGGATTTTCCATCTCTAAAACATGACAATACGCTGGCAATTTCGCATAACTCTCACGGGGTTTCCCACGAATTAGTCCATGAGCAAAATTTTTAGCCATGTACGCTTTAGTATAGCTTACAGTTATGCCGAACTCTCGATGAATGTCATTAATAATGTCCCTTGGTCAGTAAACTCGGTTGACATCTTCATACTTAGGAGTGATGTGGTTTTCAATAATCATATATGAAGCATGCATATGATCTCTGTGACGAACACTCATGGAGCAAGAATGATGACCATTGTACTTTCAAACTTTGAAAATTGGACTTTCTACGATCTTGGTTGCCCATAAGCGCCACTTGCAATTTTCATCAATACAAACAATTGTAAAAGTGCTCTTATTTGACTTCTTAACTTTGTACTCAAACTGGCACTTCACAGCTAGCAACTGTAATTTTGATATTAGGTCATATTTCGATGGAAACAACTGGTTGACTCGCACATCTAATCGTTCCGAAATTTTTACTGATGTCTCGTAACAGAGTGAACTTACACTTTCAGGGACAATCTGAGTACATTCAACATCATTACCATTCACTACATCCCTACTGCAAGGTTCATGAGTGCGTAACTCAAAATTATTGTCATCTGCCACAGGAGAATTAACTTCGTCATCTACCCTTCGGGGACTATCTTCACTTACGTCAAAACCATTACAATCTACAAATATTCCATCACCATTGTCATCATTGCCATCGTTGTCTGTTCGATCTTGTTCCTCCTCGTTGTTCATATTTCCAATTTGTTCTCCACCATCTATTACTAATAAACATCCTTCATCACCAAAATCTTCCTGATTCTCAACAACTTCATTTAAAATACTTACACAAAGAAAAGTTTCTGTACAAGCAGATATAAACCACTTTACGTTGTTGTCACAATCAATTATGATTGGTGCAGCTGGAGCTTTAGACATTATCGAGACGAGCTGAAATCTTCATTTTGTATAAACTCGTATCGATATTCAATGCCTCCTTAACTTTATCATATAGTTCCATGTAAGAAATTGTTTTTGCAACAAGAATATGTATTGTTTTCCCTTTGCAATTTCCAGAATACTTCCATTTCCATCCACATTCAACTATTTGCTCATATTCAATTGGATAACAAACCGATATCCATACCATGTCCATAATGTCCATAACCTGTAACTTAACATATAAATTTCATCAAATTTCAAACATCATACAGTATTGATAATGATATGTACGTTGTCATGAATTTCAGAAAACGATATCTATATCGTTCACAATTTCATAAAACGATATGAATGTCGTTCTGTACTGAAAAAATCAAATACACGTTATCATTCTTCACCACTTTACATTTCACTTCAATTAATACTAAGGAATATAAATAAAAGATAATGAAAATAAGATTTGGAAGTAACCCATTTAAAGATCCAATCAAATCATAAAATAAATTCAAAATCATTATTGAAAAATGAACACCACAAACACATATACAACATGAACGAATGATCCAAAACAATGGAGAAAAAAGTGGCACAAATATCAAAAATTTACCATACCCTCTCTTCTTCTCCAAATGCCCAATAAAAATATAGCAAGACTTTATTATTCACTTCAACCAAATAAATGTTCAAGGGAATGAGAATGTAGATTTTGTGATTTCATTAAGTAGAGATGAAGATGATGATAAGAAAATTAACATTGAGGCATCTACCGTGATTGAGTCGTTCATAGAGGAGGGAAGGAGATTAGGGTTGAAAGGAAATTAAAATGAAAATAAGGGCAATATCATCATTTCACATACATAGATATTTTAGTCTTTTACAAATTCTATTTTCCATATTTAATAACTTTAAGCCTTTTAACTAAAAGTTTTAGTTCTTGGTCTTCTTGAACAAATGTTTAGTGTGACCAAGCCTTTTAAATGAATCTCCCTTAGAAAATCATCAATTTATAATTCCAGTGTTCAACAGTAGCGTAGTTCACAAAACTAAAAGAAAATGTGGATTAAAATTTACAAGAAGAAAAACCCCTGCCCAGTGACTCTCTTTATAAGCCTTTATTTCAACAAAATCACTCGCATTTTTTATGATAAAAAAATTCCACCTTACTTGCAACTTGTTAGGCAAAATATCTCAAAATTTTTCACATTTCCTGTAACCACACAGCTTCAAATACCACGCAACTACATAGTATAAATTCGACTTACCATAATTCACATCAACCCTTCAAACGAATCATTCAGTTGAGAAACCATTATTCTGCATTTCTCATCAAGTTCTCCAATACTTGAGAAACCACAATTAAACAAAATCACAAGATTCTCTGGGAATTTCTAGATCACTGGAACTGACACATAACAGCTTTAGAATTATAAAACCAGAAATACAGTTTAAAAAAAAAAAAAAAAAAAAAAGGTGCTAAGGTCATAACATAATCTTCACACCTCAGCAATGGATTTTGCAACATGTCCATCAAGATTTACATCATGTACTACAATATGCCACACAGCACTACCATTTACGAGTTTAAAACACAATCAACTGTTTTCATTCAAAATTTTCCCTCCACGTCATATTATGTAATTCATTATGTACAAGTAGCGAAATCACCTCAGCATTACCACCTTAAAAGAAAACTCAAACCCCATATATACCATTTCGGCATACTCAAAACATAATAAATACGCCAGTAAAAAATCACTTAATCATCATCTATCCACAGATTAAGTCGTCAGTTGCACCACAACCACTCTCAACAATCAAGTGATACTACTCATGATAATTGTATTCCCACATCTAGAATAAACCGTACTTTAAAATGGAAAAGCAACAGCCAGCAAAAAGAAACTTAAAAACATTTAAAAGATGAAACAGATTTAGAAAAATGATCCAAAAAAACATTAGAGCAGTGCCCATATCAGGCCGAATATCTTATAAATCCTCGAGAAAAAGAACAATGATTCAAATAGAAAAATTCATATGAACTCTCCCAGTAAATAAACAGAACACCTAGGTGTTAGTGGCTCTAGTGTATATCTGTTGGCTTGAGTGAGCAGACACCATTCTGATCAAACCTCTAGCCATCAGTTCTCTTATTGCCTTCCTTGCAAGTGATCCATTGATCTGTCACAAGCACAGAAAAAAATTCAAAAACAATACATGGTAACAATTGTCAAGACTTTCAACGATTTAAGACAATGCAGATTGAGCAGAGCTCACCTATTTAAACAAAATGAATAGGAGTAAGGGAACAGCTTGAAATTTTACTAGATACACATAAATTAGGAGAAAACTTAACAAATTAAATTCATTCATTTCCAATTCCACAACAGAAAAAAGTCAAAGGATGCTAAGGAGCAGTTAGTAGTTGTTTCTATAACAATCATTGTTCTCAAACCTAAAAGTGAACTATGAAGTATTTCGTTTCAAATACCACGAAGAATTTCAGTTACACACTATTTATCAGGGATATATGTCTAGATGGGGTATACATATTACCTACATATATCCCAGATACCTAAAGCAAAACATTTGAAATGACCACACCATATCGATTGGTGGGCAAACTCAGAACTATCCTTTCAAAGAACTAAAGCCTACGGCGTTTCATCAGCTACAGGGGTAAAATTTTAAGCAAAAAAATACCTATCTTTTAGCAAAATTTTCCTAATTCAAGTGAATTCTATGCGGAAAAAAAATGCCAGACTTTTTTTCAACAATAACAACTAGGGGAACACCCCACCCATTAACTTCAAATTAAAATTTTCAAGGTCCATTCACTAAGTTATACATCACTCCGTGATACCTATAATAATCCATAGCATAAGCAAATTTCACTTATTGAAACCATGTACGTGATATCATGATAGGACATACAACTAAAAAATAGTAAATGAACCCGTGCAGATATCTAAAACATTCAATTACATCTAGCACATTCATAATCAAAATTATATGCAATCAACTATTAACTTACTATCAGTAACTTATTCTAGCATAAGCAATATTCGATCATTGGCACCATCTAAGAAACAAAATAAAGATGTGATATTCAATTTAAACGGCAGATGTTAAGACTTCCTCTAAAATAAAATACCTTGAAAACTAATGCTTACCACGATTTCAACAAAAACATAGCATTTACACACGTATCTAAAAATAAATAAATAAATAATAATAGAAAATACCCTGAGACGATCGGAGAGGATAGAAGGTGTGATAAGCTTGTATTTCGGCGCCTCGGAAAGCAACTTGTCGTAGGTAGCCTTGTCGAAAAGCACCATGTTGTTCACCTTCTCCTTTTGCTTTCCCTTGCTCCACTTCTGCGCATTTTCATGCATAAACACATTCTTAGACTCACGATGATAAGCGAAAAAATTGTGTCAATCAATGTACGAGGAAATTGAGGAACAATTAACGACCTTCTTCTTCTGCTTTCCACCGCCAGACTTCGCCGGCTTGGATGACGGCGGGGGAGCCTTATCTTTCTTCGGCGCCTATAAACCATTAGCAGGAAAATTTTAATCAATAACAGATTATACATATATAATTCGATATATAAAGTAATTTTACGTAGAACAGAATTGCCAGTGCACCATTGAGAGGGGAAAGTCGGGCTGAGGTCAGAGAGCGGCGATGAGGCGACTGCGTTTCGTAAACCCTAGTAAGGTTATTGGGTGTTTTATTAGCCTCGCCATTTGATACGACGTCGTATGAGCAAATAGGGTTTTGATTCATTGCCGAGCCAATGTAGATTTTTGGGTCACTAGGCCCAGCCCAATTTTGCAAGTAAAGCCTTCTTGCTTAGCCCAAGCAAATACGTTTTCATAGCTAATTTTAGTCACGTGCCAAGTTAGTCCAAAACTTTTAAGTATATATAGGTTAATCCACGACCTTTTTTTATAGTTTCACAATCAATCTTAATAACGAAACCGTCACGTGACACACGTGAAAACATATTTCGCCTCAATTTTTAAACATCAATTAAAAATAGAATGCAAATTTTAGTTCCTAAAGTTGGACATGCGAGATTGTATGACTATTTAACATTGAGTTTAATATTTTTGTTATTGGATAATGTATGTGCAACTACAATGAAAGTTTTATAATTAATTTGCTCTTTTCAAATATAGAGGACCAACTTGCAACTTGGCAAATAAATTGGGAACCAATAATATAATTTGTTAATTATTTTTTAGGCCAAAAGTGTAACAGGAGAGAGTGTTCAATGGTTAAACGAAACAAGACAAAATGGTATCGAAAATTTGCGTTGATTTCCAACATCTGTAACTTGATATCATTTTTCAAATGGCTGCAAAACTATAGTTTCGAACATGCTTTCTGGTATTAACAAGCCATCACCGCAACGACCTTGGTCATCTAGTCGGTGTCTCGAGATTCTCCAATAGTACATCCTTTTGACAATTCAAAGTTTGTTCAAATCATTTTCTTCTGAAATCATCTTGATCATTAAAGAATCCAATGGCCTCGCAAGTAATCAAATCTATTTATAGGGCGGCTAAAATCTACTGGAGATGAAAATTTCACCTTGTACGAATAGGTTTACGGTTAGCAAGCCCAAAATTGAGACGAAGATATCAACTACAATGGCTAGGAATCCGGATATCTTGGATATTTTCAATAGTGGTATATTGATAGAAAGTTAAGTGATCATTTTCCAGTGTCTTTACATGAAAAAATCTCAACTTTTTCGGAATGATTGAAACCTTTTCGTGGTATATTGATAGAAAGTTAGGTGATCATTTTCCATTTCTAAACACAATAAATCATAATTCATTTCAATTTTGAAAGAGTTTTCCCAATTCTTACTTACATATAAAAACCTTCAAAGCATTCTTTCAATTTTAGAAGAAAAACACAAGTACTAAGCATTTTTCTTCAAGGCTTGATCAATTCTACAAATCATTTGCCTTGAATCGCTTAAGCACCAATATCAATTTTAGAGGGTACAAATATCATTTGAGAACAATGATAACACGTACAAGTCTTATTTCTAGTTTTTTGGTATTCTTGCTGCTCTTTTTCTACTCTCTTATTTCATTCTTTCTGAATTTTGTTCAACCACCACCAGACTTGTCTGATCACGATTTCGCTCATCTACCACCTTCCACTGTTTATACCTCGCTTGGTTCCGGCATGTGTGTGTGTTGTATCCGTTTGTGTGCGTGAATGCATGTGTAATGTGTGTAGAATGAAAAATCAGTATTTTGGAAATAAAAAATAATCGTATACTTGGAATTTGAAAAGTATAAAGTTGTTGGCATGATTTTCCCTATTAAATTTCTTCTTTTATATAACTTATGTTTCAGTTAGTTTTTCATGAAAATAAAAAAAAATCAATAAATTTAAATTTATCGAACTCCCTATCCTGGAGGCATTGGAGTCTTTGAAAACTGCAATGGTTTAACATATTGACACCTAGGGGTGGGTAGAAAAATTCAAAAAAATTGACCAAATCAAATTGAGTCGGATTGATTTGAACAAAAAAATCAATTTGATTCGATTAATTTTAACCATTAAAAGTCGGGTTGGGTTGATTGTGATTTAAGTAATTAATCGACCCAACCTGCTAATTTATTTTTTATTTTTAAAATTCTATTGTTAAACATAAAAAATTAAATAATATAAATATAAATATAATTCTTTCTTAAATAATTAGTTTACCGTCTACACGTTTCCTATCAAAACTCCAAATTCCAAAATAAAAGAAAAACATTGAGAAGAATTGTTTATGTAAACTCCAAATTTAAACTGTCTTGCTATTCGTTTTGATGTAATTGTTTGTCGTAATTATTGGATATACAGAATGATTTCGGGAAATCGACCCTTTACCATTTATATTATATATATTTTTAATATGTACTATGCAAGAAAAATATTCATAATATAAGCAAACAAATATTTTAACTCAAAATGGATAAGTAAATTTTTTTAACTCACGTAATTGTTCAAACCGATGGTTTAGTTTGGTTCAGTTTCACAATTGAATTGGGTCAATTTAGGTTGAAATTTTCCAAATCGATCAAGTCAGTTTCGATTTTTGGTTGAGCTCAAAATCGAGAAGCAGGTGTTAGCAACAATTGATTTTATTATGGGAAAGCTCTTGATGTTCATATCGATTTATTATAACCCAACCTGAATCAAGCCACAATATGGACAAATTTTCGAGATATTTATGTAGTGCTAGGCATATAAACCACAACCCACAATCCCGACACAAATAGGGTCAGGTCGGGTTGAGACATATTTGGAATTATACGGGTCCAAAACATTTCCAAACCAACCCGACCAAAAATCAAAATTAGAATTTCACGATTTTGAATTTCTATTTTTCATAAATAGAACCATTTCCAATGAAGGAGAATAATGGAAAGAAGTACTTTGACTTTTTCTGAGGGACTAGGCTATCATGGAGAGGTACCATTATGAGCTCAATATATACGAGTGTTATTCCGTGAAATAACTCAACTCATACTTTGATGACTCCCTAGTGGCCACAAGGTTGGCACACCAAAATATAGGAGAGATCTATAGACAAAAGCATTCGGTTATTGAAGAAAAATCAATATACTTCTAATGTAACCAAATCAAACCTGAAGAAGATATTTATAGATTCTGTTGGAAAAATGCAACGGATTTTATTAAATTGTGAATAAACAAGAATTAAATAATTTGGAATATAAATAACACATAGGTATTTTAGAAGTTACCCTTGTAGCATGCTTTACAAAAAAAAAAAAAAAAAAAAAAAAAAAAAAAAAAAAAAAAAAAACTTTGATCTTTGATCTTTAATCTCCTTGATTCCACCTTCAAGCCTCATTGTTTGATCTTCTTAATTGTCCTTCATACCTTTTGGCCTTCTTCAGTGCTCTTCAAGAACTCAAAAAATTGTAGAGATTTTTCTTTGTGTGTGGGCACAAGAATTTTTATTTTTCATATATTAATTAAACCCATAGGAGAATGTATGTGTCTACATATATGGATTTGATTTACAAGGCTTTCAATCCCAAAAGAACTCTATCTTTTGACTGGATAAAAGTCTTCAACAAAAAAGGAATCTCTTTTGTAACCATATCTAAATGTCATATGCTTGGCACATGCAAGACACATTTTGGTTTAATTAATTTATATATATTTTTACAGTTAATAATAATAAATTATAACTCGTATAATTTATTCCGATTCTTTTTTTTGAAGCCACTGAAGGAACCAAACGGACCCAATTAAATCAAGCTCCAATAAATTAATCTTGACTCGATCAACTCTTGATTGGTCTAAATAATTTATTAATCAAGTTCTATTTCACTAAAAGAACATGATTGCACTCTTAATTTAATTGAAATTACTAAAGCTACAATAATAACATCCTCTGACAAATTGCACTTACGTATTACCCCCGTTAATCACATTGAATATTTGGAAAGGGAAGAAAAGACCAAAATGTCCCCTTTCCAATATACATTAAATCCTCAATCTCATTTTTTATTTGACAGTTCCATGTGATCACATCACAATATTAATTCAACAATCATGTCAAATTACTAAGCTTAGATTTAAATGTTAATTAGAAAATCTCTTGAGGTCATGATCATGCATATTATATAGGTTACGGATTCTATATTGTGAATATATTTCCTCCAATTATTTCACTTAAATTCCCAAGGCATCGAGATTTTAATTAACAATCTAATCTCACTCATTGATATCTCAAAACACTTCAAGTTAATAATCAAAGTTCATTACTCGCTCAGGAGTAAGGTACTACGTACAATAGTCAAGTGAAATTAAATTTAAATAGTCAATTCCATAAATTAATTTAAGGTGGTCCAGTCCAATAAATTCCAAAATGTACAATCAATTTTATTGCTAAAGTCAAGATCAACCTTAAATAAAATTGAGACAATCTTATCAAAATAAAGTGTTCATCTTTATTTACTAATTGTGGACAATAAGCTTTAGATCGACTTATAAATCAAATCTTTCCGTGTTTAACAACTTAAACACTTGATTTATAATATAAAGTCGATCCATGGACAAAATGCAAGCTCAAATTAATACAAACAATTTATTGGAAAAACAAATTTTTATTTTTATTTCAAAATGTCACGAGTACAAATAAATTTACTTGAAGAACTAAAATTAAGCTAACAATTCTCCCACTAGCCCTAAAGTAAATGAGAAATTTTAAATAAATTAATATTTTCAGTATGTCCCTCAAAGCTCCTAGTAGGTAAGCTCTTGGTAAAGGGATCAGCAAGATTTTCTACAGATACTATCTTGAACACTGTCACATCTTCTTGGTGAATGATTTCCCTAATTAGGTGATATTTTCGTTCTATGTGTTTTCCATGTTGATGGCTTCTTGGTTCTTTTGCATTTGCCATCGCTCCACTATTATCATAGTACAAAATAATGGGACGCGATGCTGAAGGAACTACCTCAAGGTCTAGCAAAAACTTCCTTAGCCATATTGCTTCCTTGGCTGCTTCACAAGCTGCGGCATACTCTGCCTCCATGGTGGAGTCAGCAATACAAGATTGCTTGACACTCCTCTATATAACGGCGTCGCCACCCAATGTGAACACTGATCGTGATGTGGACTTGCGAGAGTCCCTATCAACTTGAAAATCAGAATTAGTATAACCCGTAGGAACCAAGTCTAGAGCTGAATAAACCAACATATAATCTCTAGTTCTACAAAGGTACTTGAGTATATGCTTAATAGCGATCCAGTGCTCTGGTCCCGGGTTCAACTGATATCTATTGACTATTCCAACAGCATAACAATTATCAGGTCATGTACATAACATCGCATACATGAGACTTTCTACAACTGAGGCATAAGGAGCCTGTTTCATGTATTTCACTTAACCAAGAGTTTTAGAGCAATGTTCCCTGAAAAGTGAATTCCATGTCTAAAAGGCATTTAACCTTTTGGAATTTTGCATAGAAAACTTGACCAATATTTTGTCTACATATGAAGCTCGGGAAAGAGCAATCTTCCTGTTTTTCATATCTCGAAGGATTTGAATACCTAGAACATAATTGGCATCTCTCAAATCCTTCATATCAAACTGTTATTCCAACTAGTTTTTGACTGATGTCAATGCTCCAATGTCATTCCCAACGAGCAAAATGTCATCAACATACAATTTGAAAAAAATGACCTTGTTGTCTTTAATACGCTTAATTGTTTAATCAAACCTGATGTTCCAAGACCTAGACGCCTACTTTAGTCTATAAATAGACTTCTTCAGCTTGCATACTTTATGCTCTTGACCTTTTTGGATAAAACCTTTTGGCTGCATCATATATTTGCTTTCATTAAGATTTCTATTAAGGAATGGAGTCTTGACATCCATTTGTCATACTTCATAATCAAAATGAGCTACAATGGATAAGGTTTTTTCATAATCAATGCCTTCTTGTTGGGTGAAACCCTTAGCAACCAGTCTAGCTTTAAAGGTCTCCACCTTTCCATCTACTTATATTTTCCTCCTGTAGACCAATTTGCATCCTATGGGTTTTATCCCTTTTGGCACATCTACAAGATCCCAAACTGAGTTGATGTACATGGATTTCATTTCTGAATCCATGGAACTCCTTCATTGGTCAACGTCTGTATCCTCCATAGCTTCTTTGAATGAGATCAGATCATCTTCTTGCTCAGTAGAGACTGCCTCGAAAGACTCTCCATAGAGTAAATATCTGGATGGTAACCGAGTAATTCTCTCCCTACGTCGAAGCGATTGAGGTTCTTGGTTGATTGGAACTTGTAATTGTCCAATGACTTCTTCTCCTGTATTATTACCATGTGGTGATGAAATAGTTGGGACTTCATCCTCCGTTACTTCCTGTCTTGGCACTTCAGCGGGTATGGTAGGTAGGATCTCCATTTGTCTCCCACTATGCCTAGAGACTATCGGTGAAATAGGTATGAATTCCTCTTGAGCAGGTTCGGTCTGAATCTCTGGACTAGATGAGCTTGGAATGTTTCCTCTCATCTCATCCAAAAGAAACTTTCTCTGGGATTTGTGATCTTCTATGTACTTGTCCTCTAAGAAGGTTGCATTTGTACTCATAAATACCTTCTTGTCCTCAGGACTATAGAAGAAATATCCTCTCGTTTCATTAGGATACCCTACAAATATACATATTTTCAATCTTGATTCTATCTTATCCATCTTTTCCTTTAGCACATGTGTTGGACATCTCCATATTCGAATATGTTTTAGATTAGGCGTACTCCTATTCCACAACTCCAAGGGTGTTTTAGGAACAGACTTAGATGGAATCATATTCAATAAATATATTGTAATTTGTAGAGCATATCCCCAAAAGGATGTCGTGAGAGTTGACAAGCCTAGCATAGATTTGACTATGTTCAACAATGTCATATTTCTCCTTTCCGAGACACCATTTTGCTGGGATGCACTTGGTGCACTTAGTTGGAATAGAATTTCATTCTTTGATAAGTATGTTCTGAAGTCATGGGATAGATACTCCCCACCTCAATCTCATCGAAGTGTTTTAATGGTTTTACTTAATTGCTTTTCTACCTCAGTCCTAAATTCCTTGAACTTTTCAAAGGCTTCAAACTTGTGAGCCATTAAGTATACATAACCATATCTTGAGTAATCATCAGTAAAAGTGATGAAGTACTCATACCTACCTCTAGCTTGGACACTAATTGGTCCACATACATCAGAATGCACTAATTCCAAAACTTTTTTGGCCCTATGCCCTTTCGAGGTAAAAGATCTCTTGGTCATTTTGCCTTCCAAATAAGATTCGCATATTGGAAGAGATTCCACCTTCAATTCACTTAAAGGACGATCTTTTACCAGTCTTTGGATTCTATTGAGGTTAATATGACCAAGTCTAAGGTGCCACAAGAAAGTTTCATTAGTGGGAGACAATCTCATGCGTTTGTTAGAAGCATTGACATTATTTATAGAGCCAACATCACAATTTAAAACATACTAATTGTTAACCAATTGTCCATGACAAATAAGAGATTTATTCAATTTAATATCTAGCACAACCGCGCGAAAATAACTGAATATCCATACTCAAACAAATAAGCCAGGAAAATTAAATTAAATTTAGCGTCTGGAACAAAATAACAATTTTCTAAATGCAAATGTTTATTGTGCTAAAAAAAATTAGAAAAATAGATCCTACGACTCTAACAGACACCAGTTTTCCACTTTAGCCTCTAAGAGTGAACTCTCCTTCACTAAGCTCCTTGGTTACCTGAAACCCCTACAAGGAATTGCAAATGTGATTAGTGGCTCCAGAATCTACTATCCAGGTATCTGTAAAATCAATCACTAAACAGGACTCAATGTAAGATAACGCACCATTACCTGATTTTTGCGAGCTAGGTATTCTGGACAGTTCCTCTTCCAATGACCCTTCTGTCCACAATAAAAGCATTTTTCCTTGGATTTTTCATTCGTCTTTGCTTTCTTAGCTTGTACCTATAGGCCCTTCTTGTTTGACTTATTCCTCTTATTGCTTACTTTGCCTTTCGGCTTGGCAGAAGATGATCGATCAGAACAAACAGCATGGGCTTCACCACTTTTAGTCTTTAGAACAGCCTCTGCATTTTGGAGCTCCTTCATCAGCTAGGTCAGGGACATATTAAGCTTGTTCATGTTATAACTAACCTTGAACTGTGAGAACATCTCAGGGAGAGTCTCTAAAGCCATGTCAACCTACGTCTTTGATTGGATTTCAACCCCTAAAAGCTCAGCCACGTTAAATTGAGCGATGAATGCAAGCATATGATCTCTCACGGGCATCCCTAGTTTCATGCGAATGTTCATAATAGACCTAATGGCAGCCCGTTGAGCCTGATGACCTCGGTGGCCAAATATTTTCTGAAGACCTTCCATAATTTGAGTTGTAGTGTCCATGTTCTGATGTTTCTGCTGCAACACATTTGACATGGAAGCCGTAATGTAGCAGTGGGCCATCTCATCAAATTGAACCCACTTCTCATATGCAGCCCTCTGTTCAGCTGTAGACTCCACAATCGGCTCATTAGAATAGGGTTCGATTAGCACAAATTTTCGCTTCTCAACAGTGAGAACAATCATTAAGTTACGTTTCCAATCAAATGTAATCATCTCCTACTAGTTGGTTCTTGCTTAGGATGGATGACAGTGTAAGATTCAACATTTTGCTGAAATAAAATAATAGTATTAATATTGAGCTTACGAATAATAATTATCTTTTCATATATGATGCATGAATAATGCACAAGTAGACCCAATACTACTTAATATGATGACAACCTAAAACCTCAAAATCTTAAACATACCTTTCTATGGGAGAAGATAATGTGATTTACGGCTAGGATGGGATCCTCCCACTAAATTTAATATATTCTAGCATCTCATGCAATATTAATTTTAGTGTCATTTGAATTTTGGCCATCAATAATATCATTTGGATATTCTTTAGAAAGTCCTCATAATATCTTTGATTTAAGTGTAAGACCCCTATATTGATGATTTTTCAATCCCAAAATTAATTACGTTACCTATAGGGCAATCACAAGTAAGTCACATTGAAAATCCATCATGTAAATCGGCCCAATCAAGTAACCGAAATAGTGCAGCCCTCTTTTAGGGAAACGAATAAAATAAAATTATTAGTATATGGCATACACAATTCTTACTAATGGGCTAATTAGAAAAGGCCATGGGTTGAAAAAAATTTAACCCTCGCCCACTTAATATTTCTTTTTACTATTTGGGTTTTCCAATTAACAATTTCTAACCAATTTAATTAAAATGGCCTAATCGTTAATTATAATATTTATACTTTTCTTATCTAACTAATTTAGAAAAGAAAAATAAATGTTATCTACATGCATGACATAATAGTACCTAGAGCGGTGTATATGCAATCTAAATGACATGGTATATAATGACATTCATCCACAATTTAATCAAAGCAATAAGAAAAATAACGAGAACAAATTTTATGGCCCAAAACCTAGACACAAAATTACAAATAAATTAAAGTTTTAATGGGATCACATTTAGGCCCAATTCTTCAATTTCCAGTTTTTGGTGCCCAGCTCCAAAGCTCCAAAACTTTATCCTTCAGCCCAAGTGCCAACAACCAATTTTGCATTAATCCAGTCCATTGTGGGGAAAAAAAAATTTGGTCCACATTGCAATGGCCCAACTAACCTCATTAGCTCACATTACAATTAATTAATTAAAAAAAAAAAAAAGAGGAAATTACACCTAGCCCGACTTTTTAAGTTTACATTTCATTAATCAGTTTTTAGTTTTAATCTTTCTTAAATCAGGATATATTAAATTATTTAACATCAAATATCAAATACAATATTAACAATCAATTACTAATTAATTACTATCTTTTACGTGAATAGTGGGAGAGAGAACTTATCAAAATTTATTCTTCTTCCATATCCAGCAAGAAAGAAGTCAAAATCCATTCTTCAATTCAAGATTCCACAATCGTCAAGATATTAGATATTTGAAACCTCCATCGTTTGTATTATTATTGATTCTATTTTCCCTAATTCATTCTCTCAAATACCCTATTTTATAGTTCAAGGTTTTATTGAACACTAACTCATTACAAATCCAAATCAAAAATGGTGTTAACAAAGAGTGCAGGCTGAAAATCTCATTGAAGGATGAATAGAAGACTGGAAAAATGAGGATTAAAAAAACTCAAAGCACAGAAAGATCTTCATGTTGGGAATCTACTTAATAGACACAGTGAAACATTAAAACAGATTTCGATTCCCATCAAAAATCTGCTTTGTGTTTAGATAGAAATTGTGATAGAAATCGTACTTTTTACAAGATCTGCAAACTTCTTTACTATTCTTTCGTTTCAACAATCTTGATTCGTCATCCACAGCTATCCAATTGTCCAACCTCCAACAGTGATCCACACAAAGAATAAAATTGCAGAATTAAAGTTTCTTCTTTTTATGCTAGCAAGAATGAATTTTCTACAGATTTTGAAAATCCTAGTCATATTTATGTAAGCCCAAACGAGCTTGGTCTGACCCGATCCAATATTTAATTAACCCATTTAAATAAATTCGATCTGTGAATTAATTAATCCAATTAATTAATTCTGGCCCATAAGCAAGAAGCTCAATTAATTAATTTATCCAACATTTATTAAATTAATTAATTGACAAATTATAATCTTCCAGTTCTCCTTTTGTGAGCGACCCATCGGGTTCCCGATCACGATGCCTAACGACGTGAAATATTATTTTGATCTAATCAAAATTGATAAATTAAAACACTCTTTTAATTTATCATTAATTCACACTCGCCGTCCCAGATTGACACTAGCAATGTGTCAAGACAATACATGTGACGAAAAATGTCACGTGGTACGACAAAATCAAACTTGTTCATTTACCGTGAAATTATAATCCATTCGTCATATGATCCGATCAATTACGAGATATGGAAGTGTATCAATCTCGATTATCGATCATATCTTTCATACCACTATTAAGTCAATATAAGTCGAAAACTCATTTTCGACTTTTGAGTACATTTTGGCCAAGGACTTCACTATCGACTTAATTGAATGAAATGCAAATCATAATCTCTTACTATCTAAGAGTGAGCAATCATTTATTCGTCATTCACAACCTTCATACGATTCTTGACATACTTGACGATGCCGTATTAGTGGCCTTGGAAGAGCAACATCCAACAGTGTCAAAGCATGACTGTCCTCGTATAAGGCACTATGACGACCTCAAGTGAAAGGACAAATCCTACTATCGAATGTTAGAGGTTAACCATTGACACTCGGATAGTTATCCATGTGGAATCTCTCGGCAGATCTCTAATGTTTTGTTTTATAACAAAACATCCACGTATTCATTCAAGTGTCACCACACTTTAGCTTGTGAGATCTGCTACTTACTTTACAAGTAAGAAATAACAGACGTGATTGTCTATCTGCAATAACGATATCTGTATCTCGTCATTACTTACGATCACGGATGATTTAAGATTCAATCATGTGTAATTTGTATCTCATAATCACAACTTCCTGTGAATAACAAATTATTAAGATTTAAATCTATGGACTCTATTATTTAATTTAATTGAATTTTAATTAATTAAATAATAAATATGTCATAAAATGTATTAACTATATATTAAAAGTGTTTATGTCCAAAGTCAATTGGACCTAGGGCACAACTCTTACACTTCGTTCAAAAAAATCCGAAAAAAATTGGTTCTAATGGAAAATCTAGTTCGAAGAAGGTACATCAATTCATAAATTTTTAATACAATGTTTTTTTTTTTATTTGAGTTCATGGGCAAGTTGTATTTGAATTTTATTGGGTGATTATGATTTTCATAATGTTAATTTAACTAATAACCATAATCATTTCTTCCAATTGTGGTAGTAATCAAATGTTCTTCATTTATTTGTCAATGTAACTTGACCTTTGCTTTTATTGTGACATAATTGTTCGGTGGGATATTGAAGACTGTGAACTAGTTCTCTACGGCCATAATGTTTGACTATGACATGAATAACCAATATAGAAATAGATATGTTAAAAGGAAACTTCTGAAGAAGAATGATTTAGTCGATGAAGTAACTTATTTCATCAAACTCAATGAAAAACTGATTTTCTTATAGTACATCCTACATTTGTTTTGTATCTAGAATTTCTACTATTACGACCTTCTCGTTATTCGAAATAGTTTTATCTATGTTTGTGACATGAATATTGTGCCAATATTTGAGACTGTTTATTATTGCATTTCCTATTTGATATTGATGTTTTTTATTTATTTAATATTCAAATGTAGGAGTGGAAGTACATTATTCACAAAGATCTTTGGTTTCCAGAAAAAAATACAATGAGTGCAACAAAGAATGTGCTAAGAGGGTGATAATGGACATAGCTGCATTGCAGTTTAAGTATTGACATATTAGACAAAAGGGAAAGGAGAAAAAATGTTACAAAATGATTTCATCAAATCCATTTCAAACAATATTTACTTGTATTCAATATTCAGAGGTAGATTGAATATTAAACTGACATTGTATAGTAGGTGTTTGAACATATCAGTTTGATCTATTCATAAGTCATTTCGTGTTTAGTAATCAGTATTCTTTTTCGCTTTGACTATCTTGATCTTGTGAAGCATTTTCATGTATGTGAAAATTTATGTCATATTGTGTTGTATTGTCATTTCTTCATAATGAAAATTCATATCGATACATTACAAGATTAAACACTACATGATTTAGTCTGAAGTTACAGGCCAAAATTCTTAGTTCACAAGTCACACATCACAAATATATTACACGTCACAAGTTAAAGGTGAAAGATTACAAATTATAGGTTACATGTCACATATAGGTCAATTGAAGTCATAGGTCTATGGTCACAAATATATTATAGGTCACTAGTTGCAATTTTGGAATTTGATGTATTACATATAGGTCAGTTGATATGACATGTTACATTTTATAAACTCTACATTCTACATATCACAATTTACAATTTACACAAATTAATAACATGCCACAATTGAAACCAAGTATTATGTAAAAAGTATATAACACCGTATTTTTCATACTAGCAACATGCAAGAACATTGTCATACAAACTATATTGACCACATTCATTTTATTTTATTTTATTTAAAGAATAGGCTCAGAAAAATAAAATTATAGGTCACAAACAATATAAGTATAACATATTACATTTTTCATAGGTAATTTCTTTCTAATGAAAATTACTTCACAAGATTAAACATTGAATGATTTAGTCTAAAGTTACAAGGTAAAATTTGCAAATCACATGTCATAGGTCACGATCACAAACACATTATACGTCACAAGTTAAAGGTCACATATTACATGTTACATGAACAAATTACATGTTACAAGTCACATACAGGACAATTGAAGTCACAAGTCACTGGTCGCAAATCACATTTCGAAGGTCACATATGTATTATAGGTTACAAGTCACATATCAGCGGATATAACATGTGTACTTTTCATAAATATTACATATCACAATTTATCAATGTTCTAAAAGACGTAATGCGTGACAATGCATTGACCCCAACCTAACGGGTGGGCAAGATTAGGCGTGGCAAATGCGTAAAAAAGTGGCAAAAAGCATTTTGCTTATTTTAATATTATTTTAAATTTTTAATCAAAAAAATTATGTAATAATTTTTAATTATACATGCTAAACGTCCAAAACAAATTTATAGGAACTTTATACATTTTTTTTTTCAAATTTTTGAACAAAAAAATAAGTTCCAAATTTAAACAAATATAGCATAAGAACTTAAATCATATCCAACTCTTTATCAGACTCTAATTCAATATCATCATCTTCATCTAATTCGTCCTCCGTGTCGTCTGATACAAAATCCTCCTTATTGGGCTCCCTTATATCATTCTAAGCATTTCTATCTCTTGATGAATCTTTGCAGTCGGAGAAGAATTTTTGGGAGCTTCGAAAGGTTGGCTTCAGTCTTCAATTATGGCACTGAAAAATGAAAATTGGGCTTTAATTTTTAGTTTAGAACTTAAAAGAAGCGTGATTTAAAGGAAAAAAAAGGGGTAATGCGCGCCAAGGCCTGAATTATTTTCCGTTGACTGCTAAATTATGCGCCTACCCCCTTTGCTTGGCGTTTTCAAAGCGCATCGCGCCACCTAGGTGCGCCTTTTGGAACACTGCAATTTACAGTTTACATAGATTAATAACATGTCACAATCGACACTAGTGTATAATACCTTATTTCCCATACCAGTAATATACTAGGACACAGAGACATAAACTATATTAGTCACATTTATTTTCTTTTATTTAAAGAATAGGAACAGAAATATAAAATTATAGGTCACAATCACGCGATATAGGTTACAAACAATATCGGTATAACATATTACATTTTTATTGATACAAATCACAGTCATTTATGACAAATACGTTTTAACCAAAATAAAGATACAATTATCAACCAAAAAAATATAATCAGACTAATTTCAATCTAATATATTTATTATGCTATCAATCCAATATTACACAATACACGAAATCTATAAAGTATTTTCCAATTACAAGTCTATAAAAATGAAAGAGTCCAATAACTCTCTGCTAACTAAATCAAATACAGAAACTATAAATATATAGGAAACAATCGGCGATTCAAAAAAATGGAAAAAATCAGCTCAAAAATCATAGTTATCTGAACCAGCTCGAAGACATATTCGTGATGATAATCACGAGCAATTTTTCTATCTCAATAATCTTCTGCATTTGTAACCCAAAATGTCAAATTTCTCTTCTCCTAGTTTATGATGATGATCAATCTGTGACCTCAAACGTCCTTCACCTTTGATTGCGCCGATTTCAATGATGTCTATCGACAATTTTTCTATGAAGAGGTGGTGTTGATTTCTGGATTTCTTTGGTTGGTAGGTGTCTTTTGTTTTATTAAGCTTTCAAAAGGGTTTATTTTGGATGGAATTAGTAACCGACTTCTTGATTTTAGGGAGTAAATCATTTTAAATCTAATTTCCCTACTACATAAAAATGAGAATGTGGAGTTACTGTAGAAGTGAATAGTGAATTGTTCCATTTTATTTCACTATAGTCTTTCTAAATTTTATCTATTCTATTTTATTGCACTATAGTCATTTCATTTGTTTCCCCAGTGTTTGAGCAAAAACGACACCATTTTGTCTAATTGGTACATTGATATTTCCCATTTCTCACCCAAAATTCTTTACTTTTTCAAAAAATCACACCTTGTTTCTTCTTCTCTACTCTAGAGTTTAATGTGTTCTTATTTCTATTTTATTTTTATTATTTGTGTATGAATTAATTTTTTTTTCAGATTTTTCTGGTGTCTAGAATTTTTCTAGCATTAAGTTAGTTTCCTTTTTTTCCTTCTTTTCTCCTTTGTTATTTGCTTTATATTTTTTCCTTTTTTGAATTGGCTTTTGTTAAATTCCCAAAAAAAGAGTTGAAAGAAAAAAAATTATTGATGGAGTTTAAAGTTTGTGTGCACTGAGACAACATTTGCCACCATGAGACTTATGAGACTTGAAGTCTCATGGAGTATCGGATACTTTTATAGCATGTTCATTATAAGAAGGAGCAATATTTCTCATTGCAGTAAAAAAATTTTGCTAAATTCAATAGATACTGTAGAGGAAAAAATGCAAGACTCGAGAGATACAGAGTTTATCTCTTGGTTTTGAGGTGGGTTTTTTGGCGGGTAGGGTGGCGTGGGGGATGAGGTTTATCCCTTGCCTTTCATGGAAGGGAAATGAGAGCTTGAAGGCTATAGAAGAATATATATGAATGTGCCTTTTTTATAGGGCTGAGCAAATATCCCAAACCGAACCCATCGAATTGAACTTGACAGTTCTTGTCAAATTAAATACCCGAACGGATATCTGAATTGAGAACCGACGGGTACGGTTCGATTCTCGATTCTAGACTAAGAACTGAAGAACCGAATCTTTCTAATTTTTTTCATATTGAGTAAATTAAATTATTTTAATTTTAATTTTTTCCAAACAAATTAATAAATTAACAATTTCTAAATCCAAAATTTTGACCCAATAATTTGTTTCATTTCTAATTTTTTTAATTTTTGGCCCCATTACTCATTTTATTGTTTCATTTCTTAGCCCAACAAGATCTAATCCACTAAATAACTCTAAACACCTACACTAAAGTGCATAACGTTGTCTCGACTCTCGCACTCACTCTCCTAGCCTCGTCGACATTCCAAAACCTATATAATCGTCGGTTGATGCTGTGACCTCCGATCGAAGTTGCGACCTCCGTCGATCGAAACTTTGACCGTAACGATCATTTAAACAAGGTAGTCTACTAGTCTATGACATTCCAAAACCATTGAATGTATCATTAGTTGTATTTATATAATGTTGTTATAAATGTTAAAAAATTTAATTATAGTACCGAATCGAACCGAACCCGAACGATTCTATAATTATATTTGGACCCGACGATTCCATTTACTAGATACCCGAAAATTTTGGTTCGGTTCGATTCTCTTTAGAACCGAATCCAACCAACCCGCGCCCGAATCGAACCGACCCGCGCCCACCCCTATTTTTTTCTCTAACAAACAGTACTTTCGTGGAAACAAAAATTTACAGAGATTAACGAAAGCAAATCCAGTTTGTTATACATTTAATAGGATTCTCTAACATTGATATTTATTATGGAGAAACGGGGATACAGATGGATACACCAAAGATTGACTTGATTTGGTTCTTAAGTTGTACAGAAAACTTGGTTTAAGTTCGGTAATCTTTATTATATTAAGCTAATCAAGTACAAAAAAGGAAGGAAAAAATGGAGGAAGTGACAGATAAATATTTGATTAATTGTTACTTATTTCAATTGTCTCATATACAATTACATATTATCTACAAGTCCTTTTAAAACCCCACATAAGATGTTACGTGAATAAAAATGATTAATCAAGAAAATTATGTGTCGAATTTCTTAATTGTCGTCTGGTAAAATTAAAATTTGCGAACATGTTAATCATTATAATATAATGATACATTTTTAAAAAAAATAATATCGAACTTATATTATATGCAGTGCTAATATAGAAAGAAAGATAGCTTAGTAAGACTTGAAATTTTTAAATTGTTAGATGAAGTTACATATATATTATTTAAATATTGTCTTCAATATGCTTCTCAGTGCACGATTTCATTAGATATGTGGCGGCAAGACTTGAATGAATGACATTTGCCTAAAATATGATCTATTGAATTCTAAAATTAAAAGTGTTTATGTAGTAAATTTTAATAATATGTGTATTTTAAATTGAGATACAAAGTATATATTGCATATTTCTTATTATGTATCCCATAAATAAGATAATCTATGTAATTATTCAATATGATTTCGAAACGTACATGTCAATAGACAACTGCTAAAGCTCATGATGTCGAAAATGTCGATTTTGGTTAAGCTCTCGAGTAAAATCCCTCTTTTTCTATAAAGAGAGAGAGAGAAAGGATTATACCATTTTTAGAAGTGTGTTAATGGTTTTATTTATCTCCTCATCTCTTCATCTTATCCAATCCATCTGATAAAGAAAAGAAACTGAATGATTTAACAAATTAAACAAAAAAAAATTACAGGCAAAAATAAAAAGAAACAAGTGTTGATATATAACCTTGTTGGTAATTTTTTCAGATTTATCATTGCATGAAAGAACATTTTCTCATGCTTAATCAGGTTCCTAGGCTAACAAAAAACTCTATATTTATTCCAAGGTGACATGGACACAAAATTGTTAGAGGCTTTTTATTTGAAGGGGGTTCCAGTTTTCGATATGTGTAGTCATATGAGCACAATAGATCTTGGTTGGGGCTCGCCAACATTTTTACAAAATGGGGAGGGAAAAGTTTATTTTGCTAAAAGTCTCCGTGCACGGAGACTTTTTTTTTTCCCTTTTTTTTATTTGTTTTGTTTACATTATAAATAATTTTTTTTCAGTTTAAATAAACGAAGAAAAGAAATATACACCAACAAGAGTGTCACCAGCCAAGGAAAATTAAGGAAATGACACCTTGGTTGGTAAATATCATGTGTAGAGCTAAACAAGCTCACACTCATACAAGCAAGTCAATGTTGATATACGCAAATCAAAAGAAAGAGAGATAAATCAGAATACATGAGCTGAAGCAGTTGCAAACAACTTAATTGGATTAGATCTTCCACTAGATCTCGAATGAAAATTCATTAAAAATTCATGCAACAGACCTCACCATGTGCACGGAGAGATTCCTCTACATGGATGGAGAGAATTCATGTGTGTGGATTTCTCTCCATCCACACACATTCAAATGTCAATAGGATGGAGAGCCACATTATTATTATTATTATTATTATTTCGTTTCATTTTGTTCTTATTACCAAAAAAGAAAAAAAAAATCGATTCGAAAAAATTATTTTTAATTCTTTTCTTTTTACGATAAAACTTAATTTTTTTAATTTTAATTAAATAATATTTATATATTCTTTATTTAAATTTCGTAACTTTCTTTTATTTTGTTTTTGTTATATATTTTTTAATTTTTTTAAAATTTTTTTCATGTTATAAATAATTTTTTGTTTGATTTAAATTTCTTTTTAATTTTTTTTTGTTTTACGATAAAACACAATTTTTTAAATTTTTAATTAAATAATATTTTATTTTTAATTTTAATTATTTCAATTTAATTTAAAAACTTTATAATAACTTTTTTTGTTTCTTTTTATTTTTGTGTGTCATTTTGTTGTTGTTTAATTTGTTAAATCATTCCGTTTCTTTTCTTTATGAGTTGGATTAGCATGTTTCTAATTAAATTTGACCAAAGTTTCATAAAAAACAGACAATCTTAAAATTTCTCCAAAACTCGAAAAATTGAAGTTGAGAAAAGAGAAAATAAAAAATTCTACCACCATGCGCTCTGTGTTCCACTCCTTGCATATAGAGTGTTGTACAAAGAATTAAAAAGAATTTTAAATAAAAAAATTTATTTATAATATAAAGAAAAAAGAAAATTTAAAACAATTTTCAAAAAAATATAATAAAAACAAAATAAAAGAAAGTTACGAAAATTAAATAAAGAATATATAAATATAATTTAGTCAAAATTGAAAAATTATGTTTTATCACAAAGAGAAAAAAATTAAAAAGAATTTTTAATTCAAAAACAAATTATTTATAATGTAAACAAAACAAATAAAAAAAGGAAAAAAAAATCCTCTCCGTACACGGAGAGAAAGGAGAGTGTGGATGGAGAGCTCCATCCCACTATTTTTTTTTATTATTATTATTTGTTCATATTCTAAATAATTTTTTTATATTTAAAAAAATTCTTTTTAATTCTTTTCTTTTTATGACAAAACTTAATTTTTTTAACTTTAACTAAATAATATATAAATATTCTTTATTTAATTTTCATAACTTTCTTTTATTTTGTTTTTACTATATATATTTTTAAATTGTTTTAAAGTTGCTTTTTTCTTCATATTGTAAATAATTTTTTTCGATTTAAAATTCTTTTTAATTTTTAAAAACTTTATAATAACTTTTTTTGTTTCTTTTTATTTTTGCCTTTAATTTTAATTTTCCATTTTTTCTCTTCAATTCTTTTTTCTCTAATTTGTTAAATTATTTAGTTTGTGATATAAATATTTCTCATTTTCAAAAACTTCAAATAATTTTTCCGAATTCTACATATTACACACTAATAATAACATAATAAATACAATACTCGTGCAACACACGAGACGAAAACTAGTACTATATATATTGCAAATAATTTATTTATAGCCAGATTTTTGAAAGTTTTAAAGAAGTTTCTTATATGTGATAACGTATTTTAAAAGTATGGTATATATGTATTTTTCCCCAAAAAAATTGGTTTAACCCAACTTTCATTTATCATAGCCCATTTCACAATACCGGGCCCAACTCGAAATTTGGTCCAGTTTAATAGTTGGCCCAAGTGAGTCATGCCGGTTTTTTCCAAAATCGGCGCCGAAAATTAACAAAGTTGCACTGGTAAAATAACAACCAATCATCAACGCCGGCACGCCACCCCGGGACCACCGCCGTCTTCCTTCCACACAGGTGAAGCAGCAGGGGCCGAAAGCGCCACTGTCCCTGCACGAGAAGCGGCGGCAGATCTCGGTGCCACCTAGTTTCACGCGAAACGGCAGCACCGGTGGGCGCCGCTGCTCCACGCGAGTAGCGACGGCAGCAGGTGCTGGCCACTGTCTACAGGTAGCTGCCCCTTCTTCTGCCCCGCTCTGTTGTTTTTTTTTCTTTTTTTTTTTTTTTTTTTTTTTTCGCGAGTAGCGACGGCAGCAGGTGCTGGCCACTGTCTACAGGTAGCTGCCCCTTCTTCTGCCCCGCTCTGTTGTTTTTTTTTTTTTTTTTTTTTTTTGCTGATTTTGCAGTTCAGGTCCTTCAACTCGTTGGAGAAGATGACGTTTAGTCCTTGGATCTGAATTTGCAGCTTAAGTCCTTGAGTCCAAATTGCAGTTTAAGTCCTCCGATTCATAATTGCAGAACAAATCCTCTATTATATAAGGCTTGTTTGGGAGCGATTTTTCCTCCCAAAAAATTGATTTTTTAACCGTTATTTCACTATTCCAGTCGTCATATTTGACTTTGTCTCTCATAGGTAGACCCACTTTTCTCCTAAAGATCAATAAATTAATTCTCAAAATCACTCCCAAACAGACTCATAATTACAGCAGTGACCATAACAATATACAAACCCTAACTCTTTTGCAAAAAAAAATTAAAATCAAAGGGAAAAAACATGGAGTCATGATCCACCCCCTTTGTTACATGACTCGATTCAAATGATACATGATATCACCACAAAATTCGAAGGCTATAAATTTGTTCAATAAAAAATATCATTCATCCAATAACAAAATAAATCATATAATCCTAGCACCGTCCTTTATTAACACATGCATAATACAAAATTATTTAATCTTGATACACAAAATAATATCAAAATTAAGTCTCTGATACCAATTGTTGAAAAAATGCAACGGATTTTATTAAATTGTGTATAGACAAGAATTAAACATTTTGGAATATAAATAACGTAGGTGTTTTTGAAGTTACTCTTATAGCGTGCTTTACAAAAAAAAAAAATTCTTTGATTTTTAGTCTCCTTGATTCCACCTTCAAGTTTCATTGTTTGATTTTCTTAATTTTCCTTCAAACATTTTGGCCTTCTCCAGCGTTCTTCAAGAACTCAAAAATTGTAGGGATTTTACTCTGTGTATGGGCACAAGAATTTTTATTTTTGCTTATATTAATTAAACCAATAAGAGAATGTACGTGTCTACATATATGAATTTGATTCACAAGACCTTCAATCCCAAAAGAACTCTATCTTTTGATTGGATAAAAGTCTTCAACAAAAAAAGAATCTTTCAACAAAAAAGAATCTCTTTTGTACTTATCCAAATCATAAACCACCATATCTATATGTCACATGCTTTGCAAGACACATTTTGGTTAATTAATTTATATATATTTCTACAGTTAATAATAATAAATTATAACTCTTATAATTTATTTCGGTTCTTATTTTGAAACCACTGAAGGGACCAAATGGACCCAATTAAATCAAACTCCAATAGATCAATCTTGACCCGATCGATCTAGATAATTTATTAATCAAGTTTTTTTCCACTAAAAAAATGTGACTACACTCTTAATTTAATTGAAATTACAAAAGCTACAATAATTATATTCTCTAACAAATTGCTCTTACGTATTACCCCCGTTAATCACGTTGAATATTTGGAAAATGGTGAAATGACCAAAATGGCCATTTTCCAAATATACATTAAATCCTCGATCCAATTTTCTATTTGACAGTGTCATGTGGTCACATCATAATATTAATTCAACAATCATGTCAAATTATTGAGCTCAGATTTAACTATTCATTAGAAAATCTCTTGAGGTCATGATCATGTCTATTATATAGGTTACGGATTCCATATTGCGAATATACGTTCTCCAATTATTTCACTTTAATTCCCATGTCATCTAAATTTTGATTAACAATTTAATCTCACTCATTGATACTTTAAAAAACTTCAAATTTAATAATCAAAGTTCATTACTCGCTCAAGATTAAGGTACTATGTACAATAGTCAAGTGAAATTAAATTTAAGTGGTCAATTCCATAAATTAATTTCACGTTATCCAGTTCAATACATTCCAAAATGTACAATCAATTTTATTGCTAAAGTCAAGATCAACTTTAAATAAAATTGAAACAATCTTATCAAAATGAAGTGTTTGTCTTTATTTATCGATTGTGGACAATAAGCTTTAGATCGAATTATAAATCAAATCTTTTCGTGTTTAACAACTTAAACACTTGATTTATATAATATCAAGTCGATTTATGAACAAAATGCAAGTTCAAATTAATACAAACAGCTTATTGTAAAGATAAATTATTATTTTTATTTAAAATGTCACGAGTACAAATAAATTTATTTGAAAGGATAAAATTAAACTAATAGATTCGACAGTATCTATTGCTGCGAGCTATTCATCTTTTTGGAAGGAATCAAATGGAAGGAACGACCAGGAGCAAAATAACCATGAAGCTTTTTTCTTCAATTTTCTTCCGGCCCATCCACGTCTTTTGGAGCCACAAATGAGCATTAAATTTGATCCCCTTTTCCCATTTTGTTTTGCGAGTATTGAAAACTATGCCCAGATCCTAGATCCATTTTTCCAACCTGGGCGATGCCATTGAGGTGCTCGTCGATGGGTACCCGAAAATGTTCGACATCTGTGGATGTATTTCTACGGGTTTCCACTTTGCCTTGGAAGAATTATCTATATGGGTTTTCAGTTGGTGTTAGAGGGATTTGCAGTTGGATGTTAAATGGAAAGACTTAAAAAGTGTTGAAAATTTGAGGATTCATGTTTCTGCAAATGTGTAACCATGGCTTGAATAGTGATATTGGATTTCGTTACAAGTAAACCAACAATTTGACTCGATTCGGCCTGTCAATATCTGTTACCGATTGATTCTGTTTCAAAATAGCCCAATATCGATTAAATCGGGTCAGGTAGGGTTCTGGACCAAAAATCAACCCAACCCATTGCCAAGCCCCTTCGGTTAAGCCCCTTCGGTGCATGGCCCTTTTCTTGCTTAAAAAGGTAGATAGTACAATGGATAATGTTATGTATACACACAGCATTATATCTCCTCACATGAAAGGAGTTCAAATACAATAAAATATTTGTGGGCTCCCCTCCATGTGAAGAAGGTGTAATATATTGTTTACACCTCATGACGTACACATAACATTTCCCTAGTACAATTGATCTTTAGTAAATATTCATAAATAATAATATAGTCCAAGATATATTTATGTTGTAGCAAATTAAAGATGTATGGTCGAGTCTTAGGGCAAGTCTCAACCCTCCAATCAAATTGTAATTGAAAATTTTGAAAAAGGAGGAGAGAAAGGGAGGCGTTCCCTTCTAAATTCTAAGTATGCCAATGCGGTCCTGGCCTTGTACTCTCCCCTTCACATGTTGTGAATTGATTTTACCTGAAGCATTGGATTCAGAAAAATGGGGACCCACTACAGCTTCAAAGGATATAAAATGGAGAATAATAACTACGTCCCTTTGTTACAACAAAGGAAAGTGGGGATGTATTGATTTAATTAGATGGTTCAAAAAGTATAAAATGTAGACCAATACGCAGAATTTGGTTCAAAAGGCTTCTCCTTGTTGATTTATATTCATTTGTTAAGCTTCGTGGATGTTCTTTATAGTTCTTGACCGAGCTTGGACCATGTCTTCCTTCCAATACATATAAAGCAAGACGATTCCACTTATCGAGGTCAAAATGGGGAAAAAAGGTGGAGGTGATCGTGAATCTCTAGTATTTTTTACATATTGACTCTCAATATTTAAAATTGAGCATTTATGTCTCCAATATTTCAATTTTGCGTTTGCATTAGTCGATCGACATAATCCAATTTTCTATTAAGCCCATGTTTGACCACCTTTCTTTGGCATTTTCCGATTTTCCCAACATTATTATATTATTTAAAAATTCGATTATACAAGTTGCACAATAATATGTTGGTTTTTCTCCTTGTACAGTCTAGCCCCCTCACATGAGGGAGCCCCTCGTGTGACGGGGCTGTGAACGACACCGTCAATAATGTGTTAAGGCAAAGGATCCACAATTATTGTGCAAAATGGTGTTTTGCTTGTCAAGGAAATGATTAAATCTACCATTGACCGCCCAACTTAGTATTTAGTGTTAATATGATTATTCAATTTGATTTTGTTTCATCATAGTGTCACCATGAAAATCTAATTTAATTTCACCATAGTCACCTAATTTTATAAAACGTTTCCTTTCATATAATGTTTCATTATGGTCACGTAACTTCTTTTCACTCATTTTAAAAGGGGTAATATGGTAAGTTTGAATTATATATAAAATAAATTTTGAAAATAAAAAAAAAATAAAAAAATTTAATTTTATTTAAAAAATATAATAAAATAAAAACTTATTTTATTTTTTAAGTAATATTTTTATAAAATAAGTTTTTTATTTTATTTCTTTAAGTAACATTTTTTTAAATAGGTTTTTATTTTATATATAATGCAAAGTTCGTGTTTTATCCCTTTTAAAATTAGTGAATATAGTGAAAAGAAGTTGAGTAATCCCAGTGAAATGTTATATGAAACTGAGTGGTCAAGTGAAAACGTTTTATGAAATTCGACATTCAGGATGAAATAAAATCAAATTAGTTAGTCATGGTGGCATAAAATATAAAATTGGATGATCATAATGGAACAAAATCAAATTGAATGAATATGACGATACTAAATACAAAATTAGGTGACAGTTGGTAAATTTAACCCGTCAAAAAAAGGCTGTCTGACAAGCACTAAAATAGTGCGTGGGGCTCACATTTTAAAAGTAAAATAAAATAGTCACAGACAATTATGACAAGGAAATAAAAAGAAAAAACGAAAGAGCATATTGTTCAATCCATTCCGAAGTCTGTTGCGTGTACAACATAGTGTATAGTCTCCTTACAACAGGAATTCACGATTTTTTTATTGACGATGGACCTCACAAATGGGCTTTCAACTAGCAATATCCATACATTCCAAAAGTAAAATTTCGTGAGAGCTAAAAGTTTGATTTGATTGTGTTTAAAATATGATGTGCATTAAATTTCATTTGAATTATTGATAGAATAGTACGTCAATTAAAATTTAAATACAAAATAAAAAACTTTCTCGAATATTTTACTGCGCTCTTGTACACATGTAAATTGGAATATATAATTGAAGTTAGGTGTGTTCAAGATTCCATCTTATCCAATTAAATGACGGGATGTTATGATTGATTGGACTTTCTTTTTATTCGCAAGCTGAATAATTTTGGGCCGTCTGGTAGATATTTTGCTTTTATTTTTATTTTTACTTCTCATAGAATATTTTTAAGTGCTGATTTGATAAGGATTTTGTTAATTGATTTTTTGATCGTTAGAGATAAAGTAGATCCTACTTGTGAGAGAAGAATTTAAAAATATTAGTTGCAATAATGAAATAACGATAAAAAAAATTTGACGTTAATTGAATTAAAATCTCTACCAAACATGCTCTAAAAGTTTTTAAAAGAAGTCATATTGTTTTATTTTTCTGCAAAAATTCTTTTAACTTTAAAAAGCATTTTCGTAAAATTAATCAAATGAATTTGTACAACGGAATTTCGTTTTATTTTTATGTCTACAGAGTTCAAAAATAACGTTTGAATCGAAGAAAGAATCGATATAAAAAAAAATTGATTAAAGTTATCCCGAATCGACGACACTAAACAAAAAGTAGAATTAAGGTACATACAGTGTGGTTAAATGCTCAATTAATTGTATTTATTATTTAGTATCACATTAACATCACATATAGGGCTTGTTTGGGAACGATTTTTCCTCCAAAAAAATGATTTTTTGACCGTTATTTCACTATTTCAATCGTCATATTTGACTTCTTCTCTCACAAATAGACCTTATTTTTCTCCTAACGATCAAAAAATCAATTTTCAAAATTACTCCCAAACAGAGATTATAACTCAAGTCAACGATGTAAGTTTAATAAAATCCAAAAAACAGAAAACAAAAAATATATATATTTTAGTGGGAATTCAATTGTGGCCACTGTGACCTTTTTACCGACTTTGCCGATGCACGAAGACCCAAGGAAAGAAGTTAGCAGAAGACCTGCCTAAGGTCATTTCTTATGTTATTTTCTATTTCTAACCAATGTACCACCCACTTCATGATTAGACCACGATGACGACTGTCCTTCGACCTCATTCGCAATTCCACCACTCTTATTTGCAAATTCTTATTTGTCCTTGGACAAAAAAAGAAAAAAAAAAAATTAAAATTTGTAATTTTTTTTCCAAATTGTGTTTCTTGTGAGGAATTTTTAGAACGGTTTAGGCTATTTGAATCTCGGACTTAAATCTGATTAGAGATTTCATATTCAATCGTACTACTTGTACAATGTATTTTACAACTTGATTTACAATGTAGGAGTTGGCAAACATCACATCTATCTATTTGGAAAACTGTTTTTAAAATCAATGGCCAAGATTTTTTCAACACGTTTGTTGTCAATCAAGTTGTGCAAATACATTGTACAAGTGACTTTATTCTTTCATATTTTTCCTGAATTAAGCTACTTTGCAAGAAAATATTGACATCCTAGTTGACAGATGCATTGTTGACAAAATATGATGTAAAAGTTATTTATTTTTAAAATAGTTCAAGAACGGAAGGAAGATTTCAAATTTATCTACCAAAGTAGTGTGATTGTTTTTTCTTAGTCGCACTTGTGTGTCTGCGAGCCCTGATTAGTGATTCTTGATACCCAGCATAGCTCTACTCTTGGAAAGATCATATCAAGATTTTTTTCTTGAAAACCCAGATTTCAAATTCCAATTTAGATTTTTGGGTTCCAAACACTTTTCACAATCAAAATTTCCATAAAAAACTGCTTCCAAAATCCAAAAATCACAAAGAATCATGCATCCAAATATCCAAATTCCTTCAACAAAAGCAGTGGTTTCAACTGCAGCTTCTTTGGCTGCTACGACCATGTTATTCCGATCCTTCGCCAAAGATTTTGTTCCACGTGAACTCAGACAATATGCCCTCACCAAATTTCACTACTTTCTAGCCACGTTCACCAATGAAATCACCATAGTCATCCATGAATATGAAGGCCTAAACAAAAACCAGCTCTTTTCTGCAGCTGAAATCTACTTGGGTACCATTTTTAATCCCTCTACCAAAAGATTTCGAGTATCATTGCCCAAAAAAGAGAAGAAAATCCATGTTTCAATGGAAGGAAATGAAGAACTAGTGGATAAATTTTGTGGGTTCCAACTGAAATGGAGAATGGTTATCCAAAAAACTCAAGCAAGGCGCGTGCCTTATCCTGATGAATATTCTTCCACTATAAAGTCCGAGATTCGATATTTCGAGTTAAGGTTTCATAAGAAGTACATAAACAAGGTTCTTGATGAGTATTTGCCTTATATTGTAGAAAAGTCCAAATCCATCAAACAAGAAATGAAAACATTGAAATTGTGGACTTTGAGGAGTGGGAGGTCCGGAGGAAATCCATGGCAGTCTGTGAATCTTGATCATCCAGCCACTTTTGAAACTTTGGCAATGGATGCAGAAATCAAGAATATGTTGATTGATGATCTTGAAAGATTTGTGAATAGGAAAGACTTCTATAGGAAGGTGGGCAAGGCATGGAAGAGGGGATACTTGTTGTTTGGGCCACCAGGGACAGGGAAATCAAGTTTGATTGCTGCTATGGCTAATTATCTGAATTTTGATGTTTATGATTTGGAACTTACTGATATTAGGAGTAATTCTGATCTGAGGAGACTCATTATTTCAACTGCTAATCGGTCGATACTTGTGGTCGAGGACATAGATGCTTCCATTGATCTACCAGAGAGGCGACTAGCAGCGCCACCACGGCCACGGCCAATGGATCCTAACCATCATAATGAAGGACCGAAAGTAAGTTTTCTAATGAAAATTTTACAAACATATTTTTCATCGCATGTTTACCAATTGCTTTTTCCGTTCATGAGACTAAAACTAACATTGTTTTTTGATTTGCTAAGGATCTACTCGCCTTAGATCTGTCAGTAAGATTAAAATTTTAATCGAACAAAAATTACTCATAGCCCACATATATTGGGAACAAGGCTTTTGGTATTAATATTTATCATGAGTTGCTGATGATTTCCAGGCATGTTTGTTAAATGTAAGTGTTAATAAGATATTAGATTAAATAAGAATTAAAATATGTTATAGAAAGCTAATATAAGTAGAAAAATCACTTGTATTTAACACAATTTGCCTTATAACACAATTTGCCTAT
>NC_036251.1:9762411-9785604 GCF_002742605.1 Olea europaea var. sylvestris
AGCTCGGACACCTAAGGGAAAAAAAAAAAAAACTATTAGAACTAAAGGGTAATTAGCAATTACATCTCTACCTTTCACTATTATTGTGAAAAATGTTCATACATTCTACTTTTTGACATTTTCACCCTTAATTATACTTTTGTTTGCACACAACATCCTTTCTGTCCAACTGTGAAGGTATTCTCGTCTTAAAACATTTTTCCTCTTTCTTCCCCATTTCCCATTTGCTCCTCTATTTTTTTTTTTTCTCTGAAGAATAACCATTTATAGAATGAGGAAAAGAAGGATCAAATGCTTTCTCTGCTTTGGCATTAAGGCCCTTTCCTTCTCAGCTTTTTCCATTAACAATCTTCTAAATAACTTCTGCTGCTTTCAAGAACTTGAACTTTGGAAGAGGTGAAGATCTCAATCTATTAACTTCACCCCTAATAATGATTCTAAAAGGAGATTGAATCCATGGTTATAACAAGCCTCAAAAACCTTAATTGAGGGTGCAGAAATAGGGGTTAATTAAGGTGTGCCACTTCCAAAAAAGATCACTCAAGCTTCTTGTTCTTGATCCTTTTCTGCTACTTCTGTCACCCTTTGATTTATAAGTAAATATTCATTTATAAGTAAAAACATTACTTGTAAGACAAAATATCACTTTTATGTGAAAAATGCATCTAAGTAAAAAAAATGCTTCTAATAGCTAAAAGTTTCAATCATAAGTATAAAAACTAAAAGTCACTTCTAAAAATAATTTTTATATATTCCTATTATAAATAACAATATTCACCCATTAAGTTAAAAAAATCTTATAGAAAAATATTGTCGCAAAGTTTTACAAAATTATTAATTATACGGTCTTCTAACATGGTGTAACACTAAACGCCATATTAAAACAAGCATCCCTATTCCATCTTAATACTATCCCTTCTAATCTTATCCTCCTTAACCCTATCCCTCTTAATTGTATCCCGTAATCTAATACGATGCACCTAACATGTCCTCAAAATATTTTGTAGTATAAATGCAATTTCTTATGCACTACGCTTTGAAGTAGCCTAGTAAAAAGATTATTTTTTTTTCTTTCTTTCTTGTTTCAGCTGTTCAAAACCTTGAGATTGGTTAATATTAACTGAATTGGACATCAAATTTCATGGGAATTCCTGCTGTGTCTTCATGTGACTGAAATTTCTTGATGTGTAATTTTCACGGAGCTTTAGCTCTGCTGTTTTCTGCAGTGTGTGGTCCTGGATCTATAGATGTTCGAGTAGATCCAATAATAAACATAACAATGTTACGGAAATCACAGGGCAGACACCGAAGTAATTGTGAAAGGGCTATATTCATTGTTTGATTCATAGATTATTGTGATTTTTTTTTTTTTTTTTTTTTTTTTTTTTTTTTTTTTTTTTTTTTTTTTGTGAATAAGAGGTTAAAAATCACTTTAATTTTACATTTTGAATTGTGACCATGAGGGGTTTTTTTTTTTTTTTTTTTTTAATTTTTTTTTTTTTTTTTTTTTTTTTTTTTTTTTTTTTTTTTTTTGTGAATGAGATTGAGAGCACTGAACCACATTGGGTCCATTCTGTTTATTCCAGGTAACTTTGTCCGGATTGCTGAATTTCATTGATGGATTGTGGTCGAGCTGTGGGGATGAGCGGATCATTGTGTTCACGACAAATCACAAAGACAAGCTCGATCCAGCCTTGCTGCGCCCTGGTCGTATGGATGTGCATATTCACATGTCCTATTGCACACCATATGCATTCAAAATGCTCGTTTCTACTTATCTTGGTATCACAGAGCACCCACTTATCATGGAAGTCGAGCAAATGATGAGGACAACCAAGGTGACCCCTGCTGAAGTAGGCGAGCAGTTGTTGAAGAGTGATGGTCCTGAAGTTGTACTTAGAGGCCTGATTGAATTCCTCGAGAAGAAGAAGGAAAGTGAAGAAGCTAAAGCATTCAAAGAAAATCTTGAAGTAACTAAAGTAGAAGTTTTGTCAAAGCCAGAGAAGGAAAAAGATGGTGCGAGTCGTGATATGAAGGACTCTCAGAGTCTCGAAGGCCTTAAAGGACTTATCGAGATGGTTAAGGCATCTCCTGCAAATGCACGAGATCTAGTAATGAAGAGAGACAAGGCTTCGATTGCACTGAAAGGCCTGATTGAATTCCTTGAAGAGAAACAAGGGGTTGAAGATATCGAAGCTTCTAACACAAACTCTCGAGAATCGACGTCTGCTGAAGTGCAAGAATCCCGGAAGGAAGGTGAGATTTAGACAAGCGCAATATGAAGGTAGATCTACCTGAAATATATAAATTATTTCAGTTTTTATACTTCAGTTGAAAATTTGACACTATGTAAGTCTCTGATATTTCCTTTTGTTCTAGGTTGTCCGAATTAACCTTCCCCTGCCTCCCCCACCCCCCACACTACATATACTATAGCAAGAACAGAGTACCCCATGATCAATCCAATACTTAAAAAAGATCCACAATAAAGCAACTGTCATTATTCTCTAATCCACTTGGCTTCTGCCATTGAGATGCATATTCAAGAAGACGATTATGATTTGTAGGAGAAACGAGATCTAATTACTAATCATGGATATAGAAAGTATCGAAGAAATGGTCAAGAGCAAAATATAGGCAACATAAAATAAGTTTAGGATGAAGGTGAAAAAAATGGTGGAAAACAGCGAGAGATGTGCATATTCACGTCTCCTAGCACTCCCCGTGGTTTCAAAACGTTTGTTTCTACTTGGTATCACGAAGCACCCACCTGTCATGGAAGTTGAGCAATTGACTGGGACAACCAAGGTGACCCCACTGAAGTAGGCGAGTTGAAGAGCAACGATCCTCACAGTTGAATGTTAAGGAATAAATCTCACATGGAATAAAGATGATGACATAGGTCAACTTATAAAGAATTGGACTACTACTCTTAATAAGGTTCTTTTATGATAAATCTCCAAGTATTTACATGGTATTAGAATCCATTAAACTCAAATGAGCGATTTGATCTAATTAACACTCAAAAAAATGAGCACGTATGTTTTAAGATTGATTTGTTCAAACGAGTCATCATTTTGTGTGGACACGGTAAAGATAAATTTCACATCGAATAAAGGTAATAACCTAGGCCAACTTATAAAGAATTGAATTATTCCTCTCAATAAGATTGACATTTTAAAATAAAATCCCGTGTATTTTACATTAAGGACATAGATGCTTTAATTGGTCTAACGGAGAGGTGAGCAGCAACACATCCATGGCCACCGCCAATTATCCTAACAAGTATAACCTAGGAACCAAAGTATGTTTTCACGTGGCATTTTTCCGATTGTTTTATCAGTTCATGTGAGTAACGTGATCTCTATAGAAGAGAGAGGTGTAGAGTAAAACGAACACTGGTCATAGACTTGATGATGATCTTGTTGCTTTAGATCTTTCAGTAGACGTGATAATGAATCGAGCTAAGTGAAGAAAAAGTACTCATGTAGCCAATATTTATTAGGAACTGAGCTTAATTTGTTGTCGTTGTACTAGTTGCTTTGCACCAAGAATATTTTCTGTGAAACACAAGTTGCTATTGATATTATTATCTAGCACGGGTGGCCGACGATTTTGTAGTATTTGTAGCATTAATGCAGTTTCTTATTCACCAGTCTTTAAAATAGCCCCAATAGAAAGATGAATCATTCTTCTTTTTTCGGCCATTCAATGCCTTGAGATTAGTTCACTCTTAAGAATTATTGGCATGTTTACCAGAATGGAGTTCAGACTAGCCATTTGTCTTCATATTATAGAATTTCTTGATGTGTAGTTTCCACAAATCATGTAAAATTAAAAAACAGAAAATAAACAAGTTCCACGACTATTTAATTACGATTCCGTACACACATGTGCACTGGAATATATATTTGAATAGGTTAGATGTTCAAGATTCCAGCTTATAAAAAATAATCATGCTATGGGTACATTGCGGTATCCAACGGGGTGTCCAAAATGGACACCCAGCGCCTCAGCATTAGCCAAGGCGCCTGCCACGCCGTGGCTCACCCGCGCCTTGGCCAATATCGAGGTGTCGATGGACACCCCGTTGAACACCTCGGTGTACCACAAGCATTATTCTATAAAAAATATGTTCTCCAATTAAAGGAAAATACTGATTGTACAGGTGAAAAAAAGATATATAGAAAACTTACAGACCCTCTGATGAGATGAATTAAAATATTGTAAAAAATAATCTACTCACCCTTGTATGTGTGTATTCTGTACAAGTTCTGTACGTATAGACTAATTCCCAATTAAATGGTGGGATGCTATGATTCGTCAATTAAGTTGCATAAGTTAGAATACAAGTTAATTTTTAAGGATAAACGAGTTCTAATTATTTATCTTGTCTATAAAAAGAATCAAAGAAATGGTCAAAAACAAAATTCAATGAAAAAAGCTACACAGCACCCGTAACACTAAGCAAAAAGTCGTAAAGTATTTTACTTGGAAATTCAATTGTGGATGGTCGTAAAGTATTTTACTTGGAAATTCAATTGTGGATGCGGTTACCTTTCTACCCTCTTTTCCAAGTCGAAGTCCAACTAAAGGTACTTTCATAAATCATTAAGTCAAGGGAAAATTGCAGTCAAGATACTAAATCTTTCATTTATTAATAGACTTTATCCAAATCTTTCATTTGTGCCACCATGAGTACCCAAATATTTAAAAAATTTGCAGCTCAAATCCAAATTGATAATTTCCGTTAGTTTGACTACCAAAATCGTCAATTGACTCTCAAAATAAAAACTTTATTATTTTCCCCAAATAAGGCTGAGGCATTTTGGATAAAACACATTTTTCCAATTAAATGAAAAAATAAACAAAAAAATAAAATAAAAATCCACAACCCATCCCCATCTCCTTATTCCCCATAATCAAAACCACTCTATCCAATCGTCACAGCCACCACTATTCGCCCAGCACCTGTAATCAAACCAGTAATGCACCAATAATCAATTGCTTCTCTTCGAGTTTTCGATTTTTTTCATTTGAACATGATGCCCCCTAAGAAATAGCAGAGTCGAACCAAGATTCAAAGCCTAAATTCGAATCTAGCGTCAACGAGCCTGAAGAGAAGAAACAAGTCTTCGCTGAGGTCCAAGATGTAACCAATAAAGGTACAAAACTAAAAATTATTTTAGTTTTTGTGGTATCAAAATAATGGAATTATTTCCTATTTTGTCTAATGCACATTTGAAATTTAATTAAACTCCACTGCATTTTGTCTATTGGGTAGCTTTTGAAGCTCATTTTAAGATCTAAAGAAAATTTGTAATACTTGCCATTCTTTCATATTCTCCCTTCTCCCCGACCAGCCGGGGCTTGCGGTTGTACTGGAGGAGAGAGTGGACAGTGAGGGTTCTAGGTTTATTCTTGAGGGTTTTGGGGAGAAAGGGACAGCAGTACAGCAGAGAATTTTTGGAGTTCGTGAGAGGTTGCAGAGATATCATTGCTGAGCTTTAATGGTGATGTTGGTGTTAGGGATGGCAGTGGGTCGAGTCCAGCTGGCTCGGCTCGTTGCTCGTGGGTGAGCTCGGCTCGGCCCACGAGCTCCTGTACTCACGAGCCACGAGCTCGCCGAGCCCACGATCGGCTCTTGAGCTTGTGATTTTTTATTTTTTTTATTTTTTATTTTTTTGCACATTTTTCAAATTTTATTTTTTTCCACTTTTTGGACGAGCCCACAAGCCGCTCGGCTCGTTGGACGAGACCCCCCGCTCGGCTCGAGCTCGGGCTTGTCATTTGACGAGCCCGAGCAGCCCACGAGCCGAGCTTTGGCGAGCCATGAGCCGGCTCGACCCAATTGACATCCCTAGTCAATGTTGAGTGGGTAGTGGTGACTGTCAGTGGTGGATGTGGCGATTGGATAGTGTTTTTTATTTTGGGGAAGAAGTAGACGGGGATGGGTTGTGGGTTTTTTTCTTCTTTTTTTTTTTTTTTGAAATTTAATAGGGAAAATGTGTTTTATCCAAAATGTCATTGCCTTATTTAGGGAAAATAATAAAAAAAAATTATTTTGAAAGTCAACTGACAGTTTTGGTAGTCAAACTAACAAAAATCATAATTTCAGACTTGAAATGTAAATTTTTTAAAGGTTTGTTATTCACGATGATACAAATGAAAGGTTTGGACAAAGTCTGCTAATAAATGAAAGATTTGATACCTTAACTGTAATTTTCCCTTTAAGTCAGTGGAAAAAGGCACTCTCAGCCAAAGAACGAAGTCACCAGGAAAAAGAGAGCAAAAGTGTTGCCCAAAGTCTGTCTTCATTTGTCATTTTCCAGTTCTAACCAACGTATCCCTCACTCTATACTGACCCCATAAAGACTAGTGCCCTTTAACCTCATTCGCAATCCCACAATTCTTACTTGCATCCATGGGAAAAAAATAAAAAATAAAAAAATCCATCAAAATTCCTATCTTCTTTTCAAATTTGTGTTTTTTGAGAGGAATTTTTTGAACGGTTTAGGCTATTTGAATCTCGGGCTCAAATTCGAAATCAGATTTCATATTTCTAAAAACTGCTTCCGAAAGCCAAATATCCCAAAGAAATCATGCTACCAAATATCGAAATACCTTCAACAAAAGCAGTGATTTCAACTGCAGCTTCTGTAGCTGCCACGACCATGTTAGTCCGATCCTTTGCCAAAGATTTTGTTCCCCATGAAATCAGACAATATATCCTCACCAAATTTCACTACTTTCTAGCCACATTCACCAATGAAATCATCGCAGTCATTGATGAATATGAAGGACTAAACAAAAACCAACTCTTTTCTGCTGCTGAAATCTACCTGGGCACCATTTTTAATCCCTCCACCAGAATATTTCGAGCCTCATTGCCCGAAAAGGAGAAGAAAATCCAGGTTTCAATGGAAGGAAATGAAGAACTAAGGGATAAATTTTGTGGGTTCCAACTGAAATGGAGAATGATTATCAGACAAACTCAAGCAAGGTACGTGCCATATCCTGATGAATAGTCTTCCACTATACAGTCTGAGGTTCGATATTTCCAGTTAAGTTTTCATAAGAAGTACAAAAACAAGGTTCTTGATGAGTATTTGCCTTATATTGTGGAAAAATCCAAATCCATTAAACAAGAAAGGAAAACATTGAAATTGTTGACTTTGAAGAGTGAGAGGCATGGTCCCAGAGGAAATCCATGGCAGTCTGTGAATCTTGATCATCCAGCCACTTTTGAAACTTTAGCAATGGATACAGAAGTCAAGAATAGCGTGATTGATGATCTTGAAAGATTTGTGAATAGGAAAGAGTTCTATAGGAAGGTGGGCAAGGCATGGAAGAGGGGATACTTGTTGTTTGGGCCACCAGGGACAGGGAAATCAAGTTTGATTGCTGCCATGGCTAATTTTCTGAATTTTGATGTTTATGATTTGGAACTCACTGATATAAAGAGTAATTCTGAGCTGAGGAGACTCATTATTTCAACAGCTAATCGGTCGATACTTGTGGTCGAGGACATAGATGCTTCCATTGATCTATCAGAGAGGGGACAGGCAGCGCCACCACGGCCACTGCCAATGTATCCTTCCCCCTATAATCAAGGAACCAAAGTAAGTTTTCTTATGAAATTTTTGTCAACTTTTTTTTCGAGGCATTACCGACTGCTTTTTCCGTTCATGAGAGTAAAACTAACATTGCTGTTTTGAGTTACTAAGGATCTAGTTACTTTAGATTTTTCATTAAAAATATAAATCGAACCGAGTAAAGCAAAAGTACTCATGTAGCAGAGCCCAGATATATTAGAAACATGGCTTTAAGTATCATCATTTATAATGAGTAGGGTTGTTTCCGGGACACTTTTGGCGAGCTGTATTAGATCAAATAAGGATAAATCAATTGCAAGTAGAAATTGTATATAAGTGATTAAAAAATCCATTTATAAGTACAAAATTTTTGTACGAGTAGAAAAATTACTTTTGAGTAAAAATTATCTTATAAGTTATAAAAAATGCATATATAAGTTGAAAAATCAGTTATGAATTAAAAATAACTTCATAGCTATAGTATTTTCTAAAGTAAAAAATCAAAATGTAAAAAAAATGCTTCTAAGTAAAAATATTACTAATAGCTAAAAAAATTCACTTATATAAGATAAAGAAAAATTACTTATAAGTATAAAAGTCACTTATACTTTAAAAAATCCTTTATATGTGAACAAACTACTTATAAGTAGATACAAGATTCCCTTCTTACTATAAAATTTACATATAAGCACAAAAATTTATTTTAAGTAAAAGAATTACTTATAGGATATAAAAATTTTAACTTATAAGTTAATAACAAAACTTAATTATAACCTTAAAATTTAATAATAAGTAAGCTATTAAGTTAAAAAAATTCTCTTATACGTAAACACATTACTTATAAGTAAACATTTCACTTGTGATTGAAAAATTTTACACAAGACATTACAATTAAAAATTTCACTTAATAAGTTTAAAAAAAAAAATAAAAAATCATCATACAAAAAGTATTTTCTTATATTTTTTAATTTTTTATTACTCGTACGTCTTCTAGTACAGTATAGCACCAAACGCCATATTAGAACAATCCTCCCTAATTCATCTTACCATCCCCTAATCTAATACGGTGCACCAAATGTGCCCTCCAAGTATTTAGCGGTATGAATGCAGTTTCTTATGCACTAGGCTTTGAAATAGCTTGATAAAAAGATGGTTTTTCTTCTTGTTTCAGCTGCTCAAACCTTGAGATTTGTTCAATATTAACTGAATTGGACATCAGATTTCATGGGAATTCCTGTTGTGCCTGTTGAGTAACATATTGGCAAATAATAGTGTTACCGTAATTTATATTTGGGCAGAGTAACGACGTTTGGATGGTTTTGAACGGTCGAGGCAAGAGTTCGACTCTTTCTCCTTGAAAGGATAATGCCCCGCACTGGTACTAACGGTATTGCAGCACTCATTTCCCAATATACAACGACCTCGTCTTGTAATAGCAGTACTCCAAATTACAAGACCCGACGAACCCGTAAAGTTTAGATCTCTCCACACACACTAGATGACTGAAATTCACGAAAAGTAATTTTCGAGAACTGAATTATAAAAACAGAAATTATGCAGGGACAGAGGGATAATTTCGGGAGAGTAGAAAATCAATTCTGATTTTTTGGAATGAATAAAAACTGGGGTATGGGGGCCTTTTTATAGATTTTGAAAGGTTGTCCCAACAGACACAACTGTCGAAAAGTTGTGTCCAAAAGACCCAAACGGTTTGGACAGTCAACCGCCACAACCCACTAAATTCTAGAAGCACCGTACCACGTGTCACACACGAAAAATTTGGGGAAGAAAAAAATTAATAACATAAAATATATTATTATTATAATAATAAAATAAAATAATTAAATGTTATTTTACCAAAAAATATACATTAGCTTGGCCCAAGCCCACGACCCATGATCATGACGTGACATGACAAGCCGGTCGGACGCCGACAGCGACGTGCGCGTGTGGGCTTTGGCTTAATCTACTAGCATGTAAGTTCTCTCCCCCTCAAAGACTATTGGTACCCCTTAGGGCCCAAACCCAAGTCCTAAACTTGAGCTATATAAGGTGGTTTATATTCTTCTAGTTTTCCTATGTGGGATTGATATTTTCCAATTTTCCATCTATTATATTTCAACATCAAGTGGGCATATTTTGACCTTAATTTCTCATTCACCCTAAATTGGTTTTGAGAAAATAAATATACCATATTAATCTACTCATGGAGTAGAACACATTCGGCCAAAGAAATCTTATTTCCGATCAACAGGACCCACTAAATTAATTGGTCAAAAGTTGGTCAAACCAACTAATTAAAACCAATTTTTCCAACATTGTCTTCATATAACTGAAATTTCTTGATGTGTAGTTTCTTCAGAGCTCTAGCACCTGTTTTCTGCAGCGTGTATGGTGCATGGATCTAGAAATTATTGTGTTTTAGATCTCCAAGTAGATCTAGCAATAAACACAACGAAGTGATGAAAATAATTCGCATGTTCAACCCCAAATTAATAGTGAAATAGGCTTAGTTTGTTGTTTGATTCATAGACTAGTGGAAAAGATTTTTATTTTTTATTTTTTTTTAAATTGTGAATGAGATTGAGAGCACTGAACCACTTTGAGTACATTCTGTTTATTCCAGGTTACTTTGTCAGGATTACTAAATTTCATTGATGGATTGTGGTCGAGCTGTGGGGATGATCGGATCATTGTTTTCACGACAAATCACAAAGATAAGCTCGATCCAGCCTTGCTGCGCCCTGGTCGTATGGATGTGCATATTCACATGTCTTATTGCACACCATGTGGGTTCAAAATGCTTGTTTCTAATTATCTTGGTATCACAGAGCACCCACTTATCATGGAAGTCGAGCAAATGATAGGGACAACCAAGGTGACCCCAGCTGAAGTAGGCGAGCAGTTGTTGAAGAGCGATGATCCTGAAGTTGCACTTAGAGGCCTGATTGAATTCCTCGAGAAGAAGAAGGAAAGTGAAGAAGCTAAAGCATTCAAAGAAAATCTTGAAGTAACTAAAGTAGAAGGTTTGTCAAAGCCAGAGAAGGAAAAAGATGGTGCGAGTCGTGATATGAAGGACTCTCAGAGTCTCGAAGGCCTTAAAGGACTTATCGAGATGGTTAAGGCATCTCCTGCAAATGCACGAGATCTAGTAATGAAGAGAGACAAGGCTTCGATTGCACTGAAAGGTCTGATTGAATTCCTTGAAGAGAAACACGGGGTTGAAGATATCGAAGCTTCTAACACAAACTCTCGAGAATCGACTTCTGCTGAAGTGCAAGAATCCCGTAAGGAAGGTGAGATTTAGACAAGCGCAATATGAAGGTAGATCTAACTGAAATATATAAATTATTTCAGTTTTTATACTTCAGTTGAAAATTTTACACTATGCAAGTCTTTGATATTTCCTTTTGTTCTAGGTTGTCCGAATTAACCTTCCCCTGCCTTCCCCACCCCCCGCATGCCGCCCACACTACATATACTATTGCAAGAACAGAGTACCCCATGATCAATCCAATACTTAAAAAGATCCACAATAAAGCAAGTGTCATTATTCACTAATCCACTTGGCCTCTGCCATTGAGTTGCATATCTAAGAAGACGATTATGATTTGTAGGAGAAACGAGTTCTAATTACTTTTCATGAATATAGAAAGTATTGAAGAAATGGTCAAGAGCAAAATATAGGCAACATAAACAAAGGTTAGGATGAAGATGAAAACAATGGTGGAAAACAGCGAGAGATGTGCATGCATATTCACGTCTCCTAGCACTCCCCGTGGTTTCAAAATGTTTGTTTCTACTTGGTATTACGTAGCACCCACCTATCATGGAAGTCGAGCAATTGATTGGGACAACCAAGGTGACCCCACTAAAGTAGGCGAGCAGTTGTTGAAGAGCAACAATCCTCACGGTAAATGTTAAGGGATAAATCTCACATCGAATAAAGATGATGACATAGGTCAACTTATGAAGAATTGTACTACTTTTAATAAAGTTCTTTTAAAATAAATCTCCAAGTATTTACATGCTATTAGATTCCATTAAGCTCAAATGAGCGATTTGATCCGATTATTACTCAGAAAAATGAGCACGTGTGTTTTAAGATCGATTTGTTCAATCGAGCCATCATTTTGTGTGGGCACGGTAAAGATAAATTTCACATCGAATAAAGGTAATAACATAGGCCAACTTATGAAGAATTGAATTATTCCTCTCAATAAGATTGACATTTTAAAATAAAATCCCGTGTATTTTACATTAAGGACATAGATGCTTTAATTGGTCTAACGGAGAGGTGAGCAGCAACACATCCATGGCCACCGCCAATTATCCTAACAAGTATAACCTAGGAACCAAAGTATGTTTTCACGTGGCATTTTTCCGATTGTTTTATCAGTTCATGTGAGTAACGTGATCTCTATAGAAGAGAGAGGTGTAGAGTAAAACGAAGATTGGTCATAGAGTTGATGATGATCTTGTTGCTTTAGATCCTCCAGTAGACGTGATAATGAATCGAGCTAAGTGAAGAAAAAGTACTCATGTAGCCGATATTTATTAGGAATCGAGCTTAATTTGTTGTCGTTGTACTAGTTGCTTTGCACCAAGAATATTTTCTGTGAAACACAAGTTGCTATTGATATTATTATCTAGCACGAGTGGCTGACGATTTTGTAGTATTTGTAGCATTAATGCAGTTTCTTATTCACCAGTCTTTAAAATAGCCCCAATAGAAAGATGAATCATTCTTCTTGTTTCGGCCATTCAATGCCTTGAGATTAGTTCACTCTTAAGAATTATTGGCATGTTTACCAGAATGGAGTTCAGACTAGCCATTTGTCTTCATATTATAGAATTTCTTGATGTGTAGTTTCCACAAATCAATTAAAATTTTAAAAAAAAAGACAGAAAATAAACAACTTCCACGACTATTTAATTACGATTCTGTACACACATGTGCACTGGAATATATATTTGAATAGGTTAGGTGTTCAAGATTCCAGCTTATAAAAAATCTGTTCTCCAATTAAAGGAAAATACTGATTGTACAGGGGAAAAAAAGATATATAGAAACCTTACAGACCCTCTGATGAGATGAATTAAAATATTGTAAAAAATAATCCACTCACTGTTGTTTGTGTGTATTCTGTACCAGTTCTGTACAAAAATGTTCTGTACGTGTAGACTAACTCCCAATTAAATGGTGGGATGCTATGATTCGTCAGTTAAGTTGCGTAAGTTAGAATACAAGTTGAGTTTTAAGGATAAACGAGTTCTAATTATTTATCTTGTATATAAAAAGAATCAAAGAAATGGTCAAAAACAAAATTCAATGAAAAAAGCTACACAGCACCCGTAACACTAAGCAAAAAGTCGTAAAGCATTTTACTTGGAAATTCAATTGTGGATGCGGTTACCTTTCTACCCTCTTTTCCAAGTCGAATTCTAACTAAAGGTACTTTCATAAATCATTAAGTCAATGGAAAATTACAGTCGAGATACTAAACATTTTATTTATTAGTAGACTTTATTCAAATTTTTCATTTGTGCCACCATGAGTACCCGAATATTTAAAAAATTTGCAGCTCAAGTCCAAAATGACAATTTTCATTAAATTGACTACCAAAATCGTCAATTGACTCTCAAAATAAAAACTTTATTATTTTCCCCAAATAAGGCTGGGGCATTTTGAATAAAATACATTTTTTCAATTAAATAAAAAAAATCCAAAACCCATCCCCATCTCCTTCTTCCCCATAATCAAAGCCACTCTACCCAATCGCCACAACCACGTCGACAGCCACCACTACTCACCCATCACCTGTAATCAAACCAGTAATGCACCAATAATCAATTGCTTCTCTTCGATTTTTCGATTTTTTTCATCTGAACATGACGCCCCCAAAGAAATCGTGGAGTCGAACCAAGATTCAAAGCCTAAATCCGAATCTAGCATCAACGAGCCTGAAGAGAAGAAACAAGTCTCCGCTAAGGTCCAAGATGTAACCAATAAAGGAACAAAATTAAAAATTATTATACTTTTTGTGGTATCAAAATAATGCAATTATTTCCTAGTTTGTCTAATGCACATTTGAAATCTAAAGAAACTCCCCTGCATTTTGTTTATTGGGTAGCTTTTGAAGCTCATTTTTTAAGATCTAAAGAAAATTTGTAATACTTGCCATTCTTTCATATTCTCCCTTCTCCGCGGCCAGCTAGGGCCTGCGGTTGTACTGGAGGAGGGAGTGGACAGTGAGGGTTCTAGGTTTATTCTTGAGGGTTTTGGGGGAAAAGGGATGGCAATATAGTGGAGAGTTTTTGGAGCTCGTGAGAGGTTGCAGAGATATCATTACTAAGCTTTAATGGTGATGTCGATGTTAGGTGGGTAGTGGTGGCTGTTAGCGGTAGATGTGGCGATTGGGAAGAGTGGTTTTGATTTTGGGGAAGAAGTAGATGAGGATGGGTTGTGGATTTATTTTTTGTTTTTTTTTTAATTTAATAGGAAAATGTGTTTTATCTAAAATATCCTTGCTTTATTTGGGGAAAATAGAAAAAAAAATTATTTTGGGAGTCAAATGACGATTTTGGTAGTCAAACTAACGAAAATCATCATTTCGGACTTGAAATGTAAATTTTTTAAAGGTTTGATATTCATAGTGGTACAAATGAAAAGTTTGGACAATGTCTGCTAATAAACGAAAGATTTGATACCTTAACTGCAATTTTCCCTTTAAGTCAGTGGAAAAAGGCACTATCAGCCGAAAGAACGAAGTCGCCAGGAAAAAGAGAGCAAAAGTGTTGCCTAAAGTCTCTCTTCATTCATGTCATTTTCCAGTTCTAACCAACGTATCCCTCACTCAATACTAAAGACTAGTGCCCTTTAACCTCATTCGCAATCCCACCATTCTTACTTGCATCCATGGGATCATTTTCCAGTTCTAACCAACGTATCCCTCACTCAATACTAAAGACTAGTGCCCTTTAACCTCATTCGCAATCCCACCATTCTTACTTGCATCCATGGGAAAAAAATAAAAAAACCCATCAAAATTCGTATCTTCTTTTCAAATTTGTGTTTTTTGAGAGGAATTTTTTGAACAGTTTAGGGTATTTGAATCTCGGGCTCAAATTCGAAATCAGATTTCATATTTCTAAAAGCTGCTTCCGAAAGCCAAATATCACAAAGAAATCATGCTACCAAATATCCAAATACCTTCAACAAACGCAGTGATTTCAACTGCAGCTTCTGTAGCTGCCACGACCATGTTAGTCCGATCCTTTGCCAAAGATTTTGTTCCCCATGAAATCAGACAATATATCCTCACCAAATTTCGCTACTTTCTAGCCACATTCACCAATGAAATCATCGTAGTCATTGATGAATATGAAGGACTAAACAAAAACCAACTCTTTTCTGCTGCTGAAATCTACCTGGGCACCATTTTTAATCCCTCCACCAGAATATTTCGAGCCTCATTGCCCGAAAAGGAGAAGAAAATCCATGTTTCAGTGGAAGGAAATGAAGAACTAAGGGATAAATTTTGTGGGTTCCAACTGAAATGGAGAATGATTATCAGACAAACTCAAGCAAGGTACGTGCCATATCCTGATGAATATTCTTCCACTATACAGTCTGAGTTTCGATATTTCCAGTTAAGTTTTCATAAGAAGTACAAAAACAAGGTTCTTGATGAGTATTTGCCTTATATTGTGGAAAAATCCAAATCCATCAAACAAGAAAGGAAAACATTGAAATTGTTGACTTTGAAGAGTGAGAGGCATGGTCCCAGAGGAAATCCATGGCAGTCTGTGAATCTTGATCATCCAGCCACTTTTGAAACTTTAGCAATGGATACAGAAATCAAGAATATGGTGATTGATGATCTTGAAAGATTTGTGAATAGGAAAGAGTTCTATAGGAAGGTGGGCAAGGCATGGAAGAGGGGATACTTGTTGTTTGGGCCACCAGGAACAGGGAAATCAAGTTTGATTGCTGCCATGGCTAATTATCTGAATTTTGATGTTTATGATTTGGAACTCACTGATATTAGGGGTAATTCTGAGCTGAGGAGACTCATTATTTCAACAGCTAATCGGTCGATACTTGTGGTCGAGGACATAGATGCTTCCATTGATCTATCAGAGAGGGGACAAGCAGCGCCACCACGGCCACTGCCAATGTATCCTTCCCCCTATAATCAAGGAACCAAAGTAAGTTTTCTGATGAAATTTTTGTCAACTTTTTTTTCGAGGCATTACCGACTGCTTTTTCCGTTCATGAGAGTAAAACTAACATTGCTGTTTTGAGTTACTAAGGATCTAGTTACTTTAGATTTTTCATTAAAAATATAAATCGAACCGAGTAAAGCAAAAGTACTCATGTAGCAGAGCCCAGATATATTAGAAACATGGCTTTAAGTATCATCATTTATAATGAGTAGGGTTGTTTCCGGGACACTTTTGGCGAGCTTTATTAGATCAAATAAGGATCAATCAATGGGTCATAATGGACACCATTATGGTGTCCATTATGTCCAAGTAGAATAATCCTAAATCAATTGCAAGTAGAAATTGTATATAAGTGATTAAAAAATCCATTTATAAGTACAAAATTTTTGTACGAGTAGAAAAATTACTTTTGAGTAAAAATTATCTTATAAGTTATAAAAAAAGCTTATATAAGTTGAAAAATCAGTTATGAATTAAAAATAACTTCATAGCTATAATATTTTCTAAAGTAAAAAGTCAAAATGTAAAAAAAAAAAAAAATGCTTCTAAGTAAAAATATTACTAATAACTAAAAAATTCACTTATATAAGATAAAGAAAAATTACTTATAAGTATAAAAGTCACTTATACTTTAAAAAATCCTTTATATGTGAACAAACTACTTATAAGTAGATACAAGATTCCCTTCTTACTATAAAATTTACATATAAGCACAAAAATTTATTTTAAGTAAAAGAATTACTTATAGGATATAAAAATTTTAACTTATAAGTTATAACAAAACTTAATTATAACCTTAAAATTTAATAATAAGTAAGCTATTAAGTTAAAAATTTCTCTTATACGTAAACACATTACTTATAAGTAAACATTTCACTTGTGATTGAAAAATTTTACACAAGACATTACAATTAAAAATTTCACTTAATAAGTTTAAAAAAAAAAAAAAAATCATCATACAAAAAGTATTTTCTTATATTTTTTAATTTTTTATTACTTGTACGGTCTTCTAGTACAGTATAGCACCAAACGCCATATTAGAACTATCCTCCCTGATTCATCTTACTATCCCCTAATCTAATACGGTGCACCAAATGTGCCCTCCAAACATTTAGCGGTATGAATGCAGTTTCTTATGCACTAGGCTTTGAAATAGCTTGATAAAAAGATGATTTTTCTTCTTGTTTCAGCTGCTCAAACCTTGAGATTAGTTCAATATTAACTGAATTGGACATCAGATTTCATGGGAATTCCTGTTGTGTCTTCATATAACTGAAATTTCTTGATGTGTAGTTTCTTCAGAGCTCTAGCACCTGTTTTCTGCAGCGTGTATGGTACAAGGATCTAGAAATGATTGTGTTTTAGATCTCCAAGTAGATATAGCAATAAACACAACGAAGTGATGAAAAATAATTCGCATGTTCAACCCCAAATCAATAGTGAAATAGGCTTAGTTTGTTGTTTGATTCATAGGCTAGTGGAAAAGATTTTTATTTTTTATTTTTTTTTAATTGTGAATGAGATTGAGAGCACTGAACCACTTTGAGTACATTCTGTTTATTCCAGGTTACTTTGTCAGGATTACTAAATTTCATTGATGGATTGTGGTCGAGCTGTGGGGATGAACGGATCATTGTTTTCACGACAAATCACAAAGATAAGCTCGATCCAGCCTTGCTGCGCCCTGGTCGTATGGATGTGCACATTCACATGTCTTATTGCACACCATGTGGGTTCAAAATGCTTGTTTCTACTTATCTTGGTATCACAGAGCACCCACTTATCATGGAAGTCGAGCAAATGATAGGGACAACCAAGGTGACCCCAGCTGAAGTAGGCGAGCAGTTGTTGAAGAGCGATGATCCTGAAGTTGCACTTAGAGGCCTGATTGAATTCCTCGAGAAAAAGAAGGAAAGTGAAGAAGCGAAAGCACTCAAAGAAAATCTTGAAGTAACTAAAGCAGAAGTTTTGCCAAAGCCGGAGGAAGAAAAAGATGGTGCGAGTCGTGATATGAAGGATGTTAAGAGTCTTGAAGGCCTTAAAGAACTTATCGAGATGGTTCAAGCGTCTCCTGCAAATGCAGGAGAGCTGGTAATAAAGAGGGACAAGGCTTCAATTGCACTCAAAGGCCTAATTGAATTCCTTGATGGAAAAAATAGATTCGAAGATATCAAAGCTTCTGAGACAAATTCAGGAGAATCGACATCTGCTAAAGTGCAAGAATCTTGCAAGGAAGTTAAGATTTAGACATCAACGTAATATTTGTTGGAATTTTCTGATGTTGTGTTAACACTGATTGAAGCTTTTACTTTGCTAAAAGATGTGTTAAGACTGTATCTTAACTATAGGCCCAATTGGTTTTTGAGATCATAAACGGATGATTAGGCTTGGTGCACCTTGTGGGTTTGGGGATCATTTCTTGATACAATAAATTAGGAGAAAATGAACTAAAAGCATGTTTTTTAAATTTTAATTTCATTAATCAGACATTAAATTTTTTTATAAAAAAACACAAACTAATAGTTAACATGTTACGTATAAATTAGATCACAATCAAACAACATAACAAGTGATAATTTATGCAATTTATAAGTTACAATCATTTATCAGATCACATTCACATACCACCTAATTTTTAAAATTTTTTAAGTTTATTAATCTCGAAATTGTAGTCATAAACTAGTTATAAAATTTTCTCATAAAAAAGTGTAGGACTTTTGATGGTAGATTTCATATATGTTGGTTATTTCTAGGTCCCTTTTCCTCTCCAAGAAAACTCATAGCTGTTATGCCCATCAATGGCATCATATAGTTTTGAGAATGTATGTGCATCATTGCATATATTCTATTCGTGATAGATCAAAAGGATTTTGCAATTAATACAGAATCGATTGAATAGGTAATTGTCGATTTCTAATTTTTGATTTATTGGGTTCTATTTCAAAGTGAGTTTCAATATTGAATATAGAAAAATTTAACAAGTTATATCAGAGTCAATGAACCATTGATTAGAAACTCTGCATCTATTACCTTCTGATCACAGAGCACCCATTTATTAAAGAAGCTAAGCAAATGGTAGGGACGACCCAAGCTACACTTGCTAAAGCAGTTGATGAAGAGCGAAAATCCTAAAGTTAGGACTGAATGAGTTCCTCGACAAATAGATGGAAGCCAGAGGAAGAAAATCGCGATATTAAGTACGTAAAGAGTCTCGAAGACCTTAAAATTATTTACAGATACGATTAAGTGTCTCGCCATCTCCTGCAAATGCACGAGAACTGCTAATGAAGAGGGGCGACGCTTAAATTGCACTAGAAAATGGTCAAAAGATATCGAAGCTTTTGATACATTCAGGAGAATCGACATGTACACAAGTGCAAGAGTCCCATGTCATTCAACTATTCTTCTATGTTCACTTCTTTATTGTCCCTGTTTGGTATCACTAAAATACTTGATTGAAAAGCTAAGTCAAATTCACGATTAATTTTAACTACACATTTCATAGAATCCGTAACTTTCAAAATCTGATTTTAATATCTACCAAACATAGGCCTTTTTTTTTTTTTTTTTTTTTTTTTTTTTTTTTTTTTTACTTCATATGGTAAAGTAATTATTAGGATGCATCAAGTGAATACAATAACTAGGGAAAAAAAACCCATCTTGACCACACCGTTGACCACTAAATAGACATCGAAATGACTTTGACAGTCATTCCAAATTGATGCATACTTTAGCCAGCCTAAACTTATCTATTCTTAATTTGAAATTACAAACGCGACCAATAGGAAACATCACTATAGTCAATTAACTAACCGCGTTTTTAACCTGTAATTCTACTTTGTCTCAAATCTCAATACCCAAACTCAGTATACACTTCTCAGCATCAAAATGAAGAAAAAGAAGCTTAAATACCACTTTTCCATTATCAAATGTACACAAGCAAACTGATCCCACAGTTAATAGGGTTGTATTCAATTGAGACTTTTAACGACTTTCTGAGTTTTAAAAAATTTAGGAGCATTCAATTGAGACTTGTTAGTGTTATTGGATTGCTGTTTTATCAATGTGATGGTCCAGCCCAACTTACCTGACCCGGTTCAAGCCCAACAGCGAGAAGGATCTGGAATTGGTTGTTAAATGATAAAAAGCGTGTTTTGTGAATTAAAATAGCAACTTACCCCTGATCTGTGACACGTGGTGCAATGTGGACCGTTGGATCTGATTTGCGTGAATCAAATTATTATTGTTACTAGGGTTTAAGATATGAGTCAACACACTTTTCATTTTTCTCTCTCTCACAGCCGTCTCCTTTACCCTTCGTGTTCTCTCTGTAATTTGTAGATTTTCTCTTGTGATCTGTTTGTAGATCTTTGAGTGAGAGTTAATTTTTGAACTCTTGTGTGAGTTCGTTTATATACTGAGAGATTTGTGGTGCTGTGATTGGAACTTTGTGTTCCGGTGTGTTCTTGATACATTTGCTGTATTTGGCCGTTTGATTTAGTGGATTCGAGCTTATTCCCTTGTGGATGCTCAACGGGGATTAGGCGATCTAACCAATCGCTGAACCTCGGGGCTTCGGCCGAAAAATCGCTTTGTGTTCTTACTGCTTTAAGTTCAGATTTACATTTTTGATCTTAGTCCTTTGCGATTTTTGTTGTTTCGAAAACGATCCTTGTTCCTACAGTGGTATCAGAGCTCTGTTTGAAATTTTTGTTTGGTTTTTCAAACTTTTAGTTACGGGTTTGAAAACCCTAATCGCCGGCCAAAGATAAAACGGCAGATCTTCAAGATCTGCCAACATTTCCTGTTGAGGAATATTCGACTTAGTGTTCGATCGAAGTTTGACACTATTTAGTGCACTTCTACACCTTCGAGTTTTGGTGTTGATCTCTTCTGAAAAAAAATTTTTACTCCCCCTGTTTCTGTTTTAAAATTGTTTTAACAAAAATTATATATTTTCTTGTGGTTATTGCTGGTTCAAAAACCGTGTAAATCCCTTGGTCTCCCTTCTGAAATCTACAGTTCTTTGTGTTCCGTAGTAAGGGGTTGTGATCTTGTTGAAAGAAGTACATGTTCCTGATGTTCTTGGTTACTGCAGTGTATTATAATCCTTGAGTATTGCATAACCTGATTGTTGATACATATAATTTTTAAAAGGGGGTCTTGTTTCTGGAAATAAAATTTTTCAAAACCTTGGGTTTCACTGAACCTCCCCTAACTCTACCTCTATCTAGGGTTCCCTGAGAGAAGCCTAGAAACTCTGGGGACTAGGGCTTCGGTTCAGGAAACCTGTAAAATTTCAAAAAAAAAAAAAAAAAAACTGTTTGAATTTTCTCACTGTGTGTGTGAAAAATAGATCCCTAATTATATTTCCTTAATCAAATAGTTGTACATTCTGTGTGAATTGTACTAATACTCAAGTTGTTTTCTCAGGTGTTAAATTCCTGAGTTTAATTGCAATCAAGGTACATACATCGCATATACTATACTTTATAGCTTACTGTGTGTAAGTTTGTGCTTCTATATTCCATTGCATGTTTAGTGAATTGTATACTAATTGTGCATTAAATTGTGTGTTATATTTACTGTACATATCACACTTATGCACTAACTGGAAATCAGAAATTGGAATAAGACAATGACCTTTTGTGATAGACTGTTGACTTAATAAATACAATGATACACCTCTGTTATCATAATTTGTAGATATTTTACACTAGTAAATATCATGAACTCTAAGGTAGATGTCCAAGTTTGGGATGGCAAAGGAGACTTTAGTCTCTGGCGTCAGAAAATAAAAGCACTTATGTTACAGTTGAAATGTGCTAAAGCTATTGATGAATCTTGGCCAGAAACCATGGCTGAGGCCAGGAAAACTGAACAAGATGAATTAGCTTGGAGCACTTTGTTCCTACACTTATCTGACAATGTGATTAGGAAAGTAGGAGATACTAAAACAGCTGTAGAATTGTGGACTGCCTTAGAAAAACACTACCTTACTAAAACTGTCCCAAACAAATGTTTTCTTTGGAGACAGTTCTTTAGCTTTAAGTTTGATCCTAACCTTGATATACGAGACAATATGGATAGGTTTAATAGGATCACACAAGATTTGGCTAATTGTGATGAGAAGACCTCTGATGAACAGATTGTAGTTGGTCTACTAAATGCTCTAGGAGACAAATATAAAGATATCAGAAATGCTCTAGAGTATGGTAGGAGTGATCTTACTATTGAAATAATTCACAGTTCACTACTGAATAAAGAACTGGAATTAAAATCTGAACATAAGGATGTATACCATGTTGAGGGTGTTTCATCAAATCAAAAACTAAATGTTAAAGGTGTAAGCAACTTCAGTCATTCCAATTTTAATAAGAACAAAAATTTTAACAAAAAGTAATGGAATAACACCAAAGGAAAAGGGAAGAAACTAGTTAAAGGAAAAGCGAACAGCAATAACAGAAAATATTTTTATTGTGGTAAAACAGGCTATTTTATTAAAGACTGCTTTAAAAGGGCTAATGACCAAAAGAATGGGTTTAATACAGAAAATGCTACCTTAGCTGCTGCTAATTATAAAGAAGCAGGAGCTAATATATGAGTAGCCTGTGTGTCTTTATCTGCAAATACTGATCAGGACTGGGTCCTGAATTCAGGATGCTCCTTCCATATGACACCAAATATAAGCTGTATTTCAGACTTTAGTAGTCTGGATGGGGGATTTGTAAAACTTGGAAATGATGAGTCATGCTAAGTAAAAGGAATTGAAAATGTGCTGTTGAAATTTAAAAACTGTCATCTTATGTTACTAAAACATACTAGATATGTTCCAGCTCTTAGAAGAAATCTCATATCCCTAGGAGTTCTTGATGATGAAAATTACCAAATTGGTATTAAAAATGGGTATACAAGTATAACAAGAAATCAAGAATTCATTGTCAGTTCACCTAAACTTAATGGGATATATATAATAGGTGCTGAAATAATTCCACCAAAAAATTCTGTGAATTTTGTCACAAATTCCGATAAATCAGAACTGTGGCATAAAAGACTTGGCCACTTAAGTGAAAAAGGTTTAAAAACTCTATCATATCAAGGGGCATTTGGGAATGACAGTGTTCAAAAATTAACTTTCTGTGAACACTGCATTATGGGAAAACAAGTCAGACTGCCTTTTAAGGCAGGACTACACAAAACCCAAGATGTCCTTGAATACATACACTCTGATTTATGGGGACCAGCACCAGTTTCTACTGTATCTGGTTACAGATACTATCTTCTTACAACTGATGATTACTCAAGAAAAACATGGATTTTCTTACTAAAATCAAAGTCTATACTTTTACAATTTTCAAAGAATGGAATG
>NC_036251.1:9785995-9821328 GCF_002742605.1 Olea europaea var. sylvestris
ATGGGGTTATAAGGTGATAACAAGCAGATCTGTTATCTTTAATGAAAATGAATTCCTTTGTCTTAGTGACAAATTTGTTGAAAAATTGGGGAATGATGAATTCATTGCCACATAAATTAATATTGACAACCACAATGCTGATGACCAGGCTCAGTTTGAGGTGGAGCCACATCAGATATTATCCCAAAATGATTCTGATGTTGAAATAATTCAAGATGAAGAAAATCTGGAGCTTGCACCTAACCTGCAGGCTACCATCTAGCTAGAGATAGAGAAAGGAGACAAATCAGACCTCCGTCTAGGTATCAGTATGCCGAGTTTGCATCTGATCAGTCTAATTCTGACTTGGTTGAATTAGAACCTGCCTCTTATGAAGAGGCTGTTTCTTCCAAGGAATCCTCTAAGTGGATTGCCGCAATGGAAGATGAAATGAACTCACTCCTTAAGAATGAAACCTGGATTCTAGTAGAAAAAACCAGAGATTGCAAATTAATTGACTGTAAATGGATTTATAAGATTAAAGAGGGTGAGACTAAGGCAAATGATAAAAGATACAAAGCTAGATTAGTAGCCAAAGGCTTTAATCAAAGGGAAGGGATAGATTACAACGAAATATTTTCACCAGTTGTTAAATATACATCCATTAGAGTCCTACTTGCTATAGTGACACAATTTGACTTGGAATTAGAACAACTTGATGTGAAAACTGCCTTCTTGTATGGTTCTTTAGATGAAACCATACATATAACTCAACCAAGAGGGTTTGAAGTGTCTGGTAAGGGAAACTTAGTGTGTCTCCTGAAAAAATCATTGTATGGCCTGAAACAGGCCCCTAGGCAATGGTATAAAAGATTTGACTACTTTATACAAGGCCTGAACTTCAAGAAATCTGATTATGATCCCTGTTTCTATTATAAGAAAGAAAATGAGTCTGATCTTTTCTATCTGTTGTTATATGTTGATGATATGCTCATTGCTGGTCATAATCCTGATGCAATTAACTCTATTAAAGAAAATCTGAAATCTGAATTTGAGATGAAAGATTTAGGATCAGCTAGAAAGATATTGGGCATGAAAATAAAAAGAGATAGGAAAAATGGAAAGTTGTTTCTATCACAAAAATTTTACATTGATAAGGTTGTTAAAAGATTTTCCCTTCATGAATCTAAGCCTGTCTCTTTGCCTTTATCTGCTGGAATGAAATTGTCTGTTGATCAATCACCTAAAACTGAAGAGGAACATAAAAGAATGATGAATGTTCCATACTCTAATGCTGTTGGATCTGTGATGTATGTTATGGTATGCTCTAGACCTGATATTGCTTATGCTGTGAGTGTATTAAGTAGGTTTATGAGTAACCCAGGTGAAATACATTGGCAATGCATGAAAAGTCTGATTAAGTATTTAAAAGGAACATGTAACTTAGGTTTATTGTTCAAAACAAATAAAAATGGACTTAAACTTAAGGGGTACGTAGATTCAGATTTTGCTGGAAACCCAGACAATAGGAAGTCTACAACTGCATACTTTTATGTCATAAATGACACATGCATTAGCTGGAAATCCCAACTTCAAAAATTAGTTGCATTGTCCTCAACCGAGACTGAGTACATAGCTGCAACTGAAGCAGTTAAAGAGGGCTTGTGGCTGAAGGGTTTACTTAGTGAATTAGGACTTATAGAAAGTCAGGTGGAGCTGTGTTCAGATAACCAAAGCACTATTTTTCTAAGTAAAAATCCTATTTTGCATGATAGATCTAAGCATATAGATGTAAAGTTCCATTTCATTAGAGATATCATTGATAGGGGTGATATTAGATTAATCAAAATACCTACTAAAGTAAATCCAGCAGATGCTGGAACTAAGGTAATCCCTATCACTAAATTTGTTGATTCTTTAAGACTGATTAATCTTGAAGAAGACTGATTCCTTTATTTTGTTTTTACAGGTAATAAGAGCAAGTGAAATGAGAAGTAAGTTTGAATCCACTATTAGAGATGCACAAAAATAGCAAAGGTGGAGATTGTTAGTGTTATTGGGTTGCTGTTTTATCAATGTGATGGTCCAGCCCAACTTACCTAACCCGGTTCAAGCCCAACGGCGAGAAGGATCTGGAATTGGTTGTTAAATGATAAAAGCGTGTTTTGTGAATTAAAATAGCAACTTACCCCTGATCTGTGACACGTGGTGCAATGTGGACCGTTGGATCTGATTTGCGTGAATCAAATTATTATTGTTACTAGGGTTTGAGATATGAGTCAACACACTTTTCATTTTTCTCTCTCTCACAGCCGTCTCCTTTACCCTTCGTGTTCTCTCTGTAATTTGTAGATTTTTTCTTGTGATCTGTTTGTAGATCTTTGAGTGAGAGTTAATTTTTGAACTCTTGTGTGAGTTCGTTTATGTACTGAGAGATTTGTGGTGCTGTGATTGGAACTTTGTGTTCCGGTGTGTTCTTGATACATTTGCTGTATTTGACCGTTTGATTTAGTGGATTCGAGCTTATTCCCTTGTGGATGCTCAACGGGGATTAGGCGATCTAACCAATCGCTGAACCTCGGGGTTTCGGCTGAAAAATCGCTTTGTGTTCTTACTGCTTTAAGTTCAGATTTACATATTTGATCTTAGTTCTTTGCGATTTTTGTTGTTTCGAAAACGATCCTTGTTCCTACAAGACTTTTTGAAACTCTCTAAAAGTCACGATATATTCAATTAAGACTTTTATAAATTTTTAAAAAGTCTCTAAAAACTACATTGTATTCAATTAAAAAAATTTATAAGTCTCTATAAATCTAAGAGTATTAAATTTTAATGACTTCTAGATAATTTTATAAAAATATTTGGATTATAAACTTCTAAGCAGAAAATACTCGTATAAAATCATAAAATTTGTCTCTCATTAATCACGAGATTTTGAGAGATTTTCACAAAAAACAAAAACACAAATTCTTTTTTTTTTCTTTAACTTTCTATGGACATGTATGATTAAAATTTATTTTTTTCTGTTGATTATATTCTATTTATATTTCTTTCTCTCTTATCATCTATCTCTATTTTTCAATGAAAAAAATAATTTAAATTCTTGTAGCTTTTTTTTTATTATTATTATTCATTTTTGTTTGAAAAATATCTATTTTTTTATTAAAGTATAAAATTTTATATGAAAAATTTATTATTAAAATTTATGCTCCCGTTCGTTTTCCATTATTCGTCCATTAAAATGAAAAATATGACTGTTATCCATCACATCAAGCCACCATATTTGACTTTTTATTTCTTGTGTGGGATCCGTAACGACTATATTTTTCATTCTCATTTTTACATTAATGTGTACCAAACGATACTTATATATATAGAATTTTGATCATGTAATAGGAAAGCTGACCGCCTCCTTGACAGAAGCCCCTAATGGGGGTGGGTCCCGCAAGAAAACATGGGGCCTCCCTCCTATTTGTGGGGTTCGATCAGAGCCTCCTGTTGCAGTGGCACGGCTCATATATATATAGGAAGAAATAGGTAAAGGAAAAGAGGAATTTTGGAAACTAACACCTCTCGTATGTAAGAACTTTACACTAGATCCACGTAAATTCTATTTCAAATGAAAGTTTTCAAAAATCTTTCGAATTCCACAAAAGTTTATAAAAATTTTAAAATAAAAATCCACAGAAGTCTACGAAAAACTTCCACTAATTCCATACAAATCTGTAAAATATCCACAAAATTCACAAAAATCATCACTTAAAAGAAATCCATCAAAGTATTCAAAAGTTCCAATTGAATACACCTTAATAAATCCATCCTGATAAAATTGCAGGTTTCGGTGAGAAACATGTCACTCGGGACAAATTTTTCCTCGCTGCATATAATATAGCAACCAAATGGATGGCGTTGAAGAAAACCTCAAAAAACAGTACGACTATTATTAGAGAAAAAGAAAGGGAAGTACTCTTCCAACATCACAACAAAAAGAGAGAAAAATCAAGTCGATTCTATGACCTGAAATCACCTCAAAAACACCAGTTCTACATGAAACTAAGGACAGTAAGCTTCTAGATATTTAGTAGTTTAGCACAGCCATTTTGTAATTCTTTAGTTGTAATTGTCAATACCAGCATTACCTGCAATATTTGGAAGAGAAAAATTATCGTAATTAATAATTCATTAATGTTGTGTTTGGTAGGTTAGACTCGACATTATTAAATATGAAAAAGAAATTAAATTTGTCTACAATAGTGTTCAGTCTTATCCAATAGTATGCACTAAACATGCATTAGTAAGTTTGATGTACATAATACTTTCAACGCACACTTTACACGTCTAAATGTCAACTCCAAGGTGAACTTTTTAATATTGTTATTTGAAAACGTGGTTTATACTAGTTAATCAAAAATAAAAAAACATAAACCAGCACCAAGTGGAAATTTTTGGCTCAGAAAAGCGCTTTCAAATGATACAAATTATAAGCAGAAATAGAGAACTTGCCTCAAAATTAAGATGAAAGAACATTTTCAATATGCTTCCTTTCTCACTTGTTAAGAAAACCAGCAAGTCTATACTGCCATTTTCATTTCTATTTTCTCATGAGGATCATACCCAATAAGCTCGAAATCAGCAGCGTCAAAGGAATCAATATCCTTCTTCTCAGAATTGATCTTCAGCATCTGCTCATTTTTATTATCAGTTAGATCAAGAGAAGTGAAAGACGTTGAGCATGTTTGGCTAAGCTTTAAACAAAGTAACTTTTCTCACCAAAAATATTTGGACAAATTACTTTTGCCTTACTTTTAAGTAAAAAAAAGTTGCTTCTTTTGGTAGTAACTTTTGCCTTAATGTTCAAGATAAGTTAGTCAATTTAGGGGGAAAAAAAATTGTTTATTTCAAAACTAGTTATTCACTTATAAGTTTACTTTTTAAGCTTATCCAAACATGCAGTAACATGTCATATTCACGAACATCGAAGAACTTCAACCCCCCCCCCCACCCCCCACCACAACAAAAAGACCCAAAAACAGAATGTCAAATTTAAGGAGGGGGTTGAAGAGTTAAGGGAGGTCAGTAAAATTATGATTCACATTCCCTTCTTAATTTCTAAACAGCCATCTATACACAGATGATACTCACTGGAAAAGGTCTAGGTTTTTTCTGAAGCTGGTCCTGCAGAGGTCTAATATGAGTGCGATAAATATGAGCGTCCCCAATCACATGGACAAAGTCGCCTGGAGAAAGATCTGTAATGGATTTCGACATTGAGTCTGAAGGTAATCAACAGACAGCGAGTAGGCAAATATAAATGTTGATGTTGAATACTGGCAAATACTTAAACATGCAGGGATGTTCACAAACAATGATTATGTCTGATGTTGCACAAGGCAAGCAACAAACAGTTTCATCCCCGTGCATTGATGCAAATCCTTGTTACCATTCTAAATTCTACCTACTCAGGAAAATAATATATATTAATTCTCGAGTATCTGGAGAATACATATATGAATATCCAAAGAATACAACAATAGCAACACCTAAAACCTTATTTCCTACAATTTGGCAAAAGGCACAAAGAGAAAATTGCAAGAAGAAAAGTTTTAACAATCAGGCCTATGTTCCCAAGCCATTATATCATATGTACTGTCCAAATTTATAGGCAGAGGTCTTAGGTTCGAATCTTAGGAGACGTGATAGAAAGCCGTTGGGGTAAATGGGCAGATGTACATTCAAAGCTTACAATACGTATGATATAACGGCTTGGAATTAAACAACTTATAAAATCAATTCCAAGGTAGTTGCATTAATCATGGTTCGGACTTTTGACAAAATTAATGTGATTTGCAGAAAACTAGCACCTAGTATTCTCAGTGTCTTTTTCGGTCTCTAGATCTTGGGACATCACTGTTCAGTTATGACTCCATACTCACTGTAACACCATTAACATATTTCGTTATTTATGAGCATTATTGTGGGTGAAAGAATACATAGCCAAAATATAAGAAATAACACTTCAAAATCGCAAAACATAAAAAACTACACTCACTCAATCGTCAACAATAATAGATGGTAAACATAAATTTTCTGTGAAAGCATACCACAAACATGAGCAATCATGCATGTCAACAAGGCATATGATGCAATGTTAAATGGCACTCCAAGACCCATATCAGCTGAGCGTTGATACATTTGACAAGATAACTCCCCACTGGCCACATAAAACTGCAAAAGGAAATATGAAAAGAACACCTGAAGACGAGAATATATTGGGAAGCATTGAAAACAACTTTCATTGTAACATCTTCAAGCATATGCTTTGAAAAACAGTTCTTTATACTGACTTGTGCAAACATGTGACAAGGTGGAAGTGCCATCAATTTGAGATCAGAAGGATTCCAAGCAGAAAGTATAATCCGCCTATCATTAGGATTGTTTTTTATTTTGTTGATAACATCCATCAGCTGATCGAATCCTTGGCCAGTATAGTCAGCTTGCATGTCAGTATACCTGTGATCAAAATTCAACCAGGTGACATTGAAGTTATGCTTTCAAAGTAAGCACGATATGAATCAGCACCTCATAAAAGATTCACCAACCTAGCACCAAAGTGTCTCCATTGGAACCCATATACTGGTCCCAAGTCACCCTCTTCCCTCTCAGTCAAACCAATGCTGAAGTACAAAAAAATAAGTTCCTAAACTTTTATTGAATTGCTTCAAAAGAATATCAGGCCCAGTAATGAAGTAAAAAACATGAAATTGCCTGTCAAGGTAATCTCTAGATGCATTGCCATCCCATATATGAATCCCCTTTTCTTGTAGAACCTGTATTATTAGAAGTGTATCAGAACATAAGATGCTAAATGTGAAAGCTAAATAAACCACCAAATTGATAAATAACAAATCAAGCATGCACTGTAGTATCTGCCCACACAACATAATAAAGTCTAAGAGTAAAAAAAAGCGGGATAGGGAATACAACCTGAACTATCCAAACATTAAAATGAAAAGAAAAAAAAATCACCTTAGCATTTGTTGAACCACTTAAAAACCACAAAAGTTCCTCAACGACACCTCGCCAAAAAACCTTCTGTGAAATAGGTGAGGATTACATGAACATCGAGTGATAAGGAAAGAAGGTCCATTCATTTTAGTCCACTATGCAATTTTTAAGATATTCTAGAACATACCTTCGTTGTAAGGAGCGGAAAAGATTTTCGAAGATTGAACCTCATCTGTGAAAAAAGCGAAAGAGAACATCAAGTCATCATTAATATCATAAAAGCAGTCCGGGATAAAATTTTAAAAGCAAGAATCTACCAGCCTGGCATAATGTAAAATTGCAATACCTGATAGCCAAATATTGACAGAGTTCCAGTCCCTGTCCTATCATCCTTTAAGGTGCCATTAGAAATAATGTCTTCAACAAGTCTCAGATACTTGTATTCTTCATGTCTCTCAAAAATCATTTTAGGTAAAAAAGTGAATGTTTTGTACCCAATCCTAGCAGAACCAGGGCCACTATGAGTCACATCATTTGGTGGATTACAGTCTGCAACTACTGAATTCCTCACCCGGACATAAGTGGTGAATGAATATCGAATTTTATTCTCAACCAATGGAAAAGATGTGTACCATGGCTGAAATACAGAATTATTAATAGCTGGGATGAAAGTGTCGCATTCAATGTTTCCCTCAATTTCTGTAATGTGAATAGCATCACATCCAGGTGCATTGAGGGTTTCCCTGCAGAAACAAAAAAGGGTTTGAGGCAAAAATAAGCTCGACCAACACTGAATGACATAGTAAACAAACAGATTCACTCACTTTAGAATTTCTCCACCTCCTATAACAAATACTTTTTCAATTGACAGGCAATAAGGAGATCCCGCTAACAGTTCCAAAGCAGAATTCATGCTTCCACACATCACAACATTCTCAGCAGTTGCAATATCAAAACTTCCTGAACGAGTCAGGACTACATTGAGCCGACCTGGAAGAGGACGATGCTCGAGGGGAACACTTTCCCAAGTTTTTCTACCCATTATAACAGCATTCTTCTTTGATGAATCTGAGGTGGTCACAGTAACATCTTTGAAAAACTTGAGATCAGAATGCAATCTCCATGGAACTTTCCCATTCTTACCAATACCCATACTTTGAGTTGCAGCAACAACAACTTGGTAAGTCCTCTGAGGATCAACATGGTCATTAACTTTTCCATTAGAAAGGCCAACATCCGAGTCAGCAGCCATGACTGAATAAGAAGTCCTAAAAAGCTCTGAAGATGCAGGGTAGAAACGAATTCCACACAACCTGATCTTGCCAAAGCAACTGGCCTGGAAACAGAAGGAACGTATAATAGGGCTAAGCAAAATGAGCAATTGAACATAAAACTCCTGCAACAATAAATGTGGATGCAATGGAATCCTAAACCATCAATCTACAAGAGAAGCGAATGTGAAATAAAACTATCATAGAGCCAAAGAAAATGGCTAGTAACATACAATTTAATCAAGATATAATCATTTAAGAGAACGAGGAACTGCTATTTCATTTCCAAAAAAAAATGATAGAATTAAGAACTACTTATACTTGGCATGTTTGGACATTAATTTTATTACAAAAGTTAAAATGGAGTTGCCTTTGTTGATTTGATTTTAAAGACATGAAGACAATTGTTTCACTAGATCCCTGTCTATCAAGAAATATAAATAAATAAAATGATGACACGCCAGAGGAAAAACTTTAAAGCGCAAACTGCTGGAAAATATATAAAAGTTGCTAAATAGCAAGATATTGATTTCCTAAGCAAAATATCACAAGACTGCAATTGTAAGAAAGTTGAATGCATGGAATGTGTCCAACAGCTTTACTGCTAAATAGAACACTACGTGGAGAACTAAATGGGAAAAGGGCAAGAGGTGACAATGGCAGGATAGTCAACATATTAAAATAATTACCACTCCATCTCAAGTTCTCTTTCCTTAAAAAGAGTCTAGATGAGCCATCTTAACTAGGAAATTAATGAAGCATGGGATCATAAAGACGCATGTATGATAATCCTACATCTTTAAATATTTTTATGATAATTAAAAAGATGTAAATGATAGCAACTGACTATTCAAGCTTGTAGAATTTGGTTTACTAGCTCATTAAATCATTCTTGTAACGGTTGATTTTAACTGTGTTGTTCCAAACCATTTCAAAAGCTGCTGAGGCCCAGAAAAAAAAATAATATTAAAATCCTTCTACATAAGAAAATCAATAGATATCTGATATGTTATCAAAGGGCATTCAATACCTTTTCACCATCTCCCAGTACCGATGACACGATTAAAGCAAACAATAAATGGGGAAAAGTAATTAGCAGAAAAATTTAAAGATGTCCTACATTTAAGTAGATTCTAGAAAGTAAAGATAATTTTCTTGTGTTAAGAATTTCTATAGCAAATATATTATTAACAAAAAGCACAAAGCAACCCAAAGAAGTCCAAATGAAGACATTGGACCATAGCTACATGCTTATAAGCATGTGCATGCATGCATTCAAAAGGAAAAAGGACAGAAATACAATAAAAGGACGGAAAAATAATTTTAAAACACAGGAAAAAGAAGATAAACAAATAGGAAATGAACTAATGAATAATGAGTTTAAGTCCCTGGCCCTCTGAAAGCTTGTATTAAGACAGTCAAATAAAGCTACTATAATCTAAGTCCAAACAATTTACAGTGCAAGTGGGGTCTTTTGAAAGGTGAAGTTGACAGCTTGCCATAATATATTTACTTCGGAATCAACAAAAATCACATGCTCAAGAAATTCAGTAACAAGCACAAGTAACTGTCACAACTCACACATATTCTATGATTCCTCCCACAATTATATGCCTATCACTTCTTTCTAGTTATATCTTGGTCGAAAAATGTAAAAAACAAAAGAACCAAAAACCGGTGTTCACATGCTGGTGATGCCAACAAATAAGAAAATGTAACTAGCCAGTATTTCTTACTTTACTAATAATTAAGGCGGCAACAAATGAAATAACTAAATAAATCACAGAGCATCAAGTATTTCATGTCTCTCTATTTTGTTTTTCATTTTTCATTTTTCTTTGGCCGCTGGGGAGGGGAGTTAGGGCGTCACATCCATTTTTTGACTACATACCAAACATTGTCGTTATCTATTACGCCATCTCAACGAAACACAATCTTCACCTTCTAAATATTAACTTAAATCGTCTTCGTCGTCATCATCATCTCTCACATAGTAACATTATCATATTGCCAGTAATTCTACTTCAAACACACAGAATTTCAAAATCCAAAATCGAGAATACAAATAGACAATTTGACCAAAATAATCAACTTGATCGCACAAAAAACCTCAAAAATTAATGATAATACAACAGAAAAAATTTGAATTGAAAATTAAATAATATAACACAAACTGTAGGAACAAAATGCAGAGAGAAACTACCGATCGGAGACGGAAGCGTGAAATGTACCGAATCTTGACAATTGTTCAACCAAAAATTGAGAGTTAGAGAGTGAAAAGGAAAATTGAGCTTATATTGAGATATTTTTCAAGGGTTAAAGCATTGTATTGGCGGAGTTTTTGAGGGGAAAATGAGAAGAGTGAGAGAGGGGGAGTGAAAAATAAAGGCAGAGTTGAAAGAGCGGTTTTGAAAGGTGAAGAAAAGTTTAGAGAGAGAGAGAAAAAAAAAAAAAAAAAAAACAGAAAAAATCCAAATTCGCGGTTAAAGCGGAGTGCCGTCACGGCAATCGGGCAATGTCTGTCCGCTTTATAAAACATTTTATTATGGATAGATGTGCTTTATTTATAAAAGTTTAGGACTGAAACTGCAATTTTTCAAACATAGATTTTGACGAATTTTGAATAAATTTGAGTGAATTTTAGACACCGTTTGATTGTCAAAACATTTCCATGGAAAATAGAATTTGGGTAGCATTTGTCAACTTTGATGTATTTGATAGGGGTTTATTTTCCATGGAATATAAATTCTTGGATTTCTTGGGAGCTGCATTTTTCTTGGGTGGGAATTGATTTTTTCGGTTACTGTTGACTTTTTTTTTCTTTTTTTCTTTTTCAATGGAAATAAATTCTAAAAATTATTGTAAAAAAATATTTCCCGTTAATTGACAATTTTTATGTAAAATAAAACCAAACGAACACCAAAAAATAGATGATTTTCTTGAATTTTTTTTTTTTGCAATGGAAACAAATTTCATCCCCAATACCAATCAATTATATCTCTTTAATTGACAATTTTCATATAAAACAAAATCAAACGAACACCAAAAATACTTTTATTTCAATATTTTATACGTGAAAAATTATATTAATCAAACACAATAATTCACAATTCCCAATAAATCAATTTCTACGTAATTCAATTTCCTGAAATTCGTTTTCTTTCCACCCAAATTTCATTTTTGCAATCAAACAGACCCTTAGTATATTTTAATAGATTTTCACGAATTAGCTAGAATTTCGTTAAAATTGTGAAATTTCAAAAGAGCTTATTATAAGTATTTTTAAACTTGAAATCCAAATAATTTATTAAAATTCATTTATTAATGAAATTCTTATAAAGCTAGGAGTCATTTAGGATTATTAGTTGGAGTTGAACGTGCATTGCACATTATCTTAAGATACTTTATAAGTACTGTAAAAGTAATATTTGATACTATTTTATTTTAAGAATTTGATGAATTTCAAACGAACTAAGGAAAATAAAATTTTAAGAGAGTCTATAATTCAAATTTTTACTGTTAATGAAATACTACAAATGAACAACATTTTTATACTACATTTGGTACATAAAAATTAACTGTTAATTGATTAATTTAAATACCCATTAAATTTTTTTAGATACATGAATATAAATAAATGTATCTAAAATTACTCCAAATTCATGTAGACAAGATTGGGTTAATAGTACAAAATGTCCCTACGTTTGACACTTATTACGGAAAATGTCACTACGTTTCATTTTTTTGCATTTTCGTCCTTATTTCAATGTTTCATTGCTAAAAACGTCATTTTCACCATTTTTAATGTACAATTACCAAAATATCCTCCTATTTAAATAAAATCAAACTTTTAAAACACTTGCAGACTTTCATAAAATATTTTATTTGTTGCAGTCGTTACCTCTAACCTTTACATATGTTGCAGTGAAGGCCCTTTTGGACGAAAACCTTCCAAACGCTCGTCAGTTGACCGCCAAAAAAAAAATTAACCACTTTTAACCAAAATAGAGGAGGGTAAAATCGTCCAAACACTTAAAACACCTTTTCATCTTCCTTTTTACTTTTTTTCGAATTTCTGGCGCACGACTAATGGGAAGAAGAGAAGAAAGATTTGCGAAGAAAGGGACAATGAACTTGCCTGAAGTCGAGGAAGTCGACAACGGAGATGTTGAATGTGCGTGTCATCTAAGGGGATCACTACGAAAATTGGTCTATGGTACGTTTTTGCAGCCCACGTTTGAGGGTGCAACCGGATTGGAAGATCTTGGAAATGTTAGTGGCTTTATTTGCACTATATACCTAACGTTTGAGGCTTTCACTGCAACATTTACCAAACATTTGGATGTTAATATTTGCATATTTATTCGAAAATAAAATTGGTCAATGTTAACAGTGAATATGTATAGAACACCACAAAATTGCAACTACATTTAAGCCTTGATTAATGTAAGGGAAGTAGGTTACACCATGAAGAAAGGATGATTACAGATCCAGCTAAAAAAACCCCAAAAAACCTACGCAAATTTAACTGTAGATCTACTTCACAAACGTTCCACGTACAAACCCACAAAACCAAGTCTTCCATTCAAACGGAGTTGCCTAATTTCAGCTCCCATCTCTTGTCTCGACCTCAGAAGACCAGGTATCAGCTCCCTCGATCTCTGATAAATTGAGAGATCCCACCAAAGAAAGAATGTACAGCCTTGTAGATCCATCCCTTATGGATAGGTAAGAAATCCTCTACTTGGGTTCAAGTTAGTCCACGATGTCTTTATCTGGGCACGAGTTCCACAATTGCATACTGGCATCTCCATTTCTTTTATGTTCGATTCAGGATGTTGATAGAGAGTGAGAAATTGACAACTGACAGACAATTTATTACGGTTGTACTTGTATTCTGCATTTGGAGGGAAACGAACAAGTAAAAAGGAAGATGAAGATGTGTTTTAAGTGTTTGGACGATTTTATCCTCCTCTATTTTTGTTAAGGTGGCCAATTTTTTATTTGGATGGTCAACTGATGGGTGTTTGGACGGTTTCCGTCCAAAAAGACCTTCACTGCAACGTATGTAAATGTTAGGGGTGACGGTTACAACAAATCAAAACTTTGGAGAAAGTTTGCAAGTGTTTTAAAGGTTTGGGGGCTTCTGTTACAATTTTCCCTTAAAATAATTGAATTATAGTAAAGTTAAAATTGTTCCAAAAAAAAAAAAAAATCTCACTTGATATAATATTTAATAAATTATGGATTAAATTTCCAAAAATTTCATTAAAATTTATTAAATTCTCAATTAAAGATTTCTAGATTTTGACACTTGAATTTAGAAAGATGTTTAAATTTCATCAAAAATCTCTGAAGTGAGGACACCTCGAGACTAAATAATTTTGCTAAAAATTATTTTACTTTTGACTTTTGATTTTTAATTTTAGAGAAAAGGCTTTTTTAATCAAAATGGCCATGGTCAAAGATATAGATAAGATAGAATTAAATTCAAGTTGAAATTTAACGAGATCTTTAAAATCACTTTGTTAGAATTTGAATCGATAGTCGAAGGAAAATAAATTAAAGCAACATCTTTAACTACTAAAAAAAATTAAAATATAAGGCAATAAAAATATTACAAGTTATCCAGGGTAAAAAATGAAAACCATTATTCAAGGTAAAAAGACATAAATCTTAAAATATTGTGTGATTTAAATCTGTAGTCTATAAGATATTAAAATATCACATCAGTGGAGAATCAATTTTTGGACATTTTAACCCCTACAATTCAATTATTTTAATAATACATTACTTTTCGTTTTTCGATAAATAATAAATACTACATAATTATTGTCACTTATGAAGTTTGTGTTATTAATTCTCAATTAATTAACATTCACATTAACCTAGATTCAATAAATTTTTCACTTGATGAATCTTGCATTTCATGAATCTAAAGTTATTAAAGATGAATTTATTCATATTCACGCATCTATAAATTTTATTGGATGTTTAAATTTATGTATCAAATGTAATATAGAAATATTACTCATTTATAGCATTTCATTATTACAAAAATTATGAATCATAGAAATTGAGTTTTAAAAGTAAATTTGAGTACAATTTTCTTCTCATAAATTTCTATGTTAAATTTTATTTTCTTTAGTTCATCCGAGAATCATCAAATTCATTGGCAAATTGGTACCAAATATTACTTTTACACCATTTATAAAATATTTTAGAATAACGTCCAATGGATGTTCAACTTTGACTAGTGTATACGTAATTGAATTTTTGGTATTTAAAAATGATGGATTGTGGAAAAACTTTTGAATACCAATTTCATTTTTATATATTTAGTTATATGTCTATTATACCCTCATTTGATTTACAATTCTATAAGTGAGAAGCTCTGCTCTCGTGCTTGCTTTCATGTACACGTCTTACCTCTCCTTCTCTCCTTATTATTATTATCATTATTACGTCAACTATGTCCTTTTTAAATCTTCATAATTTTTAATGCATTAAGGGAGTGTATTCAATTAAGATTTTTAATCATTTTTTGGGATTTAAAAAGTTTAGGGGTATTTAATGTAGATTTTTTAGACTCTCTGAAAATTTAGTGTATTCAATTGAGACTTTTATAACTTTTTTAAAAAGTCTCTATAAGTCACGATGTATTCAATTAGATTTTTTTAGAAATCTCTATAAACTTTTCGATATTCAAATTTTTAGAGACTTTTATTAAAGTCTCCGGGGTGCTAACTTTTGAACAAATCGTAATAAAATAAAATCTCAAAATATGTCTTCCATTAATCACGAGATTTTAAAAGACTTTCACAAAAAAAAAAAAAATTAATAATAATAATAATAATAATAATTCTCTTTCATTTTCCCTTCTCCGAACATTAGAGTTATGAATAAAATTTATTTTTTTATTGATTATATTTATTTCTATTTTTCTCTCTCTCTTATTGTTTATATCTAGTTTTTAAGAGGAAATTAAATTAGATTCTTATATTTTTTTTTTCTTTTGTCATTCCTTTTTTGTGAAAAATAGGTGCTGACTCAACTCAGGAAATGGGTACTGCTATCACTTTTCTCCATTCTATTTTTAATTAAATTATATAATTTTATATAGACAATATTATAATTAAATCTAAATATATTGATTTTTTACCTACTCTTTAAAGGTATATTATATTAATAATATTAAATATTAAATTTATTTTTCATTGTTTATTATTTATTTAATTAAGGTCTTAAATTTTTATTCTTTTAATTGTATAGGAAGAGGAAAGGAAATGAGAATTGTGGAAATTAATACTTCGTATGTGAGAATTTCATACTATTGTACTATATCCATAGGAATTCTATTTAAAATCAAACTTTTTAAAAATCATTTAAATTTTACAAATATCTATGAAAGCTTTAAAATGAAAGTCCATAGAAGTTTGCGAAAGACTTCTACTGATTTCATATAAATTTATAAAAAAATCCACGAAATCCACATAAATCATCACTTAAAAAAATTCATTAAAATTTTCAAAAGTTCCAATTGAATATACCCCCTAAGTTAATTTTACATCTTATAATATTAAACATGGTTCTCAATGTCCTTGACATTTCATTAAAAATATTATCATTACTTCACCCAATTTTTAAAAGACTTTTCATTTTTTTCCATTAAAATCAATATTTACATTCAGTTGATATATAACTTAAATATATAATAATATTTAGCCCATATTTGGTATAAAATTTTAATTTAAATCAAAGTTAATAATTAAATTTAACCACACATTGCATTCGCCGCAACTTTTCAACCACATATTTCATCTAGTTTTATTGAAATTTACTAAAAATCTGATTTTAATATATACTAAATAGTGACTATTTCGACCTCAATAATTAGGTGAGCTTTTGATGCATTTGAGAAAGGACTTTGTTACATATACATCAAGGATTACACAATGCACAACCGATTATAATTAGTTCATTATTTTATGATTGTTTTTATATTAATAAATACAATGATTGATTTTTGAGTTCTTTCTATTATATTGGCATATTGTGAGCTTATAAGGCTGACTATATGACTTTACTCGTCGAATAATTTATAGTGAAATTCAACAACAAATTAAAATATTTTACACATCAATTTGTTATTTAAGCCCATTGATTTATGAAATTGTTATACAAAATGAAAATGGTATCAACGCAATTTTATATGTTTTTTGCATTGTGGACAAATCAAAATATATTAGAACTTCGATTGTATTTATGTTAATATTTGTGCACTTAGTTGAATGGTAAATACCTAACAAGACTTCGGCTTTTCAAAAATTTGAAAATAACAAGCAAATTACAGTTTCACTCTCAATTAAGTCCAACAATTTAGTGCCAATATATAAGAAACAATTTTGAATGATGATAATATTTTATAATTCGTCATTAAATTAATACTATAAAACATTGCAAATCCATACAGTAAAGTCACACCTTTTAGTCACCCAATCTATGATTACTTATATGTGTCGAGTCATAATATTGTTGTTGACATGCTAAAAGTGCAGCCCAATTCAAATAACTCAAAGAATGAGCCCAATTGGGCAATTCAGGATAAAGGCCCAAATAGGGTTATTAATAAATGCAATGTAAGCCCACGAACGCAGTAACACCATCGCCCAAATTTACAAGACGCCCAAAATCTGAGCGAATAAAGTGTCTTGCAGTCGCCCAGAGTTGTAACCCCGTTCTTGCCCAAACCTTCGAATCGCCCAGGATCTTAGCAAACATAAGGTATTATGGTTATCTAAAAGTACAGTTATCGAAACAGTTATTGGGTAATCTTATCACGTTCCACGATTCAAGAAATTCAGTTGAAGACGGTTGAACAACAAAGAGTAGTGACAGCATCTAGAAATGACAGTTCCACGATAAGTTGGCCACCATGAAGAAAGTGGGCAGTTATAAAGCAATTAAGCAATTTCTAAGCGGTTAATCACAAAGAGAGCATGAAGGGAATATAAAAGGAAGAAAAGACATAGAGAATATGTAATTTCAATTTCTTAGTTTAAACTTAAAACATTTCTTTTCAGTACTCGTGTGTTTGCGCCACTTGGAGGCATTTCTGTTTAAGTTCCAATTGTAAAGTCATCGCTAATAAAACACCCCTTTTTGAGATTTTGTCTCAAGAGATTTGTCCCTTACACAATCGTTTGATCCTTTTTTAATTGTTAGCGACTACCCGCGCGAAACAATTTGGCACGTCCAATGGGACAATTGGTGTTCGGTGTTGAAGATACAAAAGGTGAAACAATATGCCTCAGAAATTCGATAAGGAAGCAGCAAGTCAGGGAGGAGTCCAGTCTGTGATCAAGCGATATGAGGAGCAGCATAGCTCTCCACGAACAGATGGACAGAATCAGAGCAATCACAGTTGTTATGAACCAATGACAAAGTTGAGTCCTCGAACCATGTGTGCATTACTCGGAGAACTCACACAAGATGTCGTTGAACAGGTAAATCTACGAAATATTCATAATATGGAAAGATTTACCCAAAATGGGAACGCACATTATGACAACATGACCAAACAATTGAATACTTTAAACGAAATAATGAATAAGTTAGTAAGCCAAATTTGTTAGCCAGTTGTGCCTCTTACAAACCACTTTTAAACTAGGACCCCCAGTCCTAAGTTTAAATTAAGGGGTAGAACCATCTTTTGATCCCTCTACTTCAAACCAGGGGGTGGTGCAATACCAAATCAGAATAGTGGCATTGGTACATCTAACTTGGGGGGTAATCCAAATGTAAGAGATAATGTCCTAAATAATGGGCAGAATACCTCACGTGTTAATGAGGGAATAAATGTTCAGGCTAATGATAACAATGGCCCAAATCATGGTAACTTTGTTGCCAATCAAGGACCAAATATCAGGTCTCAAGCAAATCAACCGGTCAACCAACCTGTAGGAATTTCATATGACCCCAACGTCATGTTGAGGAATCAGATTATGGCAATTGTACAGGACCAGATGGCTTTTGGAGTACGTCCTGTCATTAGGCCGACTTACACAAAATCATATCTTGATTGGGTAGACCAAGCATATCCATGGTCTAGAGGGTATAAAGTGCTAGAATTCTCACTGTTTACCGGTTTAGGAGAGGTGTCTACTCTAGAACACATAGGGCAATTCACACTGCAAAGTGGTGACGTAACTGATTACCATAAAATGAGGTTGTTCCCTAGTTCATTAACAGGAATAGCCTTCTCCTGGTTCATCAATTTGCCAGCAAACTCTGTTCAAACATGGCAACAATTTGAGCAATTGTTCCACTCTCAGTTTTATAAGACTGAGTCTGAAATTACTTTGGCCAATTTGGTGAATCTACGTCAAATGCCAAACGAATGGGCAGAAGGTTTGCTTCAAAGGTTCAAAACAGCAAGAAGTAAATGTTTTGTACCTTTGCCCGAAAAGGAGTTTGTCAAAATCGCTCAAAGTTGTCTAAGCTTTGATCTGAAGAAGAAGTTCCAAGACAAGGGATTTCCTGATCTTTTCCAATTGAGCGTGAATGTGATTAGGTATGAACGGTTAATAAGAGAGGAAGAACAAATGAAAATTTCTAGCAAATGGACTTATTATAGAGACCCAAATTTTGATGTTCATACCATTAACAACGAGTATTACGATCAAACCGAAATGTGTTTGGCCGAATTAGTTAAAGGAGACACATATACTTGTCCTATAATGGCTAAGCCTAGACCGTCAGGTAAGGGTGAGCCTACAAAAGATGAAAACATAAAGGCTAGAATGTTCTTGTTTGATGTAATCAAAGCTGACCTTATATTTGATAAATTATATAAGGATAAGCAAATAAAGTTGAGCGATAAGCATAAATTGCCAAGCCCTGAACAAATTAAGGGTAAAAAATATTGTAAGTGGCATAATGCGTGGTCACATTTAACTAACAACTGTTTGATTTTTCGCCATGTGTTATAGGATGCCATTGAAAAAGGACGAATTACGTTCGAGAATAAAATGAAGATGGCAGTGGATGAAAATCCTTTTCCACAGCCACTTGGAGTGAACATGGTGACGTCTGGTTTTAGAAGCAAGTTGCCAAAATTCAAGTTGGTTATAGATGATGGAGAAGAAGAAGTTGGACCACATCCCAGCGTCTTTGAACGTATCAAAGGGAAGGAACCCAAAAAGGATGAAGACGTCCTATGTGCAAGATGCAAAAAAGAAGTGAGTGCAAATGCAGAGAAACCAGGGATATGGCAGTATCACCATCGCCCTAGTTTTTTCCCAAACGCTTAGCCTAATAGAGAGCAGGGTACATCGTTCTATAAGGGACTGCCTTTTGAGAGGCAGTTTAGCCCAGTAAATAATGGAAGAACGTTCAGACCGTAACCTCGCCAACCAAATGTATGACATTCGTTCCAGTATAATGCTGGAAGGACGATACCTTTCAACGAGATGACTAGAACCCAACAAAGGTATTTTCAACGGAACTATGGGCGAATGATAAGGCAATAACAAGGAATGCTGCGTCCTAAGGCACCTAGACTACTCGAGGCGGCCAATCAGAATGTTCTCAAAGACGATGAAGAGACTGGTACAGGCGAACCTATGGAAGAATTGGCAGAGACTTCTTCTGGGAGGTAAAAGTTTGAGCGAGACAGAAGGGATGGAGAAGATCTAGATCAGCCCCTTACTATTCAATTTGGTACGTTGCCTCCTGTCGTGGCTAATAATTATTTACTAGCCAATGAGTTCAAGAATAAAGAGAAGGGAGAAGAAGAAAAGGAGGATAAGGAAGAGGAAGCATGCATGCTGGAATATGAAGAAGGTCAAACTTCTAAAAAGGCCTATAATGGTGAAGAAGATGATGGTATGACAGACATCGAAGAGGAAATCAATCTGGAGGCAGAAAGAAGAAGGAGAGGAGTATCGTACAATACTCTGTTGAAACAATTATATCGAGAGGGAGTTCGTAAAGTAGACTTATTGGGAGAACCATCTGGACGTTCTTTCGATTTTTACTTGCTGTACAGGACGCCCAAAAGGAAGAAGAGAGTGCCTTGCTCTGAAAAGTATGGATCACCTCCAAGAATAATGCCTCCTCCCACATGTTGGATAATTGAAGAAGAAACATTAGAAAACAGTAAAAAGGAAATTTAGGAGACAGAGGCTCAGTGTGATATGCTGCACGTTGACTTATCACAAAAGAATAACTCGAAAGAAGACAAGCGGGAAGTGGAAATAGATGCTGCCGAAAAAATTATTTTTAAGTGACTAGCCATGAAATTGACCAAACATTTGAAGCCATTGTACGTTAAAGCTCTAGTTAATGGCATTCCTGTGGCAAAAGTGCTTGTCAATAATGGAGCAGCTATAAACACCATTCCATCTAGGATGATGAGGAAATTCACAAAGACAGAAGGTGATATGATCCCAACGGAAGTCATCCTCACAAGTTTCAATGGAGGAGCAACTTCAACCAAAAGGGTTATGCCATTGGACATAACTATAGGAACAATTACTAGGACCACAGTCTTTTTTGCAATAGATGGTCCCATTAGTTACAATGTGTTATTAGGAAGAGATTGGATAAACAGAAGCCGCTGTATACCTTCATCGCTCCATCGGTGCCTAGTTTTTTGGAATGACAAGGGCGAAACAGAGGTGGTGCAGGCCGATCATAGGCCTTTTGTCCCAGAAGCAAACTCAGTGGAAATGTTCATGTACGAAGGAAATTATGGACCTGTCAGAGTAGTCCAAGATGGAGAAGAAACTCAGATTGTCGCGCAGAGTGAAGAGCCATTTTTGGTGGATGTACTCACTAAAATGTTCAGTCAGATGAGGCCAAACATAGTGACCTTGGAGGAGCCAGTAATTGGCAAAAGAATAATCAATAAATTTTAAATGAGTTGTAAGCAACGAAGACAAATGGCCGATATTCAGGCCTTCAAAGCCAAATTAATGGCTTTCAATAAAGAATGCAAGGACAAAACAAAAGAAACAGCAGCCTTGAAAGCATTGAGGGACAAATTGGCAGTGTTTGAGTTGGAACAAAGTATTGGCCGAGAAGTCAACAAGGTGGATTGTTTAGAAGAAGAAGTGCCTACAAAGGAACTGGACAACGAAGTGATAAAGATCGCCAAGCCTGGATACACTCAAGCACAAGACCCCCTGCTTAAAGTGAATATTGACAATGAAGGAGAAGATCGTCCAACGTTCATCAGCCAAATGCTCAATCAAGAGGTTAGTGATAAATTAATCACTTTATTAAAGGAGTACAAAGATTGTTTTGTTTGGGAATATGAACATATGCCTAGTTTAGATAGAGATTTGGTGGAACATAGATTACCAATCAAGCCTAATTTTAAACCCCATAAGCAACCTCCTAGGCGTTTCGCTCCTAATGTACACCCTGAAATTAAGGAAGAGATAGAGCGATTATTAAAAGCAGCTTTATTAGAACGGCCAGATATGTTGAATGATTGTCCAATATCGTGCCGGTATTAAAAAAGAATGATAAACTAAGGATGTGCGTAGATTTTAGGAATTTAAACATAGCCACACCTAAAGATGAATATCAATGCCCACGATAGATTCTTTAGTAGACTCAACTGTCGGACATGTGATGTATTCTTTCATGGATGGGTATTCAGGATACAATCAAATTTACATAGCTGAGAAAGATATACACAAAACTGCCTTTAGATGCCCTGGGTCTCTAGAATGTTTTGAATGGGTAGTTATGCCTTTCGGCCTGAAAAATGCAGGAGCAACTTATTAAAGGGCAATAAATTTGATTTTTCATGATATGATAGACAAGTTTATTGAAGTGTATGTAGATGATATAGTAGTCAAATCCCTTAAAGAAGAAGACCATTTTGAACAATTAAGATGTTCATTTGAGCGAATGAAGCAATATAAACTAAAGTTGAATCCCTTGAAATGTGTATTTGGTGTTAATGCAGGGAATTTTCTTTGTTTCTTAGTACACAAAAGGGGGATTGAATTTGATAAAAATAAAGCGAAGGCCATTTTAGAGGCCAAATTACCTAGCAACAAAAAAGAATTGCAAAGGTTTCTAGGCCAAGTAAACTTTTAAGACGCTTTATTTCTAACTGTGCAGGGTGAACTAAAGCTTTTTCGCCGCTTTTAAAGTTGAAAAATCCGGACAAATTCGTCTGGAAAAAAGAGTATCAAAAGGTTTTTGAAAGCCTAAAGACATATTTATCAAGTCCACCAGTGTTGGTGTCACCAATCCAATGACGGCCAATGAAAGTGTATGTATCGGCTGAAGAAGAATCAATAGTTGGAATGATTGTGCAGGAAGACTAATTTGGTGAAGAAAGGGCGATTTATTACTTGAGTAGACGGTTAACAAAATGTGAATGTAATTATTCTGTCATTGAAAAATTATATCTTGCATTGTATTTCACATGTACAAAATTAAGAGTTTATTTACGGTCCGTAACCGTTTATTTAATTTCTAAAGTAAATTTGGTTAAGTATATATTCTCTCGCCCTATTTTGTACTAAAGGGTAGGCTTTTGGACATTTGCTTTATTAGAATTCGAAGTACAATACATACCCCAAAAGGCAGTTAAAAATCAGGTTTTGGCTAATTTTCTGGCCGATCATCCATGCCTTGATATGCCTGAAGAAATTGAGTTAGAGATCAATTCATTCGAATTAAAATCTTGGGTTTTATATTTCGATGGATCAAAAACCTCTAAAGGTGCAAGGGTATGAGTGGCATTGATAAATTCTTTAGTGATTTGTTACAAGTTCGCATTCACTTTGGACAGGATGTGCACCAACAATCAAGCCGAATACGAAGCCTTAATCGTGGGCCTAGAATTAATGATAGATATGGGGGTAAAGAATGTAATCATTAGAGGCGATTCTCGGTTGGTAATTCACTAATTGATTGGTGATTTTAAATGTCAAAGTGATTCCATTATAAGTCAGCATGAAATCGCCCAAAAATTGTTGGAAGAATTCAACCAAATAGAGCTTCAATGTATTAATAAGATATATAATGACGTAGCGAACGAATTGACTCAGATGGCCTCAGGGTACTCAAAAATTTTAAACTGGAAGTCTACTTGTGAGTATGGAACAATATTGCCCGTGATCCAAAGAAGGGCGAGAACGGTTGAAATTCATTGCATACAAAATGGAGATGCAATAGATTGGAGGGCAGAGATTAAAAGGTTCCTTAAAGAACCTAATAAAGGAGATATTAGAAAAATGAAATTGCGTTTGCTAAACTATACACCGATAGATAAAGAGTTGTTTAAGAAATGATCTGATGGTATATTGCTAAAATGTGTAAGTTTGCAAGAAGCCAGGACGATCATGGCTGAAGTGCACGAAGGGATATGTGGAGCTCATCAAGCTGGCCAAAGGATGAGATGATTAATTATTAGGAATGAATATTTTTGGTCAAAGATGGGAGAATCATGCGTTCAGTATGCAAAGAGTTGTCTAGCATGTCAAAAGCATGGTCCAATACAAAGGGCACCAGCACGAGAGATGACACCTATTATCAAACTTTGACCGTTTAAGGGTTGGGCGATAGACCTGATAGGGAAGATTTATCCCCCATCGTCCAAACAACATACCTTTGTTATAGTTGCAACTGATTATTTCACTAAGTGGGTAGAAGTGATACCTTTAAAGGAGATCACCCAAAAGAATGTCATAGCATTTATCTGTGATCACATCATTTATAGGTTTAGAATTCCATAAACTTTGATGGTAGATCACGAAACATCTTTAAATGAGGATCGAGTGAATAAATTCTTGAGTAAGTTTGGAGTTAAATTAGTGAACTCCACACCATATTACGCTCAATCCAACGGACAAGCAGAATCTTCTAATAAGATTCTAAAAAATATCATAACGAAAATGATAGATAAAAATGCCAGAAATTGGCACGAATGTCTAAACAAGGCCTTATGGACTTATAGGACGTCGCTTTGGTCAAGTACCAAAATTACTCCTTTCCAACTTACTTATAGACAGGAGGTCGTTTTGCCTATGGAAATCAACGTGCAATCGATAAAAGTGTGTTTGCAACATAAGTTAAGCGGCGATGAGTATATCGAATCACTAGTTTAAAACTTATTGGAGTTGGACGAATTAAAGTTGGACGTCCTAGATAGATTGCAAGTTCAAAAACGAAGAATGGCTAAATTTTATAATAAAAAAATTATAGCCAAGTCGTTCAGCTTGGGCAAATTGGTTTGGGAAACAATATTCCCTTTGGATAGCAAAGATCCAAAATATGGCAAATGATCGCCCAATTGGGAAAGACCATATAAAGTAAATAATGCGCTGCCTAATGGAGCCTATCATTTGGAAGATTTAGACGACACCAAGCACATGAGGTTCATTAATGACAAATATTTAAAAAAATATGTTCCTTCCTTATGGAAAAGTGAACAAATAAAAGCGTAATCAAATCGCGTTGAACGATCATAGATTAAAAGGGTCAGAGCGAAATACATTCAAATAAATTCCTTTATCATCAAACGTTCATTACAAAGTTGCAAAATACAAAATACTAAATGCTCTACAAGCTACAATTAAGAGCAAATTAATCTCCCGATCGATCACCGAGTAAGAGGGTGTACTGGCCTTGATTGCCATCTTGATCGCACTGCTGCAAAGGCAAGCAGAGAGGTCGAGAAGCACTCTCAGCAAGCAGAAAGGAAGAAGAAACACCCTCACATCGCCTTCCTAAATGTATCGCTGCAATGACGGGTAAGGAGGCTGAGAAGTACTCTCAGCAAGTAAGGTGGCTTGCAAGCGTCCTAAAAAATGTCTTCCATCATCGAACTCCTTGTAAGGAACATGGAGACGATGGGAAGAACTTTGCTGGCCAAAGAATATTTTCTATATCTCCCATACCAAAGGTGACATCAAGAAAGATGGCAAAATGGGCAGATCAAATGATCCATTTCGATGAAAGACGAAGGTTTTAGATCGATTGTCAAAATGCCAAACAATAGCAGCAAATTGGTTTTGAGGAAGAGAATGGAAGTGAAAATGACAAGTGTGGAATATAAGTGCATTTATAGAGGCGTGAAGGTGAAGAGACAGAATATGAACAGCCGCATTCGTGCCTAATAACTAGAATCAAATGGCCCGAAATCTTGAGAAAAGAGACAGAAATACCAAGAGAAAATGTGGGTGAATCTTAGCATAAAGCAGTTAAATGTTTAGGGGTTGACGATTAAAGACAACGTCAGTAAATACACAAGAAGACAAATTAATCGTTCATTAATGGTAATGGCTACTAATATGTTCAGAATTACCAATTGACATTAGTACGAGGTTACAAAGAGAAAGTCAATACGAAGTTACAAAAAGATAAGGTAAGACATTGAATGTCTTAATTACAATTCGCCCCAGACTGAATGAATTCTTTCCCTAAGTCTCCCCCAATCCTCGCTCTGCTGAGAAGTAGTGACATTCAATTCAGCCACAAAATCATCATCAACCTCCAACTTCTTGTACTGCTCGACCAAAGACTTGGTTCGCTCAATTCCTTGGGAGACATTGCATTTTTAGCAGCCATTCTCGCCTTGCAGTCGTCCATCCTTGCTTCAAGCTCCTTCATCTGTGCAACCAAGCTGGTCATCAAAGAGTCTTCAATCATGACTTCAGAAGAGATTTCTTTCAGTTCATCCTCAGTTTTGTTGATCTCCATGAGCAAAGACTCTCTTTCAGATACAGTGCAAAGATATTGAGTACTTTTGGCCTTCAGTTCGACATTTTTGGCCAGCAAGGAGAGAATCTTGAAATGGACAACTTTCAACGTCGCTTTAAAATCAGTAGAAAGATTGAGCGACAGAAGTGTCAGTGCTTGCGCCAACTTCACACTCAAATGCTCAAACTTATCCTTATGTTTGGCAGCACTTGCCTGACCGATGTCCATATCCATAAAGGACACATACTCAAATATCGACTGCTTGAGGAACTTCATATCTTCCTACGAAATGCTTCGGGGAGTTGAAAATAAGCATAGATCCGGAGATTCCCGAATAGGGCAACCTTCCGAACTGCTGCTGAATCCATGGGCAGGCAAGAGATAACCTGGCGAACTGAAACATCTTAGTAGCCAGAGGCAGTCTGTTCAGGGTTCCAAACTCAACGATGGCAACTAAACAAGAGGGTTGCGCTCGTTGCGGGACTTAACCCAACACCTTACGGCACGAGCTGACGACGCACCACCTGTGTTCGCGTTCCCGAAGATATTGAAGAAGATTATGCGAGATCGGACATGAAAAAAGGTAAAAAGAAAAAACAACACAAAAGTAACACGGCCAAGCTTATGGAATTGTTGATCTTGCAGCAGTTGAATGAAAATAAGATGGATTTTCTAAAAATCCGTGATTTGAGATTTTATCTACGAGCACCAGTTTAACTTGGGGGGTGGTGATTTAGTAGCAGTGGGTGGCAAAGTGGCTTTGTTACAAGAAGCAGAAGGACGACTGGTTGAAGCAGGGCGAGACATCTTAACTTGCCCCCAGGAAGTGAACAAGTTTTGGATGGAACGCACAATCCTATCAGCATCCTGCAAAGAAAGTCGCCAACATTGAAGTTTTTCACTATAATGAACAAAGTGGAAGTAAAAGTGAAACAAAGATTACCTCATCAGCAATCTTGGGAGATGGCAAATCCCCAGCCAAATCTACCACCTGTGGCTCCACCACTTGTGAGGACTTTTCCCTGTCTGAGCGAGAAGACTTTGCCACAATGGGCAAATTCATGGGAGCATCTGCATAACTAAAAAAACAACAAGTCAAAAATCAATAGTACAAGTAAAGGTAAAACATCAAAAATTGTATTACCTTCTGGTTCGACGTTTGGGGAATTGACACCCTGGGAAGAAGGTGACTCATCCATTAGCTGTGATGAGGATTTCAGGACTGAAGGTTTCTCTTTAAGCGTAGTCCTTTCATCAACTGGTTTGGATGAAGCAGCCTCAGTAGAGGGTGATGGAGTAGGAGTTGCCAACACCAAAGCCTTCGAAGGAGAGGCTGGGCTTTTCTGAGAAATCCGAATAAACCATCAGCACATAGAAGAGTTTCAAGTATAGAAATGTATGCTTGTGAGTAAACTAATTTAATTACCTTTCTCCTGACAATGAGAGGAGTGTCATCATCATCATCATCCTCCAAAATGGGAGATGCTGAGGCTGGCTGTTTGCGGCTTGGGATACTTTTAGATGCAATAGGCTTGGCAGGAAGAGAAGTAGATGGACGAACAGACTGTTTAGCATGAGCAGAAGAGGAAGGACTCCTAATAGACACAGGGGTGACCAAAATAGAGGAAGTGGAAGAAATGTCCGGCTGATCCAGTGAATGGAAAGCGCGATTGGCATCAGTTGCAAACAATCTGCGCTGCACTGATGGCCAAAGTTGTTCAAAAAGGGGATGGGTGGCATGGCTAGGATTGAAGGGAGCTAATGAAAAGTTACTCGTCAAAAGAATATTGCGAGCATTTATAGCTTTTGCCTCTACCTTATTTATGGTGTAGAAGCGATCTATCAAATTTCTTGAATAACAAGGAGGAACAGGCCAAGTTTGGCCAAAACCAAGTTGACGAGCAAAAATTTGGGGAACATATATTTCAACCCCAACTTTGGCATTAGTTCCAGTCAAAATATCATGGAACAACTCCCTCCCGGTCAAAAACTGAACCCAAACGAGCAGAGAGGTGCTCGCATTGTCCAGGGTAGATGGGAGATGCACATAATTAGGAGTTAAAAAGGGAAGAAAAGGAAATAAAGAAGGAATTGAATTCAAAGTATAAAATAATGAAAAAATATCCCTTTTGGACATATGTACAGGGTTCAGTGGGTCAATAGCTAGCCCATAGCAACTAGCAGAATGAAGGGAAAGGAATAGAGCACCAAGTGATGGAAAATAGGCTCTCAACCACATTTAAGTGAACCAAAGAGGCTCACTGCTAGTGGGAGATGCACCATTCTTCAATTGGAATTGGAGAGAAGTCATACCTCTATAGAGGGCGGTTAAAAAGAAAGAACACAAATTCAGAGGCTTACCACACGCCAATTCGTGCGCTATAGGTAAATAGCTTATAGAATGCTTCAGGCTTGACACACAGAGAATATATTTACAAAGCCAAATATGAAAAAAGGCTACATGCTCAACATGAGAAGACTCAGTGCTCGAGTGATTATAACAGCTTTGTAGGCTTGAATAGAACTCGGTGAGTTTTTTGTCAAATTTTGGGGCGACACCGGAAATCAAATTATCAGGAAAAATTGTATCGGCCAAAGGTGGCAGATTTATTAAGGCCCCGAAATCCCTTAAAGTAATGGACATGGGACTAAAGGGGAAAACAAAAGTATTATACTCAGAAAACCAAAAACTTAAAGCAATAGGGAAAAGCGCTGATCAAAAGTAGGGGGTTGAAGAGAGATTTCTAGCAAATCAGAAATCCTAGCACTATAAAAAATTGCCTTGGTAGGACCATGGTCTACAAGACGAGCATGCCATCTACTGGAAAACAACATTAGATTTAGGCCAAGTGCGAATACCTCTTTTGCGAAGCGGCCTTAGCGGCAAAGAGTTTAGAAACGAAGGACCTTGAGTACAAGGAAACAGCTGGCTCGCCGCCACTTGTTCAACGATCTCGGCGTTGTTGAATGAAGGACGTAGATAGAACTCGTTGAGTTCGGCATTGGCTGGTGCAAGGAAGTTTGGAGTTATATATGGCCGAGTGAAGAGTTTCTGGAAGTCTTCGAAACTGAAAGAGTCACCAGATTGGGATTGTGAAGTATCCATTAGGAATGAAATAAAGTTTTGTTGAAATTTGCTTGAGAAACGTAGTAGAGAAGCAAGAAGATGAACAGTAATATTGCGAGAGAGAAGCGCGAAGCAATGAGGCGTGATTTAGTAGTGCGATGAAATGGCGTGTTTTGGGGGGGGTTATAAGGGTTTGCAACGTCGCACCTTTTTAGGCTATGGAAGAAAATAATGATTGAAATTTTTGGGAATTTCAAATGTTGGTGGGAAACACAAAGTGAATATGGCAAAAATTAATAATTTGTATTAATTCTGCCATATTAGGGGTAATTGTTGACATGCTAAAAGTGCAGCCCAATTCAAATAATCCAAAGAATGAAGTCTAACTGGGCAATTCAGGATAAAGGTCCAAATAGGGTTATTAATGAATGGAGTGTAAGCTCACGAACGCGGTAACACCATCGCCCAAACTTACAAGACGCCCAGAATCTGAGTGAATGAAGTACCTTGCAGTCGCCCAAAGTTGTAACCCCGTTCTCGCCCAAACCTTCGAATCACCCAGGATCTTAGCAAACATAAGGTATTATGGTTATCCAAAAGTCCAGTTATCAAAACAGTTATTGGGTAATCTTATCACGTTTCACGATTCAAGAAGTTCAGTTGAAGACGGTTGAACGACAAAGAATAGTGGCAACATCTAAAGACGGCAGTTCCACGATAAGTTGGCCACCATGAAGAAAGTGGACAGTTATAAAGTAATTAAGCAGTTTCTAAGCGGTTGATCACAAAGAGAGTATCAAGGGAATATAAAAGGAAGAAAATACATAGAGCAAAAGACCCCGAATCAAACACTCTCAAATAGAGAATATGTAATTTCAATTTTTTAGTTTAGATTTAAAACATTTCTTTTCAGTACTGTGTGCTTGCGCCCCATGGAGGCATTTCTGTTTAAGTTTCAATTGTAAAGTCATCGCCAATAAAATACCCCTTTTTGGGACTTTGCCTCAAGAGGTTTGTCCCTTACACAATCGTCTGATCCCTTTTTAATTGTTAGCGACTACTCGCACGAAACAATTGCATAGTGAAATAATTAATTTACGTGTAAAAATGAGTAGAATTTACATAGTGACATGTTAAATATAATAAATATATTACACATTATCAATTAATTATATGAGCTCCATTTGAATTTATAGAGGAGTTATACGTCAAAGTAATAACAAATTATTAATCGTTTTTCAATGGCGAAGCAATTATCCACCCAAAGGCTAAAACTTCAAAATTGTTTGTTGTTTTATCCTTTACTCTTTCATTTCATATGTGTTTTTGTTTTTGGATGCTCTTTTTCACTTTTCTGTTCGACGGTGATGATTTTTTATTTTTTGTATCCAGGGCAATGAAAAGCTTGTGTATATCAGTTCATGTTTCAAAAACGAGATAAAGAATTGCGGGACAAGTTGACAAAAAAACAGTGTATAAAGAAGGATTATTGTAATGAAAAACATTACATTTAAGTTTATTTAACCTTTTCACATTATTTACATAATTTCGCTAAATTATTCATATTTATTCTTTTTTTAGCAATTTTCATTTTTTATTTATCAATATCAATTACTTCAACCACTTTCAAAAACATTATTAACACTTCAAAAATATTGCGCATATCATTCATTCGATTTATAAGATGTGCAACGCACGTGCTTACTAATGGGATGTAAGGTCCCGAATTTTATATTCTTAAGTTGATTGATGTTGTCCATTTTACAAATGTGCTATGAAAGCTCGGTCCATTCAAGATTATGAAAGCTCAATTCATAAGTTATTTAAAAACTCAACAATTTAAGACATTAAGTTTAAGTAAATTTGATTACAATAATGAATAATTGGGTTGCCATAATAGTCATCTACATGATATTTCAAATGGATAACCCAAGTTCGAATCACTATGCAGATATTTTTATGGAATTATTTTTTAGTTAAAAACTGCTCATTTTGCACACTAAGAACAGTTATATCAAAGTCAATTATATGGAATAATTGTTTTATTAGTGGGCATTCATATAGATATGTTACAAATCATATGAATAGTTCATTTTCTTTTATATTTCATTATTGAAATGTTATATAAATTTTTTTATAGAATTATTTTTTATAAGCTTAAAACTTTTTAAATTCTCAGTTAAAGACTCAATTTAACAAGATTATTGATAATATAACTCTCATATTAAGCCCCCGTATTTCACATAAACAATCCAAGTTTGAATCATTATGCAAATATTTTTGTAAATTTATTTTTTAGTTAAAAATTGCTCATTTTGCAAATTAAGAATAGTTATATCAAGTTAATTGGATGGAATAATTGTTTTATTAGTGGGCATTCATAGAGATATGTTACAAATCATACGAATAGTTCATTTTCTTCTATTTTTCATTATGTAAATGTTTTGTAAGAACTATTTTTCATGGGCTTAAAACTCTTTAAATTTCTAGTTAAAAACTCAATTTAACAAGGTTAATAATAATATAACTCTCCCATTTGGCCCCATTATTTGATATTATAATTTTTGGAATAGTGTTCTTTTTTTTGGAAAATATGGGGTAGAAAAATAAGGAATTTTTTATTTATTTATGTGTAATATTATTTTATTGAATAATGTATGATTAAAAAAAAAGAGAGAAAAAATGTATTAACAATTTAATGGGGGCTCAAATGGGGGCTTAGTTTTTCACTAAAAATTGAGGTTACAAGAGAAAGGAAAATCACATTTTCACCACACCTCTCCTCAAATCCGAATTTATTCATATTTTCTTTCGAAAATATCTTTTATATTAAAATAAACTTAAAGGAATAGTAAATGTGTGAAGGACAAAGGTTTTTACACATTTTCTTCCTTTATATTTCAAGAAAATCAAGGTATATGGTGTTAAGTGTTTACACTTTTTGTTCATTATTTATATATATGTATGCTTGTGATGAGTGTTAAAATTTTTGAAGTTATGAATAAAGAAGTTTATGTATGACCATAGTCGATTTCTACAACCTCAAGGGATTCTTCGAAATCATGACTTTGTTAGTATTCGTATACGTGAAATGCTAAATGCATTCCTATCATTTTGTTTATATGTGCAACGTGTGATATTAGTCCTACTGAGCTTAAAGCTCACACCTTCTATGTGGACACAATTTTTAGATTAAAGGACTGGTCGAGAAAGTGGGATTTACATGGATTGCAAAGGATCAGAAAGGGAGAGATATGCTTCATTTGTGTAGTTTGTCACATTTAAAGATTTTTTAGTTCTTACTAGTTATGCAACTTATGTTGAATTAAAAAATAAAACAAAATGTTAGTGTATCTTTCTTTAAAATTTCCTAGTTCTTTTTCTTGTTGTAAATATTTAAATTGTTATTTCGTTTAAGTATGCATATAATTAAAGTTGTTAAAAGAAGTTAAGATTAAAAGTTAGACTTGTAAACAAAAAATTTCAACTTATTGTATGAACTTTGTCATGTCATTCCGGAAAGTATTCTTTGAATTTTTGGACAAAACTAGTGAGGTTTGAAAGTCCTATGAGTTCTCTGTCCGTCATCATTGAAATTAAGTCAATTGAAAGTTGGTAAGATAAGTTATGCCATTTTTCGTGTGCTATGTTCAATGTACCCGAGAACAGTTTTTTTCACATATTTAAGTGTCTATTGGAGTGCATAAATGATTTTGAAAAAATTCTGAAATTTCACTATGTTGTACTTGAATGAGTTTAGAAAATAATGTAAAACTTTCATAAAATTATGTATCCAATAAATGGTCCAACTAAGCTTGATAGTTGGACAGTGCGTTGTTAAATTTAACTCCTTTAACGCTAGCTAACATTCATTTGAACTCTTCGTTTTATTATCGCTATTTAACAAATCAAAGTTATTTACCCTAAATCATTTGTTACCAATTAAATTTAGAACATGTAATAGAATGTAAGGATAACTACAAAGTTAAAAGAAAATTAAGAAAATTTCAAAATTTAGGTCGTTATATAGTAATAATAAATGTTTGGCGATATCAAAATGCTATTTTTAAAATCGATTTGGTATCCATTTGTTTTTTTTATGAATTTTCCTCTTATAAAAAGTTTGAACATTTTGATGAAAAATATCAACCAAAACACATGCAACCACGTGCTAACAATAATTGAAAAATGAAATTGTTTGTCGTAGAAATTAAAATTTAAAAAAATAAAAATACAAATACAAAGAGAAAGAAGACTTACCGAATTATTCTCAAAGAAACCAAGAGAGAAGGGCTTTTTCTGCCTGAAGTGAACAAAAGAATAATGGTGCAGTGACAAATAAATAGACGTTACCAAATAAACCAAATAAAAAAGTCAACGCCTTTATGCGTTACAGCCGATAAAAAAATGCCAGGTTCTATAAATATTCGTATTGAATGAATGATATACGTAATATTTTTAAAGTAGTAGTACTGTTTTTAAAAGTGGTTGATCTAATTGATATTGTTAATAAAAAAATTGAAATTGTTAATGAGAATATATATGAATAATTTTTTTTTTTATGAAATTATGTATACAATGTAAAAATATTGAATAAACCGAAAAATCTAAAAAAATCCAAACTACTCATTGAACTTGGATCTTTAAGACAACTCATAATTGATATGGTATTGGGTGTAACTTCTTCCTATTGGTATTTACCATCACTAAACGTACTCAAAATTTAAATATTATTAAAATTCCAATCTCAATAATAGTATAGATGCAGATCATATCATCTAATTGTACTTCCAAGCACACCGATTACTAAATCAAAAGGATTAAAAATCATTACTACTAGAAAGATCAATATAACCACTAAAACAAAGTTTCCTTTATACTACATGCATTGCATGTCGTGTCCTCTACGACATACATGTGAATGCCGTAACAAATTACTTTTGTTATAGTGAACAGTACAAAAAATAGCTTCTCTTCCATAAGTGAACAATCAAAAAAGGCGAAATCACTCGAGCAGAATTCTACAACGAAAACATAAAACTCTTACGAAACATACATGGACAGGAAAATTCCATGTTTACCTCAAAATTTTTTGACATGTTCTCCACTTTCTCTATGATTCCTTTATTGTTGTGCGCTATATGGAGTAAAGAATACAAAAATTTAACCCAAAATGGTAAGTCTGAAGGAAAAATAATTATCAATTTTGTAGTGTGACCCAAATTATAGTGGGTGTTGAAATTGTATTTGATGTGGTCTTGAAAAGATCAAAATTATGGATCGGGAATATTGTTGCCGCATTTTTGCTAGTTGTCCGCTCGAGTGAAATTGTCAAATTTGGAGTAGTGTCGCTCAAGTGACAATCTATTCCAATTTTTCTCGTTTAACACGTTTTATACTCATATTCATCTAAAACTTGGTTTTGGACTCTATTGAGGTATATATGTGATGCAACATATTAGTTAGTTTAAATTTTGATCACGTCCAACGTTAATTTTTTTAATTTTGCTACATGTACATCAATTTTGACATTGTATGAGATGACAGTGTTTTGTACATTGATTTTAACAATATTTTTCTCATTCAATGGCTAGATTTCATCCACATAAGAGGAATGTCGTCCGCAATGTAATTCAAGAATGTACAACATGCATAATTGTTACGATTACAATTTTCTTAAGTGTATTTCAAGTTTGAAATCTTGTGAGGTGACAACTTTTTGCACATTGATTTTAATAACAATTCTTTTCAATCACTACTCAGAGAATGTACAACTCACATAATTATTTCTTTCAAATGCAAAAACATCAACCAACAACGTACAAGCACCACAATTAACAATATTTGCACTATTTAGTAGTAATAATAACTCAAAACTAGCAAAAATGTGTGGTTGCTAATCGAATCAAAAATTGAAAATCATGTAAAGATCAAAATAAAATAAATGAATAAAAGCTATAAGGGAATTTCATAATGGAAAGGATGAGCAACAACGATCGATAAAATCTGAGAAGAGCTAAAGAAAAAAGATAAAAATAATGTTACTTGTATATAATGAGTTACATAATGATATACTTATAAATGATGTGTCAAAAAGAGAGTGAGAAATTTTTGTTATTTGGTTGAAGAGATTCTACTAAATGTTCTAAAATGTGTAATGCGTAGTAATACGTGGAGGTCATGCCATGGGCTACGCGAGTTTACGAGATCATAGACGTAAAAAAAAAAAAAAAAAAAAAAAAAAAAAGGGAATTTTTTTTTTTAATTTTTTTAAATTTTTT
>NC_036251.1:9821699-9860395 GCF_002742605.1 Olea europaea var. sylvestris
AAAAAAAAAAAAAAAAAGGGCATTTCTTATTTTAATATTATTATAATTTTTAATCAATCAAAAAAATCATTTAACAATTAAAATAATATCTACCGAACGTCTAAAATAGATTTATAAAAATTTTATACATTTTTAAAAAATTTTCTACAAAAAGAAGTTTAAAATGTAAATACTAAATGATAAATAAATAGGATTTTTTGTGTTTTCCTTTGTTCATGGCTTCAAGCGGCTGCTTTGAGTTTACGGTTGACGAAGCAAAAAAAATCAGCCTTTAACCTTTAAATTAAAAGAATAGTAAAAACAATTTATTTTTTATTTTTTGAAAATGATAATAATGTGTACCTAAGTGCACATAATCATGTCCAGGCACGCATTAGTCGTCAACGGCAATCGTTGACCAGTAATAAGGATGGCTTGACATTTCCGCAACGCATCACGCTTGGCGTTGCCTAAGCATTCCTTTTAGAATGTTGATTCGATCCACTCTTATATCACCACATTATGTGTATGTAAATTATTATATACATGCAGTACAACCGGATAAGAATTATTACAATGCAGAAATAAATGCAAAAAAAAAAGAGAACATAAAGAGACTTTCAACGTCATAAATAAAAACCAAAAGTGTCACCAAGAAGTTGCTGCCTGTTTGGCTTGTCTAATACTTTTAATTAACTTTTATTTTGTTTACATATTTGCCCTTTACTAAAAGTTCGTTGATAATCAGCCTCCTAATTTCATAGTCAATAACTAATTTCAACCATATACTTTATGGAATTCACAAATTTTTAATCACGCATTTTATTAAAATCTATTGAAAAATCGATTTTAATCTCCATCAAATAGTGGTTTAAATTTAAAAGTAAATTCTACTTACATTCAATTGACATTTTACTTTTTATTTAGGCTTGACCAAACATACTTGGTTTTTTTTTTTTTTGAAGGAACACATGCATTTAATAAATTGACAGAAAAATAATAATGAAAACAAAGAAGAATAATAAATTGTTTTTCCTTGCTTTATCCCTAAAATAATACTCGATGACAGATATTGCGTCCGTCTATTTTTGATCAACCACGTTACAAAATTGAAAGACTAGAGTCGTTGTATTAAGAATATAAGTTGAAGATAAAATTATCAAAAGAGCCATGGATTGATGATCCATGGTGAAATTTTCCCAAGAAGTATTCACTTAGAAAAATCTGAAGGGCACCACAATTTTTATTTCTTATACTACATTTTAATTGCACTTAAAATTTTTAATCGTTGCTCATTATAACATTTATGTCGCTAACAATTTTTCACAACATTTTATACTCAAGTGTTTGTTTAGTTAACTCATTTTGTATTTGATACCAGTTTTATGTCGAAAATTTCGATGAAATGGCACAAAACAACTTATTTTTGAATCACATTTTTTATAAATAAATAAAAAATGCGAAAAAAATATTTTTTTTACTTATTTTAAAGCATGAAAATAAAATATTTTGATAATTAAGAAGGAGATGTACTAATTAATGGAATGTTGAAGATAAGATTTTGTAAAAAAAAATTTAATAATTGCTATAATGAGTAAAGATTAATGGGCGTAGCTGTAACTATAATGTAGTGTCAATATAACCACATTCTGCCATTGTTTGGGTCCTATTTTAATGAGAGTTTGGAAAAAAAAATGTAATTTTAAATAGTAAATTTTTGAAGAATGTGTGATTAGAAAACATGATTTTTTATTTTTATTTTTATTTTTTTAATTTACTTGTAATTATTTCGTGATAAAGTGCGCGAGAGAGAATGAGTTTTGAAAAAATTGAAACCGAACCGGACTCAATAGTAATTTCCTGTACCTTTTAACTTCTTATAATTCGAAATCAGAAATTGCTAGATTCTGGTGTAGATTCAGTCATAAGCGGAGAAAAAATTTCGCGCGCACACTGAAAAATGGTGGAAAAAACAATGGTGAAGCAAGAGAGAATCCCTCCTATAATCGCGCACAGAATTTTCCTCTATCTTCCTGGAAATGGTGGTTTTGAAAGAGGGAATGGGCGTAAACGGCTATTTGGTAGCCATTGGTTCTGTTGTATGGATCCGCAATTTGTGAGGAAATTTCGACTGTGTTTTAAATAGCTCATTTTCGTGCTCTCTCAGACCCTGCATTTTTGTCACTGGTAAATTTCTACCTATTTTCTCTCCCTCCCTCTCTCTGCATTCAAATATTACTGACGACTGCAATGATTGTTATTTGTTCAACTTTTGATTTCATGATCATATTCCATGAATGCTTGTATCTGGCCTTTCACGACCAATTTGTGAATCAAAAGTAATGTAAAACATTTGTGTTTGTACCTATGGATTATGATTTTTATGAATTATATTGCTATTCCCGTTTCTATGGAATTATAGGCTTGTATGTCTGTTTATGTACTAGTAGCATGTATATTGATTTGTTGCATTATTTGATTCACATAATGTATATAATTTTTAACTTATTACGGTTGCCAGATAATATTGTCGTTGTATTTTCTTTTCTATGAAATCACATGAAATACGTAATTTCATGATAGAGTTTGAGATGTTTCATTTGTTTCTTTCATTTTATTCAATATGTTAACATGAACTACTATGAATGCCATATATCTGTATTGTAATTAACGAAATAAACAAGGCATTAGCTTTATTTGATAACGCCAATATCTAGCGTTTGATAATCTAGAGGCAGTGTTTGAAGCCAACATGTGTGCCTGTTGATTTAGCTGTTAAATGTTTGTGATGCTAAATAGATGTTGAAGCATAAAATTTAAATATATTATTATTATTTCTCCCAGACGCTTATTGATCAATAAATGTAACGCTGATCTCTTGTAAAAGGTGTAGGCTTTTGTCAAGTTTGTGATTTCTGGGATTGTCTTCAGATTGCAGTCTTGCTAGATCAAACTTGCGAACTGCAATCACGAGTGACAATATGTCAGGGTCTCTCGAGTGCTCTGCCATGCCAAGTAAGCAGTTGCCATTTTTAGCCTAACTGTTGTTCATTCTTTAAATGTTATTCTTAATATTGATTTGATGTGATTTACTTCTTGGTATTCTGATTATAAATTTTCATGTTAAAAACAATTAGAAATGTTTCATCTCTCCAAATAAAATCCTTTAGCTGAGTTACTGGATCTCATCCTTGTCAGTGACTGCAAAATTATACTTTTGGTAATATTATTCTGAACCGGCTTGAGCAGAATAAATCTTAAGAAGATTATGTGAATTGGTATCTTCATGGTCATGACCATCATAATCAATCAAAAGCTTTTACATGTTTGCACGTATTGCATTTATTTGCTCTGGATGATTTGAAATGAAAGAAAAAACATAAAACTAGCAATGAGTAATAAGATTGCATGTATTTCAGGTCACAACATTGGAAACTCTGAGGATGAGAAGAAGACAAGGCTTGGGTCTTTCAAGAAGAAGGCAATTGATGCCTCTTCAAAGTTCAAACAATCTTTGACCAGGAGGAGGAGAAGCAGCAAAGTTATGTCCGTTGTGTTTGAGGATGAACATGACCCGGAGGAATTAAAGTCTCTGCATGCCTTGCGTCAAGAACTTATTCTGGAAGAATTATTGCCTGGAAAACAGGATGACTATCATATGATGCTAAGGTAACATTTTTTTTAGTTTCACATTCTCCATGGTCCTTTACTCCTGGTGTTGTGGTATAAAACTGTTCTGCTACTATAATTAGACAAGTTTGATTTTGAAATGCAATGTACACACCTTTTTGGTCCAATAGAAGCAACTTGAATTGCATGAGGGATGCAAATTTTCATTATCCATTGCTTGGTGAGTACCTTGTGGCTGGAAATTTGCTGTTTAAGAAACTGAATTTTTTTCTTTGATCTTGTAAAGATTATAATTCTATATATTTTATGTTTTAACAACATTGATAAAGAAAACTTCTTGAATTGGGTGATTTAGATTATTATTTGCTCGTGCTGCAGAATTTGTATGCAATGAAGAAACTTCTGACGTAAAATTTTGTTTTGTCCATAAATTACATTCTCGACGATGAGGCCAGAGACCTTAGTTCTTAAATGATAAGAGAAAAGCAGTCGGGTTTGTATAGTTTTTGTGTGATGATACAGGTTTTTGAAGGCAAGGAAATTTGATATTGAGAAAACAAAGCAAATGTGGTCTGATATGATTCAGTGGAGGAAAGATTTTGGTTCTGACACAATTATGGAGGTATTTGTGATATAAATTTACTGAAGATCCTTTATTTGAGATATCTGATCATCAAATATTTGGGAAAAGATCGTAATTTTAGTATGCACCTGAATTTCATATCACGTATATATTTTTGTTAGGAATTTGATTTCAAGGAGAGAGAGGAAGTCCTTATATACTATCCACAAGGGCATCATGGAGTTGACAAGGAAGGGAGACCTATTTACATCGAAAGACTTGGTCTGGTAGATGCAACCAAGATTTTGCAAGCCACAACAATGGACCGCTACGTTCAGTACCACGTCCAGGAGTTCGAAAGGACGTTTATTGATAAGTTTCCAGCCTGCTCCATCGCAGCCAAAAAGTACATTGACCAGAGCACAACCATTTTTGATGTTCAAGGAGTGGTATGTGGGGGTGTTTATTTTAGTTTTACATTTCGAGTTACGATAAATAGTTTTGCCAGCTGAAGGTGCAAATAGCAAAGAAAAGTGAAAATAGTCTTATAATTGAAAACTTAGACAAATGATGATTGAAGGTATCCTTTTTATTGGTCGATATTTTCTGAACATCTACAGATTGCACTTTCGATTAAACCAAAACCATGTAAAATTACATTCTTAAAAAATACAAATGCTCAGCAGTATAAATACCTGAATATCAAAACCATATGAGAGTGAACCTCATTGTTCATAAAATTCATGATTTTTGGTTCAGGGACTGAAAAGTTTTAATAAAGCTGCTAGGGAACTTATTCAGCGCCTTCAAAAGGTTGATGGTGATAACTATCCCGAGGTACTTATTTCTCTCTCTCTCTTTTTTTTTTTTCTCACACTATATCTCGTTTCTGTGTTTTTTTCTAACTTCATAGTGGCTTTTGAAATCTTGGCGGTCATTTGATCAATACTTTGCTTCCCTCTTAGACCTTATGCCGCATGTACATTGTTAATGCGGGGTCTGGATTTAGGCTTTTATGGAACACTGTCAAGTCATTTCTTGACCCAAACACCACTGCTAAGATCCATGTAAGCTATATTCGGCTCTCCTCAAATAATCACTTGTTTTTCTGTGTAACATCAAAGTGACAACTTGGGAGGTTTCTTCTTACCAGGTTTTGGGTAACAAATTTCAGAGCAAACTGCTTGAGATTATTGATGCTAGGTATCGTGATGGATGTTGATTCTACGAATCATTTGGTTTTGGTTTTTATTTGAAACCTAGGTTATGAGCATATGAAATCTAAAATCGGGTATGACATTAGTGCCATTATGGCATATATGGTAAGGAGCATTGCTTAGAAAATTGTAGTAGTAAGAAAGAAAAAAAAGCTTAAATTTTGTTCATTATAGTATAGTCGGTTAGTCCCGCATAATACTGTATACTAAACATGCACTTAAATAATTATATATGCTAACTACCAAATAGGCCTATTTTTTCAAAAAATTTCCAATGCCCTCTGCTGTTTTGATTTTGTATCAGTGAGCTACCAGAGTTCCTGGGAGGTAAATGCACCTGTTCAGATAAAGGTGGATGCATGCGTTCTGATAAGGGTCCTTGGAATGATCCAGAGATTATGAAGGTTATTAATTTTATCTAATATTATGCTATCTGATTCAAAGTTCAAGTCTCTCTTACGGCTGACGGAAAATGTTAAAAGTCTATTATTAATTTAACTACACAGATGGTACGTAATGGTGCTCACAAATGTGGGAATAAAACTGTCTCTGTGGAGGAGAAAATGATTTCAGAGGATGAGAATGTGAATAAAAATTCTTTCAAGCTGAGAACAGACTCTCTCCGTGTCTCAAGGGAAAACATAGCATGTCCTCGGCTCTCATCTGTTCATGAAGAAGTAAGTTGTAAAGGCTTTCATCCTATGTTTTCAAGATATAATTTTTAAATTAAAAGGTTGCCCTCTCTATATGAACTTAACCTTTAGGCGAGGTGGTTCAACATGGTATTAGAGTAGGCAAAAGTTTTGAGTTCAAATCTACCACCACTCTTTAATGATATTGTGAACATCTCAGGTCCTGGGGGGGGAAAAAAAAAATCATACCTCCACGTCGGAATTATGGTTAAGACAAAACTTAAATAATAAGCTTCTTGTTAAGTTCGTTTATCCAACACACCAATCAAATCATGAAATTTGCAGTGAATTCTTGTCGACTAATGTTAGATGATTTATAAGCATGTTGTAGAGACAAAAGATTTAGCCCTTGTTTGACAGAAATTTTTTTTGGAAAGAATGAGTTTTTAGTAGTAAATTTTTGGAGAATGTGTCATTAAAAAGTATGAAAAAATTTTGGATTTACGTGAGGAATATTTTTTTGTGAGAATATGTAGTTGAAAATGAGTATGAGAAAAAAGAGTTTGAAAGAATAGTTACCAAAAGGAGCTTAATATGTTGACTTGATTCATAAAAGTTTTTAGTCATCCTTGATTTCTTTGTGACCTCATTCATTTCAAACAAATGATTTTGGTAAATGATTTAAATAATTCCTTCAGCGCTAACCTTTTGTTTCACAGCACATTCACTTTTATTTATGAATAATGTTATTTAGCACAACTTGCGCTACAATACCAGTGTAAGTGACACTAAGTGATAGCCTGAATTAAAGGTGGAATTAAGTTATTCATTTAATTGTACATTTCATTTATTTAGCCCTCATTTGGCCCTCATTATTTTATGTTATAATTTTTGGAATCGCGTTTTTTTTGGAGAATGTGTGATTGAAAAAGAAGGAATTTTTTTTTTGTTCATGTGTAATATTATTTTATTAGAGAATGTGTGGTTAAAAAGAAGAAGAGGAAAATATATTATATATTTATGGGGCTCGAATGGGAGCTTAATGTTACATTAGTGTCACCAAAGCTGGTCAGTGGTTCTAAATAGCAATACTCTTTATTTATACAGATTCATCCAAACTAATTAGAAATTATCTACAGGTAACCAAAAACTCTCTTAGTCCACATGAGCCTAGTGCTGCAATTTTCAATAAGGCCATCAATGCAACATGGCCCCAAGCAGTGAAAATAGATAACTCTTCTCTTTCTAAAGGTACATTGTTGTACTCTTAAATAAATGTGTCCCTACTTCCATATCCTGCTTTCTCAAAAAGTTACGTGTCACTGCTTTATAGCTTGTACTATTTTCCTTTGATCAAATTGCCTGTGTTGGCCGTCTGGTATTTTAGATATAAAAAATCTTCATAATTTCGCGTGAATGATCATTGTCCCTACTTCTGAGAGCTATAATAAAGACAAAAGTAATGAAGAAACTATCAAAGCACACTCAGATTTATAGTTGAATCAATCCACGTGAGAGATGCATCCACTTGTTGCAGCTGTAGGTTTTCCCCATAATGGAGCTGAGGAGTGCAAACTTTTCTGACGCCTCTTCATCTTTGTCTCAAGTGAGAACATACTAGTAAATTCTTTGTATAGTAAGAAAATTATGGCGAACTGATACATGTATGAATGCTCAATAATATTCCCATTCTTTAAGAAATGTTCATATTGATGATTATTTGTTTCCTTTTCTCTGTCAGTTTGATTTGGCTTCTTACAGTCCAATAATTGTGTCTTTTTCATTCTACCATACGCAGTGTCCTAGAATAAGATAATTACTTAACTTCCATTCTTCAAAAACTGTTCGTATGGATGATCATTTGTTTCTCTTTGTATGTCAAGGCAAGATTCTCATCACGTGTTTTCCTGTTTCCCGACCTGTACCCACAGACTATTTTTCAATGCACGGTGATACTTATAGGCCATCTGAAGGACAAAGCAATCAGCTCTTTACTGGAGTAATGACCTTCATGATGGGCATAGTTACAATGGTTCGCATGACAAATAACATGCCAAGGAAGCTTACGGATGCTACCCTCTATTCTAGTTCGATGCATGATGCTGATTCGACTAAGACAAATCCTGCTATTTCCCATGCTGATTTCTTGAGCATGATTAAACGCGTGAATGCACTAGAGGAGCAGGCAAGTTTTCTCAGCAAGAAACAAATGTCGGCTATGCCACCTGAGAAGGAGGAAATGCTGAATGTTGCCTTGCATCGTGCTGATAGACTGGAGCAAGAGCTTGCAGAAATGAGAAAGGTAATCATTCCCTGCTTATTTCGATTTTCTTAGTGAAATGCCATGTCATACATATTATGGTAAACCCAATGTTTCTTAAGTTAGGCCTGAGCATTGGCTCAAAAAAGGTATAGTATCAATGGCCAAAGGGTTGATTCGAAATCGAACTGATCTATATATCAAAGCTGAATAGTTCTTTAATGCATTTTCTTTGAAGAAATTCAACCGGTCAACCTGCGTTCAGTCCCAGTTGAACAATCAGTTGATCAAGTTCATCTTTTAGGTTTTAACTGTACCGATTCTCCATTTTTATGTTCTCACTGGCAAGGCTGGAATAGTTTTCGAAACACTTGATACCGTTCACCCATCTACCTTATAGGAATAAATCACATGTATATTTATTACGTCAATTCTGCATATTCTAGACAAACTCTTACATACTCTCTGAGGACTCTATTCTTGTAATTCTATATGGTGATTAAGTGTAAACATGTCAGCATTCTCATCTAATAATAAATCATTGTCCAATTTGCAGGTTCTTGAGGACACCCTTGTCCGACAAGACGAATTCATGGCCTACATTGAGAAGAAGAAGAATAAGAAGAAGTTCTTTGCTTTTTAAGTCAAGAAACCAAACTACTTGTCAGATTATTTTCTTTTGATTCTTTTCGAGATGGCAATTTTTCAGCTCCAATTGTAAAACTTTTGTAATTACATGCTTTGCTAACTTGAGAAATATCTGTTCTGTTTCATTCAAGTTTGGGCTACCGTTAGAGGCCAAGCCCGGCTCAACAGATTTATAGGTAGGCAAATTAGGCCCAATACCCTAATGTTTAATGGGGAAAAAAAATCACATTTCAAGTGTTATACTTACCTCAATTCAAAAACCAAGTAAATAGTTTGAAATTTTAAAAATCAGATATGTATTTAATTTATTAAAAATATTTATTAAATAATGATAATAAAGTCACAATTAGATGATTAATGTCACAGATTCATAATTATAGGTAATATATTTATTTACTGGTCACTTATCGTCAAATTAATTGGTTACAGATTATTTCTTGGTCACAAATAAATATTTTTATAGGTTACAGATAATTTAAATTACAGGATATATTTTATCTATGAGTAATATAAGTCACAGTTTATTAGTCACAAATTATCTTTTAGTCACAGACGCCTAATATTTACTTACAAATCAACCAAATAGTTGGTCACAAATGCCTAATTGTTGGTCACAGACACCCCACCCGCCATTGTCATCGCCATTGCAACAACCACCACCATCATCAACAACAACACAATAATAGTTGGGCGTCACCACTTCCTTCAACCACCATAATGAGCACCATGGTGCCATAACACCACCACCATTTTCTTTATCTCCATTTACATCACACCTAACCACCATCCCCACCAAAGAATCCACAAACCCAACATCATCACCTCAAAAATGCAACAAAACATGCCGAAAAATTACAGCATCCCCACCAAATTCAACAACCACCATAGCTGCCACCACACACACCATCGCTGCCACCACACAAAGAACCATCCAAATCCTACCTAAATGGTAGCCGCCACAAAAAATAAGCCACCACCATCACCATAGAAGACACCGTTCAAATTTGGATTTGAAAGTTTAAATACCTAGTTTTATGTAATTTCCTCTTAATCCAATTATAGCCCAGCCCTGTTCAACTCTTATTCATTGAGCTAAGGGCTACAAGCGACTGATTTTCTTCTTTTGTATAACGCTAGGAATTGGGAAAGAGGCAAAAAGGGTGGCAGGAACCAAGTTATCTTGTGTTGCATTGGTTTCTATTCGACCCTTTCATGCAACAAATTGGAAGGTTGACGGCGATGACATTCGAAGGAGAGGGTAGAGAGAGGGAGAGAGGGGGGGATATGATAAGGGAAGAAAATGGGGGAAATGATTAGGGTTTTAATTGAATTGGATGGATTAATTATATATAATACCTGATTTTTGTATAAGTAAACTTTATCCCATAATTTTGAATTTGAAAGTTTAAATACCTAGTTTTATGTAATTTCCTCATGATTAATACCCTATTAACTAAGTGGAAATTACACCACAGCAGGTATTTAAAGATGACAATTCTAAAATCAAGTATTAAGTTTACTTGAACATAAATCGAGTATTAATTGATAGTAAAATGAATCTCTCACTAGCTTCCGCTCTCGCTCTTCTAGTCTTGCACTGTCATCACCGAAGCTTCGGCCAGTAAGGTTGCGCACAATGGAATTCAGATCACCGCAAGAGCCGCTTGAAGAGCTGACTAAAGGCGAATGAAATGGTAGTATTGGTCGTCAAAGCCTCCTTTGCACTGCCCAAGAGTGGTGATAAAAGTCGGTTCCGTCGAAAAATATTGGTGTTTCTTGGTGAGAATAATCTAAAGACATTGAGGAAGACGGCCAATGTCGGGATCAGAAGTGGGAAGCTGAAGAGGAATTTGAGTATGATTTTTTGGGAAATTAATTTTGTAAATAATGTCCAGAAGGTTGTTATTCTTTATTTAACCCATATAAGTGTTGGATTGTTTCATGATTTGGGGGTTGCTATGAAATGGGGCACATATTTTTGTGTTGTAAAGGGATTGAGAATTTGGAGCTTTAGGGACTACTATTCTTAAAAGATTTGACGGTGGAGCTAGTTAATTTCAGAAAAGGGCTCTAGGTAGTGGTTGGAGGTGGTTTTTGTGATGTTTTGGCATTGGTGATTTACATGGTTGTTGGGTAGTGATGGTGGTAGTGCGATAGTGGTGGGTGTGGTGAAGTGTTATAGTGGTGGTTATGGTGGAATGTGGTGGTAGATCAATGTCCACATATGGTGATGGTGTCGGTGTGTAGGTCACAATCAATTGAGTATTTGTGACCAAATCTTTTGAATATGTGACCTATCAAAGTGCACCGATCGCTTGTCAAAATGCATAGGTCATAGATTCAAGAAATTTAATTACAGGCCATTGGATTAGGTCACATATTACAGGTCTAAGAGATTTCTTCACTTGCCATTTGATCAAATCACTATCACATGCAACAGGGCACGTCATAGTACGACACACGTCAGATTAAAAAAATTTGGTCACATACCATTGAATCAGGCCATAAGTTACATGTTAAGTGCATAGGTCATAAGTTATGAATTCAAGAGATTTGGTCACAGACCATTGGCTCAGGTCACATGTTATAGATCCAAGAGATTTGGTTACATGCCATTGATTTCTCCAACCTCAATTATTCGAATTGGTTGCAAATTCAATTAATCAGATGCCGACGATGAGAATTGAAGTTATTTGCTCAAGTAAGTATTATGTAAATTACATGAGAAGCTGCTTTTCAATTTTATGTTTTAAATTATACCTACTGAGTCATGAATGAAGAAGATGATCGATCGACGGAGTTCAGTTCGCTGTCAAAGAAGTCTCGACGAGGGGGGTAGGGGTGGTTGTTTGGTAAAGTTGGTGTGGATAGATTAATTTAATTTGATAATATTATTATTTAAAATTAAAACAGAAACCTGACTTTTGAATTTTGAAACTTAGTGTTTGGGAATTCCTTTGTTGCATACTTGATAGCTGATATGCGATTTTTTTCCCATTAACTAATTAAAACATTTAACCATGTATTTAATACGTCCTAAAACTACCGAAACCCAAATTAGTCCCAATTCCAGAAAATTCCCAAAGAGAAACCCTCTCACCCGATATTGATGCTCTGCTTGATGAAGATGAAGTCTATGGAGGAGTCTTAGATAAAGATAGCATTACTCGATCTGATAGTTTCCGCATTTCTTCAAATATGTTGGAATATGATAAGGACAGACTTGGTGGAAGCAATAAATTAGTCCTTTGAGTGTAAGATACTTCACCAAGATCAGTTCATGGTTTCAAAATACGAAGCAACATAACATTGGACTAATTATCAATTGGTTTATGCAAAGTTCTAAACAAGATTTTACTAAGAACCTTGCTACCAGACTCCAATAAGAATTTGCCGCTTATTATTTTCCCTAATGAGGAGTAAGGAGCTTGTTGGCAATGTTCTTAGGTGTTCGAACTTTATAATGTAAATAATTGATATTTATGAAGTTTCTTTTTAATGACTTTGCTATTGTGATTGGGACATGTTTGAAAATAACATTGTTGAACTTAAGAAGAAATTGATTATGTTAATACATATGAAAAAAATAGCTTTCAATTAATTAAATTGATGCGTATAAGGCGTTTGACAAAAGGAAAAAAAGTCACACTGTCATTTTGAACAGTTAATTAGATGCATACGTATGTATTTTTAAAAATTTGAAAATGCAAATTTAAACATTGTTTCATGCTAATACATAAAAGATAGTTTTGAATTAATTAGATTGATAAATGCAATGTGTTTGTTCAAGGACAAAATGTGAATGTCATTTAAAAAAAAAAAAATCACATTATCTCATTGGAGTAATTAACTAGACGTATATGAGTTTTTTTTTTTTTTTTTTTTTTTTTTTAAAATTTTAAAAAAAAAAAAAAAATCACATTATCTCATTGGAGTAATTAACTAGACGTATATGAGTTTTTTTTTTTTTTTTTTTTTAAAATTTTAAAAAAAAAAAAAAAATCACATTATCTCATTGGAGTAATTAACTAGACGTATATGAGTTTTTTTTTTTTTTTTTTTTTAAAATTTTAAAAAAAAAAAAAAAATCACATTATCTCATTGGAGTAATTAACTAGACGTATATGAGTTTTTTTTTTTTTTTTTTTTTAAAATTTTAAAAAAAAAAAAAAAATCACATTATCTCATTGGAGTAATTAACTAGACGTATATGAGTTTTTTTTTTTTTTTTTTTTTAAAATTTTAAAAAAAAAAAAAAAATCACATTATCTCATTGGAGTAATTAACTAGACGTATATGAGTTTTTTTTTTTTTTTTTTTTTTTTTGTGAAATTTGAACATACAAATTCAAGCTTTGTTTTATATTAATACATATGAAAAGGAAACTTTGAATTAATTAGATTGATGCATGCAAGGTGTTTGCTCAATGAGAATGTGGAAAAGTGTCACTTTTTTTATTTTCTGTCAATTTTTTTGAATCTATGTAACTTTTTTATAATTTGTCCCACTTTTTTAAATTCGTCATATTTTTTAAACTTCTATCATTTTTTTAAGTAATTGTCAATTTTTTTTTTTAGTATTTGTCACTATTTTCAGTTGCTTTCTTGAAATATCTATTACTTTTTTTAGTGACAAAATTCACCTTTTAATAAAAATGAGATCGTATGTCATTTTTTTAATATAAAAGTGATACTAATATTTTAAAATGACATTGTGTCACTTTTTTTTACAATTTTTATAAAAAAACTGACAATGTGTCACTTTTTAATTTTAGACAGTATTTTTTACTTTCAAAAAACTTATCATATGATTTTTCAAAAGATCTCTCATTTTAAGAATATTTTTGTAAGTTGCCCTTTATAGGTGGCCTACAGTGGCAGAGTAATTTTAGAAGGGGAAATTGTAGTAACGGTTTCTAATCTTTTCAATTTTTACAGACTTTATTTTAATCTTTAATTTATATCAACAAAGATTTCTAACATTTCAAAAGTATGTATTTGGAGAACCGTTGGTTGACCAAGAAAACAAACTTTAACCAATTTTGACCAAATTAATAAGGATAAAATAGTAACTTTAGAATTACAACATTAAATAAAAGAAAAAGCAAAAAATTTAGGGGAAAAAAAACTAAAAAATTAAAAAAGGGATTGTCTTATTCAAACCCCAACCCCTTATCCCAACCTTCATCCCCATCCCATTTTTCACTGCCTACACCATAGCTACCCATCACGATCAGCACTGTAAATCGCCGTGGTGACCACCACCACGATGCCCTTATTTTTCTCGTTTTTCTCTCAATCAATTTTTGATTATTTTGAGTTTTATTTTTCCATCAAATTCTTCAATTACAACGGTGGAAGAAACTGCAAATTCCTCATTTGCAGGGTTGGCCCTGATATTTTAGGGGCCCTTATGCCAAATTCAAATATGGGGCCCCTATATATGTGTGTGTGTGTGTATTCAAAATTACAAAAATAATAATTTAAAACTTTCAAATGTCTAAATTAAATTTACTCTTCTAAATTTTTTATAGAAAGTCAACAGTTATACTATTATAATTAATCTGTTTTAGAATCTCTTTTTCAATAAATACCATGGCCAATTCATTCAATCTTTCTCGTGATATTGTTGATCAAAAATAGGATTTTATCAACTTCAACTTTGAGAATCTCCTCTCGACTGATGCAACCGTAACTATATAATCAATAATATTCTATAACAATCCACATATTTAAAAAACAGTCCATCATTTTTATGTAGTTCAACACTTAAATCGCCTTTCTAGTCTCTTCTGGTAAACTATTTCTCACAATTTGTAGCTCAAAAAATAACTTTGATCCATCAATGTTAGAATCCATGTCATGTTTCAAAAATTCTTCAAGCTTATCACACCAACACTTCAAACAGCCATCATCTCCATTTTGCAATTTTTTTTAAATCAAACAAAAACCCAAAAGTATTTTCATATTTTTGAAATTGTTCAAATCTTAACTTAATCGAAGAAAGAGCTTGATCAACTATATATAAGAAATAATCAACTCTAAAGTATTCTTCAGCTGAATGTGTTATCTCATCATTAACATTTTCATCAAAGTGCTTCTTTTTCTGAATAATACGCTTTTCATTAAATGTAGGTTCAACTTCCATTTGATCAACAATTTCTTTAGTAGTAATTTTGTCAAACTCACATTCAATTTCACTATATGTTTCAAAAAATGAAATAAGTGCTTCCATGTGACTAATAGCAGCATCAATAGACATATATTCACTTTGGAACATTTTGCTTACTTTATTAATAGAAGGCATTATATTGTACCAAATAACCATGTCAAATAAGAAATCAAAATCCATAATGTCAGAAAATAAGCTTTGAGCATCTCTATATGTCTTAGGATCATCACATGTTTCCACCAAGTGTTTTAAAGCGGCTTTTATTTCTAGTTCATGAAACTTTTTACTTTTACACTTTCGACTTGACTTTCAATTTCCCAACGTGTTTGTAATAGTAGCTTAAGTGATAGACCTTTCAAATTGTCTTGAAAAATATTTCTTCACTCTGTGGAAGATGAAAACAATACACACACACACACACATGAATTTACCATAGCATAAAGTGCAAGATTAAGGCTATGACAACCACATGGTGTGTAAAATGCACTTGGATTTGCTTCTAGTACTCTGTTTTGTAAAATGCCCTTGGATTTAGCCTTCATGCTTTCTATTCATATTATCTTCACTTTGAACCTTCTCATTTTCAAATTCTTCACCAACCAAATCTTTCATCAGACGTTCTCTTTTATTATTGATATTACTACCATAAAACTTGTCTATAGCTCCTACTTGAGATTGAATAAATTCTTCAGTTTTTTTTCTTTTTTCTTTTTTCTTTTTTCATTTCTAGACAAATACTTTCTTGTAGACATATTAAAACAATACATAAAACAAAATCAATACAAGATTAAACTTTAAATTAGTTGAGGAACAATAAAACCATGTGAAAGATTTCACTTAGAGGAACGATAAGAACTCCATTCATTTCCATGCCATTTTTGTCGAGTGCTCTACGAGCATCAAATCATTGTTGATTGCAATTAAAGCAATGTTGAATAATGTTGATTGTGATTAAAACACAAGATTAATTATGAGTAGAGAAGTTAAAGATAATAGCCTATGTAATCTATCATATATTTGAAAATAAGGAAGAAATAAACCTACAAGGCAATGGTGATAAGAAAATTGAAGACCCGTTTGCTAAATTGTATCTTCAAAAGTTTTATTTGAAGAGAGAATCAATTTTATGTTGGATTTAAAAAAATAATGGTAACTGACTATTGGAGTGGAATTTGAAGATACAAAAAAGACTTTTTGTTTGGTTAAGAAAAAGAAAGGAAACATTTAGAAGATAAATGGTCAAATTAGTTATAGAGATAGAAAGTTATGGTTGTTATATATTTATGTAATAAATAAATGTAAGTATAAGTTTTATGTCATTTATATATTTTTTTAAAATTTTGTATTTTTATTAATTCCTTGTGTTTGTATATGACAATTCTATTTTAAATAATTTCACTAATACTCCCTCCATCCTAATTATATACGCCGACTTTTCTTTTTCTTTTGCCCCAAATATATAGACATATTTCCTAATTTAGAATATTTTATTTTGTTCTTTTACCAACATACGCTTATTTAATTTTTCCTACTTCATATGCCAACTTCTTAAAATAATCCAAATACACACATTCCTACTTCTTGGAAACATGGAACAACTCTCATTTCTTTTTCTTCAAATTAAATTATTTAAATTCTTTACTAATTCCAACAATAATTGACTACTACTCATACTGAAAAATAAATAAGGATAAACTTGGAATGATCTTGTCAAAAATTATTTTTCCAATAATATTAAATAAGATTTTTTAATTCGTGTGAAAAACGAAACAAGCCTATATAATTGGAACGGAGGAAGTATAATTTTCATTTTTCTTCAACTAGCCAATTTATCTTACAGAATTCGGGTCATCGTCAATACGAGGCCTTAAACGATCGCCTACCCTGCCTAGTCAGGGCATTGTGCAATGGAATTTTTGTCTTGATAAACTTTTGGATTTAACAGAAATTGGAATACGAAAGAAAAGAATGAATATGAGCCTCAATTCACAGCAGAAGTTCAGGCATCAACAATGAAGGAAAATGTTCAAGGAAAGGGAAGACCAAATTTGAGAATTAGGGGAAAAATCAAAGAAATGGAAAGTGAAATTGATTATTTGCGTGAAGAATTAGAATTGATGGATTTAGAAATTGGGGGAGATGGTACTGAGTTGTTGAGTGCAAATGAATTGAACCAGAAATGTGAGGATTTTGTATGCTGAAGAATAAATTTCGTCTAGTTGGATTTTGGATGAGAAGTTTTACTTTCGATTTTAGAGAAATCTGTAGGCGACGGAGAGTGGTGGTGGTTGTGATGGTGGTTGATTTCTAGCTTGGTTTAGTTGGGAGTGGGGAGTGGAATGGCTTGGTGACGGCAGTGAACAATGATTTCTATTTTATTTATTTTTCATTAAAAGGAGAAATATTGGATTGGCAAAATACCCCGCTTAAAATGATCAAAATATTCCATTTTTTTATATTTTTTAGGTCAACTAACAGTCAAATGGATCCATCCACGTTGGACTCCAAGTGCATATTTTTAAAAGGTTATAAACTCTTGTTGGCATAAATTGAAGAGTGAATTGCCCAAATGGTCACTGAACTTTGCAAAAGGTTTTCAATGGATCACTGAACTTTAAAAATCACCTAAATAGTCATTGAACTTTGCAAAAGGTTTTCCAGAAGTCATTGAACTTTAAAAATCACCTAAATGGTCACTGAACTTTGCAAAAGGTTTCCCAGAAGTCACTGAACTTTCCAACCCCTAAACCACTTTAGAGCCCCATTTATGGACCACCAAAATTCACCCTCCAGCCACCGAATTGACATACCACTTTGAAGCCCTCGTTTTCCTCTTCGTAACCCATCGAAGCTCCATTCATAACACCAACTGATGTGGTCAGAAATCCAAGCCAAAATGGGCAGTCTGGAACAACAAAAAATGAAGATTCCAGCCATTTTTCGTGCTTGGTCAACCCATTTTAGCTTGAATTTTTGACCAAATTGGTTGGTGTTATGATCGGAACTTGGGTGTGTTGTAAAGAGGAAAACGAGGGCTTTAAGGTGGTATGTCGGTCCGGTGGCCAAGGTGGCCGGAGGGTGGAGTTTTGGTGGTCCAAAACTGGTGACTCGTTCACTTCCGGCCATTTTTGTGCTTGGTTAGCCCATTTTGGCTTGAATTTTCGGCCAAATCGGTTGGCATTATGGCTGGAACTTAAGTGGGTTGCGAAGAGGGAAGTGAGGGCTTCAAGGTGGTCGGAGGGTGGATCTTGGTGGTTCGTAAGTGGTGGTTCTAAGGGAGGTACTTTTAATTTTGATCCAGTCAAAGGTTCAAAATTTCACTTTGACTTTGAAAATCTTGAATATTATCCAATTGACCTCTTGTATGGTAAAAGACAAAGATGCCCTTAAATGTATTATACAATTACAAAATAATGTATTGTTAAAAAGACTTTACTACCATTTTAGTTAATAATTGAAAACCAAATACTTCCCCACTTATAAAACTTCAAAACGAGCTTCCAACACAGAAAAACTCTCATCTTTTATCTGCTTAAACCTCAAAATCTCAAAATACTTTCAAACACTGAAACTGGAAATTTTTTTTCATATCAATTACTTCAAATCGGTAAGTATATCTACGCATGTTTAATTTCGTTTTCGATAAATTAGTATACGTTTGAATAGAGAAATTTTATTTCGACATAGTAATAGTTAGTATAAAATTTTTTTAATAGAAGAACCTATCAAAAAAAAATTGAACAGATCTATAATTTTTTTCTTTAGGATCGTAGAAGAAAAAAATTCATACACAAAACAGCCAAACAGTCGGCAATTTAATAGCCGACTGTTTGGCTGTTTAACAACCGGCAGTTAACAGTCAGCTGTTGGCTATTAAATAACCAAACAGTCAATTTTTGTGCTTCTATTTCCACAAAAATTGATTGTTAAAGCTGTTAATTAATTAATTAGTTTTTGTTGGCACTGATTTTTTTTTTTACAATTAATAAATGAAGTTGATTAAATAAATAAACATATGAATTTTTTTGTTGTAAGTTATTAAAAAAATTCCATTTCCTCATGCAGATATGATAATCTCCGTCTGTTATTTTGGTGATTTCAAATTAAATGAAAATAATCGGTGGGAATGGAGATGGACGAGTGATATAGGTGGTTGTATTGCAATTCCCATAACAGAGAGTACATCATAGAAGTGTACCACGATTTGCAAAATAAGCTGAAGTTGATCAATCTCAATACGATATGCAATTGAGATATCTATTCAACGATTATGGGGATTTATCCATTTCGATTCCACCGACATTCGTTACTAATGATGTTGAATTGAATTATCTATTAGAATTGAATAAAATGCATCGGACTCCGACTGTTCTTGATATGACTTTAGTTAAGAAGGATGTTATCGAAGGTGAACGCGAAGATTCAGATAGGGCTGATAATAATGACCGATGTTTTTGGGAGATAGTGGAGATAGTTCCTGCGGATGATATAGTTATTCCTGAGACAGTTTTTCCTAATCTTGATGGCACTGTTACGCACAGAATTTCATCGACAGTTGAAGACAATGAGAATATAAATAAGTTTACTAATGAGAATTTGATTGCTTTATCCCGATAGAGACATGAGCCGGGTGGGAGCTCACAGGTTGGAACAAGTGGACCGTCCTCCAATTCTTCGCGTGTAGCTCTCGATGATGAGGACTTGTATGTCGAGCAACTGTTTGAAACCAAGAAAGATTTGCAGGAAGCTGTGCATCGACTGTCATTAAAATATAACTTTGAATTCAAGGTAAAGAAATCAAACAAGTTATTGTTGACAGTTGCTTGCGTCGAAAACAATTGCAATTGGCGCTTGAGAGCAACTAAGATGGACATGAATGAGTGCTTCGTAATTCGCAAGTATTCACGGGAATATACTTGCTAAGTGGGAATTTTTCGAAACGATTACAGGCAAACTCGAGCATAGTTTATTGGTCGATAGATAATGCACAAATATCAGGACTCACGGACGATCTACAGACCTTCAGACATCATTAACGACGTCCGTCGAGAGTATGGAGTGGTCATGAGCTACCAGAAAGCCTGAAATGCCAAAGAATGTGCGTTGGAGGATTTAATGGGATGGTTGAGGAGAGCTATGCTAAATTGGCCAGGTATTACCATAACATGGGGAAATCCTGGCACGACATTTTTTATTGAGACGGGGGGCGATAATTGTTTTAAGTATTTCTTCATGGCTCTTGGACAATGTATTCGGGGTTTTCGAAATGCAATGCGATCTGTAATTCTAATTGATCGTACAACTTTGAAAGCTAAATATCAAGGCAAATTAATTATTGCTACATGTCAAGACGCCAACATCTAAATTTACCATATTGCATTCGGCATAGTCGACAACGAGAATGATCTGTCCATGCGTTAGTTCTTTTCTAAACTGAGGGAAGTGATTAGGGAAGTCGAAGACCTTGCCTTTATAACCGATCGGGGACAGTCTATAATAAACGGTATCGCTGAAATTTTTTCCGAGGCACATTACTGGTATTGCATGTACCATATACAAGGTGATTTGAAGACTAGGTATCGAGGTAAAGGCATCGTTTCATTGTTCAGGAGAGTAGTCGAAACTTACAGTGCTGAAGAGTGTAATAAGTTCATGTTCGAGATAGGAAGTAAATCATTACCGACGTTGGAATATCTGATGAACATGGGGATCGAACATTGAGCGCGGTCATACTTTTCAGGACGTCGATATAACATGATGATGTCGAATAACGCGGAATCTCTCAATGCATTGTTTAAGAAGGATCGAGAGTTACCAATTCTCGCAATGATTGAGAACATTCGTAACAAGTTTCAACAGTGGTTTCATGACCAACATGCGGCATCACAGAGTTGCACTAGCGTGTTGACCCCAGCTCATGAGGAGAATCTCTTTAAGGAGGCAGATGTTGCGAGGAAGTTGAATGTGGAAGCACTAGATGAGTTTCGTTTCTCCGTGCAATGTGCACGTAATACGGCATATATGGTGGACTTGACTGATAATAGATGCACTCGTACGAGATTTCAGTTGGAGAGTTTTTCATGTGAGCATGCAGTTGCGGTGACCATGTATCGAGGCTTTGTAGCGAGAACGTTATGCTCTTTGTATTATACGACTGAGTTTTGTAGAACAGCATATGCTGAGACTATTTCCTCTGTCGAATGAAGCCGAGTGAGAAGTTCCCGAGCACATTCTCCCGTTTTATAATTTGTTGCCACTAGCAGTTGAACTGCGTGGTCCTGGACGTCCAAATACATCTAGAATACCATCTACCGGAGAGTTTCCTCGACCACGTAGTTGTAGCAAGTGCAGAGCTATAGGGCATATTCGACAATTTTGTCCCAGTCAAATTTCCCTAAATGACAATTAGACATGTACGTTAAATGAATAATATTTTTGTTTACTTTACACTGTTCAATATTTGTTCTTCATAAATGTTCAATGTTCAATATTTATTCTTGATAAATGGTATTTATAATGATTCATATGAAAAAAAGTTCCATACTCGGCATATGTGTAAAATAACAAAAAATCAACTTACAAAAAAATAATTAAATTTCCAATGTAAATGTTATATACATTGAACACAAATTTACAATTATTTTATAATCACAAAAAATAATTAAATTTACAATACGAATGTTACAAATATTTAATACAAATTTACGGTCACCATTAAATTCGAACAAATCACAAGCTAGCTTCTTTCTCCAGTTCTGTATCCACAATTGGTTGATTCCATCAACCTTATGTCCTATCCTTAAAAATTCAACGTACTTAATGGCAAATATGCAACAGTCGCCGCTACAATTGAACAAGAATGGATCAGTTTAGTACTGTGTAGCTAAAAACTAAATCTGAAAGATGAAAACAACAAAGTTCAAACGCTTACCTTATGGACTGTCACGCTGTTGTCATGTTCCGAACAATCCGCAATCTATCATGTACAGTCAACCTCGCTAGTCTGGCCATCATAGGAACAATAACAGCTACGGACTCCAGGTTTTGCTCCAACTGGCCTTGTGTCAAACATGAATGACCTGGGTTGTACACATATATAGTCGTGTCAGCAAAAACGATCTCCAGCGTAATATAGTGCCTATTGATGCACGCTGGAATGTACATATGTGTACAACCCTCCCATGATTTTTCCCCGACACTCGGCGACATTCCTATGACCCACTCGAGCATATATTTTGGCACAGTGTACTCGTTACTCATAAGTTGGAGCGACTGATACTCTATGGTAACGGCACGCAGGAACTCGGTGTTTAATATGACTCGACCATGGACGTCAAATGATTTTGGATGTCTTTGAGGTCGATCTCGCAGCAAGTCTATGGCCAAGTCGATGTGCTGCATCAGGAAACACCAAAAAATTATAAGTTATTCATTTAATAAACACAAAGTGACGTATACATAAAAAACATGAAATGAATAGTTCACTTACATTGTTGGCGAGTCAAGCTCCAGAAGTGGTGATATCATGGAACCACTTGTATGCGTCCGAGACCGTCCGATTACCTATCGTGCAGCTAACTCTGAAAAAACAAGGAATGTTAAAATAAGTATAGACGAGTTAGAGTATAGTGTTTTATTAAAATCATACAATACTTACCCGAGGATAATTCTCTTTCACTCCGTCTCGAACGTTTTCCACTTGGCGTTGTCCACCTCCCTGAATAAGTTCGGGTGTGTCCCATCGATGAACGTCCTCATCTTGGCCTCAGCTGTGAAGGAGGAAACAACATACTGTGACGGCACTCTCAACCTTTTGCCGACCACCTGCTTCGTCTCATCAACAGCATGTCTCTTACCCTTAATCAAGACGGGCGTCCTCTCGACCTCCGGGGCCACCTCCTCCGCCCCTCCCATCGGAGCCACCCCCTCTTCTATCCCCATCGGGGCCACCCCCTCCACCTCCATAGACAACCACAATAATTCTAATATCTCATCACGCCAAAAATATGGGTGACCCTCTCTCCATCACCATCTCTGCCACCCTCTCGATCATCATCTCCGCCATTCCCTCTGTCCCCCCATCGCCTACCGGCTAAATCTCCTCTAAGTGCCGCTACCGTATCTTGAAGGTCGACAATGCAAGACCGTAGCATTCCAACATCATGGGATAGATCGTCAACCCTCCCTATCAACTCTCATCCCATATTGTCGACCCTTCTTGTTAGATAGTCAACCTTCCCTGTCAGATCGTAGACCTTCACTGTCAACTCTCGTCCCAGATCATCGACCCTCTCCGTCAACTCTCGTCGTAGCGCGCCGACCTCCTCCGCTATAAATCTTGTCAGACGGGCATACAAATCATCACTGTATGTCGGAGATACACGGGGGAGGTGTATGGACGAGGGAGAAAGAGATATCCTCGGCGGTGGCGATGCCAATGGTGGTGATGATGCCCTTGACGGAGGTGATGCCAATGGCGACGACGATGCTCTTCGACGGAGGTGATGCCAATGGTGGCGATGATACCCTCGACGGAGGTGATCATCGATCAGCTGGACCGCCCTCCTACATAAATAACATTAAAAATTATTCAATAAATTTATACGTCAACGATATTCAATAAATTATATTTAATTCACATACCCAATCTCGATCCAAACTCGGATCAGACATCTCCTTGTCTTAGGTGCGCAGAACGCCTAAATCCAGCACAAGACCCCGAGCCTCCTCTTCCATCGACAACGTCAACTCATGTATGACTTCAAGCTGACATATTCACATTTCAATTAGTTAACGATCATGTAAACAGATTTTAAACTACGTATAATATAAATTACAAATGCACAATACTTACATTAGGATCGTCGAGGAGGGCCGATAATTGTTTCTCAGTAGGACATTCGTCCGCTCGCGATGATCTCCAATGATGCATCTGAGGGCATCATGTCTACCCTCACTTCGTAAAGCGAGCCCCAGTACAGGGACTATCTCATACACCCAAATCTGCAACACATACACTTATTATGCATAAATGCAATATACTAAAACTTTAACTTTAATTATATTAAACATTTACCTGCACCGCTAAGGGCAATCCATATATTTCGTATTTACGCATTGACCCCCTGGGCCTTGAGTGTGATTTGGTGAAGACATGTACGGTGTCTTTGTAGAATCTTTGGCCCCATGGATAGTTGTTGAACACATCGATGTCGTCAACAACTTGCAAATGAAAAATATCGATGACAGTCTTCTTGTGATGACACCTCATCACACTCTCGAGGATGTAAACCAACCCAAACTTCAATCTATCTAGCATCTGGTCGCACCCCCTGGTCGCGACCGTCAACTCGGGTAGAAGCACTTACCCATGTCCCTGGAAGTACGTCTCGTACAGCCTATTGCTTCTCTCATCGTCGCCCGTAATCCTCAGTCCAGTGATCAAGCTAAACTCATACATCGAGAAACTGACGACCTTGCCCCTGATATCGAAGTGGAGGGAATCGTCGTCGATTGGCCTCAGAAGCCGACATAGAAGTGCATCGATGATCTGTCTTGAGCACTGCACCTCTCGTATCTGGTACAGTGGCCACAAGAATGACTGTCGTAGCATATCTCCGTGATGATCATCGACCAGCTTCAATACAACAGTAAAACTCTTAAAACTACTGTTCCAAATAGTTTTCCCCGCCATCCGTCTCAACTTTCCATCTAAATGATACTCCGTCTTGCAAAAATTCAAATGTTAGAACATTGAATAAGAGATGATAAAATAACGCATAATCTCAAAAAATCAATGAGAACCGAATTCTTGATAATAACAAAGTAAATTAAATACAAATGTAAAAAATAAATAATTAAATTAAAATACAAATTAATAAGATTTTCAGCAAAAGGAAATTATTATTATTAAAAAAAAATTAAAAATTAAAGATTAAATATATTTTCAAAAAAATTAAACTATATAAATATTATTTAAATAAATTTTAAAAAATTAAATAAATAAATAACATAATTATTATTTAATCAAATGAAAATTATAAAGAAAATTAATCTTGTTTATTACATTTGGAAAATTTATTTACAAAAAAAATTAAAATTCAATAAATAACATGAAAAATAAATTGCTACGTTCAGATAATATTCAATTATTAAATTATATAAATAAAAGACAATTAAAAAAATAAATAAATAACATAATTATTAATTAATTAATTATAAAATATATTTAAAAATTTAACAAATTAAATATATATATATATTTTTAAAAAAAAATTAAATGTTAATAGTCTTTGGGTCGAAACAGTAGGCCCAAGACTGTTAACAGTCCGGCCCAAAGACTGTTTAGTCTGTTAACAGTTTTTGGCCGACTGTTAACAGTCTTGCCCAACTATTAATAGTCGGCCCAAGACTGTTAAACCCGACTGTTAACAGTAGGGTTTAACTGTTAATAGTTAACGTCGTTCATAGAGCTTTTCTTTGTCAAAAATCGCCATTTTAGACAATGAGAGGTCCAAAAAATTCACATTTTCCACCCAAACACCACACAATCAAACTACTCATACTAGTATTAAACCGAATAAATGTAAAAAAAAAATTCACTTGATTATATAACAATAAAAATTACAATTTTGTGCGAGAAAACTAACCAAAATGGTTTCGCCCGGTGGTAGATAGTGGTCGTTGATCCAAGTCGCACGTCGGTTGGCCGGTGGTTGATCGAAAAATGTGGCAATTCGGGCGTCGATTTTCTTTGAATTTCATAGTCGGCTTCCAAAACAGTTTGTCAAGGGTAAAATCGCCCTTTTGTGTCTAAAGTTATTTTTTTAACTTTTTTTTATTTTTTTTAATTGACTTAATGGGTCAAAGACCAATGTTAAAATTTGTTACAGTACAAGAGTCATTTCTGTGTATTTCCTCGTTCTAAGGTGGCTTAGGGGTTGGAAAATTCAGTGACTTCTGAAATTTTTTTTTGCAAAATTCAGTAACCATTTAGGTGATTTTTAAATTTCAGTGATTTCTGGAAAACTTTTTGCAAAGTTCAGTGACCATTTAAGTGATTTTTAAAATTCAGTGACCTCTTGAAAACTTTTTGTAAAGTTCAGTAATTATTTGAACAATTCACTCTAAATTGAAAGTTAAGATAAAATCTGCAAAAATTGAAAAGGGTGAGGACCACTACTGCAATTTTTCCTATTTTAGAATGATGATTAATCTACGAATCGAAGATGAATTGGTAACGTTAGAGATGTGACAAATTGAGAGTTACGGAAGAATTTGTGGAAATGTATATAAGAATCGGTGCTTGTGGAACACTTTTATGAACTAAGGAAATAATTGCTCATGATCTTTGATAAAAATGACATGGCATTATGGATTCTTTAAAAATGTAATTACAATGATGCTACGTCTTCTAGGACTACTCCACCAGTCGGATAATCATCTCAAATTTTAGGACATTTTGACTACTAGCAACTGCTAGACAGTGTTGAAACTTAAAGCTTGCCTCCTCAAAAGGCATATTTTTTCAACGAATAGAGCTCTTGCAATTACGCGATCTGCCAAAAAGCTCGGTTTGATTACAACTTTACAAATGACTTCAATGTTTCGACAATTTTTGACATCAAATATGTCAAACGTGTACAATTGGGGATGCATGTTGGCTGCTGCTTCTTTCGTGAGGATTGTCATGAATTGAAGAGGCAAATAGTGTATATTATTGACATGGGAAATGGAGCTTTTGCATAGTGAGTGCTCTCATTCAGTCATCCATTTGACTATGGTTGGGAAGTGGGACGAGTCAGCTCGCCCGTTGGGAGCTCTCACAAGTGAATCGCTATTCGAACTGTGCTTGCAACTTGCTTGAGATGCGAGCCACTAAGCAGCTGGCACCAATTCCCACCCCTGCATTCGACTATAGTGGAACTACTATTCAAGTTGTGTCAATGTCAATCAAGAGGTCAAATACTAACATGGACTCGCACACATTTATGAGTAATCATGAATTTCACTCATTTCAAACACAATCCAATCCAAGCTGTGCAATTTACAAGTGTAAACAAACACAAACCACACTAAGTTCTTTCAGAACATATACACATAAATATAGAAAGATTTCAATCTCTCTCTCTCTCTCTCTCTCTCTCTCTCACACACACACACACACACACACACCAGGGGCTTTCTTAAGTACAATGGCATTTTATGCCGATTCCCGTGTGATCAATAACATATTTGAATCGTGGCAACTCCACTCTCAACACATCTTACCAGCAAAGTTTCTTCTTCTGTGTAAAAAGAGAGAACCGAATACATATTAGCAAATGACTTTAAAAGATCAGTTAACATACATCCACATGCATATGCACGCAAAAGTAAGCATATATAGTGTTGAAGATTCGTTGTTCAAAATCAATATTAACGTGTATGGAACGAAAAATGGGAGTTAGGCTAAAAATTGGGCCCAAGTTACTACCAAGCGACCGCATGGTTATCTTGGTCATGCGGTCGCATGGCCATATACCGTTGCCAAAGGGCCTCGGTGGGTTTGAACCATGCGACCGCATGGTACAATCTTTTAGTCATTGGAAGCCGTTTTCTACCTTTGAAAATTGAAATTTGGTGACTTTTGGCTTATAGTTTTGTACTATTTCGTGAATGTGGTGTATGCCTATATATATTGGATCCTTGTTGAAAGTAAATACAATTACAAAAACATCAAGATTCCATATTATTTCCAAAATCAAAGATCAAAGTCTTTTAAAGGCCATATTCAATATTCATTCTTTGTGTTCTTCAAGTTTTCTAGAATTTGCACTTGTACTTTGGTGTTTAAATCCTTGTAATGCTTGTTATAATCCTACAAACCATTTGCTAACAACCTTCGAAACATCTCAAATTCATAGGAGAAGGGGGCCAATATTGTTTGAGGACAACGATATTGTGTTCAAGTCATTCGTTGATACAAGTTCGTGATTATCTTGTTGTTGGTATTGCCGGTTCGTGATTCGTGATTTTTATTCCAACCCAGTGAAATTTTTTACAACAATCCCAAACAATAGTTTCTGCAATGGAAAGCGAGACAATGATGGCGACAATCAAACTCATGAATCAAGACTTGATGCGGTTAGATCGGTTCGATGGAACGAACTACACTCGATGAAAAGACACATTGAAGTCTTTTCTCATTGCACTAAAGATCTACATCCTAGATCTGGAATTGGTACCACTATCGGAACCAACAAATGGAGAAATCGAAGCGGTGAGGAATGGAAGACAAAAGCACCAAGAAGATGAGTTGATATGCCGCGGTCACATTCTCAACGCATTAGCGGATCGTTTGTATGACCTATATACAAATACAAATTCGACAAAGAAATTTTGGAATGTGCTAAAAAATAAGTACAGAGCAAAAGAAGAATGTACAAAGAAATTTTTAATTTTTAAATACTTCGATTTTAAATTTTTAGAGAATATTCCCATTCTTATCTAAATACATGAAATGCAAGTAATTGTCAATAAGTTGAAAGCGGCAAAAATTGAAATACTGGAGACCTTTCAAGTGGGGACTATAATTGCCAAATTTCCCAAAACTTGGAAAGGACACCGGAAGAAGATAATGCATAGTTTTAAATATTATTCTTTGGAACTACTGCAAAAACATCTTCGAATTGAAGAAGAGTCGAGAATGCGTAATAAAAGTGGTTCTCATGAGGGCACTTCCAAAGCAAATGCTGTAAAAAAATTCGAACCGCCAACAAAATCTAACAAAAGCAAACATTCGAAAAACCTTAATAAGTTCAAAAAGAAGACCAAAGGAAGATACTTTGTTTGTAGGAAATCTGGACACTACGCAAAAGATTGTAGATACCGGAAACACAACTCCAATGTTAAAGTGAATTCCATCCAACAAGACAAGATTGTAGCCACCGTGAGCGAAATAAATGCAATTAAAGGAAAGGTTCCCGACTGGTGGTATGATACTTGTGCCAAGGTGCATCTATCATATGACAATTTTTTGTTCAAAACATACAACGAAGTGAATGGAGACCAAGAGATCCAAATGGATAATGAGGTGCGGTCCAAAGTAATTAGAAAAGGAAGTGCAGAAATTATCTTCACTTCCGGGAAAAATGTTACTAACACAAATGTACTACATGTTTCGGATATGAATAGGAATTTAGTGAGTGGAAATCTTTTGAGAAAACTAGGCATTAAAAGTGTCTTTGAGTCCGGTAAACTTGTATTATTACTTAACGAAAAATTTGTTAAAAATGGCTATTCATGTGAAGGAATAGTCAAACTTTGTATTATTGACAATGAAATAAATAAAGTCGAGTTTGCTTATATGATTGATTTATTTTCTTTATGACATGCTAGATTAGGTTACATGGGTAAAAGTACCATGAAACACATAGAAATTGCGACTTAATTTCATATGATAAAAATGATGCCGTTAAATGCAAAACATGTGTAGAAGCAAAAATAGTTAAAAAGCTTTATCAAAGCGTTAAAAGGACTTTTAGCATATTAGAATTAATTCATTCCGATGTATGTGAATTGAATGGCATGCTAACAAGAGGTGAAAATAGATATTTTATAACATTTATTGATGATTACTCAAGATATACTTATGTTTATTTGATGAAACATAAACATGAGGCCTTTGATTTGTTTAAGACTTATAAGAATGAAGTTGAAAATCACTTAAATAAGAAAATAAAAATCTTAAGAAGTGATAGAGATGGTGAATACCTTTCTAGTGAATTTAATTTATATTGTGAACAACATAGCATAATTCACTTATGTTCTGCACCTAGGACACCCGAACAAAACGGTTTGACTGAAAGGAAGAATAGAATCTTAGTTGAAATGATTAATGTCATGCTTATATATGCTAAGTTGCCGTTTAATTTATGGGGTGAAACTTTATTAAGTGCATGTAGGATACTTAATAGGATTCCTTCTAAACATACAAAGGTTTCTCCATATGAATTGTGAAAAGGAAGAAAATCGAACATTAGATACTTCAAAATGTGGGGGTGTCTTGCTTATTGCAAGAACATAAATCCTAATAGGACCAAATTGGGTCCAAGAGGCATTAAATGTATTTTTGTTGGATATGCTAATAATAATAGGAAATCCTATAGATTGCTAAATTTGGAGACCAATGTGATTATCGAATCAAGTGATGTAGAGTTCTTTGAAAATTTATTATCATCGGATAATGAATTGAATGGAAATATTGAAAACATCCCTAGCTCAAGTGGAACACGTGATGAAATGTCTTCTAAAGATATTGATGAGTCTAGTGAACCACGAAGAAGTAAGAGAACTCGAGTTGAGAAGTCATTAGGACGGGATAAAATTGATTCTCAACTTATCTCCTTTTACTTAGTAGAAGGAAATAAGTTGAATATTGTAAGAACAATTCCTTTTGTTCTACAAGTGAAAACCGACCCTAGAACATATAAAGAAGCTATGAGTTCTTGTGATAACATTTTTTGGAAAGATACAATTAAAGATGAAATGGATTCGATAATATCTAATAAAACTTGAGAGAACTTGTCGATCTACCACTAGGATCCAAATCTATTGGATGTAAATGGGTATTTAGGAGGAAATATAATGTTGATGGCTCTCTAAATACTTTCAAGGCTAGATTAGTAGCTAAAGGATATCGACAAGAGGAAGGAATCGACTATTTTGACACTTATGCATCGGTAGCTAGAATAACCTCAATTAAGATATTATTCGCATTGGCCTCTATATATGACTTGCATGTTCATCAAATGGATGTCAAGACGACATTCTTAAATGGAGATCTTGATGAGGAGGTCTATATGGAGCAACCCGAAGGGTTCGTTCTACCTGAAAATGAACATAAGGTATGCAAGTTAGTAAAATCTTTATATAGTTTGAAGCAGGCACCTAAGAAATGGCATGTGAAGTTTGACTTAGCTATAACATCATTCGGATTTAAACATAATAGCGTAGATAGATATTTATATTCTAAAGTGTATGATGATTATGTGATATTTATATGTTTATATGTTGGCGACATGTTGATTATGAGTAATCACATTGACGGTATAGAAGAAACAAAGAGATTTCTATCTTCCACATTAAAAATGAAGGATCTTGGTCAAGTGGATACCATTTTAGGTATCAAAGTCACAAAGACTAGTAGGGATTATCACCTAAGTCAATCGCATTATATTGAGAATGTGATAAACAAGTTCAAACACTTGAACATAAAAGAACATAGTACCCCAATTGACCCAAGTTCAAAACCTGTAAAAAATGATGGAAAAGTGATTGCTCAATTGGAATATGCTAGTACTATAGAAAGTCTTATGTATGCAGTTCAATGCACAATACCGGACATAGCCTATGCCATAAGTAAACTTAGCAGGTTTACTAACAATTCGAGTAATAATCATTGAAAGGCCATTGGAAGAGTTTTTGGATGCTTAAAAAAAATCAAGAAACTGGGCATGTAATATACTAAATTCTCAGCGGTATTGGAAGGATTTATCGACGCTAGTTGGATATCTAGCGCGGGTGAGAGGAAATCCACTTCGGGTTGGGTGTTCACTCTTAGAGGATGTGTTGTCTCTTGAAAATCAAAGAAACAAACATGCATAACACACTCGATCATGAAATCTGAATTTGTAGCCCTATCGGATACCGAGAAAGAGATTGAGTGGCTGAAGGATATCCTTTATGAGATACCTTTGGGATCGATGAATATTTCTTCAATACCTATCATGTATGATAATTAAGCCATATTAGCAAAAGCATATAATGAGGTATACAATGGAAAGTCTAGACACATGAATCTTAGACATGACTATATAAGGAAATTAATCATGGATAGAATAATTTGGCGGATCCTTGACTAAACCTCTAAACAGAGATTTAGTAGCATCTACTTCGAGTAGGATAAGGTTGAAACTCCTTAACTAAAAAGGTTCACCAATGACAACAATCCTATTTGTCATTACTCAAAAGGTAATTTACTGGTTCAAAGGGTAACAACAAGTCATTCGATATGTGGATAATTGCAGCGTTATTGAAATCCGCAATAATCCTATCATAATTAAAATAATGCTGGATGTTATTGAAATGAGGGATGAGCTTTAAGCTCTTAATGAAGTTCAGTGCTAAAACACAAGTACCTCTAAAAGTAACAAATGTAATGAAAGAATTTCATCTAAACAATCTTCAAGGTGATGCCGCCTAAATAGAAAGTTGGAGTTTCTCTCTTAAAAGATTGTTGAAAAGGATGAGCGCAAGGCCATAAAAGCGCTAAGCGAGTTATGAGAAACTTGAGAACACGTGGTACTGGTGTGTGTGTTCTTACCGGTATTGTCATATGGAATAACTGGTTCAAAGCTTACACGCTACCTTTGATTCCGACTATACTTTGTTTGAATTACACTATGGTTAGATTCAAATCGAAAGATATCTAATCTTTATGCATAAGTATCGTATACTATGAATATGAAACTTGTTAATTTTGAACAAGTGGGGGATTGTTGAAAATTTGTTGTTCAAAATCAACAATTAACGTGTATGGAATGAAAAAAGGGAGTTACGCTAAAAATTGGGCCCAAGTTACTACCAAGCGACTGCATGGTTATCTTGGCCATGCGACTGAGGCCAAAGGGCATCGGTGGTTTTGAACCATGTGACCGCATGGATTTGTACCATGCGGTCACATGGTACAATCTTTTGACCGTTGGAAGCCGTTTTCTACCGTTGAAAATTTTAATTTAGTGACTTTTGACTTATAGGTTTGTACCATTTCGTGAATGTGGTGTATGCCTATATATATTGGATCTTGTTGAAGACAAAAACAATCACAAAAACATCAAGGTTCCATACTACTTCCAAAATCAAATATCAAAGTCTTTTAAAGGCCATATTCAATATTCATCCCTTGTGTTCTTCAAGTTTTCTAGAATTTGCACTTGTGCTTTGGTGCTTAAATCCTTGCAAGGCTTGTTATAATTCTGCAAACCATTTGCCAACAACCTTCAAAGCATATCAAATTCATATGAGAAGGGGCAAATATTGTTTGAGAACAACGATATCGTGTTCAAGTCATTCGTTGATTCAAGTTCGTGATTATCTTGTTATTGATATTGCCGGTTCGTGTTTCGTGATTTTTATTCCAACCCGGTGAAATTTTTTACAACATATAGAAGGCAGATATATATAAGAGAATTGAAACGTGTGTGTGAGAGTTGAGACGGGTATCATAATTTATGAATTAATTCACTCACCTGAAACTTGGCTTCTTCTTGACCATCTATATAAGCGAGCAGTTCCTCTTGCCTCATCAGAGCCTCGTGCAGAGCCTACTCAATAAACCCCAAAAATCATCACTTAAAACTGCCTTCACAAAGATGTTGTGCAGGTCATCTTATTCGTACTAAATAAAATGGCCAGGCGATGGCAACAAGGACAAGGTGTGAGAAAGCAAACGAAGATTTAGTTGAACATGTGAAGTTAAACGCATGTACATATATGCACAATAACAGTAACATATATCTTATTTCTTATTTTTATAAACATATTTGGGTAAGTTACTTTGAGAATGCTTGCCTGTTCTTAGAACGAACTTAAGTAAACTTTCTATAATAGCAGGTTTTGTTAGTCAAAACAAGAATGTTCCTTTCTCTTACATTTTAAGTAAAAAAAAGTACTGATTTTGAAATTAATTCTTACCCTTACTTCAAAAAAAGTATCTCGTTCCCAATCTTGAACAACAAAAAAATTATTTATTTAAAAATCTACTTATAAATAAGTACACTTACAAGTAAACTTTTTAAACTTAGCCAAAAATGCAAGTAATGCATTTATTTTATTAGTTTCTTTTAGTGGATCCAACAATAGCCAGACCAGTTAGGTGCTGCCATCTGCTGATCTTCATATAGTGGGAGAGCCTAAAACATGTATAACTAATACCACAAGTGATGAGGAAAAAATTGTACTAAAGAATCTGCCATTATACGGCGTTCTCTTGGTTGAAAACAGAATATATGCCACACTTACATACCTTTTTGGTTGCAATTAAGTCTACTTCAAGGGCATCTACTCGATAAACAGCAGCATTCAGCAGTTCTTCTTTTTCATGGGGCATTTCCAATGGCTTTTCTTGAAAAGTATTCACCTTTGCTTCAAGTTCACCCAGCTTTTTCAAGACAGAAGATAGAAGTTCCACCTCGGCCAATTCTGGAGGCGGTGAAGGGGGTCGAAATTCTTCTTTAGGGATCAAGCCAGATGCCGACTCCTGAATGTTTTCCTCAGGATATGATGATGCATTGGGAAGTTTCTTGGTGATACGGCATGACATTGAACGGAAGAACACAAGAAGGGTCGAGAAGAATGCCATGATAACTGCCAAAAGTCGAGCATGAAGTCTTTTTCGCGCCTCTTGAGAATTGGGTGGAAGAAGCATATCTGAGTTAAAATTTTTGGGAACATATAAACAGAATGAAATAGGTTAAGATTTAACAACAAAACAGATAAACACAGAAAAAGGGATAGCATCAATAAATCATTCCAGGTCATGATCCCGAGTCATACTGATATGGCAGACAGGTAAAAAACTAATTCAAAAGTCATCTAAAATTACAGAACATGCAAGTGAACAGATAAAATGAAAGGAAAATTCAACATGCAGTTCTAAGCAGATAAGAGAGAACAAGAGTTTGTCTTCCCATTGCCATGATCAATGCCAAACTAGGCAAGTTGTAAGAGTTTTCAAGAGAGAATAATATAATTAGATGCAAAAACTGAATCAATATGGTGAAGCATCACTTTGCAGATCATATGAAACAATGATGTAGGCTGATTCAGATATTATGTGTGGAGACAGCTACAAAAGTAGAACTTCTAATGTAACTAACCTTTAGAAATATAAGGTTTTGGAAGCAGTGCCTGCTTCTTCCAGCCAGAATCAACAACCTTGTCAACCATAGGAACATACTCATCATATCCTGATAAGTTACCAACTAAGCTAGTGTTTCCAATAGCTTTAGCCTGAGAAACAAATACTTGAAATAATCAGTAGAGGAACGCTGATCCTCCATATTAATATTTGTGAAGGATTGAGAGAGTGTCAACACTTTTCTGTGCTGAACATTTAACACTGTATATGGTGAAGGTATCCCTTTCTCAAGTAAGGAAAATTGGATTTATAGGAAAATTTATTCCCTACAAGATACAGTGTGTTTAGTTATATTTCATGAAGAATTTGTACCTTATATCAGAAATAAAATCATCGTCAGTATTAACAATAATTATCAAACAACTAATGAACTCTTGAATAATGGCACTGGACTTAATTTTCAGTAGCAAGAGATTGCACTACCCTACCTATAAAAATTTGATCTCAATATGAATTCCATGAAACTGTACACCTTTTGAAGGGTATATATAGATGCTTTTAAACTAATCAAAGAGATGATATCAAGCAATGATAATTTTGCACTCACATTGCAATTAAGCAAATACTAGCTGACCTAAAAGCACCAAATTAAACATTTGCACAAGCTACCATTAGACTTAACACTAAACAAAGGAGGTTTCAATTAAACTCGTACAAAATATTATTTTCAACTGCAGATAATTAAAATTTCTAATCTTGAAGTTCGGAGGCTTAACCCTACCTCCTCACGAACAGGAGTCAACCGAAGGTGTGAGTAACTCCTAATAGCATTTGGTGAAGCAATATCTTCAGCTTCAGAACCAGATTCAGCAGTTGAGGTGTCACTGCCTTTTACCTGCTTCAACAACCAAATAAAAAACAAAATCTCACATAAAACTGAAATATTGTGGAGTAGTTGTGCCTAATCATATGTATAAAAGACACAGTCCATACTATTGAGTAGTGGTTTTTAGCATAAACTATCTCTCCTTCGCTGTTAAGAATTTTAACGACCTGCCTGGCACGTCGTGCTTCGCCATCAAGGACCATCTGCAACATGATTTCAAGTCTTTCGTTCTTTTTAACACGAACAAAATTATAACAAATCAATGTAGATCAATTTAATAGTTCCCACTAGTAAGGACCTTTAGTATCTCTGGATTTTTCCATGGCCCTTTATCTGACCGAAGGCAACCCCCTTGGTCTACACAAGTACACGTTCCACCCAAGAATTCTGGTAACTCACTGCACAAACCCACAAAATTTACTTTAGAATCTCCAAATAAATTTCAATGGTCATCGCAAGTTGCAACAATCCTTTCCACTATTTTGCACCTGGCATCTATTATTTCAAGCAACTTGTTCTGGTATTTGTTTCCAAGAACCTGTAAGATATTCCAAAAAAAAGGTAGACCTATTAGTTAAAAGTCAGCCATTCCAAGTGAGAAAAATAATGCTTCCAGATGGAAAAAGGAAGAAATAGCAACATACATGGATCTTGGTGGTGGTCCTAGGATCAAGAAAACTCTTTACAGTACTCCACAGTAGCCTAAAGCCTGGACCAGCATTGATGATAAACATTTGATGAAGTGTCTACAACATTTGGAGGGCACAATATATTACTACCAAGACTACACAAAACCTAATAGCTCCGATCAAGTAAAAGTTTGAAACGTTACTTCAGGATAATTATCGCCATCAATCTTCTGAAGTTGTGTAATGAGTTCCCGTGCACCCTTAGTAAAGTTTTTCAAGCCCTGAAGTGAACAAAAAAATAAAAATAAAAAAATGCATAACTAAATAAAACATAATCTTCACTCTGATTGACATAAGATGTATGTGCCACAAATGGGAAAATTAAATAAATGAAGTTGAGCAGCATATAACATACCACACCATGAACATCCAAAATTGTTGTGCTTGAATCAATGTGCCTTTTGGCAGCAATTGTACAAGCTGGGAACTTAACAACAAAACTTCTCTCAAACTCTTTCACGTGGTATTTAACATAACGGTCAATGGTGGTAACTTGCATAAGTTTGTTAGGGTCAACTTTCCCTAGTCTTTCAATGTACACAGGCCTTCCCTCTTTATCGACTCCATGATAACCATGGGGGTAATACTTCAAAACTTCATTCATCTCTTGGAAGTGAAAATCCTGGTGGAAAAAGGGAATTTATAAAAGAAACGTGACTAAAGCTAAAATTGGAAGAGTGAAGATTACCAACTAAAGATAATCAGGTGGTCTTGCCCAAGTTAAACATTGGAAAATTTTTAGCTTTTACCTCCGCAATGGTGTCAGTACCAAAATCTTTCCTCCATTGGATCATATCAGCCCACATCCGTTTTGCTTTTTCAATATCAAATTTCCTTGCTTTCAAAAACCTGCAAGAAATACTTCTAAAAAAGTCTAAATAGTTGCTGACTCAGAAGAGAAATAAAAATACTGAATCAGAGCATCTCTTGTATCACAGAGATAACAACCATGCTTGTATGCTTTATCATATACTGATACGATGATAATTTTAACCATTCATGTGAGTAAGTTTCCCTTCTAACCTTCCAACTATGTACAAAAATGTTTACAATAAACAGGAAAGTAACTTATCCGGAAAGACTAAATACAACCCTTCAAACCTTAACCACCTAGTACAATATAAGAAAAAATGCAAAGTGATGCTGCTCAATCATAAAATGTCCCACTAAAGGAGGAAGGGATGTCTGGTTACCTCCACAGTAATGAGGGTAAATATCAGGACATCTATATGATAATCCAGGATGCATTTTATATCTCCATCCATACACGCGAGCATTTAACTAAAAGTAGCAAAATTGTTGTATAATAACCTCAACATCATATGATAATCATCAAATTTGTCTGGCAGCAACTCATCCAACATCAAGGCTCGCCGAAATGCCTTAACAGCTTGCAGCTCCTCAGCATCCCGGATATCCTCAATTGAAACAGAGCTACCACGAACATCGCTCTTTCTTCTACTGCTCTTCTTCTTCTTGAGAGAATGCTTGAACTTTGAAGATGCATTCAATGCTTTCTTTTTTAAGGAACCAATTCTCGACCTTCTTTCATCCTCAGAATTTTCAAAATCAGATTTTCTTTCTCTCCTCTCATCATTGCCAGATGACCCCTCAAAGCCTGTTCCATGCAAAAAGTACAAATGTAATAAAAACCATTTTAAGAGAAGAAATACAGCATGATTCGTGTGATACTCCTGCTTGCCTCAGCATTAACTAATTTTTTACGCTTGAGATGATCTAATAGTAAAATTTCCACTATATATAACCAGTTAGCTCCAGTTATCAGAGAAGTCCAATATTGGGTGCCAACTGAAGCTTTTAATCTATGTAATTGGCTTGGTAAAAGAAACATTTTTTTCACATAATTTAAACATGTTCCGAAATACAGGATTAACGGTTAGGAATCTCCATTAAACGCTTTCTTCGAGTCTTTGTACTTATAATTAAACTCCATTAAATGCTTTCTTCGAGTTTTTGTACTTATAATAAAAAAAAGCCACATCTCATGCGTGTGTTGTGTCAACCCAGATGTCAACCTTGAGGGCACTGTAGCAACACTCTTAAACTTATATTTAGTCCCCGTTTGGCCCCTATTTGGTTGGTGTGGGGGGGGGGGGGGGAG
>NC_036251.1:9860748-9896437 GCF_002742605.1 Olea europaea var. sylvestris
GGGGGGGGGGAATGCTCTGTGTACGGAGCACTTCCTCACAAAAGTCTTACCGACCCCTTGCTGTAGGGGGTCGGTCCCACATGGAAAAAAAAAATTATGTCGGGGCCCGCACATGTGTGTTATCTGGTAGGGGTCTGCAAAACTGACCCTGTACGTGCAACATGCTCCATTTTGGGGAAATGAAAATGGATGGAGTAGCGTTTTTTTGAAAAATGTGTAGTTGAAAAAGAAAAAAAATATTTCAGTTTACGTATAATATTATTTTATAGAAGATTGTGTGATTGAAAATAGGAGAGAGGAAAATGAAATGTAATAGAATTGAAATTAATGTGGTCAAACAGGGGCAATATGAGCTGGCATTCTTTTCAAAATTGTGTTTGAGATGCATTTTAGAATAATAACTTGATGAGAAGTGTGTGGTTGAAAAATAAAGATTTTTTTTTTATTTACGTGTAATATTATTTTAATAAAGAATGTGTAGTTGAGAAAAAGAGAGAAAAAATGCATTTTGAAAAAAATGGGTAACGGGGCTGTCTCTACATATGAACTCGAAAATGGTTTTGAAATTAATGAAAAAATATAACAAACAGTACACTTCTTTTTCTTAACATTATTATGGTATCTAGTTCATGACAATAAATTCAAATGACACAGCAGCAATAACTTTTTGAGAATTTCACAGAACGTCACAGAATCCAGACTTGCCAACGGCAAGGTGCATATTTGCGCACATGTCGTGTTCGGTTTAACAATATCAGGCCCCAGCTTTACTAATAGACCTTAGTTCTTGAAACAGTCAAAACAATTACAATTACGATGAATTAAACATAAATGCAACTGGAAAAACAATAAAAAGCTGATTGAAACAAGAATAAACCATAGATCTTCACAGTACCAAACATCCATTATGATAAATTAACCACAAATGCAGCTGAAGAACAACAAGAAAATGGTCTGAAACAAGAAAATTTAACTTACATGGCCTCGCAAATCGATCCAATGGTCCGGACATCGCTACTTTTGCCAACCAACACTTCTCAAACTCTTGATGATCGATCGTTAGATGGATCGACCAATCAATCAAGTTTTAACCGATTCTATGTAGTCCGTTTACTGAAAACAAATCTTTCATTCAGTTAAAAAAAAAAAAAAAAATTAAAACCCCAAAACTTTCAGAAATTGAAATTTCAAATGGATATGTTTACGTAATGAACCTTCGAAAATATCAGTAACGAAAATTTGATTGATCTGATGATAATATGCGCCTCAAAATTCGTAAAGGCACAAAAAATTAGGGAATAAATTCTGTGGAATAAAGTGAAAAGGCCAAAAAGAAAAAGGGGATTATTGGAAATAAATAAATTATATACAAAAAGGAGAAAAAATAGAAAAAGTGTCCCCGAAATTGACGGCAGCGATTTTTAAGAATAAGAGGATCCGTGTTAGTATCAGACGTGGCAATGTAACAATGTGTGGATAGAATAAGGAATCCAAAGTGGAGAGTTAAAAAAATAATAATAATAAATAAATAAATAAAAATTCACTGGAGTAAACTTACTTATTAATTTGATTCAAATTAGTCACTCAATTTTTAAGTTATTTCAATTTGGTCATCAATTTTATATTTTCATTTCAAATTAATTAATCAATTCATAATTTTGTTTCAATTTAACCATTCGACACATGCTATTCGACACCATCAAGGCTCGCCTCTCCATAACGAAAAATGCTCGAGCAAAAAAAATCGAAAAATCGATCAAACCAATCAAATCGATAATTGGTTTGGTTTGATTTTCTATCAGACAAAATTATGGTAGGTTGGTTTGATTATGGTTTGAAATCTCGAACCGTTGGTTAACTGAACCAATCCAACGCACGTACATATTTACCTTTTAAAAAAAAAAGCCATATCTCATAAATATATCTCGATTCCCTCAAATCTATAATATTGTGGGTAAGTAATAACACTGAAAATTTTCTTTCACAAGCTCATTATATTATACTTAATATTTTTTTCCCTACTTAGGCAGTCGAGTAACATAATATATGAAAAACCAGCAAAATTCTTAAACTTTCCATTGATCTTATTACCTTGATTGTATTTGTTAATCAATAATTTTTATAATATAAAGTTATTTAATTATTTTAGTTCTTGTAATTTAAATAGGCTCAAAACTTGAACAATTTAAAAAAAAAAAATTCATTTTCGACTAAAAGTCCAAACCGACTAAGCAAACTGAACCAAACCAAGTCAAACCAATTTGGTTTGGTTCGATTCGGTCTAAGAGCTAGAGTGGGTAGAATTGGTTTACCGACTAATTTGATTTTGATTTTGATTTCGAGTTGGAGTCGAATTCAATCCAAATCAAACCGCATCCAAACCTAAATGAAAGTGTAATATGTGGTAACACGAATTTACCGTGCATAGAAGAATTGTGTTATTAAAATACAAAAGTTAGGTTATCAATTATGTTGGCTAGATTATGAATTTTTTTAAAGCTTCGATAACATCTATGGACTGAATAATTAACTTGAAATAAAAATTAAATCGACCTATTAAACTAAAATAAATTGAAAAATCAGTGCAGTAAAATGAAAATGCCAACAAGAAAAGGGGGTTTTCTAAAATAGGTAAAGAATAATTAGCACGTAATGTACTTACCTTTCACTATTATTGTGAAAAATGTCACCACCTTCTATTTTTTGATATTTTCATCCTTAATTACTTCTTTAATTGTTCAAACCATAGTTATTAAAATCGGCCCCGCCCGGACGGTCGGTCCGATAAACCGGTGACCCGGGCCCTTGACCTGGCGGGGCCAGCTGATTTTAAATAGTTGCAAGGGCGGTTTTGAATTTTTTGGGCCGGTTCAGCCCGATTCGACCCAATTGATTTTTAAACTAAATTTCAAAACTCTTTTACATTGAAATTGTAGGTACCAAAAATTTGAACCCTTGATCTTTAAGTAAGTAAAACATAACCTTACCACTAGTGCAAGCAACACTTTATCATCTTTTGTTTAATAAATTATATCTAACCTATGAATAATTTGTTACTTTTAGAAACTTTTTTGAAGCAAATAATTATTTATATACTTATTTTGTTTGAAAAAAATAATTTTAACTAAGATAAATTGAATAGATAATGCACAAAATTTTTGTCAATAACTAATAAATAATTTGTAAATCACAAAAAGGGAAAAATATATTTTTTAATAAAAAATACAAAATTTAACCATTATCATTGATAAATGAGTTCAAAAAATCATTAATTTAAATGTATAGAAAAATTAGTGACAAAGAACTTAAAAACTTTAATTTTGTCTCAAACAAAAAATTTAAAATAAAAAATTATTAAATTATTTTTAAGTAATGACCCACCCACCGATTCGACCATCGGTTCAACCAGTAACCTAGTGACCTGGTACCTTGACCGGGTCGATATCCGAGTCGGGTCTGATAACTATGGTTCAAACCATAATTTCTATTCAATTTCATCTAATTTCTTAATAAAAGTTGTGAAATGACGAATATAACCTTTGATTTAAATAAGAAAGTTTTTTTTTTAATTTCTAATTTTTAATAATTTATTTGGTACTCGTTTGTACTTTTTTAATTTTTAATAATTTATCTGAGACTTGTTTGCACTTTTTAAAAAGTTAGAATTATGGTTGTAATTAATTCTTTATTTTTATTTTTTAATTAAAATATGAGGGCATATTTGTCATTTCATAGCTTTTATTGAGAAATTGAATGAAAATGAATAGAAATGATGGTTTCGACAATCAAATGTGTATTTAAAGATGAAATTGCTAAAAAATGAAAGATATGGAATTTTTTATAATAATAATGAAAGGTAAGGATATTAAATACTTAATCATTTTTCTAATTTATTTAAGACTCATTTGCACTTTTTAAAATTTTTTGAGACCATGACTGCAATTAGTTCTCTCTTTATTTAAATAGAATGATATATTCATCATTTCACTATTCTTAATTGAGAAATTAAATAAAAATGACCTTTAACACAATGAGATATAAAAATGAGAATGAAAATATCAAAAAATGAAAGATAGAAATTGTATAAAAATGACCATTAGTACAATGTGATGTAGAAATAAGAGTGAAAATACCAAACAATGAAAGATAAAAATATTTTTCACAATAATAATGAAAAGTAAGAACGTGATGTGCTATTTAGACATTGGCAAATTATTCAAATAGATATCAACAGTGCATAATAATATAGCCGAATTTGAGCACGCGCTTTTACGGAGGACCAGGGATCGTATGCCATCTGGTGGTGTAACGCGCATGCGGACAAAAAGGGGAAGTCAGAATTCGAGTTTTAACTGAGATCGTGTTTGTTCTTTTCGTTTAGGTCTTATAAGTCAATGCATGTGAATTTGCCCATCTAGGAATAATTAATTTATGAGACAATTAGGCCCATTTGGTGTGATTTTTGTATTTTTTTTTTTGGGTAGAAAGTTACATTAATTTTTGTTTGAAAGAGGCCTTTTTTAAAATTAGTCAAACGAGTTCAAAAGTAATTTTTGAGTTTCAAAAATTCCTCTTCACTTTTGAAAATCATGTCAAATGTACCTTTAATCTCCTGTGAATTTCTATATAAAGAAAATTAAGCATAAAACTTCTTTTTAAGTTTCTTATAAAAAATTACTGCAATTATCAAACGAGTGACACTTGAGGTTTTTATTTAATTTAATTTTGAAGAGTAAGACCAATAAGAAAGTAGGTAAAAATCCAATCAATACCTAAAATAGCTCAATTATCCCTCTCAATTTCAACATCAAAACATAGAATTAGAATTCCAATTGAGAACCTTAATACCATGAAAACTCAAGAAGAACAAGATCATATTTGTATCTTCACAAGTTGTGAGATATTGATTAACGGTCACATGTGATCCTGATGTGCCTACCTTCGTATGAAGATGTTGGGTTAATGTTTTTATCGAAATGTGTACTAGTTTCTTATTTTAGAAAAGGAGAGCTTTCCTTTACCATTGTTTTTGACATATAAAGTTGATATATAATCTAAACCCTTAAATTTAAACTAATTGAATTGTTTCCATCAATTGTATTAAAACTCTTTAAAATTTATATCTCCATATTCAAATATACCCTAATTACCTTTTCAGAATCACTAACCATTGCCTTATTCTTTCTCATCGATAATTTCATCACCATCTCCTATCGAACCACTAGCAATTGGCATTCGATCTATTGATTCTACAAGTGTACGGATTTTGACTAGTAATAAAGTAAATTTTGAGTTCAAGTATCGTACCAACATGATTAAGATTAATTTACTACTTATTTTATCTAAATTTAGCGTTAACCAATTGACTAACTAGATTGAATACAGTAAAAATACCTATTATATTTAAATTATTCTCGACAGTATTTTCATTTATTCAGACAAAAAACATAGGATTTTCCTTATTTGGTGTGGGTCCAGCTAAAACTGGGCTGAGGACAAACAAATGCAACTTAAGCCCATTTTAAGAGATTAAGTATCACACATTTTAAAACTAAGAAGAAATGTTTCAAATTTAAAAAATAAGATATTTACTAAAATTTATTTATAATTTGATTAATTAATTATATTTTTATTAATTAAATATATTAAGGTTACATATATATACAATTTGGTCACAAATTAACTATTACTTAGTTATATATTATTTTTTGATCACAAATCATAATTTTTATATGTCACAAATTTTTTTATATTTACAATTCAAAAATTTTATAGGTCACAATTTGTTCATCGATCACAATTCAAAAATTTATAATTCACAATTTATTTATTAGTCATAAATCACAAATATTATAAGTTGCGACTTATTATACAATCACAAATTATCAATCACAAATTCACAACTTTTTAAGTCAGACATTGTTTATTGGTCACAATTTATCATTTTTATTAGTCATATATTATTATTGTCACGAATTAATCAATTTAATAGTCACATTCAATCAAATAATTTGTAACCACCACCAAGCCACATCTCACCACTGCCTCCAATAGCATCATCACAACCATTGTCGCTAGAACCACCATCCCCAACATAAACAAATCAACCCATTGCAGAATCTGCAAACTCACAAACAAAAACAATAGAACTCACAAACCAAAACAGAAATAAAAATCTGGCTCCACCTCGTCACCATGCCAACACTGCTTCACAATCTGAAAACTCATAAACAAAAGTGGAAACCAAAAATCTGGCACCACCTTGCCACCACGCCAATACTACCTCACAATCTGAAAACTCACGGACAAAAACAGAAACCAAAAATCGTGCACCACCTCGCCGCCACACTGTCATTACCGACACAAACAAAAGCAAACTCCAAAAAAATCAGGTGTACCAAGAATCACAGCCACCATCTCCTCTATCATCACACCACACCATGAAAAAAATACGACTAGATCTCCTCTATCGTCACCGTTGTCGCTAACACCATGACCAGCTCAAATCTATCATCTCCTTCACCGCTACCACACCGCACTAGAACCATTAGTGCAAGGGCGGAGCCAGGAATTACTATAATGGTGGGCTAAAAATCTTAAAAATTAGATACCATGCTATTAGATACTCGCCATCACGGGTCGCCTTAATTCTAGTAGTCGCGATTTCAAACCTCATATCCTGTATCAAATTCGCTCTTCGCCCTTCTTTGATAATCTAGAAGTAGACCCAAAATGAAACGGCTCGCTTACAATAACTTACCAGGAGCAAAATTAACATCAATATTAATCTCTTTTAAACTTTCAAAAGCATCTTAGCATTTAGTAAATTAAAATGAAATAAAGTCAAAAACCAACCTTTATCCCACAACTAATTAAAAGAAGACAATATGTTTCAAATAACCATTTTAAGCATCAAGCCACCTCTAGTGATCGATAATATTTCAAATTTGATACGAAAAAGTCTGCATTTTACCAAGAAAGAATAGTTCACAAAAGGAAAGGCAATCCATTGTACCAAGATTTTTATGGAGAAATCTGGATGCGATTACTCACCAATCACCCTATTACTAGTAAAACCTAGCACAAACAACTGAAGAAATCTTTAAATAAATGTACATAAAACACATAATTATTCTTGAAAAATTACTCTACATTGAATCCTATATAAAAAAAGGGCTTTAGTAAAACTAATTATTCAAAATACACAAATTCAATTTAACATTCAGATTTGAAAAAAGGGTCACGGACTCACCGTCACTCACTACAGTCAGTAGGACGTAGGCTGGCAGTGAGTCGACAATCGACGGCTCCATTCGGTGCGGTTACGGGCAGGGGGAAAGTGAAAAGATTTAGGGATTTTGATTTTTGGGAATTTTTTGAATTGGTTTTGCAAAGGAAAACGGGAATGACCGAATGAAAAAGAAAAGGGGATTATGCAAGTAAATCAGAATAAGAAAATGAGTAATGGACTAGCTAATGGATATTATTATTGGGCCTAAAATTATCTAGAATTAGTGGGCTACAGATTAAAGATTTTTTTTTTTAGGTGGGCTACCCACTAAATTTACTTGTTGGGGGGCTAATGTGATTTAATTGAATACAATTCAAACCAATTTGTTTTTTTTTTTTTTTGTTGCATCTGGGCCTGGTTGACAGTGGGCTGCAGCCAAGTGCAGCCCACCATTGAATCTACCTTTGCATCAGTGGCTCCTTGTTGCAGCAACGCACATGGTGACAATACATAGCGGTGGTTCCGCACACTATGGTTGTAGCATCGCACTCAATGGTCATGTGCAGCGGTGCAACTGTCACTACAAGGTGGTGCCGCTCTCACATCGTTGTTGGAATAGAAAGAGAGGGTGGTAGAGAGAAGAAGGGGAGAGAAAGGAGGCGATGAAATGAATTAGGCTTTGGAAGGGTGAAAGTGTGGGGATGGATGGGGGTGTAGTGGGGTGGTCTGTGTAAATTAATTTAATTTTATAATAATATTACTAAATTGAAAAAATAAATTATTATTTGATTTTTGAATAGAAAATCTCCAAATCTTATTTTTGAATTGGGAACTTAAAATCTATTGGTGGGTGTAATTTCCACTTTTCAAATTAGTCCCATATACCGTTACTTAGACGACGTTCAAATTCCGAGAAGGTTTGAGACCTATTTTAAGAATATATTTTGTAAATTAAAAAACGCAGAAATTTTTTAAAATTTAGTGCAAAATTATATTATTGAGAAAATGTATAGTTAAAAAATGAGTTTGAAAACAAAATAATTTTTAAAGAATTGTCTCAAACGGGGGCTCAATTTTATTTTAGATTTCATCTTTAGCGTTTCATACTATTTACTGGCAACTACTCAATACACAAAATTTGTATAATAGATGATAGAGAAATTTGAATTTAGGATTTGTGTTTATTCTAGTACTCCATTAGATAATCTCATTTAAGAATTTAAGTTATTAAAAGAAATAATTTATTTATTTAGATTGTATATTCAACTATATGTATAGTTCCGTTTAAAATTTTAAAATAAAAAAACTATGTGTTACAGGTCTCACAGCTTTGTATCCCTTATTTTTCAAGAAATTTTTGATAAATTTGACGTGTAGTATTCGATAAGAGTGTACAATATAATATATAACATTTTAAGTTCCTTTGGTACCATTTAGTACATGCTAATCAATGCTCACCAAACAAGCTTTTAGGATAAACAATGTTATACTTTCGGCTTATGTGGACACCATGTAGAAGTAAGAAAACAGTCGAGAATATCGTGTAGACCAAACCTCTTTAGAGAAGTTCACCTTGACCTAGTGATAAGGAGAACCAACCTGGGAGGTTCATGTAAGGATGATCCTAGGCTAAATGAAGGGTTGGTTCAAACTCTAGTCACCTTACCAATCAAGCGAATGGTGAACCATTGCATCCGGATGAACCCTTCTTTCCCTCTTTTCTCTAACACTCAGATTATGAATCTAATAGGAGGGCTCACAAGATCTTTCTAGATAAGGCAAAAGTCCCCCAACACCATTAAACATCACATCAGACCTTTCTCTAGTTCGAAGGATCCGCGTGATAATTTGACGTTCCTATTATATACTAGGTGAGGAATCATTTTCAATTACGTAATAATGACTACAAGAAGTACAAAATCAAAGATATGATAGTGATAAGGTCAAAGCCTACTCACAAGTGTTAAAGGTTAAATACCCTGTCTCTAATTCCTCTATAAATACTCAGAACTTGCAACAATAAAATGTAATCAATATGTCTCTCTCTTGTACTCGATTTTTCCTTCTGGTGACTAATTTGTCCGTCATATTGCAAACGATTATGGACCATCACATGTAGGTGGATAGCGAAGCGCCAGACCTGTTAACACTTGAATCGTTCTGATTTAGAGGTCAACAAACATGAATAAAATCTTATAATTCACAATTTGGCATAATTCCCTCCAATTATATGAGCGTGTTTGGGATGTTGTATTAATGGATGATATAATATAATATAATAACAATGATTTGAACTTTTTTCATCTAATACCGTTGAATTTAGTTATTCAATAAATCAAATAATAATGTTGCACTAAACATAATCAAATGCTAGGCCACGTAAAAATTAGTCGAAATTTGAAATCGCCAATAAATGGAGTGTGTGTGTGTAAATTATTATAAAAAAATAATGCTAGTTTATACTTTATTGTGTCAAGATCGTTTACTTAGGTCTTCTTTTGAGACCAATATGGATGCTCTTAATTTAAGGGAAGCGGTCCCAAGACTCCTAACGCCACTTTTACTTTTAGAAAAGAAATTAAATATGATTTAATAATTTAGAAAAAAGAAATATAATCTAATATAATATTTGAAATGTGATAGTGCTACTCTTTGTTTTTCCACCACTGTCATTTCAATGGTATTTGGTGGGTTGTACTTTGTCGTTTTGGATAATTGAAGGCACTAATCTTCCACAAAACCTATTTTAAGCCAACTTTTTTAATTTAATTTGTTGATAAAGCTAAGAAAAGACAAACCGAACCCTATTCTTCAAACCTTTATTTGTTCCATGGCCAAACCCTAGCTTGAGCACCATTTTACCTCTTCCCTTGACGTCTTATCCAATGAAGAATTCACCGAAAAACTTAAAAGAAAAAAGGTTCATTTTGCTTAAAATATTTATAACACATAAGTCAAATTTACTTTTTAAGGTCAAGAACTTGTAATGATGCACGAAACAATCTGACAATCAGGAAATGGTTAAATTTGAATGAGTCAAAAAGGGTTAAAGTTAAAAATTTTTAACTTGCTCTCTATATTTTGATGACAATTCTATCCATTAGTATCTAATGGGATACGGTTGTCATTTCACAACCTAAACTTGTTAAGATTTGATTAGTTCACAAACAATGGACATAGACGGATCTATAGAAGTTTGAATTTAATGTTTAGTTAGCAACGATTCGAGAAAATAATTACTAATCCATATAGTAAAGATAGTCGATCATTTGTAGACCGCTCATAGTACCCTTGAATGAATACCCCAAAAAGATGAAGTCGATGGTGTACAACTTGACAAGGCAAAATCCCTATAACATCTCATGGAACCATCTATCAACACATATTTGAAAATATAATTGTGAATAGAATGTAGAAGTGAGAACTGCTTTAACCAGCGATATTGAAAAGACTACATATTCAACTCTTATCGACAATAGAGTTCTTCAAATGTTATGCGACACTAATGTTCTTATGGTGAACTTGTTCAAATGTTCTAATAATGCCCTAATTATAGTGCTTATTATGAGGGGCACCATATATGTTAATGATTAAATCAAGGGTCCATTCTTGATTTAGTGTTGCATTAATTAATATATTAATCCCACTAACTTCTTAGACTTAGTGCCCGGACAACAGTAAAGTGGTGTCTATCACCTTTACATTTTGAATTATTTAACTAAAAGGCAGAAAAGATAGCATTCTTTAAAATAAAATATGATTTCTATTTATCTCTTTAGCTTTTATTAGCGTAAATTGTTGGGCAAGTGCAACATATATTATAGAAAGGACTCATTAGTGTTTGTGTTTCTTTTGTGTAAGCAAAAAGAGAGCTTCAAATTATTTCTTACAAAGAGATTAAAGTTTGTTCAAGAACATGGGTTTCTTGCTTCTCAAGAAGATTAGTCTCCTCTTCCTCCTAATTTCTGCATCACTCTTGTCAATTTCCTTTGCAGGTAGATTCAATAGAAAATCCTTTTGTCAATCTCTTTTCAAAGAAACTCGTTTTTCTCTTAAAGTTGTTTTCAAATTCGAGTGTGAGCGTTTGAGAAAATGTATTGCGTAAGTTCAACCTATGCATAGGACGTTTTCTAGTAAACTTCCTCCGAACTCCTCTAGTCCTTTAGTTTCGTCGCAGGGAAAATTAATGAAGCATAATCATTCCTTCTCTAATTTTTACTCTCCTAGAAATAAAATAATTTATTTCGAGGAAAAAATAGTTTTATCTTGCAATACATAGATGGTCATGGAATGGAGAGACATATGATTTGATTTCTTGAAATTCTTCACAATTTCATTTTTGCTGCATGATTGCATGCATAACGTTGGAATGCCGAAGCCCTTTTCTTTTTTGCTTTGGACCTATGTTTATTTTCTGTGTATTCTCTTTTTACTGAACAATTTTTTGGAAGTTTGTAAACCATAAATCATAATCATAATCAAATCCCGAAAACACTTTTCTAAGTTTTTTTTTTATTTACCACAGAATGTTTCATGCTCAATTCTTAAATGTTTGTCTATGGTGTAATTATGCTCAATTATGTCCAATTGAGTGTACCAATTATGTAAATTCAATTCTTGATTTTCTCGATTTTTTCACGCAGGTCGACTGCATAGGTCAGTGAGCAAATTGGATCAGAAACAAGTGACTGCTACTCATGAGGTTACTCACTGATCTTAATTAAACTCAGCAACAAAATTCTGTTTCATTTTTGTATTATATAAATTTACGTAAGTATATATGTATATGTATGACCTTTGAATCTCTCTCTCTCTCTATATATTTATTTATTTTATAAATTTATGTAAAGCTTAATCATCATCGGGTCCCGGTTAGGATTTTTAAATTTATATTGCTTAGTTTTCAATCCTTTCGAGTATCGCTATTACATTTGGTAAGGTGGATTAGAAAGGAAATAATATAAAATAGAATCTCGATAATTGTAGTAGTGTTCACTATTGCCTCACAAGCATACTCTCCATGTATTAAGCTTGTGCTTTTTCGATTTTTTTTTTTTATAGCTTTTTTGGCAGGCTTTTGAAAAGTAAAAAGTTTCTTCTGAAACTAAGAAGTTGTTTTTGAATGTGTTTGATAATTTTCTAAACCTGCTTTGTCTGGCTAGAAGAAATTTTAGATAAAGTTGACGTAAAAAACTTTCTTATGAAACTCTTTTACAAGAAGTAGCAGTAAAAGCAAAGTTTTCCAAACGAGCCCTTATACTACTTCGAATAATAGCTAAATTATTGTCTACGCCACTGTATTCGGTAAGTTGAACTAGATAGCACACATGACAAAGGAAGAAAACAAGCTAAAAAATCTCGTCACTTATATAATCTAACACTATGTACTAATCATACTGAACTTGTAATTTTGTTCGTACTATTTGTAAATATTTTGAAATTTTTTTGATGCAGGAACATCATGGAAAAATGAGTGAAGTCCATGAAAGACTTCTTAGAGTGAACACCAAAGACTATGGAAGATATGATCCAGCCCCAGCACTGGTCAAGCCTCCTTTCAAACTCATTCCAAACTGATCAGTAGTATCTCCATAAATAAACTATGTAATATATATAAATTATCTTTTTTAATATATGTTTTATATATTATATAATATATATATACATACACACACATAATATATACATATGTGTGTGCGCGTGTGGTATGTTTTTGTATGTAGGGTTTTCAAGCATTTGTATCACTTGTACAATTATATATAAATATATATATATATGTATGGAATGTTTTCAAGTAAAGTGTATCTAAATAAATAATTACTTAGATGAATGAATCTTGCATATTTTCTAATTCTTCATTTGAATTGTGCAATTAATTTTTATGTTAAGGATACTGTTGATTAATTTGCTGAGATTTTAACTCACTATTGAAGAGATCCATAGTAAAAACTAGAATTAATAAAAGTTCATGGTAGTGTATGGCATATTGAATGATAAGAAATTTTATTTTAGTAAGATTTCATCTATTTTTCGATTTGTTAAATTTCAATTTTAACCGCACGTTTGAACTTTTTATCAATTTTTTAACAACACATTTAATTAATTTTTACAAAAATCTTCTCATACTTTTATCAAAATATTTGTAAAACAACCCCTAAATCACTTTTGTCCGTCTCTAGGGATAATTGTGGCGGGTAAGCTCTTTGAATATAGAAAATGAATGAGCACTGCATGTTTGGTTTATTGAAAAAGGAAACAAACCATTTGAAGTTTTCAAACTTTACTAAGCCTCTATTTGAGCCCAATTTTTTGGGAAAATAAATTTTATAATAGTGATTTTTTAAAGAATATGAGGTTAAAAAATAAAAATAAATCTTCAGTTTACGTGCAAAATTATTTTATAAAGAAAATGTGTAATTAAAAATAAATTTGGAAAAAAAATGAGGCAATAGCCATTCATTTTTTTCCCTAACACATGCATTTTCAAAATTTCAATTTTTGTGCATCCCCACTAACTAAAATGTTGAAAAGAACCAATGTAGTTTTCACGTACAGCCTATTCAATAATATTGAACGAAAACTTAAGTATCGTACTTATTTAAGTTTAACAACTTCGACAGTAGTTTTCCTTACTGAAATATATTTATAGAAGCAAAGAAGAAGCGTCCTCCAATATTCGAAATTTGAAATTAGCCTATGCTCACTTCAAAATTGCACGTGTAAGGTATCGTGAATAAATAATGAAGTGAGGGTTGATCTCATCAAAACTAGAATCTAACTATGGAGTCATTTAAATCTAGCCTTGACCGAATTCTACATATTTTTGATGAATTTTCATTAACTAAAAACTAACCAAGCTTGAATGAGAACTTTGGAGAAAAAATCAAATAAGAAAAAGTACCTGGACTTTGACGCCACCTATGTTGTTTCACTTTAATTCTCGATTTTACGTAATTGATCACTACTTTATTGAATTGATGATCAAATTTTTGATGTGATTCACTCTCGAGTAGGGTTAAATTTCTTTTTACGTATAAACCTATTAGAACTAATGATATTCATTCAGAGTTTTGATGACCGTTGATCCCATGGGGTGACAAACTAGACTTTAGATAAAACAATATTATTTTTTATATCTATGGAAGTTGTAAATAAGCAAAACACACATTCAAACTTAGAACATTCAATCAATTATCACACAAGGTATATTGACACATCTTCTTTCGTCTATTGGATTTTGCAATGCTTGCTACAAGTGATTGAATTTTTTTGATCTCTCAAAAGCAAAATTACTCACAAATAATTCAAAAAGTGATTAAGTATTTGAAAGTCAATAAGAACAATAACAAACATTCAACCAAACAAGTAAATAAAGTCTCAAATGAGATATATCAAATAAAGTTTAAAAATACAATTTACATCATGTCCTAGTTTATTGAAATTGAACTACGCATATTCAAAATAATAAAAATACAAGAAGTTGAGCTCGACATTGCTGAGGTTAGCAATTAGGAGAAGAGAGAGTTGTGTTTTGGAATGGAAAAACCTACCCCAAAATCACTTAATTGTGACCAAATTTGTCTACAACGTGACTGTTTGTGATCAGACCAATTTTAACTGTGACGATATATGATCAAGTCACAATTAATAAAGAATTGGTCACAACTAATCACAGTAAACACATAATAGGTTATAGAATATTGTCACAAACAAATTCCCACATATCGTACATCAATACAACAATCCAGCATCAATAACCACTACCATAATCTCTAATGCACCACCACTACCATCTTCAACTAATTTACGGCAATGAATTCCCAACAAGAACGTAAAATTCCCAACCAATGTTAAAACTTTTCTCTACTACTCTAGGAGACCATTAATAATTCATCGCCTTTGATCTTTACAATCATTTCCTTAAGAAGGTAAGAGTGCCAGAGTCTAATAGCATGAAATTCTAGTCGATCACCTAGGGAAAAGAGTCACAAAAGAAGCAAATCATAAAAAACCTAAAACAAGATGAATTGGAGGTTTGTAGGAGTAAATTTGTTAGGTTTAATTAAATTTTTATTAGTCCTTGTTTGAGTCCCATTTTTTTATCAGTACATTCTTCAACGGTGATTTGATACAATTTCAATCACACATTTTTCAACAAAATAATATTAAATGCAATTCAAAATTTTTCCTTATTCTTTAACCACACATTTTCCATCATAGCATTATTTCAAAATGCATTTTCTTGATAAAAATGAAACTCGAACAACCCCTTATTTATAATTATTGGAACTTAACTACCATCTAATTTGTGGAATGAAAATTAATCCTCCTTATTTTTAAAAATTAGACTAATGTAGATTTCTATATAATTTTCCTAAATTTGATTTTAATGGAGCTGAAACAAGTGCTGGATAACAATTGGAATATTTAACCCTACCAAATAATGTCAAACTCCGTGTGAATATTAAAAGGGTAGCGTTATTTCCATCCACATTTTTTATAAGTACATCACACTCTAAGTTCATCCCTAATAAAATTTTAAAAAAATACTATTTACATCCACATTACATTCCAATTTTGTCCTTACTAAATTCATTCATTTAAATGACATATATCCACATAAATTTTAAGTACATCCCTAACACTAGATTCACACAATCCCTAAAATATAAACTCTTTTAAACAAAATGAATGAAATACTAACAAAGATGATATTAATTTTATTACATTCATGTATTAGATTTAGGATTTCATCAGTTAGTCATCGTTCAATGTAAGCACATTCCCCCATGAAATTATTCTTATCGTCTCTAAACAGTTAAAAGACAAACTGTATACGTTAACGTCGGAACACAAGAAATCATGGCAGTAGCAAAGTTTCCCATGATATCATTGAACATTAAATTAATATATATTATTCAGCTAACCATTTTAACAATGTTTACTAGAAATTTTATCATTCTTATTCATAAAACTCAACATCAAAGGCAAACCACCATGAATCAACATCCAAATTAGGAGGATGTTTGTTTGTAGAGAAAGTATACCGAGTTACATTTGGAACTCATCATGTTTGGACGATGATTGGTTTGCTTCAATCATCTCTTCATGGTATGCTTAAATTCAAAATTACAAGTAGAAAAAATTACATAAATGTTTAGAGAAAAATGTTTTAACATGCCTAAATTTCTTATTTTTCAATTAGACAAAAATGCTTCACATTAATAACAAGTAGAAAACATCAACTGCTAGAAATAATTTGTAAATAACATATCAATGTGAATCAAAATTAGGCTTCAAATATTTGCGGATAAACATAACATGATTAGGTAATCGAATAGTAGCGAACAAATCAAGCAATTGTTCAATCAATAATAGTAGTGTTATCAGATAAAAATAATAATAATAATAATAATAATAGTAGTAGTAGTAGTTAATTGTTCTTGTGGTTTATCCAAATCAATTATCTCTGATGTAGCTACACCTTCTTCTACCAGGGACCTAAAAAATTGCATCCTAACATGGTAAGGTGTAGCCCAACATTCTGCACATGGATGATGGTACTTGTACCAATTACAAGCAATAGGTGGCATTGGTCCACTAGTATGCCAATTTACCTGTACACAATCACATAGAAAAACATAAGTAGAAATATTATTTAGTTAATTAAAAATTTAATTAATTTGATGAATATTTCCCGAGACAAAATGGCAGTCATTGACAAATCCAATTACAACAATCTTATGAGATGCAATTGCAAGTGGTTCATCCCAAAGTGGAAGAAATGTAAGACATTGTTGTTGACTCAAGTGAACAAGAATAATTTTATATCTTGAAGCAATAATATGACCCATATCTGGCGTAGTCATCCAATACTCATGACTCGCTGAACCATCAAAATGAGAAACTGAATGAATCAACTCATGGACCATATCATAATTTCCATAGAGTCTAGAGTAATCATCAAAATGAGATTCAAGCTCCTTTATTAAGTCTTTTCTGACCAAAGACCAATTCTCTTCACCTATACCTAGAATATTAGCCACGGCCCGAAAACCACAATTGCCATCTGCGCCCACATCTTGCACCTCAACTATGTAAGGTCTCAAACGAATAGGAAACGAATCAAAATAAACCATGGACTTTGATCCACATGCTCGATATACCTTTTGTTTTTGTCGAATTGGAGGTTGGCTTGATAACATGGGTTGACTTAAATGTGTAATGGAACTATCCAATTGTTGTAACGTATTGTCTTGTCTAGATAGAACTAACTCAAAATACGATGGGTCTCGACGAGTAGATACATCTATTTTTGAGGATGGACGACCCTTCGTCTTAGTTTGGACTTGTGGCTCAACTAATGATGTAGAACTCGGACTAGCAATCTCTTTCAATTTTTATAGGATTTCAGCCTTCACATGATCATTATTATCCCGGTAACGTTTTTCAATCATTTCAAATAATGATACACAATTAATTTCGGATGTCTTACCTTTATCAAGAGAAACTAGATCAAGCTTCTTCCAGTGAGAGTGTACTCTTGATAAAGGAATGGGTTAAGATTCATTCTTATGCTCTGAAATCTCATGGGCACACGATAATCCATGTGTTTGTCGTATAACACATCCACAAGTTACCTTGTCAGTTCCTATGTCATCAGCTCGCTTGGACTCTTGAAATATCAAATTCATTGCAATTCTTGATGTAAATCCCCTAAGCTTTTTAAATAAGGTAGGTTTGAAATTATGATAGTACACAAACTCTTTTCAAACGACGCTTTAATATCTGTATGTTGTAGCTCCAATAATGCATGAATTCTTGTCCATGATGTGTCAAAATTACCTTAGGAAGAACCTAAATGCCTTTTGAGTTTTGCATGTGCAAATTCAGCCCTACCATGGAAAATAAATCAGAATCACTGTACATTAGCACACTTAATAATGCAAATAGCAATTTAATAATGCCAATAGAAATTTACCTATTAGTTTTCATGTTTCCAAAATGCATGTGTAGATTTATCCAAGTTGCCACAAACTTCTCTTTATATTGAAGAAGCCATGAATTCATTACATAGTCAATTCCTTGTGGAAATTGTTGAAAATTGGATTCTAAGAGATTTAGATTTTGTTTGTACTCTTCTATGGATGTTGAAAGTACTAACAAATTCCACATATGCATAAAGACATCCCATTGGTCCTTGTGATTGTCAAAATATTTTTTTATTTTTGCCAACACATTCTTTGAAATGTGCCATCTACATAAAATATTAGTAGGAAAATATTTTTTCAACGACCTTCATAAGAGCTAGATCTCTATCAATAACAATAACACTAGGCATTATTATGTCGTTCATTAGACTCTTCAATCTCCCTAAAGCCCATGCGTAGTTTTCCTCACGTTCTTTTCCCAAGTATGCAAAAGCGATGGAAAATGTTAAATCAGTAGAAGTGACACCTACTATTTCCAACAACGGTAGGCGATACCTATTTGTCTTATACGTGCAATCCATAATTATCACACCAGGAAAAGCCCGCAACAAATCTACTGAATATGGATGTGCCCTGAATAAATCTTGAACTATATTCATCTCCATATAGGTGCGGTGCCACTCTATGTACTTATTCTCAACAAGTCTATTCATTAGTTGTTGCATTTGTGTCCTTCCAGCTTGTTCTTTGAGCATGAACTTCTGACGTGCATTGTAGAAGTGCCTCATTGTGCTAACATTTGTGTCATCATTTTGCTTCAATGTATATAATATTTCCTTTGGTCTTAAATGATTCTTTGACATGTCTACTAAAATTGAAGTCTCTTTCTCAGTTAATCTCCCAGCATATGAATGTCCTTCAAGGTTTTGGGCAATGTCATGATTATGTCTCCCACATTTCACTTTCAATATTCAATAATCACCATTTATCAATTTTCTTCCATTCAATGCGAATAGGCATCCACATTTTTTTATTCTGGTAGTTCTTCGTCTCTTTCGTTTTTCATTTTCTTTGTTAGTATTCCTACACCTATATGAACCATGTCTTTCACATGCAAAATCAATTCTTGGTTTTCTCCCGACTTGGCCGAAGTCGGACTTTTTTCATAACAACAATCATGCTATGTCTCTTACCAGTAGTTTTAACCCAATCGATCAATGCCTCTTTACTTGTAAATATCTGTTTATCATCAAATATTCATATATAAATATATGATCGTGTTAAAAAAAATAAAATTATTACGTACCATGTTTGTTGTAAACATATCCATATAATCAACAAATAACTCATTCTGGACATCATAGTTATATGTTGATGTATCCGACATTAAAAATATAGTTTTAAATAATGTATTTGAAATAAATTTAACAATAACTAATATAAAAAATACAACATCGGATAAGTATGCGAAATAGTAAATGAATTGGAACTTTTCTAAATACTTGTGAAAAAACTCATTAATGTATTAATGTGTTAGGAAAAAATCAAACAACAAAACAAGATAAAAATGTAATCCTTACTTTTTCAAATTTCTCTTCATATATTGCTATGTCTGTATATTTTTGTTCTAACGGCGTCTCTTCCATTGTTCACTAAATTTCTGTGTATTGAAATTCTGAGTATTAGAATGTTTCGAACAACAAAGGCTAAAGAAAAAAGAAGAAGAAAGTTCAATTAAGCAAGCTGAATTTTACCAACTTTGTATGCCGAACATATTAAACACATGTACTCTGAAAACTTTAGCTAATATTTGAAGGCATAATATATATGCAAAATTTGATTTTTTAATTGCCCGAGTGATAAATAATATCTAACGAGAAGGGAAAAATTAGAAACAGAAGAGGATTCAGAAACTACGAAAATTGTTCAAAAACTAAAAGAAGTTAGCAAGATGTGATTTTACCTGTGCTTTTAGTTGCTCATTCTTCTTGAGAATGGAATCATAATTGGACAAAAGGGACTTGAAGCGGATTTGAGTTGATCATGATCCCTTTCAAGCTATTTGTTCTTCCACTGTGCACGACGATCTTGGAACCACACTGCCTCCTGTCGAGATTCGGTACTGCAAACCCATATTTTTGGCCAGATGAGTTTTGCACTCTAGCTCTAGCTTGTTCTCTGCGTCAAAGCTCTTCGTAAGCAAGTTCACCAATAAATCAAACAAAAAGAGTAGAGTAAATATTTAATACAAGAAAATAGGATAATTTTTCATAGGACTTCAAAATCAAATTGTAATCATCTGGATAATCAGCAATCCGTGGACTTGAATTCCTAATTAGAATTATATTGAGATAATAAGGTAGTGATCAAATTACTTGAGTATTGCCTAATTTTCCCTAATTATATTCATGTAGTTTTTCTTAATCTATTAGGATTATAGTTAAACACAAATTCTAAGATGATTTAATGAAAGTAAAAATTAGTGGATCAATTTAGAGTTTTGTGTTTTTATTTTAAGTAGAAGTTGTGAGTTCAAGAGATCTGGTCTTGACGCAACTGCTCTAAGAACCAACCACTCTTTTGAAATATTAGTTTGTAATTAAAGAGCCACAATGTAGAAGGTTAGAGAGAGATGCTCTCAAACTCTAGAGAGAGGATCACTAGAGTTGCCTCATGTGTGAGCTCATTCTTCCTCGTTTGAATTTACCTTCTTTGGTATTTTCGAATTTGATTTGCAAATTTTATTAAAGTCTGTTCAGTTTCACCATAGTTTCATTTTGAGGATTTCAAATTCTTGGAGCCTCAATTTCAGCCAGAATATGGCAGGTTTCTTGGATGCTTTGAAACTTTCACTTTGGTCAGATGCATAGATACATCATCCGGCCAGAAAATTCAGAGCTTTACTCATCATTTTATTTAGATTTTCAAGCTTTCTTCCTCTCATTAGAAGACTTGATAACAGTAGCAAATTTTGTTGCATGGTTTATGCAGTTTTTTTGCAGAGTTTTGCCCAGATTCTTGGAGCTTCTCTACGTATCTTTAAAGATTCTTAGTGTAATTTGAACATTGCATTGGGATTCTTTATGATATTTTTCCAGATTCAGTTTTGGATGTGGCTTGAACTGTTACTCCAGATCGATTTTGGTCAGTATTTAAGGCAGTTTTCTGGTTAGTGTGGCCTTGTGTGCAGTTCCATCCAATCTCATATTGGTCTAAGCTATTTTGAGGCAGGGCTGTTGGTTTCTTTGACATTCGGAATATACTTGCAGGTGTATTGGAAGCTTGTTTTTGCGGTTTGATTAGTTCAATTCATGACTGCTTTCTTTCGTTGGTTGGTCGGTTCATTGGTTGCTGGCCAGTTTCGGTCTAGCTCTTTTGTTGATCCGCCAGATTCTAGCTAACTCTGGGTGGTTTTGTCCAACTCAGTTGCTTTCAGTCTAGACAATCTTCAGAGATTCAGATTTGGTTCTTGAAGTGTTTGAGGATCTGGTGTTCATCTTCATATCTTGAAAGTTGTATGTATTTGTGGTGATATTAATCATATTGTAAATTTGAATTGGTATTGTTGTCTTACTGTCAACTGAGGATCACGTGTTCTACTGGTTGGATTTTCAGCTTTCAAAGTTAGGTAATTAATATATCTTGCCCCTCACGTAAGTTTAGTATGTTAGGACCTTGTCTCAGATTTCTTTGTTCTTTTACTTTCTGGATTCTGTAGTCTATGTTTGCTAGCCTTTCCCCCAGTGTGAGTTTTAGTTTTGCTAACACGAGTGGAATCACACCATTTAATTCATGACGTGATTACTGAATGAAGTCTTGGATCCTTCGTATCAATAATTTGAAATCAAGAAAGTTTTTGGGCAGTCCCATTTCAACATAAAATATAGTAAAATTTTATTTTTAAAAGTAGATGTACTTAGAAAAAGCGTGGATCGAAATAGCGTTATCTTATAAAAATTAGGAGCTTAATGGAATTTTACTAAAAAAAACAATTTGTTGATTCTTTTGTAAATGCCAAAAAACCAGTAAAAATCTTTTTACGGTCAGAAAAATTCAAAGTAAAAATAGTAATAAAATAAAATTTTCAATTGCTTCTATAAAAAAAATTAAAATTCAATTAACCCAATGTTAGGTACCTCTCTAACAGCATAGTTGTTTTTACGCAGCCAATTTGGAATAGAAACTATCCCCCACGACCGAAGGGAAGAACCAGAACCAGAACCAGAACCAGAACCAGAATCAAATCCTTTCTCTCCCTACTGTATACATAAATCTACAACACCTTTTATTTCTCTCTCTCGGTTTTCAGATTGCCAGACCTCACGGTTCGATCTTGTAAGTTTCAATTGTTTTGTACGAGGTACAGTATATAACATAATTGTAACTAAATATATTTAGATTCTAATAGTATGTATTCGTATGTGCTAAAAGAAATTGGTAATAATATAAGGTTTAAAGGGAAGTAAGAATGGAAATTATTTGGATTATATTTGGTAATGTTAAAATGGTTAGACAGGGAAAAAAAAAGGTTTGGACTGGAATTTTGGATTTGAGGGTTTTATTAGAGCTCATGTACAAGATGCTCGGTTTAAATTATCATTTACTAAATCGAAGCATTAATTTCTCTTTGTTACTCTGATGTGAATTTTTATATTGTCTTTTGGTGATGTGGTAATTGGGATGCATGGACGGATATTGTTGGATAGGATGATTTTGACTATCATTTATGGGATTATATGTATCAGGCTTTGTCTTTTATTATCTGTGTTTACAATGGGTCAGGAAGAACTTCAATGAGCCATAAATTTAAGTAATTGAAACTGGAGTAATTGGGTAAATTGACACTCTTATCAAAGGGTTTCAATAATTATGATTTTCTTGATGATCAAATTATGGTGTTGGTTTTTTAGTCTTTTATGTTGGGAAGTGATGTTTACTCTGGGCATGACTTCATTCGTAGTGTCAATCACCTTACTCATAGCACGCAAATTGTACTTTGCTTTATGATTTGTATTAATGGAAGTATATCTCATGGTTATTTCCACCTTTTTTGTAATGTGTGGTCGATGATGGTTTATATTACCTCATGTCCTTGGAAGCTGATAGCTGGAGCTTGTTGTTTCTATGATCAATGATTTAGATATCATCTAGACTGATATATGTACTTCTTAATTATTACTTACACATTAGTTTAGGGCTATATTGTGAATTCTACAACTTACAACTTCATACCGTGTTTTTAACTTTATGTCATCTAAGGATCTGAGGTGTAAGGAATTTATGTTATATAACATTTTGGTTGGCTATTTGGTCATTCTTTATAATTACCGTCATGGTTTATGCAATGTGTATCTGTAATTTTGACGTTGTATTCTGCTGATGATTTGATTGCTGTTTTTGACTTTATACAGATAATTTATGTTCAGTCTACCTCCTTCGTGTTCTTTTTGTGGAGATCATTGATGTGAAAGACAGTTACACATAGGTTATCAATTATTTGTTCTGTGTGTGAGAAGGCATGGGGTCTGCATGTTGTGTCGCAGCTAGAGAACCTAAAACAAAAGGATCACCCAGTGAAACTTTGGAGAGGCACTCCCGCCATTCACCATCTTGGAGCTTTCGACGGGATAATCGTGGGAGAGTAGCTGGAGAGGAGCAATCTGAGGATTGGTTACATGATGGAGGGGCCAGCAGTCATCGATTGGATGCCAAATCTGGTACCACAGTAGAAATTGCTTCTGCTTCTGAAGGAGGCAGCCCATTAAATAGTTTCCAGTCACTTGTGCGGCAAAAGTCCCCAGTTTCTGAAAAAAATACTGGGATTTTCATTCATCCTCCTTCTGGTAATTCTCTATGTGGCAGTTCATTTCTTTTAGTTTTGAGATGCAGTGTGTGTGTGTGTGTGTGTGTGTGTGTGTAAAGGATTTGCACTCATTGTAATGCAGTCTAACTTTTCTCCTCAGATTATTTTGTCTATGAAGAACATATATTTGTAATCTGTGATGTGAGGTGATACTGATTTTGTTTGGCAGCATGGAATTGAGTCCTTCAAATAAAAATCAAATACATTTTGTTCAAATTTTGACAATTTAGATACCATTTCTCACTCCGTCCTGTTAAAAAATTGTATACGAGTATTTTCTTGCCCTATTTTCAGATAAACACAAGCAATTAGCAATTTTTCGACAAAACTAAAATTGAATGTTGAAACAATCCAGTAGGTACTCTATTAAAATTTGCTTAAGCATGTTCATCGAGCTACTTCGTGAGCTCCACCTTATGAGACTACAGTGAACGAAAAATGTAGTATATCACAGGATGATTTATAGATTTATTCTAAAAACTTATAGAGCGAGATTTGATGTATGTGGGAATTGTTGCATTGCCTGAAGTTTTCCTTGTTTCTCGTGGCATATTGTCCGTTCATTATGCACTTATTACTATAAGCATCTGGCTATGTGTTTATGTTACTAGACCTGGCTAGGAATCTATACGTCTTAAGGCTCTTGGAACTTTTGACTACGATCTGTAGATGCTATGGTTTAAGGCAAATCTGTCACAGGAAATGATAGCTCTTATAGTGGATTATCTTTTGGCTATCACTTTTTTGTGCAAAATGGTAAAGAACTGCTACATTCATTAGACTTGAATCCAGGCAAATTGCCTATGCGGCTTTTAGACAATTTCAATGATTTATAGACCTAGCACCATACCACTGCTTGCCTACTTGTCCGTTCATTAACTTGTTTATCCATCTGACATGGAAACGTGACAATGGGCATCCTAATTCTCTTGCTCTTTAACACTTAACATAGAAAAAATAAGAGATAGAACAGTAATTTTCCAGTGATTCTATATTTTGATGTCTGTATAATTGTTTTTGCAGATCCTTCTACTTCCCAGACTTTAGCAGAGGTACGTGGTGAACCGTTGGTATTGATTAAATATTGCATTACAGTATATTTAGAATGTTTGTGTACATGGTATATACGTGCTAAACAGATTGCCTCATCTGATTCTTCTCTTCCATAATTCCATTCCCATTGGCCAGGTGAAGGACTCAACTGTATCCCCTGCAGTTTCATACCCGTCTCCTGCGAAGCTGTCTCCTTCAGCACCTTCTGTTTTGTCTCCATCAACATCTCCTTTGTCATCTAAAATTTACCATCTTCCCCCAAACTCGACTCCTTCAAGGTGGCATCGTCGTTCTCCAGGACAACGGCTATTAAGGCATGTATCTGATAGCCGGATTCCTGAATACAAGTCCTCCACATTCTCGATTTCTGAAGAAGCATCTTCTTTATTGCTCCCTGCTTGGGGCTCCAATGATGGGTTTTCAGACACTTGGTCATCACCTGCCTTTTCTGAGCTCATGAGAACTAGAAGAGAGAGGTGGTCTTTTGATAGCCAACAAATATTGGGGTCTCCTTCCTTGGATCTCCAAACATGTGGTGTTTGTTCAAAGCTTTTAACCGAGAGATCTTCATGGGGTGGCCAAAAATCAATTGTAACCACTGAAATTGATGTGGTTGCTGTTTTAATTTGTGGACATGTTTTCCATGCTGAGTGCTTAGAGTGCATGACATCTGAGATCAACAAATACGACCCAATTTGTCCAGTCTGTACTTTTGGGGAGAAGATATCTAAAAAGGCACTGAAAGCTGAAATGGATTTGAAGGCTAGAAAGCGATCCAGGAATCGTGTGGTTGATAGCAATCTCATTGACTTTGATCATGATAAAAGCAGTGGTCATGAGGGAACAAATCACAGAGGTAGCTCGAGTTCTAGCATGAAGGGCTCTTTAGGATACCATTTCTTGAGACGACACTTGTCATTCGGGTCAAAGGGGATCAGATCATTTTCTGAGAATAACTCCACTAGGAAAAAGGGTTTTTTCTGGACGAAATCTAGCAAGGAGTGAGCTTTGCTATGACTCCAAAGAAGTAAGGACTCAGTATTTCTTACATGTGCATCTTAGTTCAACACTCATATCTGCAATCTATGGATCATACATTCTTGTGATAGATTTTGATTCATATTTATTGTAGAGTGCTGAGACTGCGTTTTTGTTTACTCAGATTCCACAGTCGGATCGATCTGCGGTTGGCTGGTGAACATTGGCAGTCATATGTATGTGTAGCTAACTACTGAAGTTATAAATACACTGTAAATGGGAACATAGTACAAATTGAAAGGTCAATTTCTTATATAAGAGAAGGAGAAATGTAGCAATATGAAATAAGAGCCTGGTAATTATTACTATTATTATTTTTCCTTCAAAATTCTGATTTTGCTTATTTCATGTTGAACTGCATGATTATATAGCCGAAAAGCTATTGATTACCCACAATCAGCAGACATTTGATGGTGTCCCCTGGAATAAGGATTTTTTACCTGTCTTATGTGTTGGACCTACTTGTTTACGTACATTTATACATTTCTTACAACTCAAAAACGTAGACATAATTGGTTAGTTTATTTTAAAAATTACTCGCAAGTACCGCACTATTTTGAATTGTTAATGCAGCTAAGATCAGTTGATTCAATTTTTTTTTTTTTTTTTTATTTGTCCAATAAAAGCTTGTATAGGTGAGAAAATACAATACCAGATTTCTTTAAAACCTAATTTATAGCATTTTTCCTTTTTTTTTTAATTAGTTCTACAGTACTTCAAATATCTGTTTTATAGCCCTCCAAAAATAACTGAAAAAATTCACACATCTCCCCACCGCACAAACCTGCTACAATATTGGAGTACCATATCGAGAGTTCATCACATTCAATTCCTCCAAAATAATCAAATTTTTTTCACGGTTTCTGTAAACCAGGGAAGCCTCCTTTTCCATCACTTTCTCATCATTTTTCCAAAACGCCATCTCATTTTTGCTGGAGATGGAGAAGACACCTAGAGGACACCGCCTATGGCCGCCACCTACGGCCACCCTCCTGGTTCTTTTCTACCTCTTTGTTGCTACCTTTGCTGCCTTTACCCCACCTGATAATTACCTTCTCAATTGTGGTGCATCGTCCTCCACCGCCCTCTCGAATGATCGCATTTTCGTGAGTGATTCAGATGCAAGAAAATATTTAGCCTATAAAGGAAAAGACATTCAAGTTTCTGTACCATCTGCCAATGTACCTTCACCCATTTATCTTTCGGCGAAAATCTTTGAAAAGGAACCCGCGGTTTATACCTTCCATGTTACTCGGCCGGGTTGGCATTGGATTCGTCTCCATTTCTTCCCGGTGCAGAACAGTAATCATGATTTGCAGAATGCCATGTTTAAGATTCAGACAGATGAACTTGTCCTTGTACAAGAATTCAAGAACAATGAAAACCCGAAATGGACTTTTAAAGAGTACCTTGTTAATGTGACAACAGAGAGGTTTTCGATTAGATTTGTGCCGGATACAGATAGTTTTGCTTTCATTAATGCCATTGAGTTTGTTTCAGCCCCTGATATGCTGATTCAAGATTCTGGTTCAATGCTTTTCCCTAAAGGAGATTATTCCGGTTTAAGCAAAAACGCATTCCAAACTGTGTATAGGCTTAATGTTGGAGGGCCGATCATCACCCCGGAAAATGACACCCTTGGAAGATCTTGGGAGTCTGACCATCAGTACCTTGATCCAGGTGTTACTGCATCGAATATTTCCGTTGCACCTAACATAATTGCTTATCCGGAGGGCGAGTCACCTTTCATTGCTCCACCGGTGGTTTACGCATCAGCCATTGAAATGGCGGATGCCAATGTTCAGGTTCCTAATTTCAATATTACATGGAAAATGGACATTGATACTGCATTTACTTACCTTGTTCGTCTGCACTTTTGTGACATTGTGAGCAAATCTATGAATGATCTCTACTTTAATGTGTATATCAATGGGAAGGCTGGCGTGACGGGGCTCGACTTGAGTACTCTTACAGGGAGCTTGGCATCGGCTTACTATACTGATATCGTCGTGAATTCTTCCATGGTTACGAGCCTTAGCCCGCTGACTGTTCAGGTTGGTCCAATGAATGAAAACACAGGCACGAGAAATGCGCTGTTGAACGGTCTTGAGGTTTTCAGGGTGAACAATTCCGTTGGTAGCCTAGAAGGCGAGTTTGGTGCTGATGGAAAAACATCCAATGGAGCGGGAAAAGGCACGGTGGCTGCAGTTGGGTTTGCAATGATGTTCGGAGCTTTTGTTGGATTAGGTGCAATGGCTGTCAAATGGCAAAAGAGGCCTCAAGATTGGCAGAAGACAAAAAGTTTCTCTTCTTGGTTACTTCCCCTTCATGCCACTGATTCAAGCTTTATGTCCAACAGTAAGACGTCTTTAGGTTCTCGAAAAAGTCAGTTCTTTTCATCGACTATGGGATTAGGCCGATACTTTTCGTTTGCTGAACTCCAGGAAGCGACCCAGAATTGGGATCCATCTGCAATCATTGGTGTTGGTGGTTTTGGCAATGTCTATCTTGGAGAAATCGAAGATGGATTGAAAATAGCCGTGAAACGAGGCAACCCCCAATCCGAACAAGGCATTAATGAATTCCATACCGAGATTCAGATGTTATCCAAACTCAGGCATCGTCATTTAGTGTCCTTGATTGGATACTGTGATGAAAATTCGGAAATGATCCTCGTGTATGAATATATGTCGAATGGACCTCTCCGGGATCACCTCTATGGAAAGGACTTACCATCCCTTTCTTGGAAGCAAAGGCTTGAAATCTGCATTGGGGCAGCGCGTGGGCTGCATTACTTGCACACAGGCGCGGCACAGGGCATCATTCATCGTGATGTCAAGTCCACAAACATCTTGCTCGATGACAATTTCATTGCAAAAATGGCTGATTTTGGCCTTTCCAAAAACGCTCCAACATCAGAACAAAATTATGTAAGCACAGCCGTGAAAGGGAGTTTTGGATACTTGGATCCCGAATACTTCAGAAAACAACAACTTACTGATAAATCCGATGTGTACTCATTTGGGGTCGTTCTTTTGGAGGCTCTGTGTGCTCGTCCTGCCATTAATCCAGCATTGCCAAGAGAGCAAGTGAACTTAGCAGAATGGGCAATGCAGTGGAAGCGAAAAGGCCTACTTGACAAGATTATTGATCCTACACTTGTTGGACACATCAATCCCGAGTCAATGATGAAATTTGCTGGAGCTGCAGAGAAATGTTTGGCAGATTATGGTGTCGACAGACCTACCATGGGGGACGTATTGTGGAATTTAGAGTACGCTTTGCAACTGCAAGAAGCATCCTCTATAGGAAAGGCCGAGGAAGAAAATCAGACATCCCCAAATTTGGCATCTCCTCCTCCTGCTGCTGCTTCTGCATCCGATAATAGGCCAGCTTCTACAGCTGATGAGAATAGGAATCCTGCTGAAGTTCAAGCCATCAACAATCACTCTGAAACTGCTATGCGTGCAAATTTCTCTGCTCTCAGTGGCCGATAAAGCAATATTAGCTCGTCTGATAAGTCGGACTGTACATAACTACATAGTATCCAACATTGAAGAAGAGGGAGGAATAAGCTAAAATCTTGTTCATTCTACGATCCAATTATACCTAGAGATCTCGATTCTCATCAATTAGTACATTTTTGTTTTATCGTAGGTATAATCTACTTTTCCTCACATGTGGTATATTGTTTGTATGGATATTGTTGTTACATTGTATATTATTTATAAGCATAAATTTGTATCTATTAATTAGGTGAAAATCATGGGATATATGAGCTTTGTCACTTTGATTGTATTAAAGATCTTGGTTGTTATTGTAGAGGGTATGACTCTACATGAGCACGAGTATTATTTCTTGTAAATCCTAAGGGTATTTGTTATTTATCATTATGATGATGGAACGTCGATGATGTGACAACCCATTATCTATCATATTTCTCTCCCCCCCCCCCAAAATGAAAATTGAACGGCCCAATTCCATAATTTCACATAAACTGTTATATCACAGATGTTCTATCACTATAATGACAAAAAGCATTATTCTATTTTTATATATTTCATATTTTTATTGTCATCACAACCACCCTAATCCACAAATCAAAATCCTTGACGTGACAAGTGGCACACATATCAAAATCACGATTGTAGCTAGGAATGATCGAGGGGTTGACAGTCGTAATTCCCTTATATAAAAAGGGAACATTCTTCATCCAATACAAGAATTCAAATATTCTCTCAACAATATACTTTTATGCTTGCATACCTACTTTTGAGCTTGGACAAAGCATAATCCGACCTAGCTACATATCCAGTTTTCTTGATTTCTTTAAAGTTGAATCGAGAGGTACCACGTCACTTTTTGACAATAACAATTTGATGCTAGAAGGGCCTTTCCTTGTGAACCCTTATTTTCAAACAAATCCTCGAAAAACCATTACCACAAAGTTACAAATCCTGTCTGTTGAAATGAGTTAAATTAAAATAAAAGTTCGAGGAGCCGTGGCGACTCTAGGACGAACACAAAATGTGGATATCCCTGACAGTTTCAAAAGGAGTTATGCTGTAGAACTTACTACAAATAAAAAAATAAAATATATAATAAAAATAAATAAATAAAAATAAAAACACCAACCACAAAATGAAAATTGAACGGCCCAATTCCATAATTTCACATAAACTGTTATATCACAGATGTTCTATCACTATAATGACAAAAAGCATTATTCTATTTTTATATATTTCATATTTTTATTGTCATCACAACCACCCTAATCCACAAATCAAAATCCTTGACGTGACAAGTGGCACACATATCAAAATCACGATTGTAGCTAGGAATGATCGAGGGGTTGACAGTCGTAATTCCCTTATATAAAAAGGGAACATTCTTCATCCAATACAAGAATTCAAATATTCTCTCAACAATATACTTTTATGCTTGCATACCTACTTTTGAGCTTGGACAAAGCATAATCCGACCTAGCTACATATCCAGTTTTCTTGATTTCTTTAAAGTTGAATCGAGAGGTACCACGTCACTTTTTGACAATAACAATTTGATGCTAGAAGGGCCTTTCCTTGTGAACCCTTATTTTCAAACAAATCCTCGAAAAACCATTACCACAAAGTTACAAATCCTGTCTGTTGAAATGAGTTAAATTAAAATAAAAGTTCGAGGAGCCGTGGCGACTCTAGGACGAACACAAAATGTGGATATCCCTGACAGTTTCAAAAGGAGTTATGCTGTAGAACTTACTACAAATAAAAAAATAAAATATATAATAAAAATAAATAAATAAAAATAAAAACACCAACCACATGGTGGCCTTCATGGCAGCCTGAGGCGGATGTAGTGGCGGTGCCACCCTACCCTTATGGAAAATTAAGAATAACTATTCAATTTTGACCCAATTATCCGTCTTAGTTTAGCTTCTTTTGAATTCCGACCCGCGCTCGATTATCCAAATTTTGTTAAATAGACTACAATTATTAAAATACTCTTTTCATGGCATTCATGCAACGTAAATATCTTATTGTCAAATTAGGTATTTTATTTAATTAATGTTTGACTACATTTACTTATGATAATTATGTAAATTTTATAACAGATAATTTATATTGATTAAATTTAAAAATAAATTATTTATTTTAATAGTTAGAGATGCTGTATGTTTTGCAAAGCTTAAAAATAATTATTATTATTTATTTCTACTTATGTTTTCATATATTACTTATTCATACTTAAAAGAAAATTTTACTTATTTTGATCATTAAAATGAATTTAGGATCAAAATAAATAACTTGCTCTAGATTTGATCTTGTCAATAAAAAGAATATTTGTGAAACTTATTTATATATAAATTAATCAATATATAAGTACATTTTCGAAACTGAGCTAAACATAGATGTGAATTAAATCTAATTTCTTTGAACCCTCGGAATTCTTAATTGATTTTTCTTACTTTGGATGTGATTCATCACTCACTATGAAATGTAGTGATATAGAAAGATTGATATCCATACAAAGTAGTCTTTTGAGATAATATGTATAGGGATGTATTAGTTATTGTGTGTTTTGATATAAGCTTTCGATTGTTTGAAAAGATTGATCGTCAAAGTTATTTAGAACGGTATTCATTAAATAACTCGTAGTTTTTCATCGGTGGAGATGTATTATTTTCTTATTTCCATCATGATTTGGTCAGTTTATATTTTTTTTCAAGTAAGAATGATTTTCTATTTGATAAGAAACGATTAAAAAAAAATAAAAAAAATCTAGTGATATATCTTAGGGTGAGACATCTAGATTTCTTTCATTTCATTGAGTATCGTACACTCTCTGTCGTGAATATCATGGGTTTAGCCTCCTAAACTCGACCTCTCATGCAGCGAGATCGTTTGTAATACTTTAAATTCTAGTCTATCCTAACATCATTTTCTGGTTCCGTCCTTGATAGCAGCAATTGAAAACTTGACTAGTGTGGTGCATCGAATTGAGCAAAACCAAACTTCGAGTTTCTTCAAGCAGATTAGTAAGTGGAAAGTGATATCTGAGTTAAATTGTTATATCACACATGACACATTTATGTGGTATTATAACTTAATTATATGGATGTTTGACAATCGATTAGTTCGTCAACTAAATTTTTATTAAGGGATTAATTGTCAAAAGCACAATAATTCCTCGACTGTTTGAAATTATTGAATTTCTCTATAATTTTCCGTTTGGATAATTGGATGATGGCACACATTGTTTTCGAAAAAAACAAAATAAATTTATCGAGCTTATAAAGTTTTTGCTAATTTGATCATTAATAAGATCAACTAAATCACGAGGAAGAACTAGGATTTACTCAAAACAATAGAAATGAGCATTTGTTCAGGTGAGGTTTTTTTCAAGTGAAAATGATTTTTTTTTTTTTTTTAATGTGTACTTAAAAAGTAAGAAAAAAGCTATGAATCCATGAAATGTGCAATCGTAAATGATCTTGGAAATTTTAGAAAAATCTCTCCCAAACAATATTTTGAATTGTTGATGATAAAGTACATGAGGAAACTAATATAAATGGATATATAATTAATTTTTAAGTGAGAATAGGTCTACTCCATGGATAATTCAAACGAACTTGATAGGCCAAATTTTGGTTACTATTTAATCATACATTCTTAATAAAATTGCTTTTTATAAAAACAAATTATGGGGTTGTTTGAGCCCCATTTTTCTAAAAAAAAAAAATTTATTTTGAAATGGGTTAATTTCACAAATAGTCTCTGAACTTACGTGAAAATTACAAAATGGTCACTGAAAGTTAAAACTTTTAGTAACGTTCACTTAAGTTTTGGGGCGCTTTAAAAAAAAGTCACTAAAGTTTAAAAATTTGCAGAGACGGTTACTGAAATTTAAAAACACTTATTTAGTTTTTTGGGCTACTTTTGCGATAATTTTTTGAGGAAATTACCCAAAACCTTACATTTTATGTATACATCTCACTTATCAAATCTTAAACTTTTCTTTTCACAAATCAGGTTAATTATTTAATTAACATTTATTAAACCCACATCTCACATTTCTCTCTCCTTATGATAAAAATCACATCTCACCATTTCTCCCTCCGTCACATAAATAACCTCAAAAGTACCTGACTCCGACGACAAAAGTGAGAAGAAAATTTACTCCGGCGGCTGCAGTTGTTATGGGGCTTTGGAAGAAAAAAAATGTGCTCCAACGATTGATCTGCTTTGGGGGGTAATATCTTGAGAGGAGGAGGTGGTGGTGGTGTTGTGGTAGTGGTACCGATGGTAATATCCGTTGTAGTAATGTTGGTGGTGATGTCTAACAAAAGGGTTTGGAGGTGATGGAAGATCAAGAGAAGGTTTGGAGGAGGGAACTGGAAGAGCCGCCACCACTAGCCCGTCTCCACCGCCAACAGCAAAGTTATTATTATTAATTATAGGGATTATTTATAAGTTAGTTTTTATCAAATGAAAAAATATGTAGAATATTTCATTCTAGCAAAACATTAACGAGGCTCATCAGCCAACGAACAAGTTTTAAGGTCGATGTTCAATGTACGGCAATAGGAATATAGGATCCTCATTTACATATTGTTCGATCATGTTGACCAAAAAGAGATAAATATGTATATTCTGGGCACTCTAAATTTATGGTATGTTTAACTTTATTAATCAAGTTAGCATTTTCTGATAAGTTTTATTAGTAGTTTATGTTATATCTATTGGAAATTGGAATAAGACCAATTTTCAATTTATTCTTACATATAATCACATAAAGACATAGAGATGAAATTTTTCTGAATTTACGCCACAGACAAATTAAATTACCAATCTGTATGTGGATGAACGAACCATGAAGGAGGAGGTCATAGATGCCTGGCCACCGAATACTTTGTCAAGGAATGCAAAATGGCGGTGACCATTTATATGTTAACTGTGACCTTTGTGACTAAGTCCGTGTTAATTGTGACATGTTGTGACCAAGTCCGTTTGTGTTAATAGTGATCAGATGTAACCAAGTCTATCCGTGTTAATTATGATCAATTGTGATCAAATCTATCTTCATTATGACTATTCGTGATGAAATCCATCTTACTTGTGAGCGACCAAATTAACAGTGGCCTGATTATATACATTTGAATTAGACTAAACTGGTCACAGACATTCACTCTGAAGACAAATTAGTATGGAATGACAATTTTTTCATCCCATTACTCTCTTATCCTAAAAAAGGAAAGAAAGAAAATGAACGGGAGCTACCTCAACATCAACCAATTCTATTCATAATTCCAATTTTTGTGACCTAAAATATGTGATTTGTAATTAAATTTGTAATTGTGACCTATAATTTGTGTCTTCATGATCGATAAATAAATTTAGATCAATTAAGTGATCAAGTCTGTGTTAACTGTGATTCATTGTGACTAGGTCTGTTTTTATTGTGACTGTATGTGATCAAATTTGTATTAATAGTGACGTGTAGCTAGACATATATTAACAGTGATTGTTTATGGTAAACCTCATTACATAAAGTTTGTGACTATTGATATGTTACTTGTGACCCTTTGTGACAAAACTCTGTGTTATCTTAGATTGATTGTGACCAATAATTTGTTGAATCTGATTATGACGTGTTATCACAATTATTATCAAAAATTTTATTTGACCAGAAAACTAATCTAAATTAAAGACTTAGGTTACAATCAATCGTGAAAATATTTTATGGGTGAATTCATGAAATTTTGGCTAAATTGATTCGATTACAGAAACTTTGAGATTTGGATTCATCAATTGTAGGAAAATACAAGTGACGCTGATGAAGGTAAGAGTATAGTTGAAAAAATAACCGACTAAAAATGTACGTTTATTTTAAAGATTCTCTAACGATTAAATTTTAATTTTCTCCCAAAATTCTCCCTTTGCGCTCTCTCTAGACTTTCCTTTTTCTCTCTTCTTCAGATTCTTTGATGATTATAAATTTTAATTTTTTACCTAGAATTCTCTCTCTCTCTCCCCCCCCCCCCCCCTCTTTTTTTTTTTTTTTTTTTTTTTTTTT
>NC_036251.1:9896485-9919811 GCF_002742605.1 Olea europaea var. sylvestris
CTCCAAATTTCCCCCCCCCCCCCCCCCCCCCCCCTTCTTATGGCTTTATTCATCTCTCTTCTTTGTAGGTCTGTACGCCATCGTGAAGGATTTCATTTCGAATCTATCCAGACGATGCTTTCCATGGAGGTCTAGAGGTAATCGTGAAGTCTGTTAGATGGAATCAATGGTGAAAATTTAAACTGGAGTAGGATTGGAGGGCTTGGGTTAAAAAAGACCGGCTAAAGAGGTTGGGGAAGTGTTGAAAGAAGCCAAGAGGATTAGAAGCACTGGGGGTTTGGTTGTGAATGTAAAGGTGGCGGGTGTGTATTATGATTTAACACCTGATTTCTGAAACTTTTTAACAAGTTTGATAAATATGAAATTGTATTATTAATGTACTGTAATTATGTATTTTTTCCTAGCTTTTCGATCACTTCCGATCATTGATATCGTAGAATTTTGATACCGTTGAAAAGCCCACAATATCATCTTCAATTATGACCCAAAAAATAGGACTCAAACAAGGGCTATGAATAGTTTATTTGTGGGCCCTTGTGTGGGGGAATAGCCCTATAAATTATCTATCTGAAAACGAAGGAATCTCCCTCGATGCGCACCCTGCGCAATATAGCACCCCCACGTTGAATTGTGGGCCAACGCGAGAAAATGACAATTAAGAAAGAATGGAAATTTTGAAATTAGCTGACTGTTTACAAATCACGTCCAAGAAACTCTCCAAATTCCACCAAAAAGAAACCCATCTACCAAAAAAATCCCAATAGAAACCCTTATATTTTCATCTGCTTTTTCCATTCTTTGAGTTGGGTGCTATTAAAGTGTAAGTCATTTTACTGTTTGTTTAGCTGACCATTTCCTGAAAATGTTGGATGATTTATTTTTGTTCTCTATACAGTTGCATTTTTTTTTTCCTTTGTTGGATTTAACTTGATACGTAAAAAAATGATCTTTTTGCTCAAAATCATGTTAATCCATGTTCTATAATGCGAAATTAAACATGCACGTCGTTTTCATGTTGAAATAATTAATGGTTTGTTCTTTTTATTGTTGACTTCAGTGATCAGTGGTCCAAATGGAGGAAGCAGACGGTTCCAGTGGTAATCTCTTCGTCTTTGATTCTCGCCGTACACTGATTCACACATATGTATATGTATAGGTTTTTGTATCATTTTATAAAGTAAATGTCATTTTACGTTTTAAATTTATTTGTCTCTTCGTGTTGATTTTGGTTGCTTTTATTTGGTTGTTCAAGTGTTATCTATCTTATTTGGAAAACTATGGCTTGGAAAGAAAGAAAAAATCAGGCCTTCTTTTTTATACTATCAATTAGATAACAATTTTGTTGATGATTTATTACTGGCTACTTCATTGATCTATTTATGTTTGCTTGCTTTTTGGTCTTTAAGAGCATCTCCAAGAGCCTCATTACGTGGATGTTGATTTGATGATTTAATCTACTTGTCGATGGGTTTAAGGAAATCTCACTTGCACGAAAATTGTTTCTATTTGATTCGTGCTTGTTTTACTATCTTATCTTGTTGCTTGAAATCATACTTGAGATGGTGTAGGCACATCCAATGCATAATCTAAGTTGTTGCTCATTAGGAAAATGTTAAATAGGTACACCCATAGTATTAATAGCAATTTTCTTGTGAAAGAAAAGGATCTATTGTTTGTCCCAGATCAGAGTAAATACATAAACAAATTTATCACCTTATTAACACCATTAGCTACCACAGGGATGCAAGCTCCTCTAGAAAAATGTATTTTGAAATAGAGATATAATAGAGAATGTTTGGTTAAAAAATAAGGAAAAATTTTGGATTTACGTGTAATATTATTTTATTGAAAAATGTGTTGTTGAAATTGTGTCAAATCACATGTATTTTGATGGAAAAAATGGGGTCAAACAAGAGGTCAGTTGTAACTTTTTAATTTCTAGTTGTTCTTTCTTCAGTGCTTCCATTCTCAATGCTATGCTCATTACTTTAGACCTATTAAAATCTCCCCAGATTTCGTGATCAACACAACAGTTTCTATTTTGGTATCTGCATTTAAGCCCACGAATAGTTAAGTGATATTTCATTTTTCTTATCAAAGAGAAAAATACGTATAACGAAGTCCTTTCTACAATCTTTGGATTTGAATTTTTAACTATAGGATTGTGTGACAAAAACCGGAAAAGGTTACATGCTGATGAAGGAAGTGGGCACAGCCATGCAGCAGTCGATTCTGGTTGGCATTGTGAAACTAATTTGCGAGGCCAAGAAACTAGTTTTATGGTTGTAGGTCGGTCTGATCCCTTGTCCATCAACAATTTGGCAAAAGATTTGGATGCTGGCAATTTTGGAAGCGTAAGTAAATATATGAGGGAGCTTCTTGTGCAGAAGAAGCAGGCATTAGATGCTCGCTATACAATGGATCCTGTACTTCCATATAAATGTTCAGTTGTACAGAATAAAGAGGTACCACAGGCTACTGGACTAGCTCCTACCGTTGTCATTAACTTAGAGGATGATGATGATGATGATGATGGAAGTAGTGCTGCTGTCAAACAGTTTGTTCCATCTGCACAGCTCCTCTCTTCGTCTGAGCCTGTTTTTATCGATTTGGACGATGAAGAAGAAATAAGTGAGAATCATTTATGTTCCTACCGAGGATTTGAGTTGAAGAAGTCTGTTGACAACCTACTTATGGAGGACTTTGTGGTAAGGAACTTCTGATTTTTTGTCAGGTGGTCAATTTTTCTCATATAACTGTTTTGAAGTGACCTTACTATTCATACATCTATTCAAAGAATTTTTTGTAAAGATGATTGAGTTTTGTCCCATTGAAGTAATGACAAAAATAGGAGAAACACTCATTGTATTTTGTTGACGATTATGGAATAAAATAAAACTTTCCATATCTACAGTTGTGTTAAGAAAATTCATTGTTGTTCCATTGAAGTAATGACAAAAATAGGAGAAACACTCATTGTATTTTGTTGACGATTATGGAATAAAATAAAACTTTCCATATCTACAGTTGTGCTAAGAAAATTCATTGTTGGATATGTAGCTTTATTAGTCCACTCAATTGTTGTCGTCGTTGAAATTATGTTGAAACTCAAAATTCTAGAGGAGACGGATTTTTTGCTGGTGAAAATGAACTAATGAACAATCCGTTGCAGGAAAGGGACGATATTAAAACTCAACATTCTAGAGGAGATGGATATCCTGCTGGTGAATATGAATTCTTTAACAATCCGTTGCAGGAACGGGACGATATTGAAACTCAACATTCTAGAGGAGATGGATATCTTGCTAGTGAATATGAACTCGTTAACAATCAGTTGCAGGAACTGGACCATATTGAACCTCAAAGTTCAAGAGGCGATGCATGTTTTACTGGTGATAATGAAATGATTAATAATCAGTTTCTGGAAGGGGGCTATGTAGAAACTCAAAGTTTTAGAGGAGATGGATATCATGCAGGTAAAAATGAACTAATTAACAATCACCTGCAGAAATGTGGCTATGTCGAAACTCAAAGTTCTAGAGGAGATGGATATCTTGCTGGTGAAAAGAAACTGATTAACAATCAGTTGCAGGAACGGGAATACGTTGAAACTCAAAGTTCAAGAGGAGATGCATATTTTGCTGATAAAAATGAATTGATTAACAATCAGTTGCAGGAAAGGGACTATGTTCTAACTCAAAATTCAAGAGGAGATCCATATATCGATGGCGCAAATGAACATATTAACAATCAGTTGCAAGAAATGAACCATGTTGAAATTCAATGTTCAAGAGGAGACACATATATTGCTGGTGAAAATGAACTGATTAACAATCAGTTGCAGGAACCGGACAATGTTGAAACTCAAAGTTCAAGAGGAGATGCATATCTTTCTGGTGAAAATGAACTGATTAATGATAAAGGTGTATATGTCGGCACAGAGGACGACTTCGAAATCAAGGAAGGGGATAGACAGTCAGACACCTCTTCTGATTGTCTGGCTGGTATTTGGAATGAGATGACAGTTGCATTAGAGTGTTCAAAGGTAATCTAAGTCTATTTTCATTATGTTCTACTAATTGATATTATCGTTATTATAACTGAACTTTGCTTCTTCAATACTGATTGACTTGTATTTTTGTTTGTTCTAAATACATGAATGATTTTTGGTGTCTGTTCTCTGAGCAGCACTTTCTTTCTTACGGCCGATTATTGGATAGTGCTAAACAACATTAAAATTGAAAAAGAACCTTAAATTTTCGATTATATTTTGTCTATTCCAGTCCATTATTGTGAAACATACTCTTAAAAGTATCATTATGCATCTAGAATTACGTTGTTAAGAAATCCATTTATTTTCGCTAAATTTCTTGATCATTGTTAAGTTCCTTCATCATTAACTCGTTCTTTTTGAAATGTGATAGGATTTTGCTGCAGATCCTCTATTGGATGAAAGTGAAGCTGAGACCAGAGGAGACTGCGAACATTCCTTTATAATGAAAGATGATATCGGTGAGGTTTGCCGCATATGTGGAATCATAGGGAGAAGGATTGATACAATTATTGAGTACAATTTCTCGAAGGTTGGCTCTTCTCTTTTTCTTATATCAATTTTCTTTTTATTTATTATCTTTCTGGTTATCTTGTGAAGTTTGGGAGTTGATATACCTCTGTTATAATTAATGTATTAGGTGAAATATTTCTTTTTGTTGACAATGATGCACCTGTAGGTTGTGGATCCCTACTTTTTCTTGTTGGGATTTATGGACCTTTCGTTGTTGTATTTCTACATTTGCCAAAGTAAATTTGTTACAAATTCATATCTGCTATTCCATTGGTGTGCTTTCCTTTCTTTTACTTTGTAAATATAGCGACAATGTCGCATACCCAATTTTGTTTTATTCTTGCTTTATTTCAGTTTCTGTATTTCTAAATTTTACACGATAAGTTTGATATACATTAAATTTGCTTCAATCATTAGTTTTCTTTTCTGCTTTCACTTTGCAAATATAGTGGCAATGTGGCATAGTTGAATTCAATTCCTTCATTTGAAACTCCAAAACAACTAATTTGAGTGCCATTTATTTTTATGGGATTTTTTGATCAAATATATACATGTGCAAGTGACATCCATCCTTTTACAACATCAATAATTAGCCAAGAATTCTTTTTAATTATTCAATGTTAGATTTTTAGCGTACATCTCGAGAGGACAGAGTCGTATGGACTGATTACACAGGGATTCAATGGATCTTGATCGAATCGAGTTAGTTCTGCTCCAGGCGGGGAAGATTTCAAATGCTAGAGGAAAAAATAGATACAGCCTTGTTTATTCTACCTGCTATTTTATATTTCTTATCTAAAATATACCTCAACCAGTGTCCACATTTGATCCAATTCATGTTTGTCTGATTCAACTGATTTCCTTTTTCTGATTTATGTCCAGGGTACGAAGAGTACAAGAACTTACAGATATGAAGGACGGACTACCAATGACCTGGACCAAACTGGAATCCTTCCTGATGGGTTTAAACCATCTGCTACTGATTTCTCTGTTGTTGACATTTACCCACATCCACGGCACAGAAGGGAGATGAAGCCCCATCAAGTTGAGGGATTTAATTTTCTTGCAAGCAATCTGATGACGGATAATCCGGGTGGATGTATTATGGCTCATGCACCTGGTTCGGGAAAAACCTTCATGATAATCAGTTTCCTCCAGAGCTTCATGGCCAAATATCCATTTGCAAGACCACTTGTTGTGCTACCAAGGGGGATTTTGGCAACCTGGAAGAAAGAGTTCCTTAGATGGCAAGTGGAAGACTTGCCTCTATACGATTTGTACTCGGTTAAAGCAGATAGCAGATCTCAACAACTGCAAGTTTTAAGTGATTGGGCAAAGGAGAGGAGCATTTTGTTCTTGGGGTATAAGCAGTTCTCTTCCATTGTGTGTGACAGTGGTAATGGCCAAGCTGCTATATCTTGCCAAGAGATATTGCTGAAGTGTCCTACTATTCTAATTCTGGATGAAGGGCACACTCCAAGAAACCAGGACACGGATATTTTGACCTCCCTCGAGAACGTTCAGACACCGTTAAAGGTGGTTCTCTCTGGAACACTGTACCAAAACTATGTCAAAGAAGTCTTCAATATTCTAAATCTGGTTCGTCCTAGGTTTCTGAAACTGGAGACTTCTAAAGCAATCAAAAGGCGAATCTTGAGCAGGGCAGAAATTTCAAGTACAAGGAGCTTGCCGAAAAAGGTCACAGAAAATGATTTCTATGATTTAATAGAGCACACAATATCAAAAGATGCTAACTTAATGAGGAAGATGACTGTAATACGAGATCTGAGGGAAATGACAAGAAAAGTTTTACACTACTACAAGGGAGACAACTTGGATGAACTTCCAGGTCTCGTTGATTTCTCTGTCTTTCTTCAGCTCAGCCCCAAGCAACAAACTGAAGTTCAAGAGCTTAGAAACATAGGCAGAAAGTTCAAAATAAATTCAGAAGGAAGTGCAATTTATGTTCATCCACGGTTGAAGAATTTCTCAAAGAATTCTGGGGTGAGAGACAGAGTTGATGAGGAGAAAGTTGATTCAATTTTGAAGAAACTTGATCTGAGAGAAGGTGTGAAGGCAAAATTCTATCTGAATCTTCTCCAGCTTTGTGAATCTAGTGGTGAGAAGCTTTTGGTCTTCAGTCAGTATCTCCTGCCTCTTAAATTCTTGCAGAGACTTAGTGTAAAAGTGAAGGGTTATCGTCTTGGCAAGGAAATGTTCATGATAACTGGCGATTCAAATTCTGAGACGAGGGAGACTTCTATGGAGAGATTCAACAATTCATCAGATGCTCGTGTGTTCTTTGGTTCGATCAAAGCCTGCGGTGAAGGGATATCTCTTGTCGGGGCTTCGCGTATTATTATATTGGACGTTCATTTGAACCCATCAGTAACCCGCCAAGCAATAGGACGTGCATTTCGACCTGGCCAGATGAAGAAGGTATACACATACAGATTGGTTGCTTCCAACTCGCCAGAAGAGGATGATCACATAACATGCTTTAAAAAGGAATCCCTTGCAAAGATGTGGTTCGAATGGGATGAATATAATAGGCACCAAAATTTTGAAATGGAGACTATAAATGTGAAAGATTGTGGGGATTTGTTTTTGGAAAGTGAACAACTGAATGAAGATGTCATTGTTCTCTTCAAAAGGTAAGCAAACTTCGTTTTCTTGAATGCTTGCATTCTGTATTTGCTTTTATATTTGCTTTTGCACTTTTTCAGGTAAATGATGACAAAATTCTGAGGTTCATCGAGGAATAGTCTATCCTGGTCATGGAACTCGAGATGAATTTCTTTGCCACAGAAATTGTCGAATTGATCTTGGAAAGGTAGAAGGTTGCAACTGAGAATGAGATCACTTCAGTTTCTACATCTTTGAATTTTCTTGTTTCGTTCTGTGCAGCAGGCTGGACATAATCTAAAGCAGATGCTGTGAATACAAACTTCAGATTATATGTTTGCAAGCTACTTCATATTAACTTGCTTATAGAGTTTTCTTATATTATTTATTGGTTGAGTTCTATTAAATTATATCGCCGAAAACAAATTGCAAGGTTTCATCCATCCTTCCAATCCTAATTATGTATGTCGGGTGAAGAAAGGATAAAATGGACTCTTAAAAGGACTAGTTATGAATCAAAGTATGTTTTATGTAGTGATGGCAAAAAAAAAACTCGTCCCGCCCCGAACGGGTTGGCGGGGATGCCCTGCCCCGTGAAGGAAAAAAAATTAAAAATAATTTTACTTCTAGACAATTCAGCCATCAAAATTCATTTTGAATTTGTATTTTATTCTCTAATAATTATATAACTCGAAACTTTGAAAATGTAAAAAAATAAAAAAAAAATTAAACAGGGCAAAAAGTTGTCCAGTCCCCGTGCCCCGCCCCGCCCCGCCACGTCTTGTTGCCATCCCTAATTTTATGTACAAAGTGGTATTAAACCAAGTTTTACAGATTTGCAAAGTAAATTGGAAATTTTTTTAATTAAATGTGTAGACACACATGTCAAGATTTTTAACACATAATCCTATTGAAAAGACTGGTGTTGGCACTAGTAGCCCGAGTATCGACACCAACCCTTCCGAGAAGTCAAATAATTAACTTTTAACATTCATGCGTCGACACCATGATCTCGAGTATTAATATATCTTGCCCATTGTGTTCCAAAGGTTTAAGTTAATCCCTAACTTTTAACAGTGTTGTATGATTAGATATTGATAGAAGTTGAATAAAGTTTGTTAAATCATACGTGAACTACCCGCATGTCCATTTTTAAGAAATTAGGTTTCGATTTTCAAATTAGACTAGTGTTCATAATTGTAAATTAAGATTAATGTTCACGAGGACAATATGATAATGAAAATTCAACAATTCTAATCATTCAACGTTAAATCCCTATTTGATTTGAGTAAAAATTATATTTTTAATAGATTTTGATAAAAGTCGGTGAAATATGTCGTTGAAAAGTTATAGACCCAATGAAATACTTGACTGAAAACAAGTTGAAGGAAAAATTAGGACCAAATGAGGGCTAACTGTGCAACGAAAATTAAAGATAAATAACAATTCTAGGGCTATAGAATAGGGAACAGAGGTACACCTGCAACAAAATATTGGTGGTCGATTTATTTATAAATTAAACTATTTTAGTCATCCTCAAAAATTGTTCAAAATGTCAAAAGAATTTCCGTTGCCGGGACTTGAACCCGGGTCTCTCGGGTGAGAGCCGAGTATCCTAACCAACTAGACTACAACGGAATTGTGTGCTTGTCTGTGTTATTTAGTAATTAATTGTAATATCAAAAACTTTTCCTTTCTAAGCAACTTCCCCAATCGAATGCAAGATAAAGTATATTTGGGAGACACCCTCTGCAATACAGGCTTCCTGTATATCTATTGAAATAATATGAGAATGAATGTTGCAATTTTGATTGGAAGGGAAGTCAACAAGTTTAGATTACAAATGAAAGAAACAATCAAATCATGTCAAGGCTATCATAAATCAAAATTTTTCAGGGAACATTTATGAATTTGTAACTGCTATTCGTGGGTCTCACATTGCTCGTAGAAAGATTGTCTTGTAAATTTATATACATTGGACACTCTCTTCTTACAAACTGGATAACGAGTAATTGGTACAAAATAAGTTTACAATGGATTGTGTTGTGTATTTGCTGCCTTCAATGTTACACTGGCAAGTTTTGTTTTTTACAGAAGCAAAAACATTAGTGCTAAAACTTAAAAGCAGAAGCCACCAAATATATTCGAAAGTGTTTTTCAAAATCTTTATTCTCTTCACATTAAAATTTTTGTCACAAACATACAGAAAAAGAGAGTATAAAAATCGAACTTCAACTCATCACGATTCAGTAGTTGGAGAATCATCTATCGGACGCCAAACTCTGTTGAAAAACCACATAGTATCAGCTTCTGCGGCATATCCATCCTGATTACGATGCCAACTATAGTAAGCATGGGTTCGATTCTTGATATCGAAAATGGCATGACCAAAGCTGGCCTCACGAAAAGCCGAGTATTTAGGCTGTGGTTCTGTCATGCTGAAAATAGTAGAGAATGCATTAGTTTATAAAGTCTTGCCTCCGAAGAAAATTATACAAGTGATCATGTTTGGCTAAGCTTAAAATTTATAATAAAGTAACTTTTCAGTTAAACCACTTATGAGTAACTTTTACATTTTTTTACAAAATCTTAGCCAAGCATGAATAAAAGCAAATTTCGGGACACTGATCTTACTTGGTGGCCAAGCCTTCAAGATTCCCTCCATCTCCAATGGTTATGTAAACCGGGGCCGACTGGTCAGGTACCGGAGTGCACAATCCGTTCACAACATTGTATGCAATGTTCGATACACGTTCCTATTACAATAAAAGATGGTTGTCAAGTAGTGCGAGAAGAAACTGAAATTTCAATAAAAGAAAAGATATGCCAATGGCTCATATGACTTGGCTTCAATTAGTTAAGGAGGAATGTCTGAAACACGTACAGATCGCTCATATGCGTGAACATGACCAGCAAATACAACATCAACTTTGTACTGGACGAACCATGGCTCGTACATAACTCTCATGGTTTCCCCTTCTAAAAAGTGGTAGTTATAGCTGTTGTACCATGGAGAGTGCATTAGAACAATCAGCCATGGCGTCTCACTCCGGTTGACCTTTGGTAGCTCCTCTTCAAGCCATTTATATTGAGGAGTATATTTTCCTTACAAATATAGAACAGTGAAAAAAATGGATAGTAAGCATCAAAGTACGAGATTTTAACACAATTCCAATTCCCAAAATAAGTAATTGAGTACTCATATATGCAAAAGGAAACCGTTATCATGAAGTAATATAATGCAACTAGTAAAAAGAGAGAATTGTTTATTAATCCTATAGAAAAACACAGGATTTTTGGCTAAGATTAAATATAAGTAAAAAGTCTTCTTTAATTTTTTGTCTCCAAACATATTTTTATATCGCTTCTTTCTTACTAAAAAGTTACTTATGTTGTAAGCTTTTCTTGAGTCACAGTAAAAAAAAAAAGTAACTTATTTTCAACTTCAACCAATGAAAATATATTTATTTTAAAACTTACTTGAAAGTAAGCGTTAGCTAAACATGCTCTAGGAATCACATGTAAGAGTGGACAGGGTTTTCCGATGTGTAGAAATACAAAACTTAAGAAATGAATTGATCCCACAGTTAGTCTTTTCAAAAAGCAAGGAATCAACTCAATTGTGTTTCATTCACCTCCCTAATACAATTAACCGGTCAAGTCAGTATGGGTTTTGTTTAATGAAATTTGCAACCAAAAGGTGAATACAAATTATAAAATAATGAGACCTATTCTAAGGCATATAGATGTTTACCATACGCTGAATACGAGGACAAAACAATGATGTATGCTGAAGCTCTCTTGATTGAGTACCAAAAGGGAGAGGTGCTATCTGATACTTCGTAAGGGGTGTGATAACGATGACTATATGGCTTAAAGGGTTTTGTTTCACCCTGCAAGAAAATAATCGAATACTTATTTATGAACTCATTTCCATGAAAAACTGGGTTCATATTAAGACAGACGAAGTGAATTTAGCACATGAGATGCAAGGAACTACAGAGAACGGTAAGATGTTATATGTTCAAATTTGTTCCTAGTTTAAGATGTTATATGTTCAAAATTGTTCCAAGTTTAAGGTGTTATATTGTCAAAAGTGTTCCTAGTTACACAAGATAAAGAATTTGTAGGAAGTATTTTTTTGGATAGCCATTTCATGTCTGTGATTCTTCTTTTCTCTATATGCTCAACTTGGAGATGGTAAGAACTATAGTTTTCATGCATTAGATTTTTGTTTTTGAATTATCAACCGTCATTACTTACATTGAAAACCTACTTGCACAGAGGTTTTTGGATGGGCTTTTCTTGAGGTGAAAAATGATGTATTTGTTAAAATAAAATGACTTTGTTAAAGATCAAGACATGGATGCTAGAAAAGAAATTCACATCAATGCAATTCAATTCTCAGTTATATGCTTTGTCGATTAAAAAGAAGAAAAGAACCATAAATTCCCTCCATTTATTAGGAATATTGATAACATTTATCCACAATGGAAACATGAGCAAATGAAGAATTGTTGCATAAAAAATTTGGATTTTTGAAGGAGCTGGTTTTGCTGTTAGAAAACGTTGAAGACAACTGAAATAAATAAAGTTGTTTCCTCTCAAGTAGTTTAAGCTTTTAGATGAGGTGGGTCACTATAATATTAGAATTGGTAAGGTCAAGGACCTGAATTCAAGTTTCATTGTGAACCATAAATGAAAATTTTACACATGTCAAGCCTTTAATGACAAAATGACCCTAGGCTGCACATCACATGACAAGTTGGAGACAATTTAAACTTGAGCTTTTTAGACAACCTCATATGAAAGGTTAAACTGTTTGAAATGGGACAAATATGTAATCATCCGATAATGCTAAAAATTATCAGTAATAGAGAAACCCACATATGATGTGACTAAGAACACTATGTTTCAGAAACGAAAATGATTTTGCATGACACTTACAATTTCTGGAGCAAAATCAATTTCATGATTCCCTGCAGTCCAAACCCAAGGTTGGTAAGCAACGCTTCTTTCAACAAACCTTCCCCATGTATCCCATCTTACATTGTCATGGTTAGGATAGTTGTCCGCATAGGAGAGGTCTCCAACAAACAACACCGTTTGTCCCTTGGCAGGATTTTTCTCATAATGTGTAAGCGTCGTGTTGGAGTCAAAACTTTGACCAAGATCCCCTGCATTAAAAATTGAAAAACACTCACATGCTTGTGTTAATAGCATGTTTGGAAAAGCTTAAAAGCACGCTAAACATACTTTTTATCCACACATTTTATAGGACCCATATGCTACCCACTTATTATCTACACACTTTTAGTAAGACCCACATCTTATAAGCACTTACAAGCATTGAGATTTTAGCACCTTGTTCATACAGAATAGCATTCAACTTAATGCCAAACAGATGTCACTTCACCTATCAGATCACCTAGTTTTCACTTTTTTAACTAACCACAAGCTATAACAAACTAAGCCCTCTTCCCGGTAAGTTTGGAGACGGCTATATGAATTGGTTTACGTGTTCATGTCACTCAGTTTGTTTCACTGCTTCAGGGTAAGATTATGGTACTCGCTACACATTACACTTGTATTCACTACACACTACACGGTCACCATAACCACCTTGTATTCACTACACACTACACGGTCACCATAACCACCTTCTTCCTGATCCCATAAAATTATTTTGAACATCTTTTGAAATTTGATGGTAAAATAAACATAAAGTGCATGTTTGGTATGCAGCACACACAATGGTATAATAGACAATATTTTAATTTCTTTTTCTTCTTTAATACCATCACGTGTTTTCCAATCCAAATTACCAAACATGCCAAATTTGTATTTAAGGAAACGCTAAGATCAATCTATTGCAGTACCAATGATTGAAGTACAGTAATGTATTATCAAGTCTTGAGCAAACTTCCACGAAATATTTAAGTAAGAAAGGATACCTATAAGACCAAAAGTATAAGGAGCATCAGGGCCAACTTCAGGGGGTGTTGTGAACCAGAATGTGCGTGTCGTGTGACCAATTCCAACCTCGTAGTAGTATTTGGTGTTGTACTACCACAAAGAAGTTAAAAATTTCATTCCAAATTGGCCATAAAAGAATCTCCGATATCATATCCTGTCCAAAGCTAAAAACGAAGCATACAAAAGACGGAATACCATTAAAGAAGTAAGAAAAATTCACCTCTAACTTTTTAATGGTGCAATGATGAATGTAACCAGAGGTATAATTCGAAAATTTATACTTGGTAAGCTTTCCTTCTGCTTCCTTTTTGTCCTTGCTATTCTCGCTCCAATACAGGACTGTATTTGAGCCCGGTTCGTCCACGGTAACCCATGATACAATCACCGCCTTTCCCAAATGATCTCCTTGTGTAATATGTACCTTAAGAACAAACAATTATTCAAAGATTCATAATTGAATCAATTTCAGTTAACGAGAAGCATCTATTTCTGAATAGCCCAAGTTCATAAGATACAATAACCAACTAAGCCTTCTTCCCAATCAATTGGGTCGACTATGTAGATCCTTTACTCCACTTTGGGTATCTAAACAACTTAAAAAACAAAAACAATAAAGAGAAGGAAAAATAATCCAATAAATCATACTTTTTGAAAAGCATGTATTCGTCTATATTGTGTTATTTAGTGGATAATAATTAAGAAGAAAAAGAAGATACGGAGAGACCTGTTGAGGCGCATTATAGCCAGGAGGCACACGGAAGACATCACTGTCAAGAGGCATATCAATAGTTTTCTCAACCTTTCTAACAAAACTACTTGTGATTCCTCCATTGCATAAAATCGCTGCATACAAAATTAAACCCACAAATCCCAGTACAGAAAATCTTGTTCCTGGAGCACCCATTTTGTTATCCTGCGCACCCAGAACCCAGTAACAGCCTACGCACCCTCTCCTTCAACAAAAGACTGTTCCTCACACAAGCATTTGTGCGAACAGGTTTGTTACAGGCTATGGGAGAATATTAATCATGAATTGTAGGGAATATTCAAGACTTTATTCGGATATATACACAATGTTTAGGAGTCAACGAAATTTTTCACATTGGGATTGGATATTGTCTTGAGTTTCGGACAAGTCTACGTTAATCTTCAAAGCCCTTAAAAAAATTATAAATAAAAGAATCACATGTCAATGATTTAGAGATGTGGCGTCATGGCGATTAGACTTCTTATCGAGGTGTGGCTAAGAAACATTATAGCGACAAGAAAAGAATCAATTGACAATCAATAATGTGAATGTGCGGAAAAATTAAGGTTAAATAACATTGTCGTATGGAGTTCAGCGGGAAGTTCGATAGTGTGAGGTTCGGGCAACAAACAAGATAACGGCTGTAATGAAGAAGAGTTAACGGTCTCAATTATTTTGAATTATTATTATAATTCAAAAACAACAACCCTGCTCCTTCTCCCGGGTTGGGAACAGGGTCAGGGACAGTGGCGCCCCCCTATTGGAGGGGAGCCTGCCATGTCTTCCTCCCTGTCCCCAACCCGGGACAGGGAGAATTATTCAACAAAATAATATAATCTTTTTATTGAATCATTGACATAAAAGGTCCCTATATTTTATATGTTTGACACAAGTTGTCTTCATCATTTCAATTTGACATGTTTCATTATCAGAGCAGGTAAACATTGTACAAATCGTTTTTATTGTGCATTTCTTCCATTAAAGCCTCGTAAAATGACGAATTTATCATCTTTTTTAAATGAACAAAAAGAAAATTAAGAAAAAAACTGCAATCAAAATCCTAAATTTTTCAAAAATTGCAAACAAGTCCCCAAAAAATTTAAAAAATGTTGTTTCTTCTCCAACCAACTTCATATACCCCAGCCCAACCCTCATGCACCACCACCACCACTACCACCCCTCAATGTTGGAAAAGAATTCCCTTTCTTTTTTCTTGTGGTAGTAGAGGAAGTTTTCTATGGAAGAAGATGAAAGAATATTTCATTTCTTTTTTCTTTTATTAATTTATTTTAGGTGAAAAATATAGAATTATCATTTTACCATTTAAAAAAAAAGGTGAAATGCTTGACTTTTGGCTAACTAAAGCAATTTTGGACGAACTGTCTAGAGGTCTTTCTATCGCACATGTTTAAAAGATTTGGGATGTATATACTATGATCTAAAGGTATGCTATATATTTGCACATCTTAAATACGTTTCGGACCGTCGCTATTTTCCTTAGTCCTTTCCTAGTGAAGTTGTGTCCCCTTATCATATTGATATGTTTAGTTTGTTTTAATTCCTGAGTCAATGAAACTCTTGATACCAACTAGGAAGAGATGCGACCTAGGTATTCTATCCCATAGACAGATAGTCGACTCAAGGCACAATATAGGGCCAGACTCTTAGGATAGCTAATCTTCCTTGTGGATCGTCGTAGTCTGCAGTACAATTACTGATGCTAAGAATCCTCGGGAGAGACAATAGTAGATCATACTCATATTAACTGCTCGAGTAGTTGATTAATATAATTTATTCAAGATTCATATTAGAATTTGTATACTAGTGAGAAAACACTACAGAGAGAACTTAGAAACTCGTAATGTTATATAACTGAAGATTTTACACAAATCAGATTATAAATTAAAGGTTGTTGTTTAATTTTATAATTTAGAATCACTATACTTTTATCGAACATAACATTTATATAAAAAGCTTCAACTAGCTTGAGTGCAAGGAAACTCAAGCACCCAACAACATAGCTCATGCTACAACAAAATTTTAACTCAAGTTAACCCCGAATCGATGGATTGATATTTTTATCTTAATTATACATTTTAGTAGATCCATCAATTTTAGATACTTTTTAATTATACATTTTTCAATGGAAAAATATCCTCGAACAAGCTTAAATAATTATTTACGATATTGGAAAGAGGTGTGTCACAGATCTCAAAAAATGCAAACCCTTGTGTGGTTTAAAAATATATTGATAGAAGGTACTAATATTTTTGAATTAAGCTAATTGTACACTCATAGGGTACAATTATTTTGATATAGTGTAAACGAAGTTGTCAATTATGGTGTAAGTATAGTGTTAAGATGATGTTCATGAATTAGAATGACTTAGTCAACAAAAATACACAAGATATCAGAAGAATTAACGAACAAGAACTGTAAAAATAAATTTCATTTAACGTTTGCCCTAAGGCAAATAACACCCAAAATACAAGTGCTTCCGTCAAATAAGAACCACCAATAGGATGAACCAGAACCAAGGTGTAAAACTTTCGATTTTTGCACTCAGACCATAACCACACGAGATTACATAAAATCTCAGCCTTCTCTCAATAATTGAATGTTCACACAAGAACATACTGCGTATACTCAATTCAAATAGAAATCACTCGAGATTACAACAAAATTGAGAGAGTAACATCAAATCAAAAGAGAGTTTTGATTTTCAGGGAAGAGAATACGAAGAACACGAATGGCCAAAGAGAAAAAGAAAAGTCCGGAAGAAGTCTTATGTCTCAAACCCTAGAATGGCATTTATAGGAGTCACCAAAGGTCAGTCATCTAATGGTAATAGGGTTGACACATGACATCATCTCGAGCGTCCATTCGGAAGAAGTCTTATGTCTCAAGCCCTAGAATGGCATTTATAAGAGTTACCAAAGATCTACCATCTAATGGTAATGGGATTGACACATGACATCATCTCAAACGTCCATTCTTAAGGCAAACACACGGTTCTAAGAACACGCTTCTGCAACAAACCAAAACTAACAAATTTAACAAATCGGTCAACACATCCACCCGGTTTTGCATTATTGTGCCATCCTTGCATATGGCAAAATTGCATATTTTTCTGTACAATTGCGAGGAATTTTCTATTGTCAAAAAGTGTCCACTAACACGTGATTCGTCAAAGTAAACGAGTAATGCTGTGGGTGGTGTGAAAACAAGCTTCCAGTCAAAGTTAGGTGTATAGTTATGGACATGAATGATAGTATTTTCCAGGAGGGTGGTGATTTACAATAAATTACTAATTTATTAATTAATTTTCGATAAATTGATCGTATTAATTTGAGTTTGTATTTGCTCGTATATCATTTTAATATTATAATCGAGTGTTTAAGTTGTTAAACAATGTTTCAATTTAGAATTTATAATCCATGATAGATAAATTAAAACGAGCACTATATTTTGACGAGATCATCTCAATTTTATTGAAGTATATTTTTTACTTTTTAAAGAAGATTGAAAGTATTATAAAAACGCATTATATAAAAATTTGTTTGTCTTCAAACTTATTTTTAGTCGCACATTCTTCTAATAAAATAATTTTACACACAAATTTAAAAATTTTCCTACTTTTTTAACTATACATTCACCAGAAAAATCTATATTATAAAATCTATTCTTTCAAAAATTGGGCTCATGCACACCCTAAAAGTCGTTTCACATCATATAATTATGAAATTGAGATTAAGAAAACAATATCTAAAAAAAAAAATAATGATATTATTATCATTTTACAAATTTGATAAAAATAAGGCGGGTGTGAAAAGGAAGTTGAAGGGCAGGATGCCTTTGTTTGAGCTCCATTTTGGAGTAAAAAATGAATTTTTGAATAGTGTATTAATAAAAATGTGTGGTTAAAAAATAAAAAAAAAGTCTTGAATTTACAAGTAATATTATTTTATTGAAAAATGTGTGATTAAAATTATATCAAAATACTGTAAAAAAATACATTTTTTTTTCCTAAATAATAGGGCTCAAACAAGGTGATAAAGCCCGTGGACCAATGACACCTTGGGCAAACCATAAAGGGCACTTATAGAAAATATCTTTAAAATTAGGATTTTTTATTTTTGAAAAATCATATGATAAGTATCTTAAAAAGTAAAAAATACTGTATAAAAGTAAGCGTCACTTTTTTAATTTAAAAATGACGCGGGTCAGTTTTTAATTAAAAAGTGGCTTATAATGTCACTTTCATTATTTAAAAGATTGAATGATATATGTTTTTGTGTGCATTAAATATGGAAAAAAATTCAAAAATTGACATAAATTCACAAAAGTGACAAACACTAAAAAAAAAAATGAAAAATACCTATCAAAACTTTAGAATAAATCGAGGTGTGGTTGATATTTTTTAGATGTTATCTATCTCTTTATGATTATATTTCACTTCATTTTTGGATAACAACACTCTATAAGTTGGAAGTGGCAAAAATAAAATATAAAATAAAAGTACAAACAAAAAAAAAGAAAAAAAAAAGTGAAAAAATTTTTAAAAGGCGACAAGGACTAAAAAAAGTGACAGAATTTTTAAAAAATGACAAAAAAATTCAAAAATCGACAAATATTAAAAAAAAAAAAAATGAGAAACGCCAGTCAAAACTTTAGAATAGATCTAGGGTGATTGAATTTTTTTGTTTCTTGTTTGCATTTTTTGTTTTTTGTTTTTTTTGTTTTTTTTACATAACACATTGCAGAACACTTTTCATTTGTTTTTTCAAAAAAAGTCATGATTTTAAGGGTATTTTTATAGTTCCCCAATGTATGTCAATCAATTTTTCAGGATCGGGACCATACTTGCTACTTGGCCTAATTTGCTTGAACCCTGCTATCTCTAATGCTTACCCAAAACACCAAAATGCACAAAAAAAAATGGGTGCAAAACACCTTCAATATAACATCAAACTTTGCACCATTTTGGTGCAAAATGTCCAAAGTCATTTTTACCCTTCACTTTCCTTTCCCAAATAAATTGATTAAGGGTATTTGTATTATTTGTGATATATATTATTTAATACAATAGATTATTATTATTATTATTATTATTATTATTATTATTATTATTATTATTTACATTTACATTTGAAATAAATTTTAAATGTAAAAAATAATAATTAATGAATTAATTAAAAGAAGTAAACAATTAAAATATAAAAAACACAATCATTTAAAGTTAAAGCGAAGTATATTAACGAGAACATACGTTAATCTAATTTAATTTAAAGAAAACGATACATAAAAAAATGCATAGTTTAGTAATCGAGAAGATCGCTTATAGATCCTCCAATATCGTCAAAATAATATTTCGATTTCGTAATATCATAATATCCAAATTCGAAATGCATTGTAATATTTTTTAATAGCATGATTTAATATTTTTATTTCTGTAGTGTTTTTACTAATTGTACTATGTTTTTATATTTATTAATGAAAATAAATTTTTCCTTAATTTAACGTAATTATTGATTTAGTAATTTATATATTTATAAATAAATTAAATAAATAATATTTTAAATAAATTAATTATAAAAAATAAAAAATGAAGAAAATAGTTAAATACTGTTCATTTAGCGTAAATTTTGATGTAATGAATGGAGATAAATTTTAATTTGGTGCAAGATTTGATGTAAAATGGTGCTACGTTGAAGACAGCCTAAGGCCAACAAGCATTTTCCAATTAGCCAACCACAAATGCGGCTGAAAAGATGTGATTTTTAATTTGCCCAACCAGAAAATGGGGCTGAAACGATGTGATTTTGATTTGGTAAAATGACTTCCTATTGAGAATGCTACTTTAGGAGGATCAAGTCAGACACCAATAGACTCATTCCACAATAGAAATACTATAAGGATTTAAAAAAATAGATAAAAAAAAATGAAAGATTTTTTATTTTTCAATGATAGTTGATTTTGTGTGTTTTGTTGGAATTTTGTATCAAAAATTAGTTTTGACCAATTTTAATTGATTATTTAAGTGCATAATCATTATTTTGGTGAATGAAAAACTAAGCTAAATTTTAGTTGCTTGAATACGCGAATTATTGGAAAATCATATAGAATATTATGGAATATTCTAAAAATTATCTAGATGGAAATATTTGTCTTTCAATATAAAAGATCATGACTTTTGGTATGATTATTTTTCAATAAGTGTGTCTCTTCATGTATGAAGATAAATTCCAAGAAATATATTTTTGGTATGGCCATGTCTTTTGATACAAAACATTTTCAAGTACTGTACATAGATCTCACGTCTTTGAATCTTATAAAGAAGAACAAATGATAAAGAAGGACAGATGTTCTGCTGTAAGAAAAATACTTTGTGTATTACAATTGTTTGGCTTTTGTACACAAATTGCAATGAGGACAGCAAGCTATATATATACATAAACCAAAAAAGCTAAACTAGGAAGTCTATTAATAGTGAATCAATATACAAGGAATAGTAGCAAATTTACAGCAATCGTGTCCATGATTTGTGGCTGTAGACTAGTTGATTATCCATGATTTTAAAGATGAGATTAACAGTCCATGATTTGCTCCTGTAGATTGGTAGTCTGACAAAGATTATAGGGCTAAGATCAAGGATCCTTTTCATCTTATTCATTCAATTTATAATTCCATATCATATATTTCATTTGTATTGCATAAAAACATTTCATTAAAAGTTCTTTTTTTTTTTTGTCATTAAAAATCATGGTTTGGTAGAGAGTAAATTCCGTTTTCAATACGTTGGTCTACATAATTTGGAGTGCTCTTATTGCTAGACGTAATCGTTGTATCTAGAAAAATGATTTCTAAAAATCGTTAGCATCGATGAGGGACAAATTCGTCTTAAGAGGAAAGAATTCAACTTAACTCAACCAAATCATTTGATTTGCATTTCATCATTTCTAGTGTCAAAGTTTTCTAAGCCCTTGTTTGAGCCCCATTTTGAGGGGAAGAATGTATTTTTAAATAGTGATTGATAGAGAATGCGTGATTAAAAATTAAGAAAAAATTTTGAGTTTGCGTGTAACATTATTTTATTAAAAAATGTATGATTGAAAATGAGTTTTGAAAAAATGAATTTTAAGAAAATTGGAGCTCAAACAAGGGCTAACTTTATTTTGATTTAGTAAGAATGCTAACTTTTATTTCGATTTCAGAAAAGTCTTTAATTGAAATTTTGAAATGCTTGAATTGAAGAAATCACTTCTCATCTCGTCTTCCCGTATTTTCAATAAGTCGAAATTATGTTTGATTCCATTCATGCATGTTTTGGTACAATTTGTTGGAGAAAATAATCAGTTGCAGTAACGTGTAAAACTATAAAATGCAGGAATATAAAACTTATCATTTGATCGAGTCTCGTGACAACACGACGTTCTAAAGTGAAATTGCTCGTTGATAACTGCTACGACTTCCATGGACAATCACTCCCACGATACAACGATCATAAACCACCCGTGCAACAATCACGGATGATTTTCAGAACTCTTAAAGGTACTCCAAAATATATGAAAAAATAGAGTATATAAAAAATTCAGAATATGAGAAATAATATTTCTTTTTCAAACGATTTTTTGTTTTATTTGATGTGTATTTTTCCCAAACCAAGACACGAGTTTATATAGACAAAACTGGAATTAATTGTCTCCTCCATGATCAGAGAATAATGGAGAATGTTAATGACTGTAGGTAGTGGGTTGTTACAAAAAAAGTCTGAAAATACTGACTAATTTTACCCATTAAATAATTTCGAAAATAAAAAAAAAATTAATCAAGGAAGTCCAAGGCCCCAATCAAGACTTTTTAATAATTTTGGGGAGTGACCCAAACTCCTGACGTCCCACACAAATATCAAATTTTCTACCAAATTGACACTTCATCTAATTTGATTATTTCTTTCACATTTTATATTTATACTATAAATATATAACACAATTCTCCAACATGTTTTAGGTACTGCACTCGATCAATCAGCAAGGTCTGCCAAAAGGAAAGGTTGGGCGCGTGGTCCTTATGGAAGAGGAAAGTTTCATTTTTATGTGATGGAACTAAGTAAAATAATCGTAGAAAATCAGCTTTTGCATTGAGTAGGACTATTTTTAGGGATATACATGAAAATGGCCCAAATAGTATATAACCTTTTCCAAAATAACCTTTGACTTTTTTAGAAATTTGAAACTACCCAAAATATCCTTGGAAAAATTTAACAACCAACCCTTTATATAATAAAAAGTTTCTTTTTTAGTCCTTAAAAAATCTAACAAATAATTTTTCTAAAAATTTGTAAAAATTATTAATGAATAATTATAAAATGGAAAAGCCCAAATATAAGAGAGGACCATATAATATAAAAAAGGTTGTTAAAAATAAAAAAGAAATTAAATTTGAAAAAGAAATTGATAAGATAGGATATCAAGAACAATTATATGCATCACAAGAAATATTAAAATGTTTTAAAGAAAACTTATTAGAAAATTTCGCTAAAGGAATTGTAAGGTCAATAATCATAAAAGATATACAAGATATAATAGATAAATTGGAAAAAAGAAAGAAAAGTATCTCAAAATATGATATACCTTTTGGAACAGACATAGATATGATAACAGATATTGATATTATAAATTCTCAAACATTATTAGACTTTGAAGAATTACTTAAAAATTTATGAGATTAAAATTTTTGATATTTTGATTATTAGATTATTAGATTTTTGTTCATTATTAGATTTTTGTTCGCTCATAGTAGCACCCATAGAGTTGGTATCAGAGCCATAGAGATCATGGAAATTTTAAAAATAAATAATTATTATCAATGTATTGAAGAAAAAAGATGTTATATATTTTACAACCCTATCCCTAATAAACTAAAAATAATAACATTATATATAACTAGGAATTTACCTAGAGAAATAAAGGAACAAATATTAAATAAATTAATTGTAGGATTTATCAAAGATAGACGTACATATGAAATAATTTGTGAAATATTTGAAAATGAATTGTATTATAAAGAAATATATGAATCATCATAAAATATAATGGAAAAAACTAAAAATATTTTAGATAGAAAGTTAGAAAGAATAAGATTAATAAATAATAAAATTTTAGATGAATTATTAATACCTGGAGAAATAACTAAAACTCAAGAAAAACAGATATTAAAATTAAAACAAGAAAGATATAAAGAAAAAGCAAGATATTATGAAAAATTAAAAGAACTGACAAGTATTGAAATTATAAAACAAAAGTATGATAAAATGATAAAAGAATGTAAAAATGCTGAGTGTGTAGTATTTTATTATTGTCAATCAAAAAAATAAATAAAATGTCAATCAGTGAACATATGGAAGAATTAAA
>NC_036251.1:9921200-9989022 GCF_002742605.1 Olea europaea var. sylvestris
GTTAGAAACCATTCTCTTTCCTTAAGTTTTTTTTTTCAAACCAGTTTTTCTGAAAACCCCTTGTGTACAATATAAATCTTGTATAAATCATTATAGAAATAAAATCTCAATCTTTTGATATCAGAAAGATATGAGTTTCTAAACTTACTATCCCATAGATTCTTGATAGATTGAAGAAGATAATCTCTTTCTTACTTTAACAAAGAGAGAATTTTCTTTACTTAAGATCTCTATTCTTAATTCTAAGAAAAGATACAGTAAGGGCAAGAAGCTGAAATAGCAGAATTCCCATTGAGGCAAGAGGCCGTTTAAGGGAGCAGTTTGCAGATTCAGAGCCTGAAGGTCACTCGATTCTAAGAATACAGATTTAAGATCAAAAGTAAGGTAAAATTATTGTCTTTGTTAAATTTAGAAAGAATTCTTCTAATATCTTGAAAGAATTGTAGGGATTATTATTGTTCATGTTTGCAAAAAACTTATCTAAATATGTTATTATTCATAAAGTTTGCAAGGAATTATTTGAATAATGCCAGGTTATACAATTAAAGGATTAGATAATCTGTTAGATAGATTAATGGAAAAAATAGAAAATATTTATTCTCAATTAGAGATTATGGATATATTATCGAAGGAATTTGATAATCTTAGTAAATTACATGACAATTATATTACAGATTATGCTAATTTATTAGATCAAAGGATGAAATTATATATTAAAACTCGAAATGAGAGAAATAGAGGAATCCCAATAAATTAAGGATATCTTGTGCAATATATGATAAATTATTTCATTAAGGGTATAATAGACATTTTATCAAAAATGAATAGTAGCAGGTCATTTATAATAATACCCCCTATTTTTATATAGATTTCAACATTTACTGACGTGTCTAAAAGTGGTTATGTGCCAAAATGGGGGTCTCGTGATTTTTGACAAAAATAGTAAGAATGAGAGTATCGTGTGAGACATTAAGTTTACATATATTAGTATGTGATGAGTTGTTGACCAACAATCAAATGACTTTCTAGTTGACTGTTACCAACCGCTTGATAACTCATCTTGAATATGTGAGTCGGGATATAGAAGCGGCATTCTCTATACCATTTTTATTGCGTTATTTCGATTAGCACGTTTTGTATCGTGATCGTTGATTTAATTAATATTAATATGAAAATGAGCAATGTTTACGTGTTCCTTTCAATAAAATTAACTATGAAATGAGAGAAGATGTTGCGTTTTATAACTAGAAAAAAGAACATTTTGAATATAGAGCGGATTTGAATTTTTACACTTCAAGAGTCTAACTCATTATCTATTTTGTATTTTATCATGATTATATTTGAGAAATTGAATGTTTCAATGCTTCACCTTTAAAATTATCTAAATTGTATTTGAATATTTTAGCACATTTAAAAATATATATATTAATCAAAAACCAAGGAAAAAATAATAAATGGTTGACAGTTCCAATGAAGAGCCTATTCAAGTATATTAAAAAAATGAAAATGAAAATTACTCCAAAAATGATCTCTACTATTTACAAGATTCACTTTAAAAATAAAAAAGCTCTCGAAGATGCTCTAATCATGTTATTATTGTAATTTAATCTAATTGGTGTTTAAAATTTAAATTGATAATTACCCATTTATTAATATAAACACAAACGAAATACTGGGACAACAAATTTCACATCTCCATCCGTCCATTGATTTAATCTTTTTCAACATAAATATAATTTAAAAGATAAAAAAAAGTAAATAACTAATAAATTAAACAAGACAATAAATGGGAGACTTCTATTTCGTGAGATTGGATGGAGATGGTAATGATTGTCCTGACCTTGTTCTGTTCTATTGTTATCCCTAAATCCATAATTAAACAACTAAATGGAAAACTTATTATAGGGATTTCCTACTTATTGAAAATATGTCGATACCCCAACCTCATATATTAGCGAATTCGGTTCCCAAATTTCTTGTTTTTAACATTCTATATTCTGATTTAATTAAAAACAAAAGATAAAATAAATAAAAGGTAGGTTGGTGGATTTTTTATTTTCGTTTTCGTTTTCAAGTTTGGAATAAAATATAGGAGTAAAATTGTCCACTGGACGATTCAACAGGGTGAGGAACTGCGGCTGCCAGAATAGTAGGTGAGGACATACTTGCTCTATTCTCAATAGATTGGGGACCTACTTGCTCTAGCACCTAGTGTCCCTTTTAGGCCCCGAATGGATAAGTATATAAAAGTATTTTATTAGTAATTGAACAATTAATTATAAAATATTTTAAATTTTATAAATTCAACTTTTATTATGTGAGTTTCAAAAAATAAGTCCAGCAAACGTAAAAAAGATTCATCTAACTAATTCCAAAATTGCAAACTACAGTACATAATTTTTATAATCCTGTGGTAATATTAATTTTAATCTAACCATAGTTCATAAGAAAAAAAGAAGGAAATTTCTGTTTAAAAGTTTACCTGTGAGAAAAGCTGTTTTTAAAGTTTAACACACTTTTAATTTTATAAAAGATTAATCCAAATTAACCTTTCGAATTCCGCAAAATTATTTTGAATGGTACACGGGTGAGTTAGGGATCTTATGTTACCATTTCAGTTTTGGTAGCGCTATATGATACGTTGAATGAAAGGTGAAATTAAATAATATCTCATTTTTCTTAATTAACAACTATTGAATTTAATAAGTAATAAATTTCAATACTTTACAATTTAAATTATTCAAATCATATTTGAATTGATTGTTCATTAACATATAAAAAAAAAAATCATGTTAAATAAGATATGAGGAAAAATCAATAAATGTTTATTGAAAAAAAAAATATATCAGCGTTGTTGGAGTATATAAAAAATTCACTCCATATATTTAAAGATGTTCTCTATTATGTAGATTAATGTTATATAGCACCAATTTATGTGGTATTATGTGATAGATTTAACTAAAGGTAAAATTATGTTATTTATTTAATTGAACTTGTAATTTAATGTCACTAGTTCTGTCACCTAAACTGGTGTTAAACATTAGTTATACTAAATAGCAATACTCAATTAAGAATATAGAGGGAGTTTGGCTCTCCAAGTTTAAAGAGACAAACTCGTTCTTTATTTTAAAATTAAAATAGAAAATATCTTGGAGCTTATTTTTAAGTATTGACTTTCTAAAATAGAGTATTTTGTGTTTAGAGAATTTATTGGAGATGCTCTTGCAAGAAAAGGGAAAAGAAAGAAAGAAATATTGAGAACGGAATAAATAAGCCCAAGTAAAAGCCGGAAGGGGCTTTTCAACATTGAGTCCAGTGGGTTTTCGTTAGTGATATTTTTAAGGGAAAATTTCATAAGTAAGATTTTAAGTATCAAACATTTTATAATTAAGAAAACAAGTTTCAAACTTCAAAAATCAGATTTTTATTAAAATTTATTTATGATTTAATTTATTTATTTATTAATTAAATATATTTAGGTCACAAATCTGTATAAATTAACGATTTAGTTTGTCACGTATTATTTTTTGGTCACAAATCAAAAATTTTATGTCACAAATTATTTTACGATCGCAATTTGAAAATATATAGGTCACAGTTTGTTTATCGGTCACAAATAAAAAAATTTTAAGCCACGATTTATTTATTGATCACAAATCACGAATACTATAAGTCACAACTTTTTATACAGTCACAAATTATAAATTATTGGTCACGAATTAAAAAATTATCGGTCACAAATTATAAATTATCGATCATAGATTAAAGTTTTTAGTCACAGTTATCTAATTAATTAGTCACAGATTAAATTTCATTCACAACTTATCAAATTTTTTGTTGCAACTTATTTTTCGGTCACAAATCGAAAATTTTATAGATCACAAAATATTTTTAGTCATGAATCCAAAAAAATTTTAAGTCACAGAATCTAGAATTTTTTAGGTCACAAATTATTTTCAGTGTAAAATTATTGGATTTATTGGTTATGATAAATTTTTCGATCACAACTTTATCAATTGTGAGTAACAATTGAAAGTCACAGTCACAATTTTCATGTCACATATCCAATTATTAGTCACAATCAACCAAACCGCCACGACCAACTGTGACTTCATATATCCAATTACTTTGACACAATCAACCAAACCAAACCAACCACCACCCAAAATGGTCACAGACCCTACCACCCGCAGTCACCACACCACAGCCACGACCACCATAGCCATCACCACCACCTCACCGCTAGCCTTGCAAATCTAGAACAAAATAGAAAACCTTTGTCACCACCACCATAACCTCTCATTATAGTTGTTGCTGCAGATCGCGGCCAGATCCCGTCGTTCACTGCCAAATCGCTGCAGCTACAGGTTGCGGCCAGATCTCGTCGTTCACAGCTAGATCGCTACCAAATTTGACGCCAAAAACACTTGCCACCAGTTCGTCAACGTGCAACGGAGCAGCTCCTCCATTGGCGGATCTGCTTCGCAAATGCACTTATTTCATTGCGCCACCACATCTACTACTACAAAACCGCTACCACACAACACTATCACCACCACCACCACAAAAAAACCAAAAAAAAAAAAAACCCAAATCTCTGGTGCATCATCGGCGTAGCAAAGGTAGATCTATTCGCTGTGATTCGTGCTTCTTTTGGCCGGCGATTTGCACTCATTCTAGGGTGAAATGGATTGAGGGGTGAGTGATAGGACCGGGCGACAATGGTTGACTGGTGGTGAGCCTCACAACCACCATCGGTTCTCCATCGTTGGTCCAGGCAGTGTTCAGAGAGAGAGAGAGAGAGAATTGGGGGTGGGGGAAATGAAAATGGAAGAATAATTAGGGTATGAAATTATTATTTATTAGATTAATTTTTAAATATATTAATTAATTAAAAAAAAAACACTATTTTTAAAGAGTGGCCGCATGCTCCATTCATTAATTAAGTGACCATTACTCGCATTTGGAGATTCTCAATTCCCAAGGTTGCTTAGTCGAAACGAGCAACTAAATCTATCAATAACTCATCATTCTCCTAAGTTGGTTGCATTATGCCAATCGCCGTCTTCTTCGTCCACTTGCTCCTTACAAAATATTAGCAAAACGTTTGGAGAAATCGTTGGAGGCCCAAATGGATTTTGGTAGGAGGGTAGCCACCCTAAGTCTCTTGCCTCATGTTTAAGGGTTGGTAAAGATACCCTATAGATGATAGTGTCCGATATAACCACAACCTTATCAAATCAACAAAGGCCACGAGGTGATCGATTTGGATCAAATGACTCATCTTAGGTTGTTTATAACCAATTGGCAAATGAAGAGCCCTCACTTCAGAAGCGAAAAATATCACTATCTAATCTCTCTTAGTTCACAATCCAGGAGCTGCATCTTGTCAGTATCAGTGATCTAGGGATGAATTTTTAGGATTGGACAAAAGAAAATAAAAAATAAAAAAGTCGGACTAACATATATAAAAAAAATTACATATAAAAAATTCTTTTTACTAATAAAAAAAAGTTTACCCATACAAATGGAAATGGGATAGGAGGGGACTGAGCTAAAGCCCAGTCCAGTCCCCCATAGATTGGCCATTGAGTGATACAATCTGCTGAAATTTTGAAGTAGAAGTGGAACTTATCTTAGCACATGTTTGAGCCTCATTTTTTTGTTAAAAATACATTTTGGAATAATAGATTAATAGAAAATGTGTAGTTAAAAAATAAAAATAAAAATTGGATTTGTATTCATGTTCGTACATTTCAATGTTATTGTGCAAAATGTCTTTATCTTACACTTTTTGGCATTTTCACCTTTAATTACATCTTTGATTGCGTAAAACATCCTTCCATCCATCCAAATTTGTCGTTAAGTGAACGTGAATCTCTCTCTCTCTCTCTCTCTCTTCTTTTCCCCCAAAAAGGAAAGGTATTTTTGTCTTATAACAACTTTTTCCCATTTTTCTCACCTTAAACAAGTTCTTCCTTAACTAACTAGCAGTAACAGTAAACTAATGGAATAAATATGAATAAGTTATAAATTATTCCACTAAATATATAAAAAATGACATAACATTGTATTTCAGCACGAGAAGTACAATGGCTACTATAATGGTGAAACCCATCGAATTTGAATGGTAATGAATATTTTGAATATGCGGTCGATGAACAAGAGATATTAATTCCCGATTAGCAGGGTGTAACTAACGGTGAAAATAAGATGAAGAACAATGACAACTATATTTTATTAAATTATCCATAAAAAATGCCAATGGTGAATTACCCATGAAATTTCAATGATGAAGATAAACTTGTGCTGTTCATCCTCATTTTAGCCTGAAATTAATATTATGTTAAACAACCGTATCATAAAAAATTATACATAATGATGTCCATATTCACATGGGTGGGGCCCACATGAATATAAATATGCAAGTGGGCCCCACCCATGTGAGTTGGGGGACACCATTATGTACAATTTTTTTATGTACAACAAGAATTGTCCTCTATTAATATGTTTGGCGTGTAACATCCCTACCTTTGAAATTGTTTGGCATATAACATCCCTCTCTACCTTTTAATGTAATTGAAAAATACATGCCCACCACAGAACGTGTTTCAACACCACAGAACATGCACCAATTTTAACTCCATCTTCAAGCATTTCCCATTCTAACATACATTTCTCAGTACACAAGTGCTTGCCGCTATCACCAATTTTTGGATGTCTCTCTCCATAAACTTTTCCAGTGCCACCCGAAGTCATATTCTGCAAAAGTGACACATTATTTTCGATAAATTTTGTTTCTCCAATTGCAAGTTCTATAGCATAATCAAGCAAAATCCCTCTTCTAACATTTTCGTTTTGGAAGATGATAAAACCTGTGCAACATCAACAACCACTATTCTTGAGAAAATAGAAACCAATACTCTCACCCCTCACAAACATGCAATCACTCAAAAGAAGAAATTAGGTAATGAAAAACAAAAATGCCCAACTCAAAAATATCAACTTACCTTCACTTCACCGTGTGCTTTAATTGGCGGCGAGGAGAGGAGTGGGGAGAAGAAAACTACTCATGAAAAAAAAAATCTATGCATTGGGTCACATTTGGTGCAAGTGAAAATGGGGAAAATTGTTACAAGACAGAAATACCCTTTCACTTTGGGAAAAAAAAAAAAAAAAAGGAATTCCTGTTCATTTAACGGTAGATTTGGATAGAAATGGATGGAATGACGTTTTGCACAATCAAATGTGTAATTAAAGGTAAAAATGTCAAAACAAAAAGAAAAAGAAAAAGAAAAAGAAAAGAAAGTAGAGACGTTTTGTACAATAAAAGTGGAAGATAAGGACGTCCCGTGCTATTTAACCTATTATTTTATTGAAAAATGTTTGATTATAAAGAAGACAATGAATAATTTATTTTAAAAATAATGGAAATCGAATAAGGGCATAACAATGAAAAATTATATGTGATCTATTTTTATTAAGTTCTAAATAAATCATGGAAATATTTTTATTAATATAAGTGAGTTGCAGCTTTGCCTAATAAAGAAGTATAGTTGGCGATTAAAATTTACGCGTAGCCGTCTTGAAAATAGCAAGGAAATTTCTGTTTAATTATTAAGTCACTACTTTCCACAAATTCCCTTACCGTGTGAGTAACAAGAAATTTCATACTAATTGCATGGAATATATGGAGTTCGAAAAAAGTCTCACGAAATTATGTGCATAGGTTGTAGTATAGGATGTTATTTAATAATAGTATAGTAATTCAAATTATCATTTCTAGTTTTGCAAAACTATTTCGGGTCGATCCCTATTTGACACGACTCTGAACATAGGAAAAAAGTGCACAAACGAGTTACGGAGCAAATTAGTAAAAATGTTGTACATTTGAGGCCTAATTAATGTTATTTATTTTTTAAGATTTGATTTGAGTAAGGCTAAAGTCCTTTGTACAGAGTATCGTGTCACAAAATTTATCCAGAAAAGTCATATGAATGAGTCCCACGTGTTGATAAAAAAAGGCTCAAAAAATCACCCACCCTACGAGAATTCTTTGTGAATGTGAATTGGTTTCCTGTACACACAGCTTGGTCCTTCGAGTAATGGTAAGGAAGTAACGAATGAAAAGCGGAGGAAATTTTACACGACAGAGTGGAAAGAAACAACAATAAATAAAAAGGAAAATGATAACTTATCAAATGCTTGTAATTGAAGAGAAGTCGTAGAAGAGAAAAAGTAAATTGAAGAATATAGAGAGATTTTCTCAATTGAAATAAAGAGAAAATTTATTGCAAAAACATAGACGAGTTTATTAAATTATGTAAGTTTTTTTTCGTCGTTTCTTTTTTTATTTTTTTTATTATCATCTTTGGAAATTGAATCGTTTCAACTATTTATTTATATCTTTAATTCATTTATACAAAATTAAAAAGAAAAAGGAAAAAGGTAGACGTGTGAGAATAGAGGTCCTCAATTTATATGCAGTGTTTGCCCTCTTCGTATGCCCACAAGTTCAGCTAGCAGGAAAATATGGGAAACACTTTGCAGACACTCCCCCACAGTACAAACCAAACCCAGCAATTCCAAGATCAACAAGAAGATCAAAATCAAGAAATCCCAGAAGATGATAATCAAGTCTTCACATGCGAAATCTGCATCGAGCCGATGATATTACCCGATAGAAAATTCAAGAACAAGAATAAATGCAGCCACCCTTTTTGTACCGATTGCATTATCAAGTACATCCAAGTGAAGCTCGGGGATGATAACGTGGGAAACATCAAATGCCCGGCTTTGAATTGCAATCACTTCTTAGACCCAATTTCGTGTCGTTCGGTAATTGGTTTATCGCTTTTTGTTAGGTGGTGCGATGTGCTTTGCGAATCTGTGATTCTGGGACTGGATAGGAGTTATTGTCCCTACCCGAATTGTAATGCTCTGATCGTGAACGAGTGTGGTGGGAATTTGAAGAAATCCAAATGTCCCAATTGTAAGAATTGGTTTTGCTTTCAGTGTAAAAGGGTTTGGCATGCTGGGTTTGGGTGTGAAGAAAGTGGGGAATTGAGGGACAGGAACGATGTTGCATTTGGGAGACTTGTGGAGCAGAAGAAGTGGGTAAGGTGCCCCCGGTGCCGACATTTTGTCGAACTCACTGAGGGCTGCCGAATTATCAAATGCAGGTAAAATTTTAATTCCATTTGTGTGTTTCTTAATTGGCTTTGTATATATGCGTTTTATGTGTTTGTGAAAATTTCTTAATGAATATTTGGGTAAAGAGTGGAGTATTCTTCTTTTCTTATATTAAGTTGGGGAAAGTGAATTTGGGTTTTGGATCATGATAATTTTAGCTGTGGTAAGTGAATTTTATAGTTTAATTGTGGCGAGAATGTATTAGAAGTCGAAAACTGTTTGGGAATTTTGGATTATTCGAAGGGACATGAATGGAACAAGTGGCTCTACATATTTTGGATCAAAAGACAGATAAATAAGTGTCTGTGGTTGATTAATATGGCTGCTTATTGCTTCTTTTTAGTGTGTTTATTGGAAAATAAAACTACTATAAAAACTAAGGCTCATTCATTGTCGATAAATGTGTGGTTGAAAAGATTTGAAAGAAAGAAATCAACCCGTATACATGAAGTTCATGCGATGATTCTTCTAAAAGCTTCTCATTCTTGTGGATCTTGAACCATAAGTTGCCTCATTTGGCTGACTAGTCATTTGTAAGTGCTACGCCCTTCTTTCAATAGTTAGGGCCTGTTTGGTAAGGCTTTTGAAATGTTAGAAGCTGCTTCTAAGACTAAGAAGTTATTTTTGAACCTATTTGGATAATTTTCTGGTAGCTTTGTCTTGCTAAAAGAGTTTTTGGAAAGCTGAAAAAGGCAGATTCCTTGCTAAATGGACCTTTAGTCGTATTTTTTCAGCAAATGGATTTTGCGAGTTCGATCCCATAACTCAGCCTATAGTTGAATCAGTTCCAAGTATCCGTAAAGGAGTATCATTGATTGTTGAAATTTGAAATTTTTACATTATCTTGAAAGAGAATGTATTAAAGATGAATGAGACAGACAATAAACCTCTCTGTATCAAAATATCATTCTTATGTTTGGCTGCTAGCTTGATTGGTTTTATTTTTTTAACCCATTAGAGAACGAATCACTAGTATTTAGGTTCTCTTAGATTCTTCATCTACTAACAGCTAAACGTGCAAAGACATGCATTCACTCACAGACACATTCTTAATTATTTTTCTTTACCTTCTACTTGTCGTTGTTCTTTCCATGATTATTAGTCCTATCATTTGTCAATTGATTACTTTAATCTCAATACTGGTGACTTTGAGATGACTTAATAGGGACACTAAATAGATATAAATCCGAGAATGTATTTTACTTGATCACGAAACATACAGAATATTGAAGAGAATAGTTATATTCCCGCGGGGTGGTTTGATTTTGAATGCAGGTGCAGCATTAATTTCTGCTACAAGTGTGGGAAACAAGTTCAACAACACTGGTGTCGCTGTGACGCGACTTCTATGTGCTGCGTGTGGTGCTTCCGAATATTCATAGTCCTTATTTTTTTGATATTCGGGCTCTTGTTCTTGATCTGGGATGCTAACAAAACGAACAGACCGTAATTTGCAGTATATTATACGCATACGATACTGTGGAAATATGGAAAGATTCAGGTTCTTTTGTATAGAGTGGTGACAGAATGTATATAACATGGTGAAGAAATTCGTATCTTAAGCACGACTGCTCTTTCTTTTTCTTTTAGTAATTATTGTTGCTGAATGTTTTCCAGTTCTGCCCTTTTATTTAGCAGCATTCTAAACGAGGTTTCCATTTGCCTGACTTGCGTATATTATGCTGCTGATTTGCAGAAGAGAAAAAACAAAGTGTGTGTGTGTAGCTGACTGTTGGCTTTAATGAACAACGTTATTAATGTTTATTTCTGGTATTTACTTTAGTTTTTGCTGCGTTTATTTCAATGAGATGAAAGATATTTTTCCTTTTTCAATATTGAGCCATTTGAACCGTTCATTTATTTTCAACCATTTATCGTCGTCTTTAATGATCAACGTTATTTTATGTTTATTATCCGGTATTTACTTCAGTTTTTTGCTGCGTTTATTTCCATGAGATGGAAGATTATTACTGAAAGCAAACAAACATTTGGGAATATGAAATGAAACTATACAGAATAATTATAAAAAAAATTAAAAGAGAATTTCACTTTTTCATCTATGAAAGCCAAACATCATTTTATAAAGAATAAAAAAATTAGCAATCCTTTTAAAATTTACCTTTTAGGATAAGAAATAAATAAAAAATCACTGAAATATTCAACAAATATTCGTGCGACTGAATTGTTGGTTAGCCTTTGCACGTGCCACCCTAGTAATGCTGGCTAAATTTAATGCTTCATCCCCGAGCCCTTGTTTAAGTCTCATTCTTTCAAAAATTTATTTTTTCAAAATTCATTTTCAACAACACATTTTTCAATAACACGCAAATTTAAAAAAAAATTCTTTATTTTTAACCACACATTCTCCATCAATCACTATTTAAAAATGCATTCTTTCACTTAAAATGGGGCTCAATCAAGAATTTATCGAGAATTAAATCTTACAAAAATTCAACCGATTTATTTTGATATTTATCGAGAATTAATATTACAAATTTTAATATTCATACACTTAAGGTGACAAGAGTCTAAATAATTCTATCTATGGTTTTACCAAATAGCATGTTTGATGTCTCCCTATTGCTTATAATTTGAGTTTATAGACAAGCATATCATTAAGAACTCCAATTCTACTATATGTGCAAAATAAGATCAATACTTCAATACATTGTAGCATTCGAAGTTGTTTTGCTTACGGTTTTGCCAATCGGACTCCTCTTGTAAGTTGTATCAAGTCAAATTCATTTAATTGATTTTAAATTTATTGCTACAATTTTTTTAATAACCTATGCAAATATCATGTATAACTAATAAATATAGTTGATAAGTAAAATTTACACGTTGTCCTCTTGAATATCTCCCCCAATTTCCCTTTACCTCTTTTTATTGCAAGGAAGTTTCTATTCATTCAACCATTACTTTCCACAACTTTCCTTGTGATGAATCCATGTGAGTACAAGAAATATCATACAAATTGCAAGATAGATATGGAGTCCCGAAAAGTCCCACGAAATTTACGTGCATAGGATGTGCTAATGATTAACCAAAAATTATCCTCTCGAATTTGAGAAATAATTTTGGGTCGACCCCTAATAGACATCGAACGGAGGAAAAAGGTGCGCGGCTAAGTTAGAGAGTAGAACAATACGAGTGTGTGTTATATATTTCAGGCTGATTTAATTTGTTCAAGGTATGCTTTGAGAAATGATACAGAGGGACTACAAAGGAAAAAAAGAGAGGAAAATTTACGTGAAGAAGAAAGGGAGAAACTAATGCAAAATAAAAAGTAAAACAACAACTCGCAAAAGGCATGTGATTGAAATCTTGTTACAAAATGGAATGCACTTTGGCGTGATAAACTCGTCATACAATAGAAAAAAAGATCGCGGACTAAGGAGAAAGTAGATACGTGAATACAATAAAAAAGATTTGCCAAATTTATTGAACCTTGCTAGGTTGAGATAGCGATAAGACTTAAAATTTAGTTAGATAATAATTATTTTTTTTATTATTATTGGCTTATTCTACTGGTATAGACGAGTTTATTGAATCATATAAACGTGTGAGGGGGAGAACTCAGTTATGAATATTGACCTCTTCGAATGCTTACCAATTCAGCTCACATAAAAATGGGAAACGCTCTCCAGACACTCCCTCACTGTACAAATCGAACCCAACAATTTCAAGATCAGCGAGAAGATCAAAATCAAGAAATCCCAGAAGACGAAAATCAAGCATTCACTTGTGAAATATGCATCGAGCCGACAATATTACCGGACAGAAAATTCAAGAACAGGGACAAATGCAGCCACCCTTTTTGTACTGATTGCTTGATCAAGTACATCCAAGTGAAGGTCGAGGATGAAAACGTCAGGAACATCAAATGCCCGGCTTTGAACTGCAATCAGTTCTTGGAGCCAGTTTCGTGTCCGTGGGTGATGAGTCCAGCGTTTTTTGTGCGGTGGTGCGATGTGCTTTGTGAAACGACTATTCTGGGAGTGGAGAGGTGTTATTGTCTGTACAGGGATTGTAATTCTTTGATCTTGTTGTTTTTCGAGTTTGAAGTTACTCTTTCGAAACCAAGCCGACAGAATCACCTAAATGTAAGAAATGATCAACAGGATCCAAAATGTAATTCAAGCCCACCGACTTCATGATTTCCTTAAAACGAATTTGCTACCTTCAATGGTGCTAAAGGCGTCTAACAATCGTTTTTCAGGATAGAACGAATTTTCATTTCCTACGAAAATAGCACTGCAATCTGTAGGAGTTCCAACGAACTCAATGAAGTATGTTTTACTTCGAGACAATATCAAAACGAAAGAGAGGGGAATGAGATTCAAAGCACAGAAAGTTTGCAATGAAAATTGTGTAAATTTTCTGGTAGAGAGGCAGGCTATTTATAGACTTGTTCGTAGTCATTCAAATAGTCGTCACCTTTCAGACAAACCTCAAAAATCTGGAACAGACATATTGTTCTAAAAGTCGCATCTGTTAAGTTGGTTAACAGTCAGCTAACAGTCGACTGTTTGGTTGGTTAACAGACGACTGTTAAACAATCCATCCAGACCGAAAAATCACCCGGAATAAGCCAAAAATTTAAATTTCATAATGTACCCAAGAATTTGATTATTTACAATTTGGCCCAAAAAATCACCCGGAATAAGCCAAAATTTTAAATTTCATTATGTACCCAAAAATTTGATTATTTACAATTTGGCCCAAAATTTTAAATAAATTTTGTGCCGTGCCGAGTCAGCCGATCAGACGGGCGGCGGCGCGCGCATGTGAGTTTATGATCGAACCCAATAGGATATAGGTCTTCCCCCTTCCAAAGACTATTGGTACCCCTTAGAGCCCAAACCCAATTCCAAATTTCCACCTTATAAATCACACCAAAGTTTCCTAACTTTTCTATGTGGGATAAGTGTTTGGAAAATCAAATTCTTCCATAATACTTAGTTTTATGTGGGTTACTTTAACACTTAATATTTCATTCAATTTTAAATGATTTTCGACAAATAAATATATCACGTTAATCATCTCGTGGAGTAGAACGTGAATATGTTAGGTCTCGTATTAATTAAAAGGTGGGTTCTACTGAAATTTGGGCTCAAAGTTGACCCATTTCATAACCATTTTTCCAACAATCCCCCACATGAATGAAATATGTTGGCCTTTTTCTAAACGATAACATCTGATATTTTTTCAAAGTAAAAATTGAAGAAGACTGCATCAGAATAAGTAGTCAATGACTTTAAACTTTCCCTAGTAAAATCTATCGAATTTCCTTAGTCAATCAGTAGCAAGTTGCTTTGAACAGTCAGCCGTTTATGGAAACCTAAACAATAGAAGTCACACAGTTTTCTTCGAACACAGTTGGTTCTCACGTTTGCGTCCATTTTGGCCTTGGACACCTCCTGGTTCATGAGTAGTTTTTAGAGAATTCATCATCACCTAATTCTCTTAGAAGCGGCCCCTTCTCACTCACATAGGTGATTTCCATAAAAAGTATTTTGCTATACTCCACTTGAACGAATCAAGATATAGAAATCATTAAAAGCGTATCTTAATCTATTTCGCAGCAGTTAGGCACTGGCTCATCATAGAAATGGGTAGGAGTAGAATCTTCCCAATGCATACTAAGTTTTTCACAGTTCGGTTGTCCCATTGAACCTAGATCTTAGGATCTCCAGTCAACTAGGTTGGGTTGCCACCATGGAAACTTTTGATTATTTTATTAGTTTTAATCCCATCCCCTTCGATGAACTTTCGACTTACTCTCTTGTTAAACTTTTAGTTAGCGAATCCGCAATATTCTCTTTTGATTTCACATACTCTATAGAGATAATGCCAGTAGAGAGCAATTGTCTAACAGTATTGTGCCTAGGACGTATATGTGGAGATTTACCGTTACACATTGCATTTTGTGCCTTACCAATTGTTGATTGACTATCGCAATGGATACATATAGCAGGCACATGTTTTGTCCAACATGGAATATCTTCTAGAAAGTTTCGTAGCCATTCGGCTTCTTCTCCGGCTTTGTCTAATGCAATGAATTCAGATTCCATTGTTGATCTAGCTATACATGTCTGTTTTGAAAATTTCCATGATATTGCAGCACTTCCAAGTGTAAAGATATATCCACTTGTTGATTTGGAGTCTTTAGTATCTGATATCCAATTTGCATCACGGTATCCTTCAAGTATTGCTGGATATCTCGAATAGTGCAATCCAAAATTCTGGATATGTTTTAAATACCCTAAAATTCTAACAATAGCCTTCGAATGATCAGTACTTGGATTACTTGTATATCGACTTAGCCTACTAATTGAATAGGCAATATCAGGTCGAGAGCAATTCATGATATACATTAAACTGTCAATAATACGAGAGTATTCCAATTGAGACTTACTATCACCAGTATTGGAAACAAGATGCATATTAACATCCATAGGTGTTTTCATAGGAATAATATCATATTTCTTGAATTTATCTAGAATCTTCTCAATGTAGTGTGATTGAGACAATATGAGACCATCAGATGTTCTAGAAATTTTAATTCCTAATATAACATCGGTCACACATAAATCCTTCATTTCAAATTTACTTGTTAGCATCTTTTTTGTAGTTTAAATTTTGGTATCATTGTTACCCATAATTAACATGTCACCTACATATAAACATACCATGACATATTCATTTGGAGTGTTCTTGACATAAACACATTTGTCACACTCGTTAATTTTGAAATCATTTGACATCATAACCATATCAAATTTTTCATGTCATTTCTTAGAAGCTTGCTTTAATCCATATAGTGATTTAACAAGTCGGCACACTTTCTTTTCTTGTCCTGAGGCCACAAATCCTTCAGGTTGCTCCATATAAATTTCTTCATCTAATTCCCCATTTAAAAACGTCGTTTTAACATCCATTTGATGTATATCCAAACCATTCAATACTGCTATTGTAATAAGCATACGTATGGAAGTGATTCTTGTCACAGGAGAATATGTATTGAAATAATCAAGACCTTCTTTTTGCTTGTAGCCTTTAGCGACAAGTCTTTCTTTATATTTGTCAATTGATCCATCTGTTTTCATTTTCCTTTTGAAAATCCATTTACATCCCAAAGGCATATTACCGGAGGGAGGTCTACTAATTCCTAAGTATGATTTTGTAGTATGGATTCAATTTTATTATGAACAACTTCTTTCCGATATGAAGTTTCAGTTGATGACATAGCCTCTTTAAAACTTTGAGGTTCATTTTTTAACAAATATGTTAGAAAATCAGGCCCAAAGGAGGTTGACGTCCTAACCCTCTTACTTCATCTAGGTTGTTCATTTATAGATTCTTGATCTATAGTCTCTTCGTTTTCACGAGATCTCTTTTGTGAATTTGATTCACCTTGCATGTTATAAGGAAAAGTATTTTCGAAAAATGTAGCATCCCTTAATTCAATAATCGTATTAACATGCATATCAGGTATTTCAGACTTATATTTCAGACTTATATACCATAAATCTGTACGCATTACTATGATAGGCGCATAACCAATGAATACACAATCAATGATTTTAGGTCCTATCTTAACCCTTTTAGGTTTAGGAACTACTACCTTAGCCAAACATCCCCATACCTTCAAGTATTTATAATTAGGTTTGTGACCTTTCCATACTTCATATGGTATCTTTTGCGTTTTTCGATGTAGTAGTTTGTTAAGAATATAGTTGGCAGAAAGCAAGGCTTCCCCCCATAAGTTCTACAGTAATCTAGAACTTATTAACATAGCATTCATTATCTCCTTCAATGTTCGATTCTTACGTTCAGTAATACCATTAGATTGAGGAGAATAAGGCGCGGTAGTTTGATGAATAATTTCGTATTCCAAACAGAATTTCTCAAATGGTGAATCATATTCACCACCACTATCACTTCTTATGGCCTTAATCTTTTTGCTACGTTGATTTTCAACTTCTAACTTGTAGTGTTTAAACACTTCAATTGCTTCATCTTTGCTTTTGAGCAAATACACATAGGAATATCGAGCACAATCAATAAGAGTGATAAAGTACTTATTACCTCCCCTAGTTTGAACAAATTTTAAATCACATATGTCAGTGTGAATTAAGTCTAGGGGTTCAGTACTTCTTTCAACAGAACGAAAGGATAGATGTGACATTTTGGCTTCTACACATATATCGCATTTGTGATTAGGATTTAAATCACACTTTGGTAATAAATCTAATTTGATTAGTCTACGCAAAGTGTTATAATTTGTATGTCCTAATCGTTCATGCCAAATGTTAAATGACTCAAGCAAGTAAGAATAAGATATATTCTTATTCATAATTGGAGGTACAACAGTCATTACATTCAACTTAAAGAACTCCTCATTCAGGTAGCCCTTTCCTACAAACATTTCATTCTTTGAGAATACAAATTTGTCTAAGACAAATACTAGCTTAAACCCGTTCTTACTTTGTAGAGAACTAGATACCAAGTTTTTCCTAATATCGGACACATGAAGAACGTCATTCAAAGTGAGCTCTTTTTTACTTGTCATTTTCAGCACTATCTTCCCATGTCCTTCTACCTTGGAAGATGACGAGTTTTCCATGTAAAGATGTTCATCGTGATCCATCTCTTTATAGGTAGAGAACATCCCGTGGTTTGAGCATATGTGACGAGTAGCTCCAGTATCCACCCACCATTCCTTAGTGTTTCCAATTAAGTTGCATTCAGAGATGACCACGGAAAGATTCATGTCTTGTACCTTTTCAGTGAGGTTCTCATGTTCTGTTACATTGGCCTGGTGAGTTTTTCCCTTTACATTCTTTGGCTTTCGAAAATCCTTGGATCGATGTCCTACCTTGTCACAATTGTAACAGTTGCCTTTAAACTTTTTAGCAGTTTTTGAAGAACCAATTTGTCATTCCCCATTGTGCTTCCTCTTTTTGCTAGTCTTGAAGCCTCCTTCTACAATGTTGACTTTTGATTCCATCGAATGAGATGCAACATTCATTTTTTCAATTTTGCGATTGTCTTCTTCTATTCTCAATCGGACAATGATATCTTCAAGTTTCATTTCCTTCCGCTTGTGCTTTAGGTAATTCTTGAAATCCTTCCATGAAGGTGGTAATTTCTCAATCAGTGCAGTGACTTGAAATGATTCACTTAGTTTCATTCCATCGGCATGGATGTCGCTAAGTACGATTTGTAGTTCTTGAACTTGGGATATGACAGTCTTGCTGTCAACCATTTTATAGTCCAAAAAAGACAAACGATGAATTTATTCGTGCCGGCATCTTCGGTTTTGTACTTTGTGTCCAAAGATTCCCACAATTTTTTTGCGGACTTAGCATTGCAGTACATATTATATAATGTGTTATCCAATCCATTGGGTACATAATTTTTGTACAAGAAATCAGAATGCTTCCATGCATCAACCGCAACCAATTTTTCTGCATCACTGTCTTGCTCGGTATATGAAGGCGCATCTTCTTTGAGAAATTTGGCCAGATTTAATGTTGTCAGATAAAAAAATATTTTTTGTTGCCAACGCTTGAAATCTGACCCATTAAATTTTTCGGATTTTTCCTCAGTCGTATTCAGGAATGTGGTACCAAAAGTTGTCATTTCTGAAACACAATCAGAAAATCAACGGTAAGAAGGAGTAGAAACAGAAACAGAATAATAATAAAAATTCGTTTTAAGATTGTTGTTTCTAAAGTTTGAAGTTACTCCTTCGAAACCAATCCGACAGAATCACCTGAATGTAAGAAATGATCAACAGGATCCAAAATATAATTCGAGCCCTCCGACTTCACGATATTTCCTTAAAACGAATTTGCTACCTTCAATGATGCTAAAGGCATCCAGCAATCGTTTCCCAGGATAGAACGAATTTTCGTCTTCTACGGAAGTAGCACTGCAATCTGTAGAAATTCTAACGAACTCAACGAAGTGTGTTTTACTTCGAGATAATATCAGAACGAGAGAGAGAGGAATGAGATTCAAAACACAGAAAGTTTGCAATGAAAATGATGTAAATTTTCTGATAGAGAGGCGGGCTTTTTATAGACTTGTTCGTGGTCATTCGAATAGTCGTCACCTTTCAGACAAACATCAACATGTTATTTTAAAAGTCGCATCTGTTAAGTTGGTTAACAGTAAGCTAACAGTTGACTGTTTGGTCGGTTAACAGACGACTGTTAAACAATCCATCCAGATAAAAAAATCACCCGAAATTAGCCAAAAATTTAAATTTCATAATGTACCCAAGAATTTGATTATTTACAATTTGGCCCAAAATTTTAAATAAATTTTGTCCAAAAAGTTAATATAGTGCAAAGGTCCACCCGAACCCGAACCCGAACCCAGACATGGGCACGTGCTCGTGCTGTGTCGAGCCGGCCAGTCGGACGAACGGCAGCAACGACAGAGCGCGCACGTGGATTTATAACCGAACCCAATAGGATATAGGTTTTCCTCCTTCCAAAGACTATTGGTATCCCTTGGGGTACAAACCCAATTCCAAACTTTCACCTTATAGACCACACCAAAATTTCCTAACTTTCCTATGTGAGATAAGTGTTTGGAAAGTCAAATTCTTCCATAATACTTAGTTTTATGTGGGTTACTTTGACACTTAATATTTCATTCAATTTTAAATGGTTTTTGACACTTAAGATTATTACCGAAAGTAGAACGTGAATATGCTAGGTCCCGTATTAATTAAAAGGTGTGACCTACTGAAATTTGGGCTCAAAGTTGACCCATTTCATAACCATTTTTCCAACAGATCTTGAATGAGTGTGGTGGGAATTTGAAGAAATCCAAGTGTCTCATTTGTAAGAATTGGTTTTGCTTCATGTGGGAGAGGGTTTGGCATGCCGAGTTTGATGGGTAGAAGTTGTGATAGAATATCACTTTTTCACTCAAATAAACAAATTTTCATAAATCTCACAGCATATATTTCATACAATAAAGTTATTTTCTCTCAACAACTCTCTTATACAAACCTTACAATTTATCTTCTACCCGATAGTTTATAATACATAACAACACCTATTTATAGGAAAAAAAACTAAGAAGAGTTCAAGTTGATCAAGTAAGTTTACTTAACCTCATTTAGTAGAAGAAGTCAATTGAGGCAAGTAACCTTATTCCATATCCTTTGATAGAAGGAGAGTTCAAGATGCTCAAATAACTTCCACCTCCTTTAGAAGAAGAGTTCAAAATGGTTACGTAGCTTCTTTAAAAACTCTCGGCCAATGACGAGCTTTTCCTTCACCGTTTAAAATTCTTCTATCCAATAAAAACTTTTGTTTAATTAAGTTACATTTTGACTAAGTTATCATCTTGATATCTTTGAGCTTCCTTTTATTTCTAGAGTTCACTTGGTCCAGTTTACATTACTTTCAACATCCCCCCTTAAACTGATGAAAATTTGTTGTTCAAAATAATAAATATGCGTGGAATGGAATGGACGAGATTGAAACGAAAATGTGGACTGGTGGTCGCATGGGCTATTTGGCCATGCGGTCGTATGGCCTATTAACGAAACTAGAGAGGCTAGTTTCAAGAACTCCATGCAACCGCATGGAGTTATACCATGCGTCGCAACGTTGTATTTCAGTGACCGTTGGAGGTCGGTTTATTTTTAATTCTGGCAGTTTTTTTAGAGCAAACATTGCAATTTTTCATAATGATTGGCACCAATTCGTGAGGCATTGATTCAAACCTATAAATAGGTGATGAGATGATCAATACACAACAATAGAAATCATATTATAAACATATGATGAACATTCTTTCATTCCACAAGAAGAAACCAAAGTCTTCATTATTCATATTCAAATTTCCTTCAGTGTTCTTCAAGTTTTGGATAGTCACACAAGTGTTTAAGTGTTTGATTCTCTACAAGACTTGATTAATCCTACAAATCATTTGTCGCGAGACCCTTTAAGCACCAAAATTATATACGAGAGGGGGCAAATATCGTTTGAAGACAGCGATATAATGTCGTATTTGAACCTTCATATTTATTTAGGTTTTTTCCATTATTTTCATGTTCTTGAATTTTCATTTCTCGGTTTCTTCTCCAAACCCTAGTGTGATAATTTATTTTCCAACATAAACTTGACCATTCCAAGCATAAATTTATGTCTAGTAAACGCATCATGTTTAAGTGGCTTGGTAAAATATCTGCTGCTTGATCATTTGTTTTCATGGTAGTGGCTCTACTTCTTTAATCTTTATGTGTTCCTGGATAAAATGAAAACGTCTATCTATATGTTTGCTTTTTCCATGATGGATTGGATTCTTTACAAGTGCAATTACTGATCGGTTATCAATATAAATCTCAGTGGAATTTTTTTAAAGGAATCCCAAATATGTCAACATATTGTGCAACCAGATAGCATGACATACAACTGAACTTGCAGCAACATACTCAGCTTCACAGCTAGATAAAGTAACAATTGGTTGCTTTTTGGATGACAATGTGAATGCAATTTCTCTAATAAAAAATACGAATCCAGTTGTACTTTTCCTTTCATCTATATCTCTTCCCCAATCACTATTTGAATAACCAATGAGCTTAAAATCATTAGTAGATGTATAAAGTAAGCCTTCATTCATTGTACATTTAAGATAATGGAGTATTCTTTTTGCTACATTAAGATGGGACTGATCTGGTGTCTCTATGTATCTGTTAATCAATCCTACACCATATAGTATATCCGGTCTGGTGCATGTTAGATATCTAAGGCTTCCAACCAAGCTCTTGAAATATGTAGGATCAATATCACCATCTTCATTTTGCAGAGTTCCAGTCCAATTTCAATCGGAGTAGTAATCGGATTACACTTCTCCATTCCAAATTTCTTTAAAATATCTGTTGCGTAGGCACTTTGAGAAATAAAAATACCATCTTCTTGTTGCTTAACTTCAATCCCAAGAAAGTACGCCATCAATCCAATATCAGTCATCTCAAATTCTTTCATCATATTTTCTTTCATCATATTTTCTTTGAAGGCTTCAAACATAGATGGATTGTTGCCTGTAAAAATCAAATCATCCACATATATATATACTGCATGTTCATACGGACATTGCATAAACCCATTCTTTTTAAAGTAATTGTCAATATAAGTATTCTATGCTCGGGGGGCTTGCTTGAGTCTATAATGAGCTTTTTTCAATTTATAAACTTTATTCAGTTGACCCTCTTGTACGTATCCAGGTGGTTGCTTAATATATATGTCTTCTTCAAGATATCCATTTAGAGATGTTGTTTTAACATCAAGTTGATAAATTTTCCATTTTTGTTGTGCAGCCAGTGAAATCAACAATCGAATTGTCTCCATGTGTGCAACAGGTGCAAATATTTCTCCATAGTCAATTTCTGTTTTTTGAGAGTAACCTTGTGTAACCAACCTTGCTTTATACCTCTAAATTTCACCTTGTATATTCTTTTTAATTTTATAAACCTATTTTACTCCAATGGCCTTTTTTCCTTCAGGTAACTCAGTGAGCTTCCATTTGTTGTTCTTCTCAATATAACTATTTTCTTCATCCATTGCTTTCTACCATCTTTTATTTGTTGAAGCTTCTTCAAAAAAAAGTGGTTCACTATCGGCTAATAAAAAAAGCAATTCATATTGTTCACTTTGTTGTTCAGTAACATCATAAATATCCCTCAAGCTTTTCATCTTTCTTGGCCTTTCTTCAGATAATGATTCTGATGAAGATAATGAATCTTCTGATGTTGTGGGTGAGCTAGATACAGCTGTTTGTGTGCTGCTTACTCCACTTTTTGGTGGTTGAAATTCTTCTTGTTCAAGAATTAAACGAACTTGCTCAACATCTTTAGCGTTCTCCAAATTCCAAGCTTTATCCTCCTCAAAGATTACGTCTCGACTCATGATAATATATTTTGTAATGGGATTGTATAACTTGTATCCCATTATCCTATCACCATAGTTAATAAAGAAACATTTCTGCCATTTGTCATCAAGTTTAGTTCTTCTTCCTTATGGGATCTTTACATAAACTATACATCCAAACACTCGAAGGCGATTTGCACTAGGCTTATATGTGCTCCAAGCCTCTTCAGGTGTTACTCTGCGAACATTCTTAGTAGGACGATTCAATAAATATACTGCAATTGAAACTGCTTCAGCCCAAAATCCTTTAGGTAATTTCTTATCTTTTAACATACTTCTCGCCATATCAAGAATCGTGCGATTTTTTCGTTCAGCTACGCCATTCAATTGGGGAGTATAAGCTGGTGTGAACTGTTTTCTGATGCTATTCAAATTACAAAAGCTTTTAAATGCATCAGAAGTATATTCTCCTCCCTGATCTGACCGCAATATCTTTATGTGATAGTCACTTTATTTTTCAACACTGGACTTAAATTCTCTATTTTTTCTTAAGAAAGTATACCAATGTCTTTCTACAATAGTCATCAATAAACGTAAGAAAGTACCTGTTTTGTCCGTTTGATATTGGCTTCAATGGACCACATATATCTGTATGGACCAACTCCAGTGGCTTCTTTGCTCTCCAACTTGTCTCCTTTGCAAAATTTATTCTTGCATGGTTGCCAAGAACACAGCTTTCACAGACTTCATTCGAATGATCAAGATTTGACAACCACTTCAACATCTTTTTCTTTGACAACAATCTTAATCCTTCATAATTTAAATGTCCAAGTCTCAAGTGCTACAACCAATTCTTATCATTTATAATGGCACTTAAACATTTTGGTGAGTCATGAGGAATGTTTAAAGCAAACATTCTGTTTTTAGACATTCGTACTTGGGATATTGGATATCCACGATCATCTTTGACTATTAGGCGAGAGGATTTATACTAATGTCATATCCCTTTTCTAGGAGCTGTCCTAGACTTAATAAATTATGCTTGATATCTGGCACATAATAAACATCAGTAATATAACTGTGACTACCGTTATTGAGCTTGATTAAGATGTTACCTCTTCCTTTTACTAGAACTTTGGAAAGGTCGCCAAAAGAGACATAGTCATGCGGAGTTTCATCAAGCTCCATGAACATATACTTTTTTCCACACGTATTATTGCTTCTCCTGTATCTAAAAATCATATATTTCCATTATCTGCTGTTGTATGATGAGCCATCAATATCAGTGATTTTGGCTCACTTGTATTGTCGAAGTTGGTATTTTCGCCAACTTCTACTTCAGCAATTTTTGCGTGACATTCATTGCTATAATGTCCATACTTATGACAATTATAGCGCCGCACGTTCTTTTTGTCACCAATTTGATGATTAAAATCATTTCTGAGCCTTTCTTGTCCTCTATTTTATCCTCGACCTCAACCTCTATATTGTACTCTTCCTCTCTAATAAAATTGTTGTTGAATTTCATGTCCATCGTTGGTGTTAAATCTTCCTCCTCTTCCTCTCTTATTAAAACCTTGTCCTCTTTGAAAACGGTCCCTTCCTCACAGTGGTCCTATGGTTTTTGGGGCTCGAGGCGAACTTAATAACTTGGGCCCTCAAAATCAACGTAAAGATCTTGATTCATTCCACCAAAAATAAACCATTTTAATCATGTTCTGCACTTTTGTTTTATTCTTTCTAAGTCGAGAAACATATACTAAACTACGTTGATTCATAGTTAAAGCAAGAATAAACAGAAAACAATAAACATATTATCTTGAAACCAGTGGATAAACATATACTCAAAAACGTTCAATTCTTGATTTTCTATAAATAAAATTCCATTTAAACCAAAATAAAAAATCTGAAAATGAAGATTTGATTCCATCTAGCAATTACATACATATGTATAGATATAGAGAGAGAATAAGAGAGTGCAACACAAAAACAGTAGAGAGATAAATAAGGTCGTAGAGAGAGGGTGAAAATTGAATTTGTACTGAATGGTTTAAAGTCTGATTTTTTAACCAAATCTAATTAAAATGGGTATTTGGATTCTATCTATAAAAAAAATAAAAATAATAAACCGCCAACAAAAGCCCGCTACTAAAAAATAAAACTAAAAAGCCTAAACCAATCTTATCTTCTTCATTTCATCTCATTCATCCCTGCCATTTCACAGTCGTCGGTGTTGTTGTCTGTGGTTCCAAAATTGCTGTCTGCCGTTTGCTGCCATTTCATCCATTTCACAGTCAAAACCAATTGAATTTGTCTGCTGTCTGCTTCCATTTCAATGATTTCATGATTTTCATCCATCCCTGCTGTCTGCTATCATTTCACAATCTACCCTCCCAAGAACATTTTTCAAACCGATTTCGACGGAGAGGCCCCCTTCGGTTTTTGGCTTGAGGCACAGGCCTCATCCACCTCGCCTCAAGACCGGCTCTACTTCCTCGACTTGGTTGTGAATTTCCTTCATCTCTTTTATTTTCTTGAAGAGAAAGCTTTAAATGTAATGCTTGATCAAGACATTTTGATGAAGTTTTTTTATTGATCCGTTGTTCATGGATCTCTAGAGAAGCCAATAGTTCATCAATAATCATAGTACTGAGGTCTTTGGATTCCTCAATTGCTATGACTACATTATCAAACTTTGAATTTAGAGAACGAAGAATTTTTTCTATTACCTGCAAATCTTTGATCTTTTCTCCATTGCGCTTGATATTGTTCACTATAGTGAGGACTCGAGTAAAATACTCCGAGATTATCTCACTATCAAGCATCTCCAATGTTTCAAATTCCCTTTTCAGCATTTGTAGGCAAATTCTCATTGTCTTTTCGATACCTCGAAATGAATTTCGAAGTGCATCCCATGCTTCTCTTGTGTTTGTAATAGAAGGAATCTTCTCAAAATTTTCTTCGTCTACTGTCTGATATATTAGATACAGGGTCTTCTGATCTTTCTTCCTTACTTCCTTGAGTGCTGCCTTTTTAGCTGCACTTAATATGTCTTCATCGGCTTTAGACGTAAGTTCTATATAACCTTTCTCCACCGTTTCCCATAGGTCATGGGATGCTAAGAGCACCTTCATTTGTATGCTCCAATTCTCATAATTCTCCTTTGTCAGCCTTGGTAGCTGTGGTTGGAAAAAACTAGATGAGGAGGCTATATCGAACTGAAAACAAATCACTCTCTTTTATTCTTTCTTGGCTCTGATACCACTGATGGGTAAAAGTTGTGATAGAATATCACTTTTTCACTCAAATAAACAAACTTTCATAAATCTTACAACATATATTTCATACAATAGAACTATTTTCTCTCAACAACTCACTTATACAGACCTTACAATTTCTCTTCTACCCGATAGTTTACAATATATAATAATACATTTATTTATAGGAAAAAAACTAAGAAGAGTTCAAATTGATCAAGTAAGTTTCTTAACCTCCTGTAGTAGAAGAAGTCAATTGAGGCAAGTAAACTTATCTCAAATCCTTTGATAGAAGGAGAGTTCAAGATACTCAAGTAACTTTCACCTCCTTCAGAAGAAGAGTTCAAAATGGTTACGTAACTTTTTTAGAAAATCTCGGCCAATGACAAGCTTTTCCTTCACCGTCTAAAATTCTTCTATCCAATAAAAACTTTTGCTTAATCAAGTTACATTTTGACTAAGTCATCATCTTGATATCTTTGAGCTTCCTTATATTTCTAGAGTTCACTTGGTCAAGTTTACATTACTTTCAACATTTGGGTGTGAAAAGAGAGGAGAATTGAAGTGAAGAGAGTGGAGAATTGAGGGAAAGAAATGATATTGCTTTTGGGAGACTCATCGAGCAGAGGAAGTGGAATCGGTGCCCCCGGTGCCACCATTTTGTGGAACATATTGAAGGCTGCTCAATTATCAAATGCAGGTTAAATCTTAATTCAACTAGTGTTTTTTTTTTTTAATTTGTTTTGTGTTTATGCATTCTATGTGTTCATAGAAAGTTTTTAAAGAATATTCGGAGTATATTACTTTACATGTGGAGTCTTACACGATTGCTTGGACCAAATACAGACATATAAGCATATGTTGTCGATGAATTTAATTTGATTACCAATGTGGCTGGTTATTGCTGCTTTATGGTATATTTAGGAGAAATGGAGCAAAAAACCAAGCCTTGTTCGCAACAAATTTGTGTTAAAAAATTGGTCTAAGTGAGAAGATATTGACTCCCAAGCGTGGAGTTTGTGCAATAATTCTTCGGAAATCTTCTTATTTTTATTGGACTTGAGCCTCGAGTTGCTTTGTTCGGCTACCTGTCTTTAATATGTCCACACCCTTCTTTCAGTATCAATTGTATAATTGAAACATTCCATGTACCTCAACTGAGTGTCAATGGTTGTTTGATCATGAAACTCTTACCCTATTTTGAAAGAGAAATAAGCCAAGAAGCCATTCTGTATCAAAATATCATTCTTAAGTTTGGCTGCTAGCTGAATAAGTTTAATTTTTTAAACCATTAGAGAACAAATGATTAGTACATTAATGTGCAAAGACGTGCATTCACTCACGGACACATGCTTGATAATATTTGTTTATTTGCTACTTGCAGATTGTCGCGGTTCTTTCCATAATTGTTAGCCCTATCATTTGTCAATTGATAACTTTTATCCCAATACTTTTGACTTTTTTGATGATTGAGAAGGAGAATTAGACGTATGGTTTTTAACCTTTGAAAGACTGCAAATTTCAATACTTAAATGGTCTTATTCAACTAAATTGAGGTAAACAAATTTGCCATCATCAGGATTTTAAAACTTGAGTTTACGAAAGAGTTTATGCTTGGTGAAATTTTTTGCAACCAGGGTTAATTTTGGTCTTGTAAAGATATTTGTTGTGTCATTATTTGATAGGAACACTTAGAAGATTGAAGAAGACAGTCGACTTGACTCTTGAAATTTGAAAACTGAAGGAAAAATGTATCATTGGATATAAATATTGTAGCCTGGTTAATAATGCCTTTCAAAATGAATTTAGATATAAATCCGGGAATGTATTTTGGTTTGTCACAAAACCTACAAAAGATCGAAGATCACAGTCATATTCTGTGGGGCAGATCTTAAATTGGTTTGATGTTGAATGCAGGTGCAGCATTAGTTTCTGCTACAAATGTGGAAGACAAGTTCATCAACATTGGTGTGGCTGTGAATCGAATTCTATGTACATCATGAGCTTCTAATTTTTACAGTTTTTTGTTGTTCTGGGGTTTGGAGTCATGATCCTGATTTCGAATGCTGCAAAACGTGGACATCTTACTAATGTGTAGTATAAATATTGAAAAATTCAGTAAGGTTCGTTTGTATAGCATTGTGACTCGTGGAGACTAAATGAATATAAGATGTGTAATAGCATTTTTTGTCTTCAGCACAACTTCTCTTTCCTTTTCTTTTACCTGTTTTCCTTCTTGAATGTTTTCAAGTTTTGTTAGATATTCAACTCTAACCGAGGAATTAAGCTTGCTGAATGGCAAGCTATTCCCATAGGATCTCAATTGCTCCATGATGGTCTTTCTAGTATAAAAGAAGACTGATTCCATATTGATTGTACGCCTGTACTGATATGTATAAATTTTATCGTTCATTAGCATGAAGAAAAAACTTTGTGTTTGCTAGTGGTGTCGATCGGCTGGCCTTGTTGTAGGGAGGCCTGTGACCGATGGTAACGTCTCCGGAGTAGCCGAGTTCTATGGCTTATAGGGTCAAGCCCTGCTTGCCACATTTCATGGCCCAAATCAAGGTGGCTAGGCCGAGATGATTGGTTCTGACCATAGGCAACATAGGCTACTATCTAAGGCTTTCATAGGTGAGATCTTATATAAAGTTGGTCTACTGCTTCCAAAATCTAAATGCCAATCCTGGTTCGAGACTTACCAGAATAGACCTACGGGCCGAAAAGGATCCACATATTGATACAAATAGCTAGAAGGTCGCCTTTCTTCAACAATTTTATGTATGAATGTTAATGGATGCTCGGCTCGCCCACAAGCTCGTCCCTTGTTGGGATGAGTTGAGTCGACTTGCAAAAAAAATTTCATACTGAAATTTTATTATTTTACTCATTATGGTGAGTCGGCTTGCGAGTCTTTGGCGAGCTGTCTCATACAGGAGCTGACAAGAAATCATTGCGCAACTTGTATCTGCAACTCTCATTTAATATCTCTAGTTCTATGCCTATCACCTGCATCTCTTTTACACACCCAAGAACAAGCATCTTATTCAGCGTGTTTAAACATTTTCATCTTCGTCAAGAATAGAGAAATAACAACCAATATTTGCATGGATGATGCTTTCATTGGATATTTTTTTCTCTAACTCGAAGGAAATGTTTGTATACCGCGCTTAGAGCTAAAGCTCAATGAAGTCTATGTAGAGAATAATGTACATCAAAACTTGTTTGCACATGCTCGATGAGTTACACGACCTCGAACAATGTCAATTCACGTATCATACAATATCAAAATATAGAAATTTGAATTCATGACCACAACAAAGAACTTGTGTGTGAACTATCTATTAATCTTTGTTGTTGAAGTAAATTTGTTAGGAGTGACAATCCCGACCGACCTCAAACTAATCCAATTTCCATATCGTGCAATATAAGAATATTGGAATTTTGAATTTGTGACCGCGACAAAGGACTTGTGTTTGAACTATCAATATCAATTAATCTCTATTGGCTGAAGTAGAGTTGTTAGAGGTGACAATGGGTTGGGATGGTGGGAAATGGAGGTTGGACATGGGGCAAGATAAAAATAAATAAAATAAAAATGCAATAAAAAAAGTTATACAAAAAAGAATAATGACCTCACAACTAACGTGGATATCTTTGTAAAAAGAATAATATTATTTATCATCAATAATGATCATCATTAATTTAGACGACAACGAATCTCGTGATTCATTATCTTATGGAGTGAATCATATTTTAATGCAATGAACAAGAATGCCACATTGACGAGTGATAGATATTTATGTAAAAAATAAGAAAAAAATTGCAACAAAAAAGTAAATTATTCATTTTTGAAATAGAAAATTAGGGGGAAAAAGAAAAGAAGAAGAGCCCTTTTATGTAGAATAACTTTAGCCACGCGTCGCACTCTCATTGGATTATTAACCTTCCTTTCCAAGCAACCGCGACTTGTAGATTATGCTCTTTTTTGAGTCTTTAACGCCCAACACTCCATGACTCGCTCACATACCTTCAGAAAAATTTCAATACACTATGGCTTCTAGTTTTGCTTTTCCCCTTCTCTCTTTTCTCATTCTTACGACTTCGTTTTGGTCGTCTTTCACCGGAGCTGATGTTGTCGGAAGCGACGATCCTTTGATCCGTCAAGTCGTTGATCGGAGCGGCGATAATAACGAGAACTCTTTGAACGCCGATTACCATTTTATGATGTTTAAGAGGAGGTTTGGGAAGTCTTATGGTACAGAGGAGGAGCATGATTATAGGTTATCGATTTTCAAGGCTAATCAGCGCCGGGCCAGGCGCCACCAGAAGCTTGATCCTTCCGCCGTCCACGGCGTCACTCAGTTCTCCGATCTCACTCCTGGCGAGTTCCGACGCCAATTCCTCGGCCTCAACCGCCGTCTTCGTCTCCCTATCGATGCCAACAAGGCTCCAATCCTTCCTACGAATGATTTACCTTCTGAATTTGACTGGAGAGATCATGGTGCCGTCACGCCTGTTAAGAATCAGGTAAGTTCATATCTGGATTTAGTATAACGTTTTACTAAAAGAATATCAAGGCTTTGAATTCTCATTTTTGTGCTTAATTAGTTGATTATCTTTACGTAAATTAGGATTTTTGAGGTGTTGACTTGAATTGTTCTTAATTTGGTTATGAATCTTATTGGTGATTGTTGAATGAATGGATACTAGGGGTCTTGCGGATCATGCTGGTCTTTCAGCACTACGGGGGCACTGGAAGGTGCCAACTTTCTGGCAACAGGGAAGCTTGTGAGTCTCAGCGAGCAACAACTTGTGGATTGTGACCATGAGGTAATATTTATTCAGTACTTCATTTGTTTTATTCATTTACCTTTCATGTTTTGATTGAAGTTAGTTGTGATTTTCTGATTTGTGTGAGCTTTATTTTACTTCTAGCCGTACTATATTATTGAACTGGGGCTGAAGATTTTGTTGGATTGGTCATACAAGTAACTTTGAATTTGGTGAAGATTCTTTATGGTTATGATATTAAAGACAGCATAACAGAGATCTAGATATCAATTTGTTTACTTATTAGTTAACTGTGGTTTGTAGTTAGGGGTGGTGCAATATTTATTTTTTAAGTTTGGGTGGCTCTATTAGTTGTGAAGAGTAACAAAGAGTAAAAGGGTCAGTTATGGAAAGGGCTCAAAACTCTATAATTCTTAGAGAAGTCACTCTCCTTCTGGATTTCCATTGTTGAATTATATGGCCTTATTTTACATGTTTGCTTTCTGTAATTGTCCATTACTGTTCAATATGCAAAAACATTCGTCTGTAGGGATTTACTGGAAAATTCTACTTATTCTATTTGCAACTTCCGGAAAGAATTGAATGTCACAACCATGGTATTTTCGGTATTTTTCCTAAAAATAAAAAATTGATGCTAAAATTCCACGTTTTTACTGCAATTAGGCGAGGTTTGACATGGTTAAAAGTAACCGAAGTGAACAAATTCTTAAGGTTATACTATTACTGTATGTCAATTGTCTACTGTGTTTTAGCAGTTCACAAGGTGATATGATATTGAGAACACAGTTGGCACAATCTCTCAATGGTATCTTTTAGTGCCTTCAATTTGAGTTTTCTATCTGCAGTGTGATCCAGAAGAAAAAGGTTCGTGCGACTCTGGCTGTAATGGTGGACTCATGAATAGTGCTTTTGAATACACGCTCAAAGCCGGTGGACTCATGCCAGAAGAAGAATATCCTTACAGTGGCTCAGATCATGGAGCCTGCAAGTTTGACAAGAACAAGGTTGCTGCCAAGGTAGCTAACTTTAGTGTGGTTTCCCTTGATGAAGATCAAATCGCTGCAAATCTGGTCAAGAATGGTCCTCTTGCAGGTATCTCTGCCTTACACTATATATCTTGTTTCTGGATTACATAATTTTCAAATGGCTATTTCAACTTTCTGTTGATGTGGGCTTTATTTTATGTGTATGAAAATTGTATATATCTTGAAAATGACCGTCATTTATGTATTGATTTAATTAAATCCATCACTCTTCTCCTATGTTAATTGCATGTATCTTGAATTATCTTAAACACATCATTCCAAAGTGAAAAAAAGGACATGCATGCGTAAACTCATAAAAGGTTCTCTATGCTATGCATAATGAATTTTTCACAAATGTCAGTTGTTTATTCTATTTGTAGTATCATGTGATAGGATTTCTAACAGCAAACTTATTATCTTTCTTGAATGCAGTGGCTATCAATGCGGTTTTCATGCAGACATACATTGGAGGAGTATCGTGTCCATACATATGCTCTAAGCATTTGGATCACGGTGTCTTGTTGGTAGGTTATGGTTCGGCTGGCTATGCTCCAATTCGAATGAAAGAAAAACCATTCTGGATCATAAAGAACTCGTGGGGTGAGAAGTGGGGAGAGAAGGGATACTACAAAATTTGTCGTGGCCGAAATATCTGTGGAGTCGACTCAATGGTTTCAACCGTTGCAGCTGCAAGTACCTCACAGTAGGATATGAATTAGTATTACCTTCATATTGACTCACCTTAACTCAATTCTGTACGTAAAAGTGTAACTGATTCCATAACTACAAACTTTCTTCCTTCTATTTAAGACAAAACACCGATTTATTAGAAGATTGTTCACTAAATGTTTAGCCCTTCATCTTTTTATTTCTAACAACGAATGAAGTCCATGGTTAAGTAGCATAAACAAAAGAATGGGAGCAAAAATCATTTATCCAACTATCATAGTATCCCTGCTTGTACACACTTGATCTTGTTGACGTTGAAAGCAGGGACGTATTTGGGTGGGGGGGGGGGGGGGGGCCCCGGGCATCGTGTCCATACATATGCTCTAAGCATTTGGATCACGGTGTCTTGTTGGTAGGTTATGGTTCGGCTGGCTATGCTCCAATTCGAATGAAAGAAAAACCATTCTGGATCATAAAGAACTCGTGGGGTGAGAAGTGGGGAGAGAAGGGATACTACAAAATTTGTCGTGGCCGAAATATCTGTGGAGTCGACTCAATGGTTTCAACCGTTGCAGCTGCAAGTACCTCACAGTAGGATATGAATTAGTATTACCTTCATATTGACTCACCTTAACTCAATTCTGTACGTAAAAGTGTAACTGATTCCATAACTACAAACTTTCTTCCTTCTATTTAAGACAAAACACCGATTTATTAGAAGATTGTTCACTAAATGTTTAGCCCTTCATCTTTTTATTTCTAACAACGAATGAAGTCCATGGTTAAGTAGCATAAACAAAAGAATGGGAGCAAAAATCATTTATCCAACTATCATAGTATCCCTGCTTGTACACACTTGATCTTGTTGACGTTGAAAGCAGGGACGTATGGGGGGGGGGGGGGGGGGGCAGGCCCCAGGCCCAACAAATTTTTTTTAAAGGTTATTTTTATTTTTTTTGGTAAAAAATCAATTTTTTATGTGTAAATTTTTTTTTCCACGTAGCAGTCCGATTTGAAATTTTATAGTCCGGTCTTGGATTCAATTCTGAATTCGTCCCTGGTTGAAAGTTGTTGAAACATTCAAGTAAATTGTCGAGTTGAAGGTGGTGTGAAAGGTCAACCATACTCCGATGTCATTGTCAGTGTTTGGATTGGAAATAAAGTAATTTGTTGAAGAAGGGGTGTGTACATCATTTACGCTATATGTACAGAATAAGGCTAGGGATGGCAATTTACCTTGTCTCGTCTCGGCCCGAACCCGCCCCATGAAAAAAAATATATAATTAAAAAATTAAAAATAATTTTATTTATAAACAATTTACCCGTTAAAAATTCATTTTGAATTTGTATTTTATTTTCTAATAATAGCATAATTTAAAACTTTCAAAATATAAAAAAAAAATAAAAAAAATTAAACGGAACAACAAATGGGGCAAAAAGTTGCCCCGTCCCCGCCCTGCCCTGCCCCATCTAAGGGGGGTTGGGGTGCGGGGTTTTGGCCAAGCGGAGCAGGGTGGGAGTGCCCTGCCCCGAACCTGCCCTGTTGCCATCACTAAATAAGGCTCACAGATTTTTTCAGATTAGACACATGGAGTGGACCCTATCTAATTAAAATATTATCAAAAAAATCCCACCCACCCATTGTATTTGATTTGGTGGGGTTATGTGAAATCCCATCATGTACGTGTATCATCTGTCGTGTGTGCATACCTCGATTAGTTGGAAAATATGCTTTTTGGTATGGAAGTTTTTTGTTGAGAATGTGTTTTGGCGGTTGTTAGTGGTCAACATCTCTTTAAATTCTGAGATGATCATGTGACTCATGGAGTAGCTACAAGCTAGACATTATTCATTGTGTGTCAAAAATTAAGTTTTAAATTTTTTTTCTAGCAACATAATATTAATGAAAAAATCAATATATTATTACAAATGTTGCCTATGTGTTTTCATATTTTGAAATTATCGTATAATTATATCGTTATAAACATTATCAAATACTTCGTTTTCAATATACACGTTAGATTCTCAACGAACTGTCGAATCTCCAATGAAATTGCATGGTTCAAACCGTGGGTTGAGGGATTTGAGGATTCTAGTGTTGAGAAGGAGAAAAAAGTTGACCTTAGTGCATATTAGCTACATGGGAAAAGACAGTTATTTGGTCAAAATGACAAACTTAGGTATTGGGGGAAGAATGAGATTCGGGACTTGAGACATGTTGGGAGGTAGAAAGCAAATTTTTATGAACACACGATAATAAATGATGTTATGGCTATATATACTGACTATGTAGTTAGAGAATTAAGCACAAGGCTGTTTCATAAATTACTATTATGTTGATAGCCTTTCACTTGCTTTTCTATGTGACGTTGGACCCTTGAATTAGGTTTTCCTAATGTAATTATTAGTGTTCTAAAAACATGTCTAGGGGCGTTGCGTGGCGAAAATGCCAAGTCACTTGGAGCCTTATTTAGCGTTGAACGTTAACCGATAATGTGTGCCTCCTTTTTCTTTCTTTTTTTTAAGTTAAAACTTAAATGTTGATTTTTTCACTTCGTTAGTTGAAGTCTTGAACAAAAGAAAATCCCTACAATTTCTATTTATTTACTATCTAGTATTTACATTTGAAATTTATCTTTTTATTGAAAACTTTGAAAAAAATTTATAAAAGATGTTTGGCAGGTATTATTTTTAATTATTAAATGATTTTTTGATTGATTAAAAATTAAAATAATATTAAAATAAGAAAACACATTTTCTTTTTAACGCATATATCTCGTCTAACCCATAGTCTGACCTCTACATATCGCCACATATTATGCTTTTTAGAACACTGGTAATTATAATGAGTCCCTATTCTACTGTGTGCCTCAATTTATTATTTACGAAACCAAACTACTCCTCCATCTCCCATGAAATGTGTAGGTTTCATTCCTTTATAACCAATTTGTAAGCATTTGACGAACAAATGTGGGTTTAATTGACAAATTTTATAGCAACATATCCAATTTTTCACATCCCAACAATTCCTAAACTTCATATCGAACTAAATCAACTATCCAAACAATTTAAAAAGTCAATATTTTAAGATTAAAAATGCCTTAAGTCGCTGTTTGAAGCTCATTCTTCAAAATTCGTTTTCAATAAAAATCATTTTTAACTAAATCCATTCTTAAAAATTAGGCTCGAAAAGGGATAAAATATAAACACCAAAGACAGCATTCATGAACAATAGTCAAAATACATACAGAATTCCAAGACCAAATTTACACGAACTTTTCACAAATTTGACCTTTATACCCTTACTAGATAAAGCAGAGCTGCACACCAAGTCCATGCTTGCCATACACACAGCCAGGCCTATTATAGTAATAAGACACCTTCTTTGATTTGTTGATCCTTGTCCCGCCCCTCTTCCCTATCTTCCTTATCCTCTGCTTCCCGAACCTGTTCTTCAGTTTCAATGGCACCAATTCATCATCCAATCCCGATCCTTCATTTTCATCATCATATTCACTATCATCATGATACACCTGATGAGTAAAATCAACGTGTAGAGTCAATGGAGGTGGTGAGACTGAGAGAGATTCCATGAAGATGGTGTCATCATGTGACGGAGGGTGAGGGTCAAGCGTCGGCCCTTCTTGTTCGGACTCCACGGCGGAGTAAGCGACGTCGTCGAAGGAGTACAGTTCTTCTTCATCGTCGGATTGAGATGGGCTAACGAATTCCCACGAGGACAAGTCGTCGATTGAATCAATAGTTTCTAGACCAGATACGCCGTTCTTCGTCATTATTGAGGTGGCTTTTCGCCAGATTTTATACATTTCTGCGTTCTGATTTTTTTCTCAGTGATTTCTGGAATTGTGATTTGTGTTTAGCGTTTTGTTGCTTCGCTATTTATATGCGTTGAAAGGACTCTTAGCTAAGGGAAAACAAGAGACAATCTACACGCTTTAAAAATATTATTAGGCCGCTTGATTTTTGAAAAGTGAAAAGAAACTTTTGAAATTCAATTTGTTTGACTAATTTTAAAAATGTTCCTCTTTTAATTAAAAAACTTTTAGAGAAAAGCTAATCTGATGTAATTTTCTCTAAAAATATTTTCGAAATAAGAAATCTTTTAAAAATTAGTCTCTAAAAGAAAATTAAGAGAATGTTTGATGAGGATTAAAATTAGATTTTTTAGTAGATTGTGATGAAAAATTTTGAAATGTATAGTTAATAAGTTGTAGGACTCATGAAAAATGTGATGAATATTGATTGTTTCACTTTGACTTAAATTAAAATTAGATTTTAATTCAAACCAATCAAGATCTAAGATAGCATTCTTCAAAACTTCTTCTAAAGGAAGTAAAAGGCATGCCAAATAGACCATTAACCTCCTCTACTTCTAAATTTGAGCGTCGCATACACCTTTTACCATTTTTTGAGCTATCTATCATTTTATGTGTCGATGTATCTAATGTCTTTTAAGAAAAAGGTGATTCTTTTACAATTAATTATAATTTAATTTATTCTCTTTAATAATTACTTAAAGATTTTTTTGGGAGATACAATTTTAAAAATGCATGCTAGAGTAATGTTGTCTGTGAAGTGACATGATTTGAGTAATATTATTGGTAAGCACTGCATACAAACAACAATTGAAATGTATTTAATTTATTATAAAACATTGCAATGGCCTCACATTCAAATTAAATATTGGAATAATATTATTTATTACTAGTAGTGTTAGAAAAATCAATTTTAGCCATCACTCTTGATTTGATTAAATGAGTTACGTGATATTACATTTAATTGATCTATCATTTATTATTATACAATTGTCACTTAAAGTGATACTTGGTATCAATACTAGATAGCATTATCCTTAATATTGATAATCGACAATACGAAGAATTGCATTATCGGAGCGTGGGTATTTCTCGTATTGGGCCCCATGCAGAGACCAAAAATTTCAACAAAAAGTACACTTTTTTAACCCTTTTTTCCTTTACTTTTTCTTTCTTTTCTCTATTACTTTTTTACTTTTATTTGTAAAAGGAAAGATCCCTTGCAGTTGCAGCATAATTTGGTGCTGTGGTGTTTTCCTTCACTCCAAGGAAATAGGTGTAAGGCTGCTTTCTTGATGCCAGGATTAGAACATCAACCCAAACTACTAAAACAGTGTTCAGTTTGGTATGCTGCAGAAAATTTAAAAATTTTCTCTTTAATATTGTTCGGCATCTTACCAAATAATTCAGACAAGTACCAAACACACCACAGCAACCTTTGATATAATTAATTAGCAAGAAACTAATTTTATAATGGAAAATTCCATTTGGACATCATGGAGTGGTGTCCCCCTTACAATATATGGCGGGACCCACGTGAATTTAAAAATGCTAGCCCGTGGTTCCCATTCCTGTTGTGAATAATATGTAAAAGATTCCTTACGTGTAACATTGTCCTTTTATAATTACTTAGACACACTTCAAGGCGATATGCTGCTGGTTCAGGCTTCAATCTTTGTGTTTAGATACTTGTAATTTCTTAAACAATGATCATTGTCCATAGATCTTCAATAACAGCACAAAGGAGGATAAATTTGAGATGATTCTTCAGAAACAAGATAGGACACCACAGTTTCAATTTGAACTAAAAGCGTGCTCCTGTGGATAACTCGTTCTCAAGTAAAAGAAGCGACTTCATATGGGCCCGAGTTTTCTATTGACAAGGCTAATAGGCCCAATGAGGCACCATTATGTGGAAATGACACAATTCCTCACTTTAAAAATCACAATTCTAAAATAAGATAGGTAGTTTAACCTTTCAAAAATCAGAGGTTGATATTTTTAATTACCTCATTTACCACACAATTTCAACCCAAACCCTAATTCTCTCTCCCCTATCTCGCTTCTCCTTCCATGAGTTGCTACACCGCCTCTCGTCTTCTGCTTCACTGAGCTTCGCCAACCACCACCATCAAAGGCAATCCATACACAAACCATAGATGGCGAGCGCCGACATGATGTCGCCTCTTGGCTTCTCCTTCACTGAGCCGCTTCCCCATCTCTCATATTCTCCTTCAATGAGCTGCAACCAACCACCACCGATGAAGGCGATCCACACACAAACCACCAAAGGGTGAGCGCCACGCATGACAGCGCCAACATGACTGCACACATCCAGCGGCCTTTTCGTTCTGGTGATGGCGATTTTGAGAATCTGATTTGTTGGTGGTGCTTGGGTGGCTATGGCGGCGATTTGTTGGATTTGGGGATGACGGTTGTTTTGTTGGTGTTGGTAGTGGTGGATTCTCGATGGCGAGTTTGTTGGATTTTGTTAGTGGCAATGGGGTGATGGTGGTTTTGTTCGTGTTGGCTGTGGTATGTGATGTGGGTGGGATGGTGCATTGTCGTGGCTCTAGCGACGGCGATGACTTTATTGTGGTGGCTCCACTTTGGCAGTGGTGTGGTAGTGGTGTGGCGGTGTTGCTGTAGGGGGGTGTGTGTGGCGATGGTGTGATGGTTGTGGTGGTCATGGCGGTTTGGTTGATGTTGTGACAAATAATTGGACTTGTGACCTAAAAATTGTGATTGTGCTCCGAGTTATAACTTACAATTTGGGAGTCACAATTGATCGTAGCGATTTTGGTGGTCATGGTGATGGTCGTGACGGTTTGGTTTATTTGTGACTCACAATTGGATACGTGACCTGAAAATTGTGACTATGAATCATAAGTGTTGGTGGTGGCCACAAATTATTTGGTTGACTGTGACTATTAAATTGGTTGATCTGTAATCAATAAATAATATGTGACCAATAAAAAAAATAAATTGTGACCGAAAAATAATGTGTGACGTAAAAAATTGTTAATATGTGACCAATAATTTGTGATTATAATAATAAGTCGTGACTTGTAATATTTATGATCTGTGACCAATAAATAAATCGTGACTTATAAATTTTTCAATTTGTGATATATGAACAAATTGTGACTTATAAAATTTTTGAACTGTGATCGTAAAATAAATTGTGACATAAAATTTCTAATTTCTGACTAAAAAATAATAAGCGACGAGTTAAATCTTTAATTTGTGACCAAATTATATAAATATGTGACTTAAATATATTTAATTACTAAATTAATTAATTATATTATAAATAATTTTTAATAAATATATGATTTTTGAAATTTGAAACTTGTTTGCTTACTTTTAAAATGTGCCATAATTAATCTCTTACTTATGAAATTTTCCCCACCATTATTCATTGGTTAGCCCAAATAGTGGACTGTTTTACATGCACAGTCCATTATTCATCGTAGCAATTTTATTTCAGAAAATTGAATTATACTTGCAAACTAATTTTATTTGGTTCAATCTAAAAATTATTTTAAGTAAATTGTACCCTTTATTCTCAATTATTTTGTATTTTGAAGTTAGCCTCAAACTGCATATGCATTCCGTACTAGACAAGATTATCAATATTACAGGAAAATTCGTCTTTTTATTTTTACTTTTTGTCTATTAAAGAGAGTTGAGATAGAAGTATAAACAATGATTTATGCAAAGTGGGGATTACATTCAAGATATGTGCTGTTCTGTACATTACAAGCTCGAAGAAAACCACGAACTTCAAATTTATCATGTTCTACACACATAAACACACATTCAGGCTGCGTTTCTCAGGGAGAAAACAATGATATACCATTTAACGAGTTACATATAATTTAACTAATGAAATGGCACCTGAGGAAAATACCAAGCAGAAGAAGAATGATAAATTTAGTCTCATAATATTGACTAAATCCATTACTACTCGATCAGTGGTAAGAGTCGGAGAATTTTCTTCACCTTTTTCTAGAGGGCGTGGTCAAGTGAAGGCAAAAATCCTATCTGCAATATTTGTTCGGCAGATTGGACATTCAGAACATGCAAGGGAACAAGGTTTACACACTGCAAAGGAGGAGTAACAAATTTTATTATTGCTTTATTGAGAAAAGCATTGAAAAAAAAAAAAAAAAAAAAAAAGGCTCATGATCGCGAAGATAACTTACAGCAAAAATGGCGACAAGGAATAAGCATTGCAGCTGCAGGCGATTCAAAACATACTTTACAGACGTGCGAATTTGCATCTCCATTCCCAGTGTATCCAAGTTCTTTCTCCTTCATCTCTTGAATCCTAGCCTGAATCAATACAAAAGGCACAACAATATTATACTGTAGTTTTATAGGAAGATAGACAAACACAAATAGATTGTATACTGGAATTTTTATAGTCCAGTTTTTTTTATGTTTGTTATCTTTAAGGGGCTACAAATTCAAATTATAAAGAAGAAGAAAACAAAAATAAACGATAATCAGAAGATGCTAAGGAGACTATTAAATCCTTGGGCTTGATGTAGTCATTAAAAAAATAATAATAAAATGAAATAAAATGGACACTAGTCAGTAGTCATTAAAAAAATAATAATAAAATGAAATAAAATAAAATGGCAAGATTAGTTCAAGAAATAACAAAGAAAATTAGAATGAAAAGAAAACAAACAACGGCAGATGCAAATATCAATTACCTTCAAGCGGACAACAAGAGATTCTTCTTTGGAAATGTTGGAAATTTGGGTTGTATGATCTTGAGCTTGCCTACCCTTGAGAACTGGGTCCTTAAGGTCAGTATCATCCGATTTTAGATCCTTTATACGATCCCTGACATCATTTTGCCTCCCATTAATCTTTGATTCTGGATTAACACTCCCATCTTTCTTTAGCTGAGCAACGAGAACCCACATGTTTGCTAAATCATTTTCCAGAGCCATCTCCCTCTTCTTGGCCTCATCAACCTTTTTCCTGTACTCTTCTTCCAAAATTTCCTTCTCAGCCAAGGTAGCCTCAAGAGCAATTTCTCGTTGTTTCCTTACTTGCAATTCCATTTTTAAATCATCAGGATCAAGGTTCCAAGAGTCAAAGTCATCACGGAGCACTCCAGAAACATCACTTGCTCTACCATTGATCCGACCTCTGCGAGAAGGCCTTTGGCCATCATTGTATTTGCGATTACCACCATTTTTAGAGTTCATAATCTCACGGGCAACTTGTAATTCTTTTTCAAGTTTCGCATTATGTAATGATAGCTTGGTAACTTCACCAGCTAAATTCTTCAGTTCAACAGCAGCAGCAGAGGCTAGTTCTTTAGCATAAGAGGCTTCCTCAGACAGTTTTTGATTTTGTACGCGCAATCCACTATTCTCCTCTAAAATCTGAACATGTTCTAGCTTCAGTTTCTCATTCTCAATTTCCTGCTCAGTTCAGAAACATCATTAGTCAAATTGATATACCAAAAGCACAAAAATGCTCTAATCTATTTTTTGTGCAACTACCATATTATTCTGGAACATTAAATTGCCAGTCTATTTAGAAATAATTAGTAAAAAACCGTGAGCAAAAACATTTACTGCTTCCAGATTAGATTATGAGATATCATATGCTTTCTTATACCTATTAAATTACAGCCACAGATCTCATAGTTAACAGGTCACAGAATTTTACCTGAGATTGCATTTTCTTTCTCAATTCATCAGCATGTTCATCAGATACACTCTGTCTGGAAGAGGATAAAGGTTTGTCGCAAGAGGCCGAAGCTATTTGCTGTTCCAGACAAATAATTTTCTCTAGCAATTCCTTGTTTTCAGCACACTGATAATAATGACAAAACAATCACCATATAACTAACAAGAGCAAAAGAAAGAAAGAAAGAAATATAGAAGTACAGAAAAGAACTTCTCAAGGAAATATCTTGCATAAAAGTTGAAGATTAAACATTATTCTTTACCTTGTTCTGCAGTTGTTCCTGGAGTATACGATTGTCCGCAGTTATAATCTGCATTTGTACATTCAAAATGCTTAACAATATCCTATTATAAATGTCTTTATTCATTTGGTAGGGAGGAATTTGGGGGAGGATAAGCAAATCGCATAACATATCTTTTCAGCAGATAAATCATAATAGAAAAGGCCAAGAAGGAGAAGAAACCTCTAGCTCAAAACCCTTCTCACTACTCTGGGTCATCAATTTCATGACCGTCTGTTGCAAAATAAAAAAATAAAAAAGAAGTTTAACAGAAAGGTCTTACCACTAGTCAATAACGAATTCATAAAATAGCAGCATGTAATTCATTGGCGAGTGAATGAATTGGTTAACCTGCTGCATCTCAACATATGATGCATTAGCAACTGAAGCTTCACCATTCGCAACAATACGCTGTTCTAAAACTCCCATTTGTTTTTTCTTTTCCTCGATCTCACACTCTAAGTTCTGAATCTGTGCATTAAAACACGGGTAGATGTCTGAGTTTAAACATGCCCTATTATTTTGATGAACACAACATTCAAATTCTTGATATTCCACTACTTTAAAATGGGTTCTAAATCATATTCCATCAATGCCGAATCATCTCTGTTTGGAAGTCAACTATTATGTATGACAATTGCATAACTGATAGCTTCAAATTTACTCCTTAATTTAAGTTTTTAGGATCAACGTAATTTTTCCAAACAAAATTCAGAAAGATAAAATTGGAATTGTAAAAGAAAAGTTTATAAATTGTTAAAAAAAGGAATAGTATATGGAATGGCAATATAAAAGTTTAATGTACAACACAGTGGTGGGGAAGAATAAAATTTGTGGGCATATCCTTCGCTAGAAGAATAGAACGTACTTTACATGGCCTAGATGTCTAATACAACAGCAAAAGGACAATACAAGATCAGCAAATGCAAATGCATTGGTGCCAAAGCGTGGGGCAGCTCCTATCACATTGCGGCGCAGCATTCAGCAAGAGACCAAAACACCAGGAGGAGATGTACCCTATGTTTGGCCCCCCATTTTTTCAGACTCTGGTTTTCTAAACTCATTTTCAACCACACATTCTCCCATAAAATAATTTTACACCGAAAAATTTTCCTTCCTTTTTAACCACACATTCTCCAAAAAAATGACTATTGCAAAATGAGGCTCAAACAGGGGCATAATGTTGCAATGCAGGATAGCATAAATTTTATGAAAAATATTGTGATAACTTAATCAGGTATATTACATTAATTATATAGTTTTGAACAGAAGAAATTAGCCACACCTGAGTTTTCGAACTCTCGGGATCATTCATAGATTGCTCAACCAGACGCTTCAGGGTACTGGTGCCCAATGCAATATCTCCAGCAAGCATCTTAACTTGCTCATTAAGGAGATCCATTTGGTCTGACATTGTCATTCCATCCTATGAACAATAGCAAAAGTACATAGCAAGTGCCCCTAATAAGCAACAGTTCCAAAACCAAAACACTGGGGGCTAAAGAAAACATGTCGAAGCTGTGCAATGTGCATACTTCAAGCAGTCAGCTTGAAATGTGAAAACATGGTTGCCTAAGACCATGCATGCATATAAGCAACACAATTAGACCAACATGGTTAAAAAGATCCTGCAAAGAGATGTGATATCTGTACTCGTAATAGATTCAACTGTTACCATGTGTACAAACATAAAGATGTGCACAAAATACACTATAGAATTGTATGTACTTTGTAACAAATTTTAAAGTTTAGAGAAGATCATATAAATTTCCAACATTATTGAATCAATATTTTAAACGCTTCAGCACATCTCAGTTGTAGATAATAACTCTTAAACTCAAGATGAAGACTTCCTTGCATAGAGTATTTCAAATTTGAGAAACAAAGGATTCGGAACATACTATAGGCAGTTTTAACGCAGAGGAAGAACCAATAATAAGTTCACCCGCTTGGGTTGTTTCAGTTAGCACACTGCTGGCTTGTGATCTATCATCATTCCACTTGCTAGAAGATCTTCGGTGTTTAAAATCATTAACATCTAATGGGATAGAAAAAGCAGAAGATGAGGAGTCTTTCTGATTCTCGCCATCATGGAGCAAAGAACCATCACATAGAACATCCAACTTCTGATAGACAAAGGAAAACAAACAAATAGTAAAATGAACAATAAACAATTGGTATTCTTCTAGACTGTGTAAGAAAGCGTATGAAAAATGATGTAATTAGTGTGCATTAGGACACATAATCAGGTAGAACCTCAACAAAGGTCTACAAGATATTATTCAAAAATTGTTAGAAGTAGAGTTTCATCGTGAGGGGAAAAACAAAGATCAGAATCCACATATTTACTTCCATGAAGATAGAACATTGTGGAATTTCTAACCAATGCCATTGATTTTACTGTACAAGAAGAATGAATAAACCCCAAAATGTGCCTGCTAAAGAAAAAAATCAGAGTAAGCCACCTACATTATCCTCAGAAGCAGAATGACTCCTGTGGTGAGAGGGCACATCGCTCAGAATTCCTGGGATAGTATTTTTTGAAGAAACGAGAATCAACTTTGTCAGCCTCTGGATTCTGCACATTAGAGCAGCCTTAGCTTCTTCTTCCTCCTCTAATCTAGATTGCATTCTCACTTGTCCTTCTTCCAACTGTATAACAAACACAGATTGCAAAGTGAAGTCAGATTAACAACAAAATTGCATGAAAGTAAGTCAAACATCAACAGGATATAAACTATAGTTTATTTTCACAGTTTCTCTATCTCCTAGAGCACAGCTTTGCAGCCATTTAAAAATAAAAGAAAGTACGCATTAGTCAAACGTACCTGTTGTCTTAAGCTCAAAATTTCTTCATGACTAACACCACCAAGCATCCCTTTCTTTAGTTGATCAAGTTCTAGTTTGAGAGAAGATATTTCCCTTTGATACTTCTTGATCAAGGATTTTTCATCAATAATCTAAAACGTGATAAAAAAATTAACATCATCAGATTTTGTAATATGAATTATACTGTGAACTTGTAACTGCAAGCTATGCTCAGCACACCTTATTGCGTGATGCATAAATTTCAACACGCTTTGCCCTGCTTGCAAATTTTAATGTATTATGAGTTTCCTCCATATTACTGGATGCTGGTGTAACCGTACATATGAGCTAGGGAGAAAAGAATTAAAGAACGTGTAAGAGACAAATTATGTGGTAATGAAATAATTTCTATTCTTCAATGTTTCCAACCAGTTAAAGAACAATAAAAACAATGCACAAAAAGAATGAATAAGTGAGAGAATAAGCACTTCAATATAGACTTTTGTCGAAAAGAAACGAATTAACCTATACACATCGTATGATTTGAAAAGCATATGATGCATGGTTAAATGTTTATCAGGCTTACTGAAACAAGGCCGTGCCCACTTAGTGAAGATTGTAGGAGGCGGGTGAGCTTTGAATCCCGATAAGGAACATGTGATGCCTTCCCTTCACTCAACTTTCCAATTACCTTCACATTGTTGACATTGTCAAAACATTAGAGGAAAACAAAAAAGGAAAAGTAGAAGGGTTAATTAAAATTGTAACATAGAAAAGAAAATCTCAAATCCAACCCCATACTAATTCAAGATAGAGTGAGAGAGAAAAAAAACATGATACTACATTGAAAAGGAGAGAGAGAAGCTATAAAAGAACGGCAAGGATAATGTTCAAATAACAACAGAGAAATCTATATACTCACTGTTCCAAGTGTAAGAAGACTTTTATTGATGTATGACCCTTCCTTTCTCCTTAAACCTGTTGTTTCAGTTTTTGAGCTTTCTGAACCCGCTAAATCAATTAAGTTCTAAACCAAAGTGGCAAACAACAGATGAGGTTTTATTATAGAAAAGCAAGAATTTCATTTCTGATTAACTAAAGAATATAAATATTCTAACTCTAAATAAATTTGAATGTGCATACCAATTGAGAGTATATCACTCCATCATAATCATCTCCAGGTGCACTACTTTCAATCATCTGCAACCAAAATGAACAAACAAATTACATTAGTGACTGGACACACTGATGAAACCAAAACTTAAAGAGCAGGAAGTAGAAAAATGAAAGAGAAACAAAGAAAGAAAAGAGAAGTACAAGTGCTTTTTGCTCCACAAGCAAAGTGGAGGTAGATCAAGAATATAGTTCAGAAACATAGATACATGCATGAAGAATTTATTGTAGCAAAAACTTGGAAAGTCCAGTTATTATAAAGAAAATTAAATATTTCCAAAGGGTTTGGTGCCGCATAAGGTTAGCTGAAAGCTGTTTGCTTACAGATCCTGTCAAGTTCATTTAATGATTCATCTGTGTTCATTCTATTTTCAAAACTAACAGAATAGGAGCACTGTACCATGAGTGGTGTGTATAGTTGAATTCAATCACTGCCCAGTTTGTCCATGCGATATAGTGTTTTCTTAGTTTCTAAGACGTTTTCTAATTTAACTACATTTTGGTTTCAATAATTTTTTATACTTATATTTTCTAAAAAAATTAAACATCCATTAAAGGCCTGTTTGAGATAGCTTCTGCTACCACTTTTTTAGAAGAACTCTCTGAAGAAGCCGCGTCGGATCATCTTCCTTCAAAAGTTCTTCTCGGTGATTGGAGAGGGAGAAAAAATAAAATAAAATAAAATAAAAATAAAAAACACTTCCAGAAAATTAGCCAAATAGGGTCAAAAGCAACATCTAAGTCTCATAAACAGTATTTGGTTTTTCAAAACTTATGCTAAACAGTCCCTAAGTTACTAAACTTTATATCTAATTTTGTACAGGTATTTACTTCTATAAGCAAGGATACTGGTAGAATTTGACCATTAATGCCCTTTTGAACCCAAACTCACAAGAGAGCATATAAGTTTCAAATTAACAAACACTAAGGTTGCATTTGGTGCACTGTATTATTTTGTATAAAAAATTTAGTATAAAATTAGAGTGAATAGTAGTACAGGTTGTATTATAGTGGATTTAGATGGATAAAAAAAATGTCATTTGCACTATCAGCTGAATAAGCAAAGAACGAAAATGATTTTAGGAACCGGATAAGATAACTAGTATAAATGGTAGTTCTTTTACTAAAAGATCAAAGAATATTATCTACCTTGGTCCGCCATATTATCATTTATCTACTACTATTTATTCTAATTTTGCACTAAAATTTTAACTAGTCTAATATAGGGCACCAAATGCTGTCTAAAAGGAGGGTGAGCAGTTCAAACTACATTTAATTTTACAAGAAGATTTTTATAAATATTCATGAAAAATAACTAGAAGCGACAGAAAAAAACATGGATAAAAGTTGAATACAAAAAAGATAAAACCATAATGTACAGCTCAGCAAAGTATTGATCCAAGTGCAACATACATACCAATGTGAATATAGTATGACTGCGACTGCTGAATAAGTTAAAATTATTTGAACCAACATGCCGGTGCTCTGCCATCATATTAGAATATTAAAGTTAAAAAAAGTAATTTAATCAACTACTCAACCAATAAATATATACATATATACAACTAGGCAAATAAAGGAAAGTAATAAAATTATATGATAAATACCTTCTCCTGCAGCAATGAATGAAAGTGCATGCCCAGGGGACAGAACGACTTCTTCTTTTATGCCCTCAACATAAGTACCCTGTGCACCATTGAACGGTTAAATAAATCAGTGAACAGGAAAATTAGTTATGTTGGGCACCAAATACCCTAGAAATGAAAACTAAGTTGTAATGGCTATTATTATCAAAAGGCTTTAACTATCAGAGAAATTTCAATTGAACTATTGAAAATGCATTAAAATGGAAAACAAGATAAAAAATTTGGAGTTTGAGAACATACAACACCTTCAACTATTAAATAAGAATCAATCCAAGAAATGTGAGGAACAACATGTTTGATAGTTAGAGGACGAGAATATAAATAATATGCAGATCAAACTGCTCCAGTAATTAGAGAAGTATTAATGCCAAATAGTATAAAAATGCTCAAGAGTTGATTTAATAACTTTCCCTTGTTTATATGATTTAGATACCATTCAAGGCATGGAAGATCCAGAAGAAGTACAGGATGCAGCAAGATCAGTCATCAGAATTTGTAGTCATGGGAAGACACATTGTTAAGCAGAAGAAAAATTTATAAAAAAAAATAACAAGACATCTTGGTATGACCCGAGCAAAAAAAGAGAGAGAGAGAGAGAGAGGAAGAAGAAGAGAAAGAAAAACCTGTGCATCTTCTCTAACGCGCAAACTTTGACCGGTTGAGTCCAGCAAGTCATTAATCACCTGAAATTAGAGATATGGTCAAATAAACCTTAGAAGAACTTTAAAGCAAATATGTATATGCTGCACCTCCACAAAGTTCAGTGTACCATACTACAATTCAGGAAATGCGCTTGCAGAAAGTATGAACACTGCACTATAAAAAAAAAATCTAGCCATTTATTTACATGAGACAAAACTGCTTTTCTATGACATGGCATGAATTTATAAGATAATATCATAGTAGATATGTTAATATTCCATTGCCAGCAAAGTTTCCATTAGATAATCTAATACCAACCTCATTGTAGATTTCTAGATATGATACACGAAGCAAGAATTCACGACCAGGAGTCTGTAGGAAAATCAAAACCATAAATTGACCAGGGAAATTATTGTTTTTAGGGTATATAAATAACTAAGTAGAATTAGTACACAAGCATGCACGGTGTCCAGTGGACAGATAAAGATGCAACAGATTAAAAAATTATCAAGCAGGCTTACATCCTGAATAATGCTGAAGACATCCTTTATAGCCAGAGGTATAATGCCTGGAGAATATTGATCTCCCTAATAAGACATGACAAAAGGCCAAGAAATTCATAACAGCACTTTAATTCATTGTAGATAAGGAAATATAATTTCAGTTGACAGAGGAAGGAAGAATAAAAAGGCAGTGTGTTAATAAAGTTATAAAAGAGCAACCATGAGCAATATCTAAATGCAATTAATAACAAGTATCTCATGCTCCTCCCAAAAAAATTCTTTACACAAGCCTGCAACAGAAATTAATAGTGGACTTTGAGTCTTTATTTTTGGGTGTTATAACACCTTCAACCAATATACACCAACAGTAGGAGTCTCTAGATCAATTATAATCATAACAGGATGCTAATATACATATCTGACAAGATGCCAATGCCAACATTCATTTAGTACCGTCAATCCCCAACACAATACTCTATAATACAATATGCACAAGAATTGGATGCAGTCTACTGTTTTAACTCTATTAACAACTGCCAATTTGAGAAAATAAAAGACAAAGAGGAGTTTCTAAAGTCTCTAAAACAACAATCTCCAAAGGAAATAGAATAAGGATTCACAATAAAGGAATTAACTCACATGCATGGTGTGTGTTTTTCCACTACTTGTAACACCATAAGCAAATACAGTTCCTGCAATATCAACTCAACCTAGGTCAGTCCCAAAAAATTAGGAAATCATCTAGTCATTCAATTGCAATGTCAAATATCTCTATAACAAACCAAACATTTACAAATCCCATGTGCACTAGTCACTTACGATCTAAGAACTCAACAAGTAACACCTGGGATGTACCTTTTTTTTAATGAACATTGAGATAAATTTTTGAACTGAAACCTAAGAAGTTTATTGGGAAAAACAATAATTGAAAACTAATTTATAGTTGAACTTGCCATTTATGCCTTCCATTGCACCCTTCACTACAGGTCGTGCAGCCACTTCGTAAACTTCCTCAGTAATTGTATCGTGTCCAAAGACCCTATCTGTCACAGAAAAAAATCAAATAAACTTAAGTTGCAAGTCCTGGTGAAACAATGAGACTGTAAAGATATAAAGCCAATACTGTTTATCACAATGTGTTGCCACAAAGACAGTAAAATATAAACTCGTATATTGTTGTTAAACCATCAAAACTAGTCCATTGATTTCACAAAATTGCAACTCCCAACAGCCATATCTAAAGTACTAAATTGTTAATACCAGCTAAAAGTCAATTGAATGCTTGAATTTACTTGCATTCTTGCACAAAATTACTGACAGAGGGGGAGAGACGAGGAAAGGACAAAGAAGTGTACCGAATGCGTAGGCCGTCATGGGATTATAATCATTCCTCACAATTTTATCGCCTTCTGGATGCCACGCAATCTCATCCCCTCTCTGATATTCCCTTTCACTGTCACCACGAAAATCAATGAACTCCAATTATTCCTCACATTGCCTTCGAACCCCAAAAACAATACCCAGAATTTCCAAAATAAAAATCTGACTAAATCTAAAAAATCAATACAAACAGATCTAACATTTAATTAGTTCACCTCATAGGCCGGAACCTAATAGTCACTGAAATGCTTTCCCCTGACCTCGAAGTAGTCTCTAGCGGCTCCCCAATCAACTGGTCGTCAATTAACGGGTAACTGACCGGCGTACAGTTGTTGTATCCACCAGAGTAACCCGCATCCGCCATAATCATAGATCTAGACCCATATTCTCCACCTCCGTAGTAAGACGTCGCCGCAGAGGAGGAATCCGAACGCGGCAAGACACGGCTGCCGTTCATCAGAGACGAAGTGGATGATATGGATGAGTTCAAACTCGACGACTTCCCGTTGTGGAACGGCGAGCTGCTCCTCCCTCTCGAAGATGAGGCCGCCATTGCTCAAATATACGAAAATTTATCACTCTATCAATGCTTATAAATCAATGTATGTCTCCAAATGGCAGATTTTGTAAATCTGTAAACCCAAGTACATTGTTCGATTTCAAAAAATGGGTATTTTAGCAGAAATCCAAATTCCCAATTTCCAAAGAAAATTCACTAAAAAAAATTAAAAAAATAAAAAATCACACAAGTGCATGTTTTGTGTGTGTGTGTGTGTGTGAGAGAGAGAGAGAGAGAGAGAGAGAGAGGGTAATGAATGAAGAGGAGATGAACTGGTAAGGATTTATTTGGTATTTTATATTTTTTTGAATTTAAATGCGTTGGATTGAAGTAGTGGGAAATATTTTTTATCTGAAAAATATAAAATAAAAAGAAAAGAAACTTACAAAATGAGGAATTTAAGAAGTTAGCTGGACAGCTCTTAGGTCTCATTCATTCCTTTCCCTTTTTTTTTTCTTTTTTTTTTTTTTGTGTTCAAAAATACTTTTCTATTGCATGGAAACTAAAAAAAAAATAATAAATACTTTGCTTAAATATATTTTGACATCGTAGTATACGTAAATAAACCGTTAATGTATTTTTTAACCTCGTTTCTTAATAGTTCTATGAATTTAAAATTGAAAATAAACAACTTTACATAAATGTAGAGATGTAAATTATCTACGGATTGATTTTGTCTCTCAAAAATTCATTGAACTTAAAATTGAAATCGAACAAATTTACAGAAGAATCGTTAAAATGTAGATATTACAAATAGGTTGTAATGAACCGTAGATGCAATTGACTTCATCTCTGAATAATTTCATGAATTTAAAATTGAAAACAAATAAATTTACACAAGAATCACTGAAACGTAGAGATAACAAATAAAATTGTGGCCCTCCGGGACACAGTTCAATTGGTGGATCAATCAACATTATCTTACTTCTAGCGGCAGGGTGGAGGTTCGAATCTTGGTGGGAACCTGCAGTCAAATTTATTTGGTATGGAGCAATCACTTTGGAGGAGAATCTCTTATGCACAAAAGTATATAGGCGGTGGGGGGAACCTGTGATCCAGTTGAAGCGTAACCCGCGATTTACCCCCTCCAAGGTTCTAGAGCGAAGGGTCTTGGGGGTCCAAGATTTAGTCTAGTGTAAGTTGGGATACCTGAATATCAAAAAACAAAAAACAAATAAAATTGTGGAATTTGTCCTTGAACAATGTGAGAGTTTCCACATGCAAGACAAAGATGGATATCTTTAATTAAAAATATGCAAGTTGTACATCTTCAAGACTTGAGTTAATGGTCCCATTGTTAGGTAACCGCAGATCCTTGAGAATTCGAAATTTATGTCATTAAAACACTCAAACTCAAGTTGAGCGACTTTCTCGATCATGTAAGTTTTTGTCAAGTCAAGTCTAATGTGACACATTTTGTACACATGCAGGTGTACGTACTATTCATTGTAGGTTAGGCTTCAATTTGATTTTCTTTTCTAGTCTACAGCGATTCAAACTCAATACCTCCCTTTGAGTCCTTGCGGAACAATATACATTCATGCAATAAGAGCGAACCCCACATGGACTATGTCGAAGCTTCAGTTGAATTTGATCGTGGTTGATGTCCGTTGTGTTACATGCAAGTTCTTCTTTTCGATAGACAAATTTCTCAACTACCTAACTTCATTAAGCTAGTAGAGGTATGGGTCGCTCTAACTTGATTTTCTATGATTTAATTATTTTTTTTATAAAATACTTAAGAGTTGAGCTCTTATGCCCTTCACTTTAATAATTCTTGTATCATTCAAAATCTTAGTTTGGTTTCGATACAGAAATGGTTCGTACAGAATGTAAAGATAATAAGTTAACAATAATTGTGAACGTAAGATTAAATTTAATTTTTTGACTTAAGTCCCTATTTGGGGCACATTTTCAGCCCAAAAAATGAGAATTGTGATCGTTATGAGCAAATTGCAGTCATTATATTTGACTTCATCTCTTTTAGGTGGACCCTACATTTGAAAAAAAAGGGTAAATTTTTTTCTACTTTCTTCCTTGAAAATGTGCCCCAAGTAGGGGCTAAATCAGAGGAGATTATAATAAAACCCAAACAATCTCTAAATTAAGATTATGTGGCAAGTCGATAAATTTTAATACCCCATCCATCATAATTTGCATATGATATGCAATGATTTATTTATCTATTTAAGGAGGAGCTTTTATCTTTCCCCGATTGGGTAAGGCGCATTTTTACTCGTTAGAATTCTCGTATTAAATTATATGGCAGTTTAAGGTTTGTTCAACTACCAGCACATGATGATGCAGCGGCGCAGGTGCACCCACGTATTGTAACTCTACAATTAGGCCCATTTGGGAGTCAATTTTTGAAAAGAATGGGTTTTTAGATAAATTTACATTTTTCGTGAGCCATGATTTACATTTTACACCATTGATTTTCTCCTCACTTTTTTCATCAATGCACGAATTCCCTCTATGTACATCAGAGTGTACATCTAGCATTATTCTCAAACACATTAACGTAAATTTGTATCTACATATCGTGGATTATATAAAATAGATTATAATTTTTTTTTTGTTTAATTGATCCTTTAGCTTAATGTCACTTGTGATGTTATCTAAAGTGATGTTAAAAATAAATTGTGTTAAATAGCATTATTCATTAAAAAAAAATTATATATAAGATTCATTCAGTGTTAAAAGAAAAAAGAATAAAGTAAAGTTTATTTTTACAAAACATTTATTTTTTTAGTATATCGAAGATGATTGAAGTATATATTATATTCAATTTTGAAAGGTTGCTTAGCAAACTTTTATCCCATGAAAGTTATATCAATAAGACAATGAATTTGTTTGATAGAACTTTTGTTTTTGGTTCTGCTTCTTGTTTAGATCGTTTTTCTATAAAAACTCTTCTAATCAAATAAATAATTTTCATTAGAGATTATTCAGATATATTCAAAAATATAAATTAATTATAGTGATGAGAAAAATATTTGTAGACTGTCAGGTATTCGGAAATTCAGAAATCTCATGAGTGAAGCCACCAATAGACATTATTGTGAAAATGATATGCTGTCTGTTGGGGAAATTGAAAAAGAAGATTTGAAGTTGCAATTTCAAGTATATAATTTTTAGATGAAATTTTACGTGTCTAATCAAAGTATGGTCTTTTCCTCGACTTAAAAGAGTAATTGTATTTCTTTCTCCAAGTTCATACACAAGTAAATTAGTATTTTATCTAACTTTGTATTAGACAAAAAAATAAAGGGAAAATTGCAGCAGAAGTTCCAAACCTTCCTCAAACATTTGATTTGTTGCAGTCATCACCCCTAACATTTCCAAACGTTGCATGTGAGGCTCTTTTTTATGATTTTCATCCAAAATTCCGTCAGTTGACCAAAAAAATTATTTTGACCACATTTTAAAATTTTTTAGAGGGGCAAAATAGTAACTTTAAATTAAAATCAAAAATCAAAAAATAAAAATGGTATTCTTCTTCCCCCACCCACACCTAAAACATCTCCTACCCCACGCCACCCAAAACTACCCCCAACGCTAAAGCAAAATCCCACCCACCCAACGCCAACCATCATCTGCCTACCTTTGCCGCACCTAGAACCACCGTCGCCGCTCAATTAAACACATTAAATTAGCTGAAAGATTCAAATAAATCGAAATGAATTTCCGGTATTAAACCCACATTTTCACCATATTCCAATGATTTTTCAACTGGTGAATCTCATTAACTTGCTGAATCATAACCAAATTCCGGTCCAACACTAGTTGTACTTCTTTGAAATTTTCAGTGGACGCGGTAGAAGAGGTAGTCAAATTGGTTAAAAGGTGTAGGATTGTGAATATTTGAAAAAAGCAAACGCAATTTTTGAATGGTGTTTTAGCCGGAGGAGGGATATTTTGTTGAGTTGAAAGGATGACTCCATGTGGTGAAAAGTGTTGTGGTCGTGGATTAAGATTTGGGAGAGCGAGTCTACTTCCGGTGAGGGTTCGATTGGTAGGACCGGGGCTTTGTAATGGTGATTGGGAATTAGGTTCCTTGACCTTGAGTTTCCATTTGTTTGAAATCCGAGAATGTGGAGAAAATTTGATGGAGTCTGCGCTGGGCGGTAGCAGGTGGTTGTGGTTGTGGAGGTGGCGATGGTCCGGTGGATTTTTGGTTTGAGTTGGGGGTGGGTTGGGAAAGAAGAAGACCACTTTTATTTTTTTTTATTTTTGATTTTAATGCAAAGTTACAATTTTGCCCCTCTAAAAATTGTTAAAATGTGATCAAAATAATTTTTTTTGTCAACTGACGGAATTTTGGATGAAAACCATCAAAAAGGACTCACATGCAACGTTTGGAAAGGTTAGGGGTGATGACTGCAACAAATCAAAGGTTTGGAGAAAGTCTGCTAATGTTGCAAAGGTTTGAAGCTTCTGCTACAATTTTCCCACAAATAAATAAATAAATTTTCAGATCAATTTAACTTTTATAAACTTTGTAGCAGAAGATAATTATCATTTACGTTTAGAGTTTTGTTTCGTTAAGCCTAAAAAGAAATACATTTAGCCTCCGTTTGGTAGCAATTTTTCACCTCAAAAAAATCAACTTTTGGTTGTTATTTTATTATTTTAACCATCATTTTTTACTTCTTCACTCATAGGTGAGACGTACTTTTATCTCTAACGGCAAAAAATCAATTCTCATGATTATTACCAAACAGGCTTTTAAAGTTACAATTTACGCTAAAATCGAAAAAAGGGAAAATTAGAAGAAAAACGAGGTGATTGAAAAACAGAGATTTTAAGTAAAGAAATGTTAGCAATGAAGGGTGTTTGGTCTAGTGGTATGATTTTCGCTTCGGGTGCGAGAGGTCGCAAGTTCGATTCTCGCGACACCCCTAAACCCTCGTTGTTTTCATCTGCCATTCCACTTGCAAATTTCTTCTCCATGTGCTTTGCAAAAAATTGTGCCAGGTGCCCACCAACTACTATCTCAATAGCAAATTGATCCCAGACTTTTAGCCATGTTTGGCATCCATTTTTTAAAAAATGTATTTTTCTATATTATTTTTAACTACACATTTTCAATAAAATAATATTAAATATAAATAAAAAAAAATTCTTAATTTTAGCCACAAGCGTTTCAAAAATTCACTATTCCAAATACATTTTTCTCCAAAATCCATTTTTAATGGACTCCAAACATGGGCTTAATCTATAATATTTCATTTTGTCATTAGGGATTAATTAACTGTAATGAAATGTTGGACTACTTGCTATTCGAAAAGGAATCAAGATCCATGAGTGGGTTGAATCCATCAATGGCTAGCCAACTTTATACTTAGTGTCATCATAAATATTTTTTAAAATAAAAGATTTTTTTTCTAAAAATATTTTTCAAAATAATTTTTTATTTTTTTAAGGAAATTTTTAAAAAAATATTTTTTATTTTATTTTTTAAAATAATTTTTTATTTTGTTAATTTATTTTTTATATATAATACAAAGTTACCGTTTTACCCTTTTTAAAATTAGTGAAAATAGTTAAAAAGAAGTTGATAACCATGGAGAAACGTTATGAAATTGGGTGGCCATGGTGGACCAAGTATAAAATTGAGTGACCAGAGTATAACAAAAACAAATTGGATTGATGTAGTGACACTAAGGCCCCGTTTGGTAGTCATTTTTTTCAAAATGTATTTTTCTCTCTTTTCTTTTCAACCACACATTTTTTATTAAAATAATATTATGCGTAAATCAAAAAAATTTCCTTATTTTTCAACCACACATTTCACATCAATTTACTATTTTAAAATACTTTTTTACATAAAAATGACTCAAACACCTGCAAAATATAAAGTTTGGTAACCATAGGTGGATTTATCCCACAATTTATTATTTTTTGTATTTGTTTTGTGACTATTTTTGTTTTCAATCGAAAATCACGAAATAATTCATTTATGTAATCCAATTCAATCAATAAACTCATATATTTTTATGTTAATAGGTATGTGTATCGTCTTTCATTCTTGATTCTTTGGAAATTATTTCGCATTTGAATCAAATATACATGAAATCGGAATACATGTTAGGTCCATTCCCAAGTTAAGGGTTGTTAAGTTCAAATATTTTTTTATATTCTTATATATGTTTTGATAAGTTATTTTTCATAGCTTATGAAGTTATAAAGAAGTTACTTATTTTGACAGCAAAAATGATTAGTTCTATAATAAGTAACTTGTTTATTTTTATAATATTTTGGATACTGTTTACTAATAATTAATTTTCACTAAAAAAAAAATTTAAATGATTATTTTGTATAAGATTTAAAAATTTTGCTATCTTCGTTTCCTGAAGTGTAACACTAAATCAATAAAGTTAATGTTACTAAAGTTGAAAAAATATTTCATTTGAGTCTTCGCAACATCGTAAAAATAAATAAAAATTATTAATTGCTATATTCTAATTGACAAAAATTGTTAATGAATAAAAATTTAGAAAAGTATAGTTACATTAACTTTTCGTATTAGTTGTTACTTTTGTAGTTAAAAATCAACTCTTTTTTTTTTTTTTTAATTTAAATTAGTTGTTGGGGGTAATTTTGCGACTTAGAAAATGTTAAGAATCAATAAATATAACTAATAAAAATATACAATTTTGTGTAGAAGTTAAAGTGGGAAAAAATTGTGTATATGATGCAATGAGAGATCTTGGCTGAATGTTAATTTATTGAGTGATCAATGAATGTGAAAGAAAAATATTGATTTTTTAGATCAAAATGAAATTGTAATTGGACATTTGAAGAATAGAAAAGTTGGCATGTAATAAAGAGTGAAATTTACTATTTTCAACTGTGAATTTTAGGTATATTTAACAATTTTTAATGACAAATTCGTAATTTTTTTTTTAACAAAAGTTGTTGTTTGTTACCATATTGAAAGTGTAAATTGAAAAAATACAATATGTAAAGTGTAAATATAGTTCTTGTTTGATGGGGATTAAAATTATATTTTCAATAGATTTTGTTAAAAAAATTTTTGAAATAGGTGATTGAAAAATTGTGGAGCTCATAAAAAATGTGATTGTTTGACTTTCACTTAGATTGAAATCTAATTTAAATCAATACCAAACAGGGACATAGCCTAAATAACGAGTGTATTTTGCAAATTTTTCATTTCTATTATAGAATACTGATAATATAAATTGCAAGTCAAATAAACATGTAAAGACTTGACATCCAAAGATGCTTACATTTGCATATAATTTGTGATTGAATGCACTTATAGCATCGTATCCATTGTTGAACCATCTCAACACGTCCTATCATGAGTACGGTGAATACCTTTATTCATCAAAGGCTTAGCGTATCTATAATTTATAGGAAAAATTGTAATCGAGGTACCAAACATTTCGTTTATTAGTAGACTTTGTCCAAATCTTTCATTTTGTGCAACCGTGAGTACCAAACATTTAAAAAATTCGCAGCTTAAAGTCAAAATTGATGGTTTCTATTGGGTTGACCCCAAAAATCATCAATTGACCCTAGAATTAAAATTTTAATAATTTGACCAAATAAGACAAAGGGTAAATTGGTCATTTTACCATTTTAATATAAAAAGAATAAAAAATGAAAATTGGTATCTCCTTCACAATTCCTTGACCCCCATCGCCCAATCCCATTAAAACAATCCACCATTATCGTCACCAATACCACCACTCACCTTCGCCTCCCATAACCACCGCCATACCCACCAAATCAATCTACAATTTTCTCCCTCAACATCGACCCTTCAACGCCATTTAACTAAATTCAACCCACAACCAATGAGCTCGGAGATGCGATCAACAGTATGTTTCGCGATGGAACCCATTCTAAGCCCAACAACCATTATTATCATCATTAACAGTACAAGTACCAGAAAATACAAATACTTTTGCCGTCTAATTTACGTTGGAGGCTCCAAGAATGACTCAATCTTTTAGTGTGGATCCAAAATTCGGCCTCCACTCGAAGAATTTGAGTGGCAGCGAGAGTCAAATCTTTGATTTCGACTCTAAACTTGCTATTGTGGTATGCTTTCATTTGGTACTGAAAGGAAATTGTTGTAAGATAATAGCTTTTGATTGATCCAGGGTAGAAGGTCGATGGTGATGCAAGGAGAAAATAGAGTTTGAGAGAGATGGAGATAAAGTGAATGGCGATATGCACCGACGGTGGTGGCACTACTGGCGGTGGGCAGTTGGTGGCAAGATTGGTTTTCCTCATTTTTGGGTAGGTGAGGATGGGAAGAAATAGATTCAGAGAAGTTATTTTATTTACTTTTTCATTTTTTAGTTAAATTAATTAATTAATTTATATCAAGTTTGTAAAGTTACCGCTTTACCTTCGCATTATTTGGTCAAATTATTTAATTTTTAATTTCTGGAGTCAACTGACTGTTTCTGGGGTTAAACCGTCAATTTGGACTTGAGTTGCGCTAATTATTTAAATGTTTGGTACTTACAATGGCACAAATGAAAGGTTTGATACTGTGGTTGCAATTTTTTCTAATTTTTATAAATGAATAAGAGTGAGACTTGAATGTTCTAAAACTATCTTGAATATTCTAAAACTATCTCGAATAGTTTCATTTAAAATATAAACTAATAAAATGAATAAACTTTAATTTATTTAAATCGACTTTTCTTTGTTGAATTGGGGCTTTGATTCCCCCCTTCGAGATAGGTTTCTTCTGCCAATGTGTGAAAGGTATCATCGAATGTAAACCTTGGTTTGAATTTGCGAAAAATCAAAATTTTGGTACATTATAATAAGAAAATAATAAAAATACATGATTAAAAAAAATAAAAATTGGAAATTTTATAAAATATATTATTTATTTTGACTTAAATTTTAATCAACATTTTTTTAGTTAAATAATATGGAGCTAAGTAAAACTCATTATTATCAAATATTCATATCACCATTAGAGCTCCTACATTGACTATGAATCATGCTATAAGTACATCGAGCTTGACTGTTTGACAACTCGGTGTATATTATACTCACATTGGAGGGGTCCGCACATTATTTTATTGGGCGTGGGGCCCCTCACCCTTGTGAGAAGAATATCAGCCTAGCTGTCAAGCTCGAACTGTACAAATGCATTAAATCCATTGACTATTTACAAATTCTTACAAATTTTTCTACTTAGAATGTATTTGATCATTATTTTATTGGGCGTGGGGCCCCTCACCCTTGTGAGGAGAGTGTCAGCCTGACTGTCAAGCTCGAACTGTACAAATGCATTAAATCCATTGACTATTTACAAATTCTTACAATTTTTTCTATTTAGAATGTATTTGATCTTCCTTCCTTCCTTCCTTTCTTTATTTTATTTTGTTTATTTATTTTATTTTTTTTGGATTCAAATTAAGTTTTGAAATAGTTCATTTTTGAAAATTTGTGGTTGAAAAGTAAAAAAAATTTAGGTTTACAATGAGGATCAATCGAGAGCTTATTCAGATCAGAAGAGCCAAAATAAAAAATAAAAAAAAATGCTCATGTTCAAGGAATATACGAATAAATAATAAGGATTCAACGTAAATGAGCATGAAACTAGTAAGTTCTACCAAACGAATGGACATGCATAAAAGTAACATTTTAACGTTGATAAAATTCGTATTCAGACATTTTTATTTATTTATTTAATTCGTATAATTTTCTCACTTGATTTGTAGTTTACATACTAAAATCACATCTATTCATAAAATTCAAAGTTTGTTATCAAGTAAATGTCTTGAAATACAATGACACTATTTCCTAACCCTAATTTAATGACATTAGATATTTTTTCAACACTAATTGCTGAAAGTCTCAAATTCAGACAAAGTGTAAGACATCAAATTGCCTCATTTTAGATATTTCTTATCCCTAATTTAACGACGTTAGATATTTTTCAACACTCTAATTAATAAAAAAAATCCCAAATTAAGACAATCAACACTCTAATTAATAAAAAAATCCCACATTAAGACAATCAACACTCTAATTAATAAAAAAATCCCAAATTAAGACAAAGTGTAAGACATCAAAATGCCTTGCCTGGGAAAACACATATTAGATTAATGCAACCTCAATCACGACTTTTAGCCATGTTCGGTACAAATTCTTTTATTTATTTATTTATTTTAAAAATCATTTTTAACCATATATTTTTAAATAAAATATTTTGCATGTGAATCTATAAATATTTCTACTTTTTATTCATACATTCTCTAAAAATTCACTTTTCGCAAAATATATCTCACAAAATCTACATCAAATATGCCTCTAGTCAACTTTTTGGCCAATGAGTGGCGTTTATTTTTTCCCCATTAGTACATATAATAAATCACATTTGTAAAATGTAGTTGGGTATCATTTAATATAACGATAGAAGGTACATTTAATCACAAAAATCTCGAAATTCTCGAATCAAATTTAGAGCGTGTGAGGAAGTGATTCTTTTAAAAAGATTTTTACTCCTTTTACTTTTTCAATTTTTTTTTTTTTTTTTTTTTTTTTTTTTTTTGGGGTTTTGAGTGGTTTAAGAGTAGGAAATTTTTTTTGGAGAAACATGATTTTTTGTATAATATGAAGAATATGGATTTTACACACTAAAGGGTGCTAAGTCTAATTTGTTAGAATTTGTACGAATCTATTTTTTGATTTCTCAATGCCAAGCTATTATGCTATTTGCACAAAGGTGAAAAAAGAGAGATGATCATGTTCAGCAATTTATAAAGTTACTATTAGAAAATAAGTCTTATCTTGTGAGCAAAGAAGCAATTTTAATCTTTTAATCAATTAATTTTAAGTACTATGTTCGATAAATAAATAATTTTGAAAGAAAGCTAAGCACGCTTTGAGTGCTAGTGAACAAGCAAAACACAAAATTCGCCTGAAATCTCTCACGCACTTATGGTATGAACAAACATCAAAGCAGTTAATAATAAGGACTTATTTGAAATGACTTTTATTCTTGTTTGTGAAATTTTTTGACGGACTTTTTGAAAAAGTTAACTTAATTGGAGTTTGGAATCCAATTTTTATAAAAACTCTCTTTTGCTAAGGCTTTAAAGAAAGTTGCGTTAGACCAACCTCCCTTAAATCTTTTCTAATTGGAAAATATACTTTTATAAATTTAATCGAATGAGTTCAAAATCAAGGTTTTGAATCTTAAAAAGCTCATTTTAACTTTTAAAAATTACGTCACGTGGACTCTAATACAAAAATCTTGAAGCTGTGTATGAACAAAAGACTTACCGAGTCTACATTATTTTGGAGTGCAATAGAGTCTATATTTTATTTTGCTTATACGTTGTGATTAAACCTTTTTTTCTCACTTCGCTTCCCTCCAAATAGGTGAATAGAAAGTTGTAAATTTAATTAATTATAGCATTAAACAAAAAATGTGTCCAACTATCTAGATTTAGAATAAAATATATTATTTATTTCAGGCTTTAAAAATAGAGAATTTATTGGACTTTTAAAAATGAAGGTCGACTCTTTATTATACAGACGATGAGAATAGTAAAAGGCTTATCAGAAAAATGAGGAAAAAATGAATTTTAATGGGGCCAAACATGTTGCGACTTGCAATCAAACCTCAAGATGTCTGTATATCGTTCACATTCTAGCTCTTAAAACAATTTTGATAGCTCCACCTAGTATCCGTTTGAATATAATCTACATCCATACATTTTGTAGAATTCACAATCATTTTTTTCACTTCTCCTATTTACAAACACTTTATAAATTTTGCCAAATAGAGCTTGATGAATTTCATTGAATAGTTTCTACTGAAAGCTTGTGAAATGAAGACTCTTTCAAGTAAATAATACATTGTGATGGTGATATTTGAACTAAGTATGCAAATTTATACCATTATAAAGATCTTTCTTGGCTAAGCATGTATTTATTTTCACTTTTTACAAATCTTAAAAGTTATTTTTTTCCAAATAACTTACTTTTCAGAAAAGTGAGTTTCAAGGTTGGCCAGATGTCATTGTTAAGTTTATAAATTTTTAATTAATTATTAAATGAAAAGTTGCTTATCTTAAAGACAACTATTAAAGTAATAAAGCTATTTGCAGTCGCTCACTATTTTAGTCGTCCTACGTAGCACGCATGTGACAATTAATGATTATATATGTGGCAAGAAAAAATTATTATATTAATATATTAGATCACAAACTGTTATGTAAGATGTCACATAGGATGACTACCGTAGTGAGCGATTATAAATAACATTAACCATATTAAAGCTTTGTTTGAATTCTATTTTTCAGGAAATAGATATTATAATAGTTAGTTTTTGAATGTATAATTATAAAATACGAAGAAATTTTGAATTTGTGTAATAGTATTTTATTGGAAGAATTTAGAGTCAAAAATGTGCTTTTAAAAAATGGAGCTGGGACTGAGTTACTGTCCTCATCAATAAAAAAATTGCTTATGTTAAAAGTTACTTATTTACTTGTAATTACACTTTTTAAACTTAGCCAAACAAGATTTTAATCTGAGAGACATACTAACCTGATCATCAAAGCGTGAATTTTGGTGGGTTACGTCACTTTTACTTACAGATTGTTTGGGAGCGATTTTTTGACTATTATTTCACTATTTCAGCCGTCATATTTGACTTCTTCTCTTACAGGTGAACCCACTTTTCTCCTAACGATCAAAAAATTAATTATAAAATATGAAGAAATTTTGAATTTGTGTAATAGTATTTTATTGGAAGAATTTAGAGTCAAAAATGTGCTTTTAAAAAATGGAGTTGGGACTGAATTACTGTCCTCATCAATAAAAAATTGCTTATGTTCAAAGTTACTTATTTACTTGTAATTACACTTTTTAAACTTAGCCAAACAAGATTTTAATCTGAGAGACATACTAACCTGATCATCAAAGCGTGAATTTTGGTGGGTTATGTCACTTTTACTTATAGCTTGTTTAGGAGCGATTTTTTGCTCCAAAAAATTGATTTTTTGACAATATTTCACTATTTCAGCTGTCATATTTGACTTCTTCTCTTACAGGTGAACCCACTTTTCTCCTAACGATCAAAAAATTAATTATAAAATATGAAGAAATTTTGAATTTGTGTAATAGTATTTTATTGGAAGAATTTAGAGTCAAAAATGTGCTTTTAAAAAATGGAGTTGGGACTGAATTACTGTCCTCATCAATAAAAAATTGCTTATGTTAAAAGTTACTTATTTACTTGTAATTACACTTTTTAAACTTAGCCAAACAAGATTTTAATCTGAGAGACATACTAACCTGATCATCAAAGCGTGAATTTTGGTGGGTTACGTCACTTTTACTTACAGATTGTTTGGGAGCGATTTTTTGACTATTATTTCACTATTTCAGCCGTCATATTTGACTTCTTCTCTTACAGGTGAACCCACTTTTCTCCTAACGATCAAAAAATTAATTATAAAATATGAAGAAATTTTGAATTTGTGTAATAGTATTTTATTGGAAGAATTTAGAGTCAAAAATGTGCTTTTAAAAAATGGAGTTGGGACTGAATTACTGTCCTCATCAATTAAAAATTGCTTATGTTAAAAGTTACTTATTTACTTGTAATTACACTTTTTAAACTTAGCCAAACAAGATTTTAATCTGAGAGACATAATAACCTGATCATCAAAGCGTGAATTTTGGTGGGTTATGTCACTTTTACTTACAGCTTGTTTAGGAGCGATTTTTTGCTCCAAAAAATTGATTTTTTGACCATTATTTCACTATTTCAGCCGTCATATTTGACTTCTTCTCTTACAGGTGAACCCACTTTTCTCCTAACGATCAAAAAATTAAGTATAAAATATGAAGAATTTTTGAATTTGTGTAATAGTATTTTATTGGAAGAATTTAGAGTCAAAAATGTGCTTTTAAAAAATGGAGTTGGGACTGAATTACTGTCCTCATCAATAAAAAATTGCTTATGTTAAAAGTTACTTATTTACTTGTAATTACACTTTAGCCAAACAAGATTTTAATCTGAGAGACATACTAACCTGATCATCAAAGCGTGAATTTTGGTGGGTTACGTCACTTTTACTTACAGATTGTTTAGGAGCGATTTTTTGCTCCAAAAAATTGATTTTTTGACCATTATTTCACTATTTCAGCCGTCATATTTGACTTCTTCTCCTACAGGTGAACCCACTTTTCTCCTAACGATCAAAAAATTAATTATAAAATATGAAGAAATTTTGAATTTGTGTAATAGTATTTTATTGAAAGAATTTAGAGTAAAAAATGTGCTTTTAAAAAATGGAGCTGGGATTGAATTACTGTCCTCATCAATAAAAAATTGCTTATGTTAAAAGTTACTTATTTACTTGTAATTACACTCTTTAAACTTAGCCAAACAAGATTTTAATCTGAGAGACATACTAACCTGATCATCAAAGCGTGAATTTTGGTGGGTTATGTCACTTTTACTTACAGTTTGTTTGGGAGCGATTTTTTGCTACAAAAAATTGATTTTTTGACCCTTATTTCACTATTTAAGCCGTCATATTTGACTTCTTCTCTTACAGGTGAACTCACTTTTTTCCTAACGATCAAAAAATCAATTCTCAAAATCACTAGTTATTATTAAATTACTTTTTATTAATAAGAATTTCTGTTTTTGCCTTTTGCAGCACACGCACGTCGCTATCGTCCGCACAATTTACGTTCAATAAATAAAGCTCACCACCCGCAATTTATCCATCAATTCATTACTAATCGAAGCATTACCAGAAGTAAGGAGCGCAGTAGAATTATTTTAATTTTTTCGATTTTTAGATTTATTGATTGGTAGTCAGAACTTTATTATTCTTATTATTTTTTGTTAGGAAAATGGGGAGTTTGCGTGCGATTTTGAGCAATCCGGATGATTTGTACCCATTGTTGAAGCTGAAAATGGCTGCGAGGCATGCGGAGAAGCAGATTCCTCCGGAGCCACAGTGGGGATTTTGCTACACCATGCTGCACAAGGTTTCCAGAAGTTTCGCACTTGTTATTCAACAGCTTGATACCGATCTTCGTGATGCAGTAAGCTGCTTTTGTATTTTTATGATTAATCTTGCGCGTTCGGTTTGTTTTTTCTTTTGTGAAAATATAGTAACAGATTTCATGTTTTGGAAGTTTTGGACAATTTTTTTACCAAGTTGCATAAAATTTGATCGTTGCTACTATCTTATAGCAGTGAGTTAAGACTTTGAAATTGACCAGAAGCTTCAAGGATCTAAAGGAAAATAAGCACTGCCTATTATCCACGTTTCTTGGTTAATGGTAGATGCAGAAACTAAGAATAAGTGGCGGACCCGACATTTTTTATTGTGGTAGATTAGGGGAGGGGAAATTAAGAGCCTGTTTGGTACCCATTTTTTTTGAAAATATATTTTTCTCTCTTCTTTTCAACTACACATTCTTTATTAAAATAATATTACACGTAAATTAAAAAAAATTTCTTATTTTTCAACCACACATTTCCCATCAATTTACTATTCAAAAATGCATTTTTACATAAAAATATCTACCAAACACCCTCTAAATTGCAAAATAAATTTTTTAAAGCAACTTAGCCGTAAAGGGGAGGAATGGGAATTTTATTGATGATTTGGAGGAAAACTCGTGCAGAGGAAGAATGAACATTTAGCCCCCGTTTGCTCCCATTTTTTGGAAATAAAAATAGGTGGAATAATATATATATATTTTTTTAAATGAGTGGTTGGAAAAGAGAGAATAATTTTCGATTTACGTCTAATATTATTTTATGGAAGATTGTGTGGTTAAAAATAAAAAAGAGAAAAATGAAATATAGCCCCCGTTTGATCCCCATTAAATTCAATTATATTACATTTCATTTTTCTCTATTCTATTTTCAACCACACAATCTTTCATAAAATAATATTACACGTAAATCGAAAACTTTTTCTTCTTTTTCAACCACTCATTTTTCTAAAAAATACTATTCCCCTCATTTTCATTTTCAGGTAATGGGGATTAAACGGGGGAATAATTTAACGTCAATCAAACTGGGGCTTACATTTTTGGAAAAAAATTAAAAACTTTAAAAAGGAAAATCAGAATATATTCTGTGGGGTCAGCGGCCTCCACACGACCCCATGTGGTACCTCTACTGTTGACAGCAGGCTATTTTGGTACTTTGGGAAGGATAAGTAGATTTTAAATCCATGGAGAAACAAGAAAAAATTTCTGGATCATTTTTAAGGCTGTAAGTGATATTTGTGTTGTATTTTTGCATTCCTTTACTAGAACATCTATTGCGCGTATGCATGCAAATCATCACATCAGGAGTCAATTCTACACATTTTAACTGAATTTTAAGGGCCTAGATATTTAGAAAATTGATATATATATATATATATATATATATATATATATAT
>NC_036251.1:9989235-10046838 GCF_002742605.1 Olea europaea var. sylvestris
GGTTAAAAGGTAAGGAAAATTTATGGGTCTACATGCAAAATTATTTTATAGTGCGAATATTTGGTTGACAATGAGTCTGAGGAAAAATGAGATTGAGAGAATTTGTACTAAACAGTGAGTAAGTAAGAAAAGCTGGGGCATTTTTACTTTTTTAATCTGAAAGTTAAAACTAATCTTCTTAGCAGCATGGAATGATCATGCTCTTGCTTTCATTGTTTCAGTTGCAAAAATTGCCGTTAAAATAAGGACTCCCTTAATTATTAAAATTAATAGAAAACCTACTCTCTTCTCATTTATGATGTATGTATTATGTGTCCCCAAAAGGTGTTGAAATTGTACTAAAGATTGTTAACAACAGTATGTTGCAGCAGGCATTAATTTGAATCCGTGCTATATTGTATTCTTGCGGATATGATGATTTCATTATTGACTAGGTTGTGTTATATCGTATTCTTGTGCAGATGATGATTTGATTATCGATTAGTCTGTAGTTTGGTAATTATTACCAAACTTTCCATGAGTTCCCTGATGAAATTATAATTTTGTGGACAAATTGTACAAACTTGACTGGTATCGTCAGACCATAATTGCGTCTTCATATATTTCTCCATGCAAGGATTGATTTTCATGTGTTATTTTAATCAATTTTGGCAGGTATGCATTTTCTGCTTGGTTCTTCGAGCACTTGACACAGTTGGTATGCTCTACTTCATTAAATTTCCTCTATTTCAATTTTCATCAACATTTGACTTTCATTTAAGTCACACTTTCCAAGTTTATCGATCGAATAATTGTTAAACCGTTATCATAGATCTCCTTCACGCTCTCTCTGTTTCCAGAAATATTATTTCCCGCTGAAACTATGTTAGCCTATCCTAATCACTTTTTTGTTATTCTTTTTGCAGAGGATGATACAAGCATAGCCACAGAGGTTAAAGTACCCATCCTAATGGCTTTTCATCAACATGTTTATGATCGCGAGTGGCATTTTTCATGTGGGTTTGAGTTTCTATTTTCCTAATCCAACATACAATACGTTGCCTAATCCTGGTTATACTTCTCAAAAGGTGGCACAAAGGATTACAGAGTTCTAATGGATGAGTTCCATCATGTTTCCACGGCTTTTCTGGAGCTTGGAAGAAGGTTTTCCTTAACTAACAATTATTATTTTTGTGGTATTACTGAATTTTAATCTGATCTTGTAGGTGTTCAATAAGATTATTCGTGTAGCATTCATTCATAAAAATAAGGATGACTAAGCCTTATCCTAATAAACTTGAGGTCAACGAATGTTATTTGCCATTCTATTTGATCCAGCTAGGTCTTATAGAAGGTCCACAGAGGAAATAATGATATTATGATAGATAATTGTTGCTGATTATTTGAAGTGACTAGTTTGTCATGCATGGACCTTGTTGCATGGGCTTTAGAAAGAATTTTTCTTGGTAACTATAAAGCCCTTTAGGTATTCGAAACCCATTGACATTTCGACACAAGGTAAGATTTTTGACAGAAGGTGGTCCTAGAAATTCAGATAAATGGTGCAGACAGATTCCCTTGGAAAAAAGTTGCATAAGAGCAACTGAAATACTTTCAAAATGTCTATGCCTATATGGAGAAAAAAACAAAAGAAAGATTTTTCAGTTATTTATCTCTTAATTATTGAAGCCTAATGCTTAGGCACTTTAAAACTTTGTAAAATTGATATTGACCTCTAATGAGTATCCTGGCCATGGAGATTTACCATATTTAGTTGTCCTGCTGGTTATTTGATCAATATTTTGGACCATGGACTCTGAAAGCAAAAGATTTCGAGTACATACGGTAAATATATCGCTTTTTCATTGATATTTGGGTGCCCCTTGGTCCGTGTTTCCAATATTAGTAACTTCAACAACTAAAACTTCTCATATCTCATATTTAAAACATGTAGAGTTTAAAACCACGTAGAGTTTGGCTAGCAAAAGATCGCATGCTAAATGTTTGTTATTTGTCAAGTTTTTGAAAATAGACATTCTGGTATTTGAAGTTACATAGAAATAGACCAATAACTAGTTCTATGTATACAATATGCATGTCTCTGCAATTGCGAGATAACTCTTGTTCTTTTTTGCAGTTATCAGGAGGCTATTGAGGATATTACCATGAGGATGGGTGCAGGAATGGCAAAATTTATATGCAAGGAGGTATGTTTCAAATATCATGCAGTAGTTTATCAATGCTCTGGCAGAATCATCAAATACATTTACTTGTTTTCTACTTAGCTTTTGATGAAATTCTTGAGATTAGCGATATTTTCAGCACTGTATTTCCTCCACAATATTACATGGTTCTCATCCCATTCTTTTCAGTTATCATACACATTAACTAAAAAGTGACAGATTAGATAATTAATAGATAGTTTGGGTGATGAATGATATTCCAGGGTTCTAACTTCTAATTTACCTTTGTGCAAGACAAGTGAAATCTCTCAGGATGCCACTTATAACTTTTTTGTCTTTCCAGGTGGAAACGGTGGGTGACTACGATGAATACTGTCACTATGTAGCTGGACTTGTTGGATTAGGGCTGTCGAAGCTATTTCATGCTTCTGAAAAAGAAGATTTAGCTTCTGATGCTCTCTCCAACTCAATGGGTTTATTTCTTCAAGTACCGCTTTTAAGTTTTAATACATATAGCAACAAAGCAGTATTCACTATTTATCTTATGAGATCACTGTATTTTAAACAGTGAGGCCCTTATTCTTTCTTATCAATAATTGCAGAAAACAAACATTATCAGAGACTATCTGGAAGATATAAACGAGATACCAAAGTCACGTATGTTTTGGCCCCGCCAGATTTGGAGCAAATATGTTAACAGACTTGAGGTACATCTTCTCATGCTTCATCACAAATTTTTTGTCTTCTTTCAATCAATCATCTCAAATTTAGTTTTAGGTATAAATTCAATATTGTTTCAACAAGAGCAAGTTGTGTCTTTGACAGTTATACTTAATTTTATCTACTCTAGGACTTAAAAGACGAGGAGAACTCAGTCAAGGCTGGACGGTGCCTTAATGACATGGTCACAAATGCTTTGACGCATGCTGAAGATTGTCTAACGTACATGGCTGCATTGCGAGATCCAGCTATCTTTCGCTTTTGTGCGATTCCACAGGTAGATATGTTTGTATATTGATTTTCAGATATTTTAGTCCTCTCATACACACTTCATTTTTTATTTTTTGTTTACAAACTCTGTAATAGAACTCTGTGATGATGGATGCAAGAGCAAAAACACACTGAATGTTCCTCTCAAAGTTTCCCTTCTATGTTTGTAGAGCTTCTTTCCATTGAATTGTCTTGTTCACATTTCCAAGTGTCACCAGCGAAAATACGAAAGTATAATCCCACAGCATGTGTGATGTGTTCTGATCATGCATCATGATCTGCATCCAACTAAAATGATGAATCTGATTTGGTTTTTCCTAATACTACCAGATCATGGCAATTGGGACATTAGCTCTTTGCTACAATAATATTCAAGTCTTCAGAGGTGTTGTCAAAATGAGACGTGGTAAGATGAATATGCTCTACTTGGCACATATTTGAACTGTCTATTTTGATGGTTAGCCATGGTTTCATCGTTTGGTTGGTATCTAACTAGTATACAAGCATATATTGGTGCCTGGTCTGTGATGGTGGTACAGATAAGGTTTGAGGAGGTGGTAACAGTCTTGGGAATTATTAGTTGTTTTGATGGTTTGGGGGTGGGTTCGCAGCGGCAGTAATTGTTGACATGTGATGGTGTGCACAGAGACTTGACGGTCGGAACTGAGATATTTTCCATTTCATGTTTTTTCATACAATGTGACTTTCCCACTTGAGTTTGTAAATATAGAAAATAATGGCACTCGATCCTTACCTATTAGTATCGGTTGTTATTTGAAAGTAGGAAGCGCAAAAATCATTGACTCACATTCAATCATCGACTTCCATAAAGTATTTCTCACAGTAGCTCTGAATATGACCTCAGCAATGATAATTTGTCCCTTGAAGTCATACTATGTGGTGTTTGATAGGCATTTTTATGTAAAAATGCATTTTAGAATAGTAAATTAATGTGAAACGTGTTGTTGAAAAATAAGAATTTTTTTTTGATTTACATGTAATATTATTTTAATAAAGAATGTGTGGTTGAAAAGAAGAGAGAGAAAAATGCATTTTGAAAAAAATGGCTACAAAACGGGCTCTAAACTTTTAATATATGGTCTTGTCCTGACTGATCTCTGATGCTAAAAGAACTCCTTAGCTACTAATCTCTTTAATTAAATTAACTGACATAAAATTAGGAATATTTGCATCCCCAAACTTCATATTGTGGTCTGTTTTCTTCTATGTTTAGTCTTCATCCTGGAATATCTCCCTTCCTCGACCTTGTTCCCCATACGTGCAATTTGAATATATTTGTGTTAAGTCTTCTTATTTTATATCTTGTACCAGTTATATTTCATGCTTATTTCTTTTCTGTCCTGGTGTGTTCTTCCTAGGTCTTACTGCTAGAGTTATTCATGGAACCAAAACAATGTCAGATGTATATGAAGCTTTTTATGACTTCTCTCGAATGCTGAAATCCAAGGTATGATGCTTCTATTGTAGACCAAGAAAACGTGTGTTGCTTGTAGGAACGCACTCCATTGTAGTATTATAGACTTGTGTAGCGGTGTGATGTTACACTGCCATTTGCATTGATGTATGCTCTTCCCACTCTACAACATTGCGTCCTACTTAATAGGTCGTCCAGTCCATGGTTAAGCATGATCACCATCCATATGAATAAATATGTGCTCGATCCAGCTTAAAAAATTTACTTATATAAGCAAATGAGTAAGTTTTTAGTCTTTTTTTGGTAAAAGTTGGAAATGACTAACTTGTTTTGCTTAAAATAACAAATATGTAATTTTCCCAAATATGTTTGAAAACTCTTAAATGTAAGTGTGACTTTAAGCTTTTAGCCAAACGTGCTCTTAAGAAAGTATCTCTCCCATTACCATTCTTGATTGCATCTTTTCTCTCTTTTCACAGGCTTCCTTCAAGCATTAGATGTTGAAGCCTTTAATAAATCAAATGAGTAAAGCATGTGTGAAATTTTTTGATCAATATGCCACTATTTAGTCTATAACTGTAAAGATTAACCTTTAACTACCACGAATTCAATTATATATGATGATTCTCCGACAATTCATTACTATGTAAATTTCAGACTGCAAAATTTTGCGTATGAATTATTGGAGACCTATTCTCATGGTTGAAACCTTTGTGTTAGACTAGTTGGTATAGAGTTGTTTGGAGGTTCCCCTCGTGTATTTTTAACAAAATCTATTAAAAATCTGATTTAACATGTGCTCAATAAATTTCCTTGGATGCAAATTCAAAATTTAGTTATGAATTACTGTGTCTGTCTCCATTTCACTTTTCCGTGCATGGATATTTAAAATTTAGTTACTAGAGTCTTATTTTCACACTTTTGCTTTTTTGTAGGTTGACAACAGTGATCCCAACGCTAGAAAAACCAAGGACCAGCTAGAAGCAATCCTAAAAACCTGTAGGGACTCTGGAACCATAAACGAAAGGTAGATTTTGCTTCTTCATTTTTCAGTTATACACTATCGGCAATTGTTTTCAATGTTTTCCTAACGCTTCTGGATTCGACCAGGAAATCTTACATAAGTAGGGCCGAGCCTAAATACAGTTCAACTTCAGTGAGCGTTCACGACCTTTCTCTCTATTTGGTTTTTCTTCACTCATACCAGACCTGTTTTACTGATATTTCACCATTCTAATTTCACTGCAGATCATTATCATCTTCATCATACTCGCTATTCTTCTTGCTTGCTTGTCTTCAACCCGTCCATATAATATGTGTATGTTTTTAAAGAAGATAGAATAATTGCTACACGGAAATGATTTTATATCCTGGCTGATATGCTATTTTCTAACCCCGCAGGATCGGTTTCTAGTTTCCAAGGGAAAAGCGTTTCTAGCTATAGAAGCATATGCTTAGGATGAAAGATCCCTCCCTATATACATACACGTACCATGTAAATGAGCATATTTGGATCTTTAGTGTCTAAGCAAACACAATGCACAGTCTTATTCTCTCGGAGAGAAGCCAAGTTTATGAATGTGCCATCGAAAGTATTATGAAGCGTAACTTGTACCTTTTCATCTCTGTTTGCTTGTACTCAGTTATTTCAAAATTATAATGATATATTTTTTATTTGAAGATGCTATAGTTAATATCAGACTTAATTTTAAGCTAAAATTCCAAGATAGATAGGAATTTCATAGTTAAAAATATTTTCAAGGTCAGGATTGACGTGGCCCTATATCTAAGCTGTCCCTTAAGAATAATGATTTTCGTAACTAATATTGATTATTTCAATATAAAGGGGGCCAAACAGACGCATGAGAAAAGTTTTATGATTATAATTTAAATGAAATACAGTGTTAATATTGATGCATGAAACATTCACTTAGTTGATAATTCCACCCAACAACAGTCAGTCTCGCTACCTTTCTCTATGAGCGGTCGCTATCTAACCAAAATTTCAGTGGCAAATTTTGCCTCAATTAGTTAAAAGAATGAAATTGGCTAATATTATGACGATATTAGGTATCGTATGTAACATCCGGGTGTGCAAGGCATTTCCCCTCCCGTCTAGGGATCGGGATTAGGTGGGCCATGCGGGGAGAGTAGATAATGATAGCATGAAGAAAAGGATTGAGAGATACTTGGGTGGGTTGTACGTGGGTCCAACATCACCCAATGAGGTAAGGCCACCTCGGGACTTGAGTTTGGGTGAGGTTGGACCATTCGATGAGGTGACGGTTCCTCATTAGACTGCCGCACCACCCAAGTATTTCTCTGGACTGAGAGGCTCAGGATAGCTATATTGTATGCAAGTGTGTTTGTGTACATTTGAGAGATTTTTGCAGCCATACTTAACAAGCAAGTTTTTAACCAGCACATTGTGCCAACAAAAGCTTCTTAAAGTTCGTTTCTGAAGCATGGGTACAAAACGGTGCAAAAAGCCAAACACTGCTTCCGAGTGCTACTCTACTACTATGAGGTTACGTATTTTAAGTACTTAAAAAATGTATTAGCAGTTGGGGAACATTGATTAATTAACAAAAAAAACTTAAATTAAAACGACAAAAATAAAATAAAATGAACGCGGGGTCTCCACATAAGATAAAACCTTTAATAACCAAAATTGCACAAAAACACAATAACAGGCTATTCAGCAATTGTTAAGAACCAACGGTAGATAGTTATTAATATGTAACACAACAGGTGCGGACAAGTGGGATGTACTGGACAACAATGTGTGTGTGTGTGTGTGTGTGTGTGTGTGTCATGGGATACAGAACTGCAAACAAAATTAGCACAACAGTTTAGAAAACTTCGGCTACCTTGCTTGCAAGAACACGCTCCCGTCTTTCAATGTATCCAAATGGAAACCAGCCGGCCTTGCCTTTGCTTTCACCTTCAGCCCAACCATTGTTTGAGACCTGTTCAAGGGAGCAGAACAGTAACAATTCATCAGCTATAGAGACATCATTGTAAGTTAAAAAATCAGTAATGCAGACAGTCATTACGCCTTTTATGCTTTATGGTCTTGGGTGTTGAGTTGTTAAATGACAAAACACTTATAAGATAAATGCGTGATAATACTAGCATGGGTAAGAGAAGAAAGAAGAATATATGCGAACAAGTGGAGATTGATCCATAAGGAATTTAGCCCCCGTTTGGCCCCCATTTCTTAAAACTCATTTTCCCCAAATCATTTTCAACCACATTTCATCGGACTCACTTCAACTTTTATCAACTCTTCGACCACACATTTATCAATATCTACTAAAAATCTGATTTTTATTCAAAACAAATAGGGCTTGATGTCAAGAATTTCTTTATGTATTATTGTACATACAGCTGAGAGGATAATCAGTCAGTGTGTCTACCATGCATGGGACTATTAAAACTTAATTGAAGCATGTATGAAATCATAAAATAAAGTCGGGATTTGAAATATTTTTTGCCTGTTAATTTTGTTAGCTGGGGTGAAGGAAAGTAAAATTCGGTCGAGGATTTGGTAAGTGTACGATGGATGATAAAAATAATTTTGTTTTGAAAAAAAAAAAAAAAACTATCAGAAAGCTAGTTGGAAGATATATTATTCAAGCTAGCAAACCTTCCGAACGACGACATAATTTCCAACTGACAAATTAAGCTCCACGCTAGATTCAGCTTGATATGTGTACATGACCTGTTAATGAATCCACGAAATTGAAAAACAAAAATAAATAGCCATCACGAAGTGTTCCACCGTTATTTATTAAGAGACACACAATTATCTACTTACTTCGCCAAGAAAGTAACCCATGCCATTGGTTGACCCATTTTGCACTGGTGTAGTAGATATGTCATTTACTTCTTCATAGGATGGAGGTTGAGGCATATTGTCCAAGCTTGGGGCAGGAGCTGCTTCAATTCTTTGGCGCTCTGACATCATCTATTTTTTAATTTTTTTTTTTTTAAAAAGAAGAATTTTTTTTAGGATTTTTGTAGCTTCAAAATGAGCAGATAGATTTGCTTTTGCTCCTTCACGACAAAGAAAAAACTATGCTTACTTCGCCTTCCAGCTGATCGAGTATTTGAAGAACTTGCTGATGGTATGCGCATTCTGCTTCAACCTACAATGTGAAGAAGAAAGAAAGAGATGATAATTCTAAGACATATTTCACAGTTTAGTCAGTGGAGCAGATACTCCTGATACTTTTAGAAGGCAAAGTTGCACTACCATGGTTATTAATCGTTGCAGTGTCAACCTTTGTTGTTGAGCTTCTACAGCAGCCATAGCTGCTGCAGCCTCTTTCCCTAATGTAGCAACATTGGACATCAGATCTTGCAATTTAGCTTCAGATGCTTCTAGTTTCAAAGCCATTTCAGGTGTGCCAGTTCCTTCTCTTAGTTTTGCTTGTTTCCGGGAAACTTCAACAGCCTATCCAAGTGTGAAAAATATAACATTAATAACTTGCAAGGGCACATGAAGATGTTCCAATAAACTACCTATGACAATCTTGAGATGATTAAAGTGATACAAGTTACAGTATAGGATAAAAATATATTAAGCAACTATAGAAACAACTTGACAACGTGCCAACCTTTCACAGCTTGGCCTCTTGAAACCAATCAACCTTAAGTCTACATCAACCTTCCTCACCACATGCTCTACCATTATATGGCTTTATATATATTTAAACCATGAAGAAATGAATATTCTTTTGCTTCCAATTATGTTTACATAATGTGTTTTTGATTGCATTTATTCAAATAATTGCAACTGAAATTGACAGTGACACCACACTGAGTTCGGCAGAAGTGGACTAGGACAGAATGCTGCTTGACACATGGTGCCTCCTTTTCAAGCCGAGTAAACATGACCCTCGCATGACGCCTTGTGAATGAGACCAATGGTAGCAGAAAATTGGAAACATGAAACTTGCAAATAGCCACAATAAACTTTCAGGGAAAACATGCACAAAGACAGTAAAATAATTACTTGTAAGTACCTGAGCTTCAGCCTCTTGTCGCATTCTATCATATCGTTGAGCAAGATGACGAGCATCTTCCAAAGGAGCTCCCATTACCATCGATCTTAATGGTTCTGCAACCTAAAAAATGAGAAATCAAATCTTTACCCAACAAAAAAAAAATCTAAAAGAACCACACCATGAAGCATAAAGGCTAAAGTAGAATCCATTATGATGCAACTAATTGGCAGAGAAAATTGAAAATCCAATTCCTTCAACAAAGTCTGATCCTCCATTCGACTTTTGCAGAAACAAATCTCATTAAACAAACACGACCATTCATTTCTTGTATAAGTAAATGTGTAAGGTGCAAGTTAAGTTTGTTGGCTAGCAGTAGCAGGTCAAAAATATGTGCAACCAGTGATAACCATGTCATCGTGAGTCAAGATTTGTAGTTGAAGAAAAAAATTTATATGTAAGAAGTATGGAAAAGATATTTAGCATGCGCAATCTATGAATATAAGCCTGATGAGATTCAGAGTCAACTTGAATACTGTGATGGGTTAGCACGGGCAGTCATGTGTTGTTTCTGCTGAAGTCCTACCAAACATTCACACCAGAAAGGACAGATGAAGACGTGCCTGGTCATCAAACCTAAGATTAATATCAATTACAATATGGTAAAGAGAAAAGGGCTACAAATGGAACCTGTGTGCCAAAGGCTTTTAAAAGATTTCCATGTTCCTTCTCCATTTGAGCACGAGCTCGTGCAAAACTGGTGGCAGCTTTGGATAAGGTATGACCACTAGTACACGTATTATCAACACCATATTTCCTGCTATCTTCTGATAACTTAGTTCCTGAGTTGAAGCAAACATATAAAGATAGAATGCAAATATCTTGCACCAATAAAATTGACGTATAAATGATAAAATTCCCATTTTAGTTAATCACCTATCTCAACTTGTTTGGACCCGGTAACTATATAACCTTCAACACCACGAACAATGTCCCGTTGGAAATGCTGAAAAATAGGAATAAAAGGCAAATTTTAATAAGACAGAACTATATTTTGATATTAACACAATTAAACTGAGGCTACCGATTGTATTCACAGAGGCCAAGGAGTCCATGCTGCTAAGGTTAATATGCATGTGTTGGTGGGAGCACCAGCATGCACTTGGTCACAATGAAAGTTGAGCATGTATAGGTAGTAGACAGCAAATGGTTTTTTTTGCAAAATTTGTATGGATCGAGCATTATGAATTTACCTGCAGATCTAGCTTGTACAGGCTGGACAAAAAGGAAATCATACTAGAAGAAAAAACAGCATAAAAAATTAACAGAGTAAAGGTAACCTTGGCAGCACGAGTGGATATGTAAAGCTTCTCAAGTTTCTGATGCTTCTGGAACTCGCCATTATTATTCAAAACATTGTCAGAACCTCCATATCCCCCTGCCCCAAACTGCTTCAGAACGGCCTGAAAACCAATCTCTGTTTCATCAGGCTACTTTTTCAAATACTAAACATTTACTAAAGAAAACAAGAGTAATAAAATTGAAATAATTGTAAGGAAAAAAACTAAACTGAGTAGAGCTTGGAGCAGTAAATTAAAGTTAAACATATCCTACAAAATTAGCTTAGTTAGTTACTAGAGAAAATGTGAGCCCCAAGCATCAAAATAAACCCTGTGCATATTGAACGCACATCCTTGTGTTATTTTCACGAATTGGACTAATCGCAGCATTCAATTTTTTAGTCCAGTTACTAGAGAAAATCTGAGCCCCAAGCATCAAAATAAACCCTGTGCATATTGAACGCACATCCTTGTGTTATTTTCACGAATTGGACTAATCGCAGCATTCAATTTCTTAGTCCAGTTAAATAAATTACCGCGCACATTACCTTAAGCCACCTAAAACTCAATTTCATCTAATTGAAGACAATGAAGATGACCACCACGAAACCTAAATCGCAGCGATCATAGGCATTGTTAAAACCGATAAATGCTAGATATCATAAACACACTACAAATTGCAAGGACATGTTATAATATAATAGACTCAGATCACCAAATTCCAGTGAAAAAAAAAGCACCATGGATCCGATCACGTTTCACAAAAACGAAAAGAAATCAGTATGTGTATTAGTATATATAGACAGAAAGAGCACCTGCTGTTGACGAGCGACCTGTTCTCTGAGTCTAGAGGCTTGTTTTCTAATCGCTTCCATTCACAAATCGATCGATGGGGATTGAATTTGAATTATGTATATACACACATCAATATTTACAGACTTTTATGCTATAGATGCAGAAGAAGAGAGAGAGATTTTATTGAAGAACTGGATTGGAGAGTCGACAGCTCGTTCTTTGAATTGATTTGATTTGGTTTGTGATTCGAATTCAGCTCGTTCTTTAAATTGATTTGATTTCTAAGAACTGAAAAATCGAGTAAAATGCTTCGTTAGCCACTGAACTTTGGACCATATCACAGCTTACTCACCGAACTTATAAAATTTTTCCGTTGACCACTAAACTTCACTCCACCCAACTACATCAATCACCCATTTAAATTCGTTAACAGACTTGCCTACGTGGATGACGGAAATCCGACTTGGTCAATTAGATTCGTCCAAATATGAACTGAATTTCCAACTTAGCTCCAATTGAGCATTGCCAAACATGTCTTTTTCTATGTAATTGGAATCATGCTTTGATTTAACTCCAATAAAATGCGTCTCTTACAGATTTCAGAGAGAGAGAGAGAGAAACATGTGAAGTGAAATAACCAAATCCCCAACTTGAAGGCGATTTCGAAACCCTAAGCCCCAAATCAAGGATATCAAATACCCAACCATCGTTCATATTTGGACGAGCCTAACCAAAGAGTGGAGAAGCAACACCCATTTCATTTAATTACATTGACGACGGCGGAGCAGTGGGCATGCCGATGGACGAAGATTACGAGAGGGTTATGCTCTGAAATGTGAAGAAGTAAGTAAATAAATCAAAGATTTAGTTAGAGCAATGTGCATTCATGCGATTGTTTTGTCACTAATTGTTGTAGATGCAAATGATTTGTAGGAAAAGTGAAAATGCGAAATAAATGACAATAAAATGTAAGTTGCAGAGATTAAATTTTAGGAAACGTTCGTGGCTGATTATTTATGTTGCTATAGATGCAATAACAACTAGGAATGCATTAGTATAGATCTTCCATCAATTTACTTCTCAACTAACTATTTACGAATTTTTGTGGATGCAATGGCAGTTGCCAATGGCAGGGAGGAACAATGGTGTTTATCATAGTTGTAGGAAGCGGGGGCATTGGATGTTTGACTGCCCGACAAAACGTGTATGCCCAAGGTGTTTCTCGAGGATCGTCAAGTGTATGGAAGTGGAGAAAAAAATGCAAATGAAGGTCAGTTATTCCAATGTTGCAATAGAGACTGTGGTTATTATAAGTGGGGTGGCCATCCGGCCGTTGAAGAGGAACCCCCAAAATTTTAAGGTGCATCAAGCGGAGATTAGATTGTAGATTTGTCACGTATGTTACAGAGCGTTGCTCATATATCCGACCGGAAGGATATGGACATATCCGTGAATGTGACTATCCGAATTGGAAAAGGAAATATAGAATATAATGGGAAGGAAAATACGGAAGATAATGGTAAAGGAAAGGAGAAAACGTCATGAATTTTCGCCGAATATGTAATGTGTCTAAATGTTTGTTTTAAATTGTATGAAGAAATTGAGTTGTGTGGCTAACGTCTTTTTCTTCATTTATGCATTCAAAACTTTATGTTATGTTTCCAAAAATTCTTTTGACAACGTGTCTGTCATGGCTTATTCTATCTTTGCTGACTGCATGTGAAATGGTGATGAATTGATGAATTTAGACAGCAAAGGGGAAACCTCCATACTGTGCGAGAGTGCATTAGTGTTAGTATATTTACGTTACTATCACTTTTCCTCCCCTTTTTTTTTTTTGGGATTTAGTGCATTACAATTAGTATACTTGTGTTACTATCATTGAGAGTAAAAATTGTTCAACTAAAAGGTCACAGTTGCGTTAGGGCAAACAGAATGTCAGTCATATACTCATTATCATAGTCACATTTGCTTGCATTTTACTAGGTATCCACAATTAAAAAAAAAAAACCATGAATGCGACACATAAAGTTATCATTCTATGAACCAATGTAGTACATAAAGTTTAGGACGCCAAAATACATGTCCATACCAAAACAACATCCGCAATTACTACACCAGATACATACAAACTTAACATGTCCATGCCAAAGTTTTCCCAATTTACATGCTAGAAAAACCGTTGTACATTAGAAGGTGGAGTCGCTGTGAAAAAACATCAACTTAACCATCAACTGTAGTGCATGACTGCTTCACAAAAGTCCCGTCCTTCAACTGCTCAACATGAAATGTAAAGATTATTGTTAAGGAAAATCCAGCATTTTATAGATTGCACGATAAATTAGTAACAACTGAACTATTATAACCATAAATTCAAAGTTGTTATCTCCAAATTTGGAGACCACGTGCTCAGAAATCTACATGTGTTCATTCTCGCAACGTGTTTCGATAGTTGCACACCGTATCCATCATTTTCCAAGACCAAAAAAAGGACAAAAAAACCAAAACAAATGTTCATTAGTTTGATTGAATATTTCACTTAATAATTATTTTAACACATAGCATTGCCACTTGAAAAAAACTTGCACAGGAAAGTGTCAAGATGGGAAAAATTTGTATCTGTTTGCATAAAGTTTGACAGAGTACTCACAATCTGACCATATAAGTGATCCAATTCGGACAATGCCATTGCCTTCTCACATGCAAGTAGCTGGGTAATTTCGTCCAAAAAGCATATCTTCATACCTTCACAAAAACCCAAAACCAGCTGAAGTCAAATCGACTGCTATGTGCATTGTCATTTTTTAGCCATTCCCCCTCTTATAGTGCCACATTCTTGCAAGTCGTCGACGACATCATCGAAGTTCACAATATCGGTTGGCACATCACCAGGAATCGACGAGAACTCATCATTGCCGTTGGACCAGATTTGAGACCATATGATTAAGATTCATACGTTACCATGGAAGTTGGAATGAAATGGAAGGGTTGTTCATCCATAGGATTATGCTCCGTTGACGCTCGCGACCCCTTGTCTGCCACCATTTTGCCCTATGTAATGCATATATCACATAAACAGATAGGTCACATAATGCAACAACTATCACGACTGTGAGTTAAAATAATAAAGCAAACTTTTACTAACTCGTTGGTCGATCGCTCTATCCCAGTTCGTGCCAACTGGCTCAAGATGTACATCGAACAAATCATGTCCAACAAATGTTAACCATCGAATAGATTAATTTCAACTTCACTACACCTTGTAGGACTAGTACACTTCGTAAGAAATAATATCATACTCACAGCAGCAGGTGCATCCGACCTAGAGTGGTATCGCTTGTTATGACCCGCTCTCCGCATAACGAGCATGTCATTGTCAATCGTCCCTTTCTCCAAATATATGTTTTCTCCTGTGAATGCATGATCACCTTTTCACTCATTTTCTCCGATATATTTGTCTCTTTCTTTTTCATGGCACAATCCATGCCAGTGGAATGATATCACGCATGTCCAGCTCATGATACTATTGTAGCATCTCATTTATGTCTCAATCGTGTAACAATTGTCAACGAAATCTTCTGTATCATTTCTACATTCCCTAATTACTGCCACCGCATGCATGCATGGTATGCCTATAAGCTTCCATTCTTACATGCACTGGTTCTTTCTTGTAGGTCTACGACATACGTCCCGAAACTGCATTCAACTTGCCATTTCGGACCATCAGAAAAGAGCAAAGTGCATTCACGCGATTTCTTAGCATGCTTGTGTAATTTTTTCTTGATTTTCGAACACAATTGTATTGTGCACCTCATCATCTTGTCTCGACGCTTTCAAATCCTATTCATGAAGGTTAACTACTGTGAAGTTAGCATCGACAAAATCATCTTCTCTCTATCACTCCGCAAAGTCTTGTTGAACACTTCACATAAATTGTTCAGCAAAATGTCACTCTTCGAATGAACTGAGAAATTTGATCTACTCCATTCTTACATATGCCTCTCCATAAATGTATGCATCCTCATCGAGTTGATGAATTTGTTGTATCCAATATTAGTAGTCAGCAACGGTGGTCGACTTCACAGCACGCCACAAGAAATTCTTCAGAATTTTACTCTTAAACCCGACAGTAAAAAAGTTTGTGTACTAATGTCTTACATAGAGCCTATGCTCAGCCTCAGGGAACGACTCGTCTGTGACATTTTGTAAACCCTTTTGCCTGTCAATCATAAGAGTCCAACCTCTCCCATTTCCTATCCTAATATCATCTGAAAGATGGGTCAAGAACCATCGCCAAGCTGCTGTATTTTCTTTCTGAACAACTGCAGTTGCCACAGGATAAATGCAATCGTTAGCTTCAAGATCAACTGCAGTTAACATTATCCCTCCGAAACAACCCCTTAAGTGACAACCATCAACACCTACCACCTTCCTACAACCATCCCCGAATCTTATCTTACAACAATTGAAGTATATATAGATCGCCTGGAAAATCTGCTCATGTAATGCAATTATGACTGTCGAGCTGACATTTGTACGTAATACCTCGACTGCATATGATCGCAACTGCCTAAACTGCTCTTGCAAATTTCCCAATAACACTTCTTTGGCATATCTCCGCATCTTCCATGCTACGTTTCTACTAAAGTTCGTGCGGAGATCCTTCTTCTTTGTTGTCAAAATAAGCTTAGTTTTCCAATCTGGGTCCGCCTTAAATTGCTCAATATACCGATGCGTCAAAAATATGTAATTGCAATGTCTATTAAACTGGTCCCGACTGCAAGTATGCTCTGAAATGTAAGATTTTACTTGCAACCTCTCGAATACATCAAATTTAGAAGCCTATATTCTCCATTTGCAACCCAATTTGTAAACTCCTTGCACTCATCTTTCCTCGTTTGCCTTAAACTTTACATTGTAACGATTTAGTGCACCGTATGCTTACATCACCTCCCGAAACTCTATTGCGGAACTGAATATTTGCCCCACCTCGAACTACGGATTTTTCATGTGCTGATCAATAGAGAATTCAGAAAAATGGTAGCCACCATCCTCATTGGATGAACATAGTTCCAATTCATCCAACTCGTTATCACTGCCCTCTTTTCGTTGGTCCTGCAAAACTTCATCTTCATGATCGTCCATTCCAATTTCCATTCCCTCAGTTACATGTCTATCATATTCAATATCGTCTTGTTCGAACTCAAAGTTGTGGTTGGAATCTACAAAGTCCGGATCTTCTTCACAATCTATAATGCAATTAAACCACATTAAAAAACGACACATGCAGAATACAAACAGGAACAACAGACTAGCCAATGTAAACATGACAATGGTATATAATGAACTACACATACATATGATTCTGGACATAAAGAACATAAAAAATGGTGAACAACAGACTGCGGCCATTACGAAGAAAGATTTGGTAAAATGTGGAACAACAACATACTCACACAATCAACTACAAGAACTTTAGATAACGAAAAATTATATTTATCTACATTATCTTTAGCAAGTCTATGACCTCTTCCAAACCCAAAAAAAGAAAAGAAAAGAAGAGTTACTCTCCATCGACACGCCCACTGCTCTGCCGCCATCAATTTAATCAAATGAAATGGGTGTTGCTTCTCCACTCTTTGGGTAGGCTCGTCTAAATATGAACGATGGTTAGGTATTTGATATCCTTGATTTGGGGCTTAGGGTTTCGAAATTACCTTCAAGTTGGGGATTTGGTTATTTCACTTCACATGTTTCTCTCTCTCTGAAATCTGTAAGAGACGCATGTTGCGGAAGTTAAATCAAAGCATGATTCCAATTACATAGAAAAAGGCGTGTTGGGCAGTGCTCAATTGGAGGCGAGTTGGAAATTCAATTCATATTTGGACGAATCTAACTGGCCAAGTAGGATTTCCATCATCCACGTAGACGAGTCTGTTAACGGATTTAAATGGGTGAGTGATGGAGTTGAACAGAGTGAAGTTCAGTGGCCAACGGGACAATTTTGTAAGTTCGATGAGTAAGCCGTGATATGGTGCAAAGTTCAGTGGCTAACGAAACATTTAACTCGGAAAAATCAAAAGAAAACAGGAAAAATTTTAGTGAAGTCCTTCAACTTACAAGTTTATTTTATGTCGCTCACCTAACTTAGATTTATTTTAATTTTATTTCTTAACCTATATTTTTATTTCAATTGGACTATTTTATATGTAACTAATTTGATCCAAACTAATGGCTGGTTGGATGTGGTTGATGGAAATTTTTAAAAATATTGGTTTAACTTTAAACAAGCACTAGGTTTTTTTTGTCATGGTTTGTGAAGGAATAATTAAACTGAAATAAAAGTGTAAGTGAGTGACCATCATGAAACAAATGAAAATTGAATGATAAGTTTATTCCAAAGAAAGATTTAAATATAACCTTTTAATTACATAATTACAAAGGTTAAAGATATATTTTCAAAAACAAGAAATTTGTGAAAAAATTCAAAAATCTAGTAGTGAAATTTGTGGTGGTTACAATAGCTTGTCAAAATGTCACAATGCACAATTCCAGTCACGTCTACAGAGACACAAAATGGCAATCATAATCATAAGTTTAGTTGCTATCACACTTTTTTTAGGTCACGTTATTTATTGGTCAAAAAACATATAATTTATCGATCATAAATTAACCTTTGTATTGATCACAATCGCTCAAATAATTGGTAACAAACACTCTTCACCCCACCCCTATCCACCCTAATTCATCACCACCACCGCACACCCACTAATTGCAACTGCAAAACAATCACCGTCATATGCAAACAACTAACAACCACAACAAAAACCATTCCAAAATTGTCGTTGCTACTTCGTGTTACGCAACTACTGTGCTTCACGCAACAATGGTGCTATGGTGGTTCTATGATTGGAGAAGTGATCGGAGAATGAGAAAGGTGAGAAGTTCTATGACCTTTTGTTTAAATAGAAAATGAATTAGATTTAAGGAGTGTGTAGATAAGGTGTATGTGACTGTTTAAAGAATAAAGTTGAAATCTAATTCTTGAAATGACAACCATGTTTGATGTACATCATGATCTACACTTTCGTTTACATCATTCCATGTGTCATTTTTTATTTCTTGACAACACATCAAGTATCAACATGAGCGTACACAATTGATGTAAAAATGTCATAAATGATTTTAAAACTTACTCATAAGTAAACTTTAAAAGCATGAGCATTAATAAGTAATGTTGAATAAGTATCACAGATACTTTTCAGCATTGTAAAAGCATGTAGGCAAAAGAATAATCATTCAAAAATGAAGAAATAACTGGCTTCTGCAAATCCAAAAAATAATTATGGGTGTCTTAATTCCTCCAATATTCGGACACCTACACACTGCCTCATTTGGCGCTAAAAACGCGAATCATTCCAATACCAACGGCAGATATAGATAAAAGGGTTCCTATACAATATTTGATCACGTCGTTCTTTGCTGCTTCAACATGAGCCCGCAATGCGTGAATTTCCTATTAAGAAAATAGTTAACAACACATAAATCGATGCTTCTAATTGAAGCAAATAAATAAATTACCTTCTTAAATTTAATTTTTAAAAAAAATAATAAAATAAAACTCACTCCATCTAGCTTGTTAGTAAGGTTCGTAGTTTCTGCACTCTGATTGGAAAGCTCATCTCGGATGCGACTGAGAAAGAGATGCATGCGATGAAAATACAATTCCAGAATCAAAAGAAATGCAAACTTTAACAATCAAATCCTTACCCCCTTTCAAGATTCAAATCCAAGCGCTGGCCGGCAGTGACCTTGTCAATCTCATACCTGTTCAAAACGTGGGCCTTCAACTGGTAATGAAGTTCAAGTTAAAAACATATGATTGCATTAGATTAGAATAAAGACCTCAGTTCTCCACGCATTTTCTGAATATCATTCATGAGCTTTTCAGCTTCACGTTGCAACAAAGAAAAATGACGTTCCTGCAGCGAAGGTAGGCAATCAGATGAACAAGAATGACACTTCAATATAATTGTCTACTAGTGAAGAATTTGAGTAAACGAGAACATCCAAAGAACCATGTTATGAAGTTGCCTACTTAGAAATGAAACATAAGTAAACTACATATCGACGTCAGAAAATATTCTGAACTAGCACAGTCGAGGATATTTTCACCAGTTTTCCACTGGAGTCCACAGCTAAACAATGAGCTATGAAGATGTTAAACTTGTGCATTTATAACAACTTTCAAGTGACTTGAAATATTTCCACAAGTTGAGATATCAAATGATAAGCAGGCGACTCCAAAAAAAGAAAAGAAAAAAGTAAATGGTAAATAGAACAGTTCCAGTTCAAACAGGCATGTGAAATGGAATCAACGATCAGAAGTCAGCCATCAAACAAGAGACTTAATCTTTTTTCCCAAGACCTGGCATCAAATAGAATTTATTATCCCAATTCCAGATTGTTAAATAGATCAGTATGGAGGTTTGTATCTTCTGCCAATATATTTTTCAAAATTTCCAACCATCTTAAATTTTTATATCCTTTTCTTCAAGGCCCAATTTATGCCGAGCATGTTTGCTGAACCTAAAAACAATATACTTTTTAAGTAACATTTTGTCTCTACTAGCTGACATGTTTCTTAAAATTTACAGTTTAAAAATTATTTATTTACTTAAAAGTAAACATTTTAAGCTTAGCCAAATATGGTATAAGAGTCACAACCCATTAAATTTTTAGATCCACAGATAAACAAATCCATATCTCTCTATCCTCCTCCGCCTACCTGTAAAAACGCAAAAAAGCGACTCATATGCCATTTTTAAATCTAAGTAGAAACTTCTTATATAACACAAGTTCCACCTCTTGCCATTTTCACAAATACCTCCCACATTGTCCTTAAACTGCTTAAAGTATTACTTTAGAAGATTAGTTCTATAAATTTATCCCCTTCAAAACATAGCCGGTGGTCCAGTACAATTAAAGGATTTCCATGCTATGTTACACTATAAAGCAATAAATCCTACACAGAATAGTAGAATATGTGATTAACATTGTCTGAAGACACCGTACATAAATGTAACAACAACAAACTAAGCCCGTGAAAGAGCATGCACAATCAGAATTAAGCTTTCAGGAAGAGATTCTCAATGCAATGCTGCATTAGTTGATTCTTGCAAATGACATAGAAGTAAGAAGAAATAAGCAATCCACAAACCATGAAAGTGTAAACATCAGAAAGAGACAGTGGACAAATGATAATGACATGTTAGCTGAAAACTCCAAATTAGTAGGCATCCACTTAAAACACAATGTATTCTGGGTCAAAATTAAAATTGTAAACAATCCCCATACCAAAATTAAAATTGTAAACAATCTCATACCTGGGAACCTTGAACTTCAGACTGAAACCTAGAAAGGTTGGCTTCTTGACCCATCTTAATCTGAGGAGGAAAGAAAATCATTATGGAGGAAAGAAAACATAATAAATCCTTCATGTTAAGTTTACAAAACTACAAGCCAAGTATAAAGTATATAATATATATTACGTAATACACTCTATAAGCCTTACTTTCTGCATCTCAGCTTTTGAAATGAGAGATTGTGAAATATTCTCCATACACTCATCCAAAACCTCAGTCATTGCCAATGTTATCGCCTCAGCATGTTTTGAAGGTATGCCTTTTGCTTCTAAACTTCTAACCTGTCCTCAACAATAAAAGTCCTACTAAGCATACAAATATGTCTTCCTTCCCATCTAACTACCAAAATAAAGAATTACCAATTAAACCCCAGTTCCTCCAAAACAGGACTTTCTGAAAATATAACAAGCAACTTTCAGTTCATGTCATCCAATATGCAGTAATTTTCACATAGAGAATCATAAATGCGCACAAGTAAACAAAAGAAAAATATGATACACGCATTGATTCCAATTGACAATTGTTTATCATGCACACAGATAATACAAACAGAGTTCCAACCTGTATGTTTACATTCATATGTGTATAGAAACAAATAAATATGATGAATAATTGATACAACTAATTTCACACTTCAAAATTCCCAAAAAGTTTTATCTCTGAAATATAAGAATAACCATATCATTATTTTTTATTTTACAATATTACCATTATAGTATTTAAAGTTCAACTCTCATTTTTCTTCCTTGTGAGCAACCAAACCAAAAAGAAACTATAAAAAGAAAAAATTACCAGTGCCAGCGTATCAACAAGATAAACACGCTTTCCCTTGGGCTTGACGAGCTGAGAGATCTGTCTATAGTCAAATTGGTATCCAGGCAGACTTGAGGATAACGAACTAAATGAACTGACAGAATTTCCAGTCAATTTGAGAGCGTTTACTGTAGAATCTCTTGCCGCATTGATTCCTAGCAATCTGGCGGAGTTAATCCCAGAATTGATGCCAAATTGAATCACACGCTTACAAGCACCCATCAGTATTCAAAATTTTGAATAGTATCAATTATCACAAAATACTGGATTATATACAGCAAACAACTGCTACAAACATGAATGATTTATAAATGTTAATTGGTGAAAAGTAAAAAGATTCTGAAAGGGAATCAAAGAAAAGTATTTCTGCTGATGGCCTGAATTTAATTGAAGAGAAACGTAGAGGTTAAAGAGAGAAATTGAATGCTTGGACTATTGAATAGACAAACAGTTTCTTGCGCAAAACGCATTTGTGTGCATCATTTTATTTCGTTTTCTTTAATTTTTCCACTTCGAACCAGACAAACGACGCCGTTGAAGGCTATAGGAGAAAAATCAACGGGTCACTCCGTCCGGACGCCCGCGTAGTACTGGAATACTAATTAAAATTTAGATTTTAATCTAAATCAAAATTGACAATTAATTTTAATCACATATTTTATAGATTTTTTTTCACAATAATTCAACCACACATTTCATCGACTTCTATCAAAATCTACTAAAAAATTAATTTTAATCACTACCAATATATTTTTATTTACCTTTTGTTTTAAATAAAATAAAATAAATATTTATTTTTTTAATTATTCTTAATTTATTAAAAAATTACTAATTTATTTTAAACCTTTGCATAAGGTATCACGGTTAAGGTCCATAGCATTTATTTTTGTTTTAAAAATGTTTTTATGCCCCCGTTTGTTTCTCATTATTTACCCATTAAAATGAAAAATATAATCGTTATTTATCACATCAAGTGTGAGACCCATGACAACTATATTTTTCATTCTCATTTTTACATTAATGTGTACCAAACGGGACCTATATGTTACTTCGTTCTTATTTTTAGAGTAAGACATGTATTTACTTTAAATAATTCTTAACTTATTGTCAAAATAAATAGCTTTAATCAATGAATAACTTGTTCACTAAGTTTAACCAAACATGCTCAATGCCGATATCATAACTGTTCAAACAAGTTCTCGCTCCAGGTTTTATTTCCTCAAGAGACTGCATTTTGAGCTACCCAAGAAAAATCTTGCGACATATTCCGAAATCCCAAAGCTTTATCAAGACAACATACTCGTGCTCCATTGAAGCAGACTTTAAAAATAAATAAATAAATAAAAATAAAAAATAGAAAAAGAAAATTGAATCAGGTCGAGCAGGGATCATAGAAACTAAAGATTTACATTACTGATGAAGGAACAAAACTTTTGCAGCTAAACAGAAAAAGGGTTTCCAAGAACAACTAGATGGTCTGAGGCTATAATAAAAAGTCGAAACACTAATATTAAATGACTCTGCAAAATCATCTACGAGCGCCAGCTATGAATTCCTCCTTTTTATGTGTGTATATAATCACAACGTGCCCCCTTCCTACATCTCCCGTTTGCATTGTATGGACAAACTTTACCCCGCTTGTTGAAAGGTCTAGAACCTCCACTGCCAAATGATGACGGTCTGTTCCAAGAAGTCCTTCCACCACCAAAACCAGGATCCCTCATTTCCATTTGACTGGAGAACTGACCTCCATTGTGGTTTTGACCGCCTCCCCACACACCTTGGCTCCCTGCTGGTGCGCCAAAACCTTGATTCGGGTTTGCTTGTGCTAGTCCTTGGACGGGAGTTCCTGAATTTCCACTAGGTGGCCCCCACCCATTCCCAGGTACTGGTATGGGTACTGGCCCTTGAACTGGAGCACTCCCCCAACCTGGAGTTGCAACCCAACCAGAATTCACATTTCCAAAAACCGGCCCTTGAACAGTAGTTCCAGGATTTCCTGAAGGACCAACCCAACCAGAAGTATTTCCCAGAGTCGGTGCTTGAACAGCCGGTCCCACATTTATATTTGCACTTCCCGGCGTGGGTGTTCCCCACCCTGTGTTTGGATTTGCCTGCACATTACCCCACCCGGTGTTTGCATATTCAGGTCTCGTGCCCCAAGATACATTTTGTGTACTAGGGGGCAGCATGTTGGGTAGAATGCCCTGAGTAGGCGGTCTCCACAAATCAGGTTGAGATATAGCTGCAATATCTGAGTTCGAGAAATTTCCAGCAGAGTTCTGAACATCCAATGTATTGCCACCCCAAACCTGAGCCTTGCCTCGTCCAGACTGTGGACTGCTGCCCCAACCAGAAGTTTCAACATGAGGGTTCAGACTAATAGCCGTGTGAACTGATTGGACGATAGTGGGCAGATGGCCATGCATCTGTACGCTGTGTGGTTCACTACTCATGTTTGACTGAATTTGTAGTGAATCAACGGAGCCTGCAAGAACACCTTTTTCAGAGTTTGACATTGGAGAAAAAGCAGTGCCAGATTGGACAACAGAATTCAGAACTGAAGCAGTAGGAGAAGAATATGCCACGGTGTTTGGTAAGGCAGGAGAAGGTGAATGAAGCAATCCAGTGCCACTAGGGTATTGAGCTGCACCATGGAAAAGATCCTCGTCTTCTCCCATCCATCCTGCATTTTTTTGTTTTGGAGTAGGAGATGGTAGGTTTGTCGAATCATTCCCAATCCAATTTTCTGTGGAATTTTTAGGGTGAGCTCTAGGATCTTGATTAGTATTTGGTCTCTGCATATCTTGGTGCAAGGATGTTCCAGAAATCTTACCAGGATGACTCGACGAGATAACCGGACTGTGCATAATATTAATTGTGGGAAATCTATTGTCAACTGCTGGTAAGTCTTTCTGATATTTCCCAGCCAATGCGTCAGTAAGAAGTATAGGTTCTTGCTCTAATGTGGTTCTCCAGATTCTCAGATCCGCAGGAAAGTATCCTGTATTGTTCCATTTATGCAACTGCGTCATAGAAAATGGTCCTCGCACTTTTCCAGAAGGATCCTTGTAATGCCAAACCTTTTCAGTTTCATTTATACTAACAGCAGTTTCTGCCACACTATCTGAGAGAGATACCATTGAAGTTACAGGTGAAGCAACAGAAAGGGACTGGGATTGGGACAAGGAATTCATAGTCCATTCAACAGATTTAGATTCTTGAACGTCCTTGTCTCTATCTTGGTTCCATGAATTCTCAATAACTATTTCGCCAGAATGAGAAGCATTAGTATACATACTCTTGCTCGAGAGGTTTCTTCTTGATTCCAAATTCTTACTAGAAAAATTTTCCAAGCCATTCCAAGTATCTTTTGCATCATAATCACTTCCTGGAGAGATAAGACCTCTTCCTCTCCTGTTAAAGCTAGAACTTCCAGATCTCATTAAAGAATCTAAATGCAACAAAACAAAATCAGGATTATGATTCCATAGCTGTTGCATTAAATACCAAACTAGAAAAAGAAAGGAAAATTGCACTGTTGGTCCCCACCTATTGTCCCACTAGAAAGTTCGTCCTCAATTCCAAAAATGAGTAAATTGGTCCCAACCTCACATTAATGACGCACAAGTCCTCAATGAGGGAAGCCATCCAAATCTTCATTTTTGTTGTGTGAACTCATTGAAGCACGCCTTGCTTCTATTTTTTGGACACCAATCTAAATAGGAAAGCAAAACCTAACTTCATAAAGTTTGCCACGTGATGATTTAATGGAGATTTGAATATTTTGCGTCACTAGGGATTGATTATGCAACTATAATGAGAGATTGGGGGACCAGCAGGCCCCTTTTTAAAGGTTGAGGACCAATGGGACAGTAGGTTAGGGACCAGAGATGCAATTTTTCCATTGATAAAGACAAAATTATATAATAAACCTCGTTTAATGTTGTCAGTTTCATTGTCATCCTCATCAGACTCATAACTTGGATCCATTTTGGGATCTGCGTGTATTTCAGGAATTTCCTCTAGTCTACGACGGCGTTCGTCAGGGGTCTTCAAAAGTTGTAATTTTTCCACACACTCTCTAAGCGTGAAAATCAGTCAAGGATAACTTACATTTCTATAGATGAAAAAATTAGCATCTGTACCTATAAGATATGGTAATGATCAGACCCCATGCAACAACAATTGCCACTTGAATAATATAGGATCCTCCTAGACAGTGATTTGAGAATATAATTTCTCTTGGCCATGAATATCTATTTGACTGCATGCAACATGTTCATATTTCGGACAAGCTAAGCATTCGAATCTATAATTTAAGACAAAAATATAAGCTATAAAGGGGACAAATGCGCTTATACCTAACTGTAAAATAAAAATAAAAGTATAAAGCAATATAATATACTCAAGGGGGTAAAAAGGATATTCCTTCCTACGCCCTAAATCACTAGCTCGATCACGAAGATGGTTAAGGCGCATAACCTCTGACTCCAACCACTGCATAGCAAAATAAGAAATAAGAAAAGTACAACAGAATAGAAGACCTCGTACACACAAAACCCTATCAGTCCAGCAATATGCTAGCTAAAGTAGTCAACAGAAAAATTTTCCAGGGTTACATGAATCGGTATTCAATTTTCAACCCATTAAATATGAAGGAAACCAAAAAGTTTGCTTTAGTCTCCAAAACCTAAGAAAATAAAAAACAATCAGCAGCAAAAGAAATACTTGTATAAACTCAGCCTAAAATATTTGAGTTACAGAACTATTTCTTTCCTATTTCCTCCTTTCCACAACCTTGTCAATCTTCCTCCCACTTTACCAGGTTAATATGCAGTCCCAGTGGAATAATTATGTAATAAGTTTCTTGAGCAGCATGTCTCATTTTTAATATATCAATATCACTGTCCTAAACACTTCAATCTAACAAGAGTTCTTTCTTTCCAGTTTCCAGAAAAGGAAAAAAAATATCTACGAGAGTATACACTTAGAGCCTGCCGAGCCCCATTTTTATTCAAGAATGCATTTTGGAATGGTAGATTGATGGAGAATGTGTGGTTAAAAAATAAATAAAAGTTTTGGGTTTGCGTATAATATTATTTTATTAAAAAATGTGGTTGAAAAGAAGAGAGAAAAATGTATTTTGGAAATAATTGGGATCATACAAGGGCTTAGTATTCTTAATTTTCAAATTATGTGTGCTATCAAATGTATACCTTCCATTTTATCTTGGTTCATGTATGTATATAAATTGCTATTCCTTTTGAATTATAAATTTAAATATATTAAACAAAAAAGTTCCCTAGTATTCAGATTTCAGACTGATGCATCTACATCTTGAAAGAGAGCAGAAAAGTGAAAAGAAAATATCTATAAAGAGAATGCAGATACATGACAAGGCTAAAACAGTATTTCCTCTCTAAATACAGCAGGGGAGAATTTGATAGGATACAGCAGTGTCATTTTTATTAGTAACAGCTAATTTTATTTCCTCTCTAACTACAGCATGGGAGAATTTGATAGGACAAAGCAGTGTCATTTTTATTACTAACAGCTAATGCATTCTTTTTCTGTTTTTCTTTCTTTATTTTCCTTTTCCCATTTTTTCCTGAGTACAACCAATGTTTGCAACATGTGCATTTCAAAGAAGCTAGAAATGCAAAAATAGTCAGCATCCTGTCAGATTGGACACATGATCATTTGTTTACTAATCACTTTCATTTAGTTCATTCACATCTAGCAAGCGAAAATTAGTAAACCTAATAGTTAACAGTTTCAACCAAAAACTTTGAGAAGACGGGATAAACATACATCATTAACTCTGGCCGCCTGTATTTCCATGGTCTTGTCAAGAATGTCACCCTACAAACAGCAGGTGGTATTTTAAGTCCAGTGAAAAGGGGCACATGCCATGCTAAAATATGAACACTAGAGCTGTGTGTATAATTACCACAGTCAGCCTGTTGATGAGTCCACATTTGATACTCTGGCGTAGACGCTTGCATTCTTCCTGGCAACAAAGTGAAGGACGTATTATTAAGTTTTCATAACTTATGAGGTTAAGACACCACTAACATAATTGCTAATTAAACAAATAATAAAAAGAAGACAATTTAGATTTGCAAACAATATTAGCTACAGGTGCTGTCGTTCTTATTCCTATTATGAACACTGAAAAGGAATGTGTAAAAACTAAAAGTGACGCTTGGAACCATACACCTAAAGCTTTAATGTGGCTGCTATTATTTCGTGGAAAAGGTTGAATAATTCTTACTTAGAGGTCTTTGCATATCAAATGTGTCATATGTTATCAATTCTTCATTTTATTCAACGGCATTTCAATGACATTTGCAATTCAGAAGCCAGTTGATAATTCAGTCTACTGTCAAAGCCATTAAAGGAAAACAGCTGAAAGCTAGACTAACATCTAACCCATAGAGACCAGCTGAGCTTGGACAATTACCGACAGCTAATTAGTATCTAAATGGTGCACGTCCATTTGGTTAGAGCGTACTTAGGAGGAGGTTCTTTTTATTTCAATAAAGCATCCAGAGAATTTTCTTCAACAGAAAGGGTGGGCAAGAGGAAAAGAAGGTTCTACAAACTAAATTCAATCACCTCAGAGAACTCTTGATTCGAGATGGTATCAATTGATATGACCTCCGCCTTGTCTAGATTTAATATCTCCAGCATCGTATCACAATTTTTTTTGCCAATTTTATATGGCTCTGCAGCTTTGCTTGTGCCTGCCATAGAAAATAATTAGGAGAAGAAATTGTTGTGTCCTTGGAGTGGAGAAACTTTCTATATATATCTGACATTATAAATTCCACAGGAATTTAATGCACGGATACTGATAACCAGTTATATTATAAGAGTCAAGGAAATAGGAGAGAATTTACAAAATAATTACCTACAACTTGCACTAGTCTGTACAGGTCTTGCTTTTGACTACTACCAGAAATTCTTATCCTCACGAAAGCTCCAACAACTTTATCATGAAATTTATCTACATCTTCAAGTAGGTCCTCCATCAACTTCCGTCGAAGGTAAATTAAGGTAATGTTGTGTGTGTCAATTGCTGCATAATCCTCGAGATTTGACTGAGGACCCCTTCTGTCACCTTTCTTGCGTGTTTTGCTTTTCTTACCTTTGACCCCCCTGGCTAGGGTATCAGCATCAGCATCAACCTCCAACTGGTTAATTTCAGTGCCGACAAGACTTCCTTGAGCTTCATCTGTCTTATCCTTTTTGGTAGGAAAATGAGATTCAAGAAGTTTTAACATCTCAAAATGCCCAACTCGTGGTTTTCCAAATAGATTACCAAGCCTTGAATCACATATAATTTGACTTTTCCGGCGAGGATCACGCAATTTGTTTCTTTTGATATATTCAAGCAAAAGAGCTTGTACATCAAACTGAGACAGTGGAGATACGTCACCATTTCTCATGTGCGAAACAAATTCGAGAAGCTCTTTTGTAGCCCATTCAGTGTCCACTGATGAAGAAATGTTCTCATTGCCAGCTGACAGACCTACACTGACGGATTCATCTTCTTTGGTGAGGGTTTTTGATCGTTTCTTTAGCTTCCTTCTCTTAGATTTACTGGTTTTCTGGCTCTCAGTAGAGTCGTCTGAACCAGATCCTCCATCATAATCAGCATCAATCTGTGCCTCAGGTGATTCTTGTTTACTGCCTTTCCATGGATGCTTTGCCACTGCAACTTCAGCTGAAGAGAGGGATAGCTTCGATTTGAGACCAATATAGTAATCCTTGAATAGATACTCCCAGCTACTTTTGTCATCAAAATCCAATTGAGCCTGCTTTGGTCAAGAAGCACCACAAAAGTACAATCAGAATGCTACCAAAAGTATATTACCAAAATGAGGAGAAAACTGAAGAAACTTGGTTGTCGAATGTAATTTTACAATATAGTAACCATAAATTAAAAAGTAGATAGAGCTTCAGAGAAATTTTTTGCAGTATAGGATAAGAGAGTGAGAAGCCAAACGATACCAATGAAAAGTAACATAAATCCTAGTTGGTACCTTTCCATGTTAAAGCAGATCAAAATATTTGATAGTAATTAAAAAAAAGACAGGTAAATTTGACGAATAAAGCAATTTTCTAGGAAATTCTTTCAATTTCACCGCAGAAAAATTAGTAAAATCTCATAAAAACTGATAAATTTGTTAGATGACCAAATATTTTCATTTCTCTTAAAACTTGGTTCAGCTAACACAAAACATAGTAGTTCTCAAAATTCATCATATTTAAGTTAAACTAAAGAAGTAAAAAAAACATGTGCACAGAGGAGGAGAAGAAATCTAGACTGAAAATAATAGTAAAGAAGCTTTTGTCAAATGGTAAGATTTTTGCCAATTCTTAGTCCAAGGAGGAGCAACTGCTTTGAGAAGTAAAAGAGAAAATTAAAGCTCTATTTCCTTTCTTCCATCACAGAAGGACGTGCAAGCTACAATCAATGATTAACTACAGTTTTTTTCACTTTCAGAAAGTTGAGCGTAGGGCCACTTATACAGAAAATGTAATAAATCCATCTGGGCACAAAGACATCCATGAGAGCAATAATTGCTCAAGCACAAGGGGAAAAAAAATCAATGACTGACAGTGTGTTTACCTGTCAGGATCAATATTACGTCTATGGACTGTTAAGCCAAGTTTGTTGTAGGTCATATGCAAGGAAAATAAATTACCCATACAGAAATAGATACGAAAATCAGAAACATATGCAATGTGTATATTCATGGACAACTCTGACAGCAAGAACCGCAGGTTTGTCGGTATCTCATTTAAACTATAATGGCAACCACAAAAGGGCTTTCGTGTGGGTAAGTGCATTGAGCAGTGAGTGAGAGAGAGAGAGAGAGAGTACACAGAACTTTATTCTTTGGATACATAACAAGGATAACATGAAAGAGAATAGAATGAAGAGGGTAAACAAAGGACCAAAAGCAGAATAGTGCGGACAAGTTTGCCTATGCTCATTTATCACTTATTTTACCCTCTTCTCCAAAGGTGATGTTCGTTACTAAGGCATCTCCTCTATTTTGGCATATTAGACAATGGCAGAAAATTTTCGAAGGTGTTCTACAAGAAGCAAATTGGGGTTTCCTCAAATTAACTGTCATAACCAGAGTTCACTAGCAAAATTGATAAATTTGAGTATTCCAATCAGCACAAGTGTGAAAGTTTTGTAGTTCAATCTACATTATGCAACTAAATTTGTCTCTTCAAGAATTCAATCCGACAACAGAATTAACATGCAATACGGAGAGTCAGTTTACTCACCCCTATAATTTTACATCTTTTCTTAGTTATTATCACCTTCGCAAACTTATTCATATATATTATTTCCGGGCTGTTTCATGGCATGTAAAGCAAAGCTGAAACTACCCATAAGGAAAAGTTCAAAAGGAAACAATAAGTACAACAGGTCTTCAGATTTGAAGTCCTTTTGCGAAAGATTTATTCTAGTCCAAAAGCTTGCAAGAAAAAAAAATCTCTCTCTAGATATTGTAATTTCAATCTGAATGCCATTTGTAGTTCTCATAAAACATCCAAAGATGGAAGTCAACAAATATGTTGGACATAACAACAATTCAGAACATATATAATATGGCTTACTAATGACAATCCAAAAGGAAGATATATCAAGAACTTAACAAAAGAAATTGACACGAACAACACATTGATATTAACCATGTAGTACATATTGAACATTTAAATCATGGGGACAAATACCATTACTAGCATTGGCAAAATAGAGTTGATAATTGCCAAACCCCAGACCAATTCCGACACAAAGGCAGATAGGTCATGGAAGCACTTACATTTTCCTGTCGATTGTTCTCAATCAGCATGACAGTTCTCATGCAGGTCTCACAAAAGCCTTTATTTCCTCGGACACAAAAAATAACAGCATCTTTAATGCAACTCCTGCATGAGGAATATGTGCATGTATAACACATATAGTGGGCATTCTTCTCACAAATGCTGCACATATGCCAACCTGAGAAACATTTAAAAAATGCACTTCTTATAGCAACATAAACAAAAAATATAGGCTTGAATATTTCTCACAAAATGTAGATAAAGGAAAATGAAGAATTGAGGCATGCAGCAACAATGAAAATTGGAAAAGAACCATGATGTCAGAAACTTAAAGCAATTCCTTCAATCAGTTATTGTTAGACCATACATATCATTGTAGTACAAAATCTACCTAATAATATTAAGAAGAAAACCAACTACTGCTATACAGTAAACAAAAGTGGAACTGTTATCTACTATATAGTAACTGGATATGATTTGAGCGGAGTTCAATGGCAGGATATATCTAAATGTTATCCCAAAATTACTAATAACAACTCAGGTGCATTTAGAAAGAAACAGCTCATGTACCAAAGCAGCATATGAAAGAAACTGCTTTTGCTAAATTATTGTTAGCTTAGCGTGTATGAAAAATTTTGACGAACAAAATCGATTTTCATGAAGTTTTTAAAAGTTTCAGGATAGTAGCATTGAATAACAAGCATTGGAGATTCCAGTTGCAGAACTTTTAAGAGTATAGGCTTGAGGTTGACATTTCCAAGAAAATTCTGTAATTTTCAGTTAATATAGGCATTTAAAGGGCTATAGTAATGTAGGACTATAATACTTCGAATTTTTATTCGAAGACCTCCTCAGAAATTCGAAAACTAATAACTGGAACAATGAATGTGAAAAGCCATTACTATATAACATTGCAAGATGAACAAATGAAGGAGTGGATTAGCAAATCCCGGCATGGAAACAACTGCACCATATTGCAATTAACAATAATAATAAAATCTAATTAGGTCCCTATGAATGATATGACAACAATTTTCAGATGGAGGCCAATAGCAAGACAGCCCTCATAACAAGCCAGATTTTCCATCAAATAAACTCATAAAAAATATGCATTTCTTTATCTCTAAATTTGTGCATGCGCATGGAGGCAAAGAGAGGCACATACCGCAGTTCCAGCGACCCTTAGAGCTGAAGAAGGCCTCATCTCGATTTACACAAGAGGGATGATATGCTTTGGGGCAACCTCTGGAAACCAGTGATTATTGATAAGTATTACAAACACGTATAGCCAACAAAATATAGTTCAGAATACTTGCTTTATTTCCTTTGCAGCTTAGAATTCTAAATGTTCAACACATTTTTTAGAACTTACCGACGATCACATAGCACAAGGTCCCCACCATCGAAACAAATGAAACAAACATCCTCTCCTACCTTCTTCCTAGCTGAAGCTTTTGCTGTGGCCTTACAACTCGAAGGACTCTTTGAATTCCTGACCCTCTTCTGCTTCTCTCTAGATGATTTCACCGATTCAGCCACATCTGTTTCAGTCTCCATTTCAGTGTCTTGAGTCTCAGTGTCCTCCACAACCATTGCTTCATCATCCTCAGATTTTATTGCAGCCAGTTGATCATTCAACTCCAGACCAGGCTCATCCACATCACTCTTTGTTTCCCCCGTCTCCCTTTTGGTGTCCTCGGATGGGATTGTCTCAAACATATCATTCCTTTCCACCATCTCAGTTTCCATTTGCGAATCAGCCACTTGAATCTCCTGGACGGTGTCATCCCTCGTCACTTTTATTTCCATGCATTCTTCTGTTTCGGTTTTGGTATCGACTGCTGAAATCTCCTCTAAAGACACTGCTTCTACCTCCTTAATTTCTACCGCATTTGAAAGCTCAGATAACTCCAGGCCTTTCAAAACCTCCAAGCTCATATCCTTCTCCTCAGTTATATTTCCGGCCATCAAACTCTCCTCAACAATTACCCTATCTGTAGCACTCTTACCTTCCATGTCAGTGCTGAAATTTATCGTTCTACCATCAGAATTGGGAACCTGCTCTCCTTCATTACAATTCACCACCTCAATTTGGGTCTTAGAATTACTTTTTTCTTCGACAGTTCCAAGCAGTTTCTCAGTAATCCCAACTTCTGAATCAATTACCTTATCTGTAACCTTCTCCTCGCTGACTATACCAGCTTCTACTACTGTCGCTGAATCAACTTCAAGTATTTGAGTTCTCTCTACCTCTAGCTCTGCTCCTTCCTCTTTCTCAATCTGCTGTCCCTTGCCTCTCTCCTCCTCCATCTCAGTCCCGGCTTCAGGACCCCTAACCTCCATTCCCTCTTTTTCCAATGGCGCTGCACGGATCACGTCCATTTCCGACTGAGCATGAGGTCCAAAATCCCATGTGCCAGAACTAACCTTGCTTCCATCACCTGCCACCACTGACACCAATTCGTCATCACCCTTTAGACCAAGTAGTGAATCCCCGCTATCACAGCCACCTTTCATTCCTCCCACCTCACTCTCCAACACCTGAGTTTCCTCTGCCGCCGCCTCTTCAGCTGTGAGCACCGGCGAACCAACTCTCTCGATTACATTCGTTTCTCCACTATCCATATCAAGCTCCGTCAATGCGTCCATTTCCAACTCCGATCCCACCACATCATATTTCTCTCTAACGGACTCTTCTCCGTCTTCTCCGCGTTCCGCCACCACAGGCTGCTTCTCCTCCCCCTCCTCTACCACCACCTCATCGACCTTTTCTCCACCTACACTTAAATTCGAGTCGTCCAATTCAGAAAACGACTCGCGTTGCTCGGTGTTTTTATTCTCTTCGTTTTCCATTTTTTCCTGTTTCATTTCAAAATTAAAGGGTTCATTGACATTCAATAATCATAAAAAATCCGAACTGTTATATTTGAAAACCCTAACCCTAGGTTCTCAGTAAGCACTATACGTAAACAACGATATGTTTCACTGAGTTACACATATACGTCTATATATCAGAATAAGATAATCCATTTGGCCGACTCTGGTAATAAGATAGGACCGATTTCACCGTCGTTTTGGCTGTGGGGTATGAAAAAGTGAAAGAGTACGCATTTGGTCGAGTGTTAAATGTTTATCTGTAATAAATAAACAGTGTTCTTACTATTAAAAAATAAGAGTTTGTTTGAGCCCTTTTTCTCAAAAACTAGTCGTTATTACGTGCATTGCATGAATTTTGTATTTATCGTATTTTTATTAGTGTATAAATTTTAATTTTTTAAAAAAAGTTTTTAAAGCAATATCTAAAAATATTTACATGATATGAGAAAATAATTGTAAATTATTTTTACAATTGTATAGCAGTATGTTATCTATAAAAAACCTGCTTGTATATTTCATGCTTGAATGAAAGATATACAAACTAGTTTGCTTGTATTCTTTGATAGTGTTGATATGATTGAATTAAATATGAAGATTATATTTCTAAATTTTGTATGATTCAATATTGTAAAATTGAAAAAAAAAAAAAACTCTCCGCACAATGCGAAGAGAGTTGAACCAAGTGCGGAGTAAAAATAAAAAGTAAAAAAAGTTGGAAGAAAAAAACATCTCCGCACAGTATGGAAAGAGTTGAACCATGTGCGAAAAGTTGGCAAACTCTTCGCACAGTGTGGAATAAAAAAAAAGTCTCCGCACAATGCGGAGAGATGACAAACTAACTCTCCGCACAGTACGGAGAGAAAAAAAACTCTCCCCACCGTGCGGAGAGAGTTAAACTCTTCACACAGTGCGGAGAGTTGGTCCGCGCCATGGCAAAACTCTCCGCACAATGCAGAGAGAGTTGAACAATGTGTGGAGATTTGACAAACTCTTCACACACAGTATGGAGTAAAAAAAAACTTTCCACAGAGTGTGAAGAGATGACAAACCAACTCTCCGCACAATACAGAGAGAAAAAACTATTCGCACAGTGCGGAGAGTTATTTTTAAATTCCTTAATTACAAGTCAAATTTCAAGATTGTAAATTTTTCGTATATACAACGAAATAGAGTCGAAAAATATGGCTCAAAATCAATTATGTCTTCCTTAAATTCCAGTTACAGCTCAATTTCTGAGCTTGCAAATCATATTTACGGTGTTAGAAAGGAGCTTTCTCATGATTCATACAATGAAACAATATGTGAATTGTGCAAAGAAGGAGATATTGATAGTACCATAGCATTGCTTTCACAAATGGAAGCTCTAAGGCACCACCGAAATTCAATATTTTATGCTTGTTTGATAACAGTTCTTAAATGTTAGAAGCAGATACAATTTTCAATGAAATTATATTTTCGAGTTGTAGGTCAGGAATTAAAGTGTCCAATGCATTGCTCAAAAGTTGTTTGGGAAAAGACCTCTTGGAACTTGTAGATAAAGTCCCGAGAGTTTTTCCTCTTCACATTGTGCGTAGAGATAGTTTGTCATCTCTCCGTACTTTGCGGAGTTTTTTTTTTTTTTTTTTTGCTTATATGCGGAAATTTTTTTTGTCTCATGGAGTTTATATATACTAAAATTATTATTATTTTTTTAATGTTGTTGGCACGATGCGTGTGTGGAAGAATATTTGTCAATCACAATAAACAAAATTCTTCTCAAAATGTAAAAAATAAAAATGTATAATAAATCTTTTTATTATGCTAATAAAATTACAATAATTTTTTTTTTACCAATAACATAAAAAAATCATTTTTATTTTCAACAAAAAATATATTTAAAATTAACAATTTCATAACCACCTTTTTTTTAATTCTCGAAAATACAATTATAAAAAATAAAAATGTGTAATAAATCTTCTTATTACGCTAATAAAATTGTAATAATTTTTTTTACAAATAACATAAAAAATCATTTTTATTTTCAACAAAAAAAACATATTTAAAAATTAGTAATCATAACCACCTTTTTTTTTTTAATTCTTGAAAATACAATTATAAAAAAGAAACAATATTGAATTACAACATTTAATACTTAAAAAAATTCAATATTAAATAAATTTTATACATTTATAATAAATTATAAACCCATATATGCAGCTTACCGTATATGCTGCTTACCGTATTTACAGCCTACCGTATTTGCAAACAACTTATCGTATTTGCACCGTACCGTATATACTGTCTACCGTATTTGCAACTTACTGTACTTATAGCCTATCGTATTTGCAACTTACTGTATTTTTATATACCGATTTTTTCACTTACAAATACCGAGAATACAGAACAAGTACATTCACTTACCAAATCAAATTTCAAAAAAAAATTCAGATTTTTATTTTTTCAACATAAGCATAAAATAAATATTAAATATATATGAAGCACAAAATATAAATACATATGAATATGGTACTCAATCTTTAATTTTTCAATATTGAATTACAGAAAATTTAGAAATATAATTTTCACATTCAACTCAATGATATCAACACTATCAAAGAATACAAGCAAGATAATTTGTATAATTTCGTATATTTCTTATTCAAATATGAAATATATACAAGTGTATTTTTTCTAGATGACACAATACTGTTATACAATTGTGAAAATAATTTACAATTATTTTCTTATATCATGAAAATATTTCTAAATATTGCTTTAAAAACTTTCCCAAAAAACTAAAATTCATACACTAATAAAAATACGATAAATGTAAAATTCGTGCAAAAAAAAGTGACGGTCACTGTGCAAAGTGATTTTTTTTAACTTTGCACTGTACGAAGAGTTTGCCAACTCTCCGCACTGTGCGATTTTTTTTTTTTTGCTTTTTTTACTCTGCACTGTACGGAGAGTCCACACAGAATGGCATTTCTCCACACTGTGCGGAAAGTTTTGCCATGGTGTTTGTCATCTCTCCGCACTGTACGGAGGGATTTTTATTTTTTTTTTACTTCACACTGTACGGAGAGTTTGTCAATTCTCCGCACATGGTTTGTCATCTCTCCGCATTATGCGAAGATGTTTTTTTCTTTTTTTACTCCGCACATGATTTGCCATCTCTTCACACTGTGCGAAGAGTTTATTTTTATTTTTTTAAAGTTCATGTGCGAAGAGTTTTTTTTTTTGCTTATGACAGTTTATATTTACTAAAATTATTATTTTTTTTAATGCTAGTAGCATGATGTGTGGAAGAATATTTGTTTGATATAAAAAAATAAAAAATAAAAAATGACGTCATGCATAGTAAAATTGGATTCATTTACTATTCATGAATAGTAGACCATTCTTTCGCTTTTTATTAGAAGTTAGAAATGTATTTTGAAAAGTGCTTTGATGGATAATGTGTTGTTAAAAAATAAGATAAAATTTTAAATTTGCATGTAATACTATTTTCTTAAAAAATGTATAGTTGAAATGGTGTCAAATCACTATTAAATATTTTATTTTAATGAAAAAATGAGACTCGAACAAGAGCTAAATAAACTGTTGAGACAAGAGAAGGGGAACTGTTTCTACTAAAAACTAAAAAGTACATTTTTCCCTTTTTTTCTTTCTTTCTTTCTTTTAAGCTAGAGCATGGCATGCTACCTCATATTAGCAATTTATAAACAAAATTAAAGTCATTTCTTGCCAGAAGAAGATGCCTATCCTCTGCCCCTTTAGAGTTCGTCAAGGATTTGAATCATACGGCTTAGTGATGGTAATGGTGGCATGGTGCACCCTGTCTTGTTGAATTTTTTACTGTCTTGATCTTTTTTAAGGTAGGCTGAGGTTTATATTCAATTTTTTTGTTTTAGTAAGTTCTATGATAATTTGAGAATTTGGATATTAGGAGTAATGGGTTTAGATTTGAGCATAAAAAAAAAAAAGGACTATGGCGATTTTAAGCAAATTTTAAATTTTCTTGAATAACTAAACATTCGTAGTGGGATGGGATTCTTCGTCCCGAAACCATCCCTCCGTTCTGTCAAGTGTGACATTACATGGCTCGAGCTTTTCAATTCAAATTATCATCCACAAGTTGGTGAATAGAGATGTAGGCTTACTTTGTTGTTAATAATAATTAGATTTGTAGTAAAATTTGATAATCGAAACAGTCCCTCAGTTCTGTTAGGCGTGGCATTACGTGGCTTGAGTTTTTCAATTAAAATTGTCGTCCACAAGTTGGTGAATTGAGATGTAGGCTTACTTTGTTTTTAAAAACAATTAGATTTGTAGTAAAATTTGATAAAAGTTGATGAATTGTGTTGCTAAAAAATCAATAAAAAAATGAATTTCATAAAATATATAATTAAAAGTGAAAAGTACACCAACATGGAGTTTTTAAATTTTCCATTCAAAAATTAGATTTACAAGTTTTTTATTCAAAAATTAGTTAATAATTTAACTTTAATAATAATAATTTTATAAAAATGAATCCACCACTCTATCCCTCATTTCACCCCAAAATCCTTATTCATTCACCTCTGTCATCTTTCTCTCGATCGCCTTCAAAGATCACTGGCGAGCACTGTTCATAGAAAATTCGCAGGCGTACATAATCGTTGACAAGTAGTAGAAATCGATGAGTTTCGAATTTATCGTTCCCATAAAGAATAATGTCTAATATCTAGTTCAATAGTTTTTATCAATTTCGAAGTCATGTAATATCAAAAAGGATAGTTGGTATGTTTTCTATATTAATTTTAAACAAAGAAAGTAAATAAAATATTTATCTAAGAAGTGAATGTTTGTATTGAAATCGTGAATTCTCCTTATTGCTACTTAAATCAATTCTTAATTCATAATCTAGTAAATTCATACATTCAAGACAATTGATAATCCATTTTTATTCACAACCTGTTTGGGATTGATTTTTTGGCCCAAAAAATTGATTTTTTGACCGTTATTTCACTATTTTAGCCGTCATATTTGACTTCTTCTCTCATAGTGGACCCCACTTTTCTCCTAACGGTCAAAAAATCAATTCTCAAAATTACTCTCAAACAGGCTCTCAATATTCTTTTTCAAATATTTACTAAGAAAGTAAATAAAATATTTATCTAATATGTGAATGTTTGTATTGAAATTGCAAATTTTCCCTATTGCTATTTAACTTAATTCTTAATTCGTAATCTAGAAAGTTCATGCATTCAAGACAACCAATAATCAACTTTTATTTAATGTTCTTTTTCAAAATATATTAAACATATGTTTAACACGATCCGATCCTATTCATAGTCCGAATCATATGGAAAACATATATTGATTCACAGGATTTATCACACATGATTGCACGTGCCATAGATATTACTCCTAACACCTATTAACCATATGTTGATTTTGTCGTGTTCTAGACTTATTGTGAGTATTCCTATACTATGACAAGTAATTGGATTTTTTTCCCTTTTTGTACTGAGGCGCACACCTAAGAATATCTAGTGCGCACTTCTGGGTGGTTTGGGAGCCTCAATTGCCTCATTTTTTGTTGGGACGTGCCCACACTTAATCTTCTATAATCAAACAATTTTCAGTATTTTTGTCATAATTTTCTCTTCCGATATCCAATTTAGGTGATTCAAAATACATTAGAGAGCTCGCTTAGAGGGCTACAATTCTTTTAAATGTATCATTTTTCCAATTTGATTGTTTGCTATGCCTAAATTGGGTCTCAATATGAGACTGAAAATTCGAAGCAAAATTTTTTCGGCTGAAAGTTAATGTATGATAATACTTTGACCATACTTTATCCATTTGATTTCTTTCCTCATTCAATTGACCCCCAACACTCTTGAATACTTATCGTGTGGTCCGAAATAAATTTTGAGTATTTAAACTTTAGTCTCGAAACTTTTGTTTTACTTTATTTTATCCCTTTTTCGTTTCTTCATCCAAACATAAGTTTTTCATAATAAAAGTAATAAATGACAAATTAAGCACTGATTCATCCAAAAAATAACAAAATATCATCATTGAGGACTACACTCATCAAGCATAGTTGTGTGAGCAGCACTCATCGAGATGGTAAGCGTGGCTACTTGTTTGTGTCTCACAGTTTTATAAGCCGTTGTAGAGTGGTGAATACTCTACGTAGCAAGATAGTTTTAGGGGTGATTTTTTATTGGACTTGTAATGTCAGATCTATTGGGCAACTACAATTTATGGTTTATTTGATTATCAATGTAAACGGTGACGACGGCAATGTTGACGGAGATTTGTGGACGGCCCTAATGGGCTGGTGTTCGACAAAGAGTAGGGACGGCAATTTGACACGGTAGGAAGTTGGGTTCTTTGACGCGGGTGAATTTTTGTGGTTTCTGACGATGAACAACACCGTGGAGTTTTTTTTTTCCTTCGATTTGCTTAGCCGAAGTTTTAGGGTAGTTTTGTTGTGATTGTTGGTGGCCTCATCCTCAAGTAAGGACCTCGCTTCTGTCTTAACGGTTTTTCTCAAAACTTTCAAATTTCAGAGCTTCGTCATCAAGCAGGGACTTCACCTCTGTTTCATCAACTTTTCTCAGAAGCTTTTACGGAGTCTCATCGTTAAACTAGAACATCACCTTTACATCATTTGCATAACTGCTACAATGAACCTCAATTCACGCCTACAATTTGAATCCCATCTATTATATAAATATCCACATATGGACTTAAGAGACTATGATGGTGTGTTCAAAATGCACTAACCAACAGAAAGGTAAAATACTCAAAGCTAATGCATCACCTCGACAAAGAGTAGTTCACCTCCGACCTACACCGAAAATCCATACATTATATAAATAACCATACATGAACTTGGGGGACTATTGTTATGCATCTTATAAAGAAGCTCCAAATCAATAGCAACGTGGTAGCCAGCTAAGCAAATCAATAAAACCCGCACTCCACGTCACCTCCTGCTTGGTCAAGGTGAGGCTATACAAGATAGTTAAGGTGATACATCATTTCAACGAAGGTGCCATGTCGATGTCGACCCTTCATGGCATATATGAAGTGTCATGTATGCTATAGGAAAGAAGTGCAAGGCTCCTATCCTCCACATTTACAAAAGAAATCTTCCAGATCACATCTTTTCAAGAGATCTTCCGTACAAAATTTGCTTGTATATAATTGATATGACAACTCATAGCAGCAACACCATAACGTCAAATTATTGGTCTACATTTTAAAGGTTGGACTAGGCTTTAGAGTGGCTGCTCATCGTAAGCATTAAATGCCTGTTAGGATTGATCGAGTGACACCTAGGAGAAAATATAAACCATCAAGATAAGGACATGAGTCACCTCATCCAATGGTTATCATTCCTCGTTTGCTACTATAAAATCTCACACATTGTATTGTTCAAAGTTGACATCAATGGCTAGGATTTACCTAATCCAATGGACTTCATTAGTTGCAAGTTGCCATCCATTTCCTTTGATCACATGGTAGCCAAACTGAAATTTGCTACCTTGTAAGTGGAAATTCTCAATACTCTTGTGCAAGTTGTCATGCCTCCACATCATATCTCTTTCCAACTCTATGCAAGTTGCATGTCACTTTCCAACCACATGCTAGTTAGCATGACTCTTTCAATACAAGTGGATAATCTCTCCAACCCATATGACCCATATGCAAGTAGACATCCATTTGTAGAAGAAGTATCCAAGTTGAACTTTTACTTACTTCCTCGAGTAAGTGACAGTCAAGTTGAACCTTGCTTTCTCTACCAAGCTTGTAGTAGTCAACTTAGAGTTTGTTTCCTCAAGCAAATTGTACAAGTTTCACAAATTGACACCCTCTTGCATCTAAAATCATCGGTTGAAATTCATGGTATTTCTCCCCCTTAATATATTGGTTTTCACTTTAAAAAAACCTGACTTCCGACCTTGAACCCCTTGCTGATGTTTTCCCTGCCTACGTATTATCTAGACAGTCTGATTGGTTTTACTACCTATATTTTGTTGGGTTAATAAACCAAATGGTTACTAAATTTTGCAAAAAGTTTTTATCGGGTCACTGAACTTAATTATCACTGAACTTTGCAAAAGGTTTACACGGAGTCACTGAACTTTAAAAATCACTCCACTCATCACTGAACTTCGCTAAAGGTTTACACGGGGTCATTGAACTTCAAAATCACTCCACTTATCATTGACTTGTCAAAAGATTTACACAAGGTCACCGAACTTTGCTAAAATTGTCCCAAGGGTCATCGAACTCAATAACCATTGAGAAAGTTTTTGCAAAGTTCAATGATGAATAGGAAAATTTTTAAAGTTTAATGATCCCGTGAAAACCTTTTGTAAAGTTCAGTGACTCCGTGAAAACTTTTTACAAAGTTCAGTAATGACTTGGGTGAATTTTAAAGTTCAGTGACCTGGTGAATTTTTTTTACAAAATTCAGTGACCATTTGGATTATTAACTTGCATTTTGTCTGTACAATCTGCCTGTGTCTCCTACTGCAGTGCTTGTGTTGGTCTTGCTCGCGTCTTCTAGCGCAGTGTCCGTGTTTTCCTTATCTACATTTCCTACCATAGGTAGTTCCGTCTTACCGTAGCGCACTTCCTGCGCTACCTAATTTTTCCAGCCTGTATCTCTTACTATAAGTAGTTATGCCCAGTCGATGCGATACATGATTTCCTCAACCTCAACTTGGCGTATTGATCACGACCATTAGGGACATAAGTCACTTTCCCACCAAATTAAGTGACGCCCTTATCATCGTGTATCGTCAAAACTTAGACCCGATTTGCTATAAGTCTACCTCATGTTCCCATCTTATATCGTGATATTCCCGCGTTATGTCAAACCTCAAGTCACTTTACTGCAAACTGTGACACTAATCTCTATGTGATTTCATTTTTTCTTTTGTACAATTGGATATTTTGTAGCTAATTATGTTATTGTCTCATTTTAGGTTTAAAAATCAAGCAAAAGAAACTAAAAAAAGACAAAGGGTCGAGTGCTAAAGAGACATCATCAACATATAATATGTAGAGAGTTGATATCCTTATGCCATAGTTTGTATTTGCATAGAGGAGAGTGTATCTTTGAAATTTGAGGATGAAGTCGACTTTGTGGGCCATCTTTTTGTTTGTTTTACATATTTTATTGATTTCAAATATTTGGAAATTCCATAAAGAAATTGAAAAATTCTCAACAATGCTTATCCATATAATATCCTATTATTGAGCACATAGCCATTATTACTTGTCATTAAGGTTTGTGCAAAAGATTAGATTGTTTGAGTTGGTAAAACTATGTTGCAATTTGTTCGTACCCGTTTTGAAACATCAATCAATTAACGTATATGTGAGAATAGTTTGAGGTGAATGGATTTATAATAACTAGTTAGTTGGATATGTTTTGATTCTATTAATGAATTGAACGTGTACAATGATTTTGGCTATCAAATGGAAACTATGTATTGACCGCATGCTAAAATTTAATCCCAGTTATTCATTCCAAAGAAAGCATTTAGTAATAGACCAAAAGAAAAAAGTAAAAATGTAGGAAAAAGCGGTTTGCATTGAAGAAAATGCAACATTGTCTTCTTATACTGAATAATGAAAGAATTAACAAGGGTGTCACGAATTGAGATTTTAATAGATTTTAAAAGTTATTCCAAATTCAAGTTTCTCCAACCGAGAATTTAACATATTTCAACGATCTTTTAAATTCTAGTTATCCTCAATAATTCGTGAATTTATAAAGATTTCACTAGTAAAGGGATTTTAAAATATTTGGATGGATTTCAAAGGTACAAATACACACAATGCTCCCGTTTGGCCCCCCTTCTTTTCGAATTTTAATGGTTGGAATAATGTTTTTTTTAAATGTGTGATTGAAAAAAAAAATTCATTTTTTTATTTGCGTATAATATTATTTTATGGAAGATTATGTGGTTAAAAATAAAAGAGAAAAAAGAATGAGAGCCAAATAGGGGCAAAATCTTTTGAAATTTCACAAATTTTAACAAAGATTTTATGAATTCTGGGAAAGTTTATTAAAATTCACGAAATTTTTTAGAATTTATAATTTTTTAAAATTCATTAGAATTTCAATTGAAAATACCCCGTAGAACATTTATGAAAACTTCTTATTGTACATGACTATTTATATGCAGTGCAATCTAACATACGCTTGATAAAAGAGTTGCACATGACTATTTTTGGTAAAATCGGAGGGTGGAGAAAACTTCTTATTGTACATGACTATTCTTATTGCACCTCTCCAAGTGGTAAAAGGGGAGGGTGGAGAAATCCAACTTTGCTTGAGGCTACTGCGTCAAGGGTTCGAATCCTGAAATATGGATTTGACTTTTGGGTAAATGTAAGTGTACAAGCAGCCTTCCACCCTATACCCTTGGAGGTATAACCTGCGATTTACCTCCCTCACGATGCTCCAAGGCAGGAGCGGTGGGGGACCCTCAAGGTTGGGGTTCAACTTTTTTTTTTTTTTTTTTTTTAAAAAAAATTTTCTTTTTTGAATTTTTTCCTTAAAATATTATTTTATTGAAAAATATATGATTGAAAATGAGTTTTGAAAAATTAATTTTTAGAATAATGAGAATCAAATGAGCAAATATTGAAGAGGTAAACTACAATTTGATATAATAAATAAAAATTGTTGCACCGATATAAGAATTTGCCCTTAAATACCAGAACAGGTTACATAATTCGCGTTTACCCTTTAGCAATCAGCACCTTCTTCTCTCTGTATTTTCTCCTCCAATATCATTTTGGATCTACGTGTCCAACCCGACCCGTATCTCGCTGTTCATCTCTCTTAATCTAGATTTACTGGTTAGGGGGGAGGTATATGCTTTAATCTTTACGTGATGTTTAATTCTCTTGTGCCTTTTGATTTCTTTGATTTTGATTTTTTATTTTATCACGATTCATTAATCATTTATTATACCTATTCGGTTAGTCTTAGGGTTTTTGATATAGTGTTAATTCGTGATTCGGCTTGATTTCATCAGTTGATTTTGGGTAAATAATGCTTTTATAAGCTAGGGGGGTTTTTTTTTTCCTAGTACATAATTTGTTTTAAATTTCTTTTCCATATAGCTCTTTTCTGTAGAAGCATGTGTAGAACAGCGACGGATCTGAGTTCCATTGTCCTCTTTTTTGGGTTTGAAAGCTTCTTCTTAGCGAAAAAAACAAAAAAATATTGTTTACATCCCTAGTGTATGAAATAATATTAATTTCTCATTTATAGTCGCTTGCTAATTTCATAAATTGCTTCCACATTAATCACGCAGACCCATTTGATGTTAATTTTGGTAACTCTAGAAGTGATGACTCGGTCCTATAAACGTGTATTTCTATATTTTTGTCTTAACATCTAGAAAGCTCTTTTTTGAATTGCAATATTAATTTGTATAATGCAGCATAAATTGCTATTATTAACTTATGTGAATGTGACAGAGATGTAATGTTACCTCTAAGATTAGGAAGTGAGTTCTGTTTTCTGAGGCTAGCACCCGAACCTTTTGAGGGGCAGCTGTGCATTCCATTACCTTATGCTTTTGGTCACTGGTCTTCTTCTTTTTCAATGCCCTAGGACATTTATGGGGTTGTCGATTATTTTAAACACAACCAAACTGAAGATCTAGAAACTAGAGAACAGAACAAGTGAAGGCTTGTGACCTTGCCTTCTACTATTAAGCGTGATAACTGGCTTCCTAGTCAAGTTTCAACCTCTCAATGGCAATCAGTATGGTGGTGACGGGGACTTGTGACACACAACTTTAGCCCCTATTTGTCTCCTTTTAAAGCAACGCTCTTTAATTTTCATACTCATTCTCAACAACATGTTCACACAATAATATATTTTGCACGTAAACTCAAAACATTTCTTTACTTTGTAATCATGCATTCTCCAAAAATCAGTATTCAGAACTTCATTTTTCTCAATAATGTCCATCAAACAGGGGCTTAATATCTTCTTTTTTTTATATATATATATTTTTCTCGCCCTCTTTATGTTTTTATTCTCTTTCTCCAACTTTTTCTGAAGTCATAGAGAGCAAATTTTTTAAATAGCTTGTTAATTGATTATTTTGTTTTATAGTTTTAGTTCTAATCGTGGATTCATGCTCTTATTATGTGATCACTACCTTATTTATTTATTATTGTCAATTTTTCGATCCATTTAAAATTTCTAGTTGCAATTGACTTTAAATTTTGTTGAAATATTATATAATGAAAATACGTTTCAACAAAATTTTAGATAGTTTATAGTCTATGCTTAGGCCGTAAAGCGATTCAAGCTTATGCGTGTCTCCTGACGGAGGCAAAACACCTTCATACCGAATTTTACCTTTCTAAATACTGCAAAACATGTAGAAATATGTCGTTATTTGTTCAGTTTGAGGCTTTAAGGTATTACATGATACAATTCATTGTGCTAATGGCCTTTCTTCAAGAGCAAATAGAAGAACTCTACACTCAGAATGACTGCTTTATTCTTGTAATTTTCTGTGATTTTCTCAGGCCCATATGGTATATGGGCAACATTGAAGTTACAGTCAATGTCATGCTTTGAGTTTTTTGTTTCATCAACTTAAGAGAGACGAGTAATGTTGTTGGAGCAATATGTAGGAATAAGACAATTGTTGGTTTTTGCGTCTCTTCTTTTTGCCTTTTCTTATACAGTTTCTTCTGACAAAATTTCTTGAATTTTCTTATTTCTGATACAATTTATTCTGACTTTTAAATCATGGTCTCCTGATATTTCCCCCAACTCAGTTCAGGTTATGTCGGCTCTGAATTTTGTTATATCTTACACATTGAAGTATAATCACTGCCAATGGTCAATTCTTTAGCAAGGCTGAATCTTTTGGCTCTGGTGAATCATAATCAAGACAACATTCATGGAATACCCGGATATTGTATCTTGCATAATATGGGTTACTGGTGGAAGAAAACATATGTGGAAATGATTCAATTTGTTTATGTTAGGACCTTAATGATAAACTGTAGAAAATGTTGTTGTCCCTATAACACAACAGCAAAGAGCTACCTATTCAAAGTTTGCACCCCAACCTGCAATAGCTAACACCGTATAATTTACTCATATAAAGGTGTGGGGGGTCATGACCCACTGCAGTTGATTCCGTGGCATTTGGAAATTTTGTTTTCATTTTTCATCTTTCAGTTTCATGTTTATCTGTCACTTGTGATGCGTGCTATTCGTCCAAATTATTCACAACTTCAAACTGTTGTCATGGGCATGTGTGTGGGTAATAGAATCAATCATACACTTGGATGACGTGTCTTGAAAAGGAATTTTTTTTAAGTTGTGTGTATAAGTTAGATGTGATGTATATGTCAAGAGATGCGTGCATGCTATGGATGTGGTTGGACAGTATTTTGTTGAATTAGGTAATTCAGCAAGTGCTGATATCCAATTCTATAACTGATGTACGGTGGTATTGTTTGTTGAAAAATTGCAATAGTTGTGTGGGAATCTGGTGTTTAAATCATGAAGGATAAAGTACAAATTCTCTGGGACTCACTGATGTGGCTTTGGCTGTGGTGGTGGTGGACAGGGAGGTGGCAGCAGCTGTGGTGTTGGTGATATTTTTCCAGGTAGTTGGTGGTTTACTGAGTGGTGTGAATTTGAAAATGAGCTTAGACAACCGGAGCCGGAGCAGGAGCAGAAGCCTGAGCAGGAGTAGGAGCCGGAGCAGGAGCCCAATGGCTCGAAAGATGCGTACTGAACGGTATTCTTACCGTGATGCACCATATAGACGAGACTCACGTCGGGTTTTCAGGTTATTTGGTCTCAATTCATTCAACTTTTCTAGAAATTGTACATGTTGGTTGGGAAGAAGAAAACAATTGATGAGTGGGATATGTCTGAAATGGAAACAGATTTGATGCTCTGCCTCGCTTTAGGAGACAGTTTTACATTCATGTTTGGATCTGGAATAAATCTTCATAGTTCTGTTTTGTTATATTATGCATGTTTTGATCCTTCGTTATTCTCGATCTGTTTCTCCTCCCAAGCTCTTATACAATAAATGACAATTGTAAACATGGTCTGGAAATTTGCTATCATTGTTTGTGAAGTATTTAATTGTTGTTGACTTGCTGCTATAGAATTTTATGCTTTGCCGCATTATGATATACGACTATTATTTAGTATCAATTTTCTTTATGCTGGTGCTATTCCCAGATATTAACAGTTTTAGTACGACGTTCTTTGCAGTCAGAGTACTCTGTGCAATAACTGCAAAAGGCCTGGTCATTTTGCCAGAGAATGCCCAAATGTGGCCATCTGTCACAATTGTGGTCTTCCTGGGTAAGAATTCTTTTAATCCCTATATGCTTATTCTAGTTTAAATTTTATGCTAATCTATTGTAGAAATCCTTTGTTTCTTCCCCTCCCCCCTCCACCCTCCGTTTTATGTTTCTCAACACGAAACATTCCTCCAATCCTAAGAAGGAATAACGATACCATTTTTCTCTTTGCTTTTGTTCCTTCGTAAAATAATTCAGGCATATTGCATCAGAATGCACGACGAAATCTCTTTGTTGGAACTGTCGAGAACCTGGGCATATGGCTGGCAATTGTCCTAATGAGGGAATCTGCCATACTTGTGGTAAAGCAGGACACCGTGCAAGGGATTGCACTGCTCCACCGTTGCCACCTGGTGATCTGAGGCTGTGCAATAACTGCTTTAAGCAAGGCCATATGGCAGCTGACTGCACAAATGACAAAGCCTGCAAGAATTGTAGGAAACCAGGTCATCTCGCCCGTGATTGTCAGAACGATCCTGTCTGCAATTTGTGCAACATATCTGGGCATGTGGCTAGAGGGTGCTCTAAAGGCAATATCCTTGAAGAGAGGGGTGGATTTCGCGGAGGTGGATATCGAGATATTGTGTGTCGGAATTGCAACCAGGTAGGGCATATGAGTCGGGATTGTATTGCAATGGCTATATGTCATAACTGTGGGGGAAGAGGACACATGGCATTCGAGTGTCCTTCTGGGAGGTTCATGGACCGCTTTCCTAGAAGGTATTAAAAACGGATGAGATATGTGGCTCATTCCTTACTTGTTTTGTTATTTGAAGTGAGATTGTTGTTTTCATCTTTTAGAGTGATTTTAAGGTTTGAACTCGGCAAATCTTGACTTAGTTCTTGGAAAATTGTTATGATTGTACTATTTTCAACTAAGCTCGTTCATTATGGAATACTTAACAGCCCGTGTTCGGTGCCATAAATGTTGCATGATGTGTGAAATTTTGTGATTTTCTCGATTGTGGGTGGGTTAATGATAATAGGACCTGCTATTCATTTTCAAAGGTTTACATCCCTAAGAGTTCTTTAGGGCAAGGGGGGGTACATGGAACTGGACTTGATTGGACAATACTATGATACCATGGAAAAGATTTCAATTTGTTTTTTATTTTCTTAATCTTGTTTAGTGTTATACTGTCGGCCTTACCGTGCAAATTGGAGTTTACAAGGCAATGGACTTGTAACATAAGATTAACTTGAATTTCCTCTTTCTTTAGGGAAAATTTTTGGCAGTGGTTCCAATTCTTTGGTTTTTTTTTGCAAACTTTATTTTACCCTGCACTTTGTGTTAGTGGAGATTTCAAACCGTAGAGAAATTAGCACTTGGTATCCAAATCGTTCATTTGACTGTTGATTGACTAAGAAAAGTTAATTTGACCAATTTTGACCAAATAAAATGATAAGTTTAGAATTGTCATATTAGATAAATAAAAAGACCAAAAAAATATGTAATATAATCATAGAAAATTTGAAGAAAATGTTTGTCTCCTTCGTTACGCATATAATGCTCTCTGATTTGCAGTCGAGAACTTGTAGCCCACGAAGCAATTATTGCCTGAGGTAAACACATAAACCAAAAAGTCGTAGCACCTACAATTCATAGCCTCCATGTCCATGGGTTCAATTCGGTCAAGAATCTTGGCATCGTAACCTTCAATTTCTTCAACAACAAAATGTCCTAACAAAGTCCATTTCAATTAAGCGATGGAATCAACAATAGGAGGAAGATTTTGAACTGAAGAACATAGAGAAGCAGAGCAAAGATCGTCAGCTGCACTGGGAAGTGGGAAGGAGGCTACCGTAATAGAATTTTATTCCTCCAAGTTTGATTCTAGCTAGAGTTGGCAATGGGGCGGGACAGTTGCCTTGTTTACGAACCCGTTTATTTGGTTTTTATTTTTATAATTTTTGATAATTCATTTTATTATTCACATTCATTCAAATTAGACAATAATATAGTTATTAAATTTTCTAATTAATTAGTTTATCTTCAAAAGTTAAATTATTCGAATATATTTGGTAAATTAAAGTTTTTATTGTTTATCATGTTCCTTTGATAATTTTAGTTGCTACCTTCTATTAGAATTCATGAAATTTATAGAGTTTTTCTATTTAAAGTATTGATTTTTTTATTATTAATTTTTTTTTTAATAAAAAGGAGGCGAGGGTGGGGCGGACCCATGTTACCCGTACCCAACTTGATTACCCGATTAAGCGGGTAATCCTCGCCCCTCGCCCCGCGGGCTTGACAGGTATTTTTGTCATTCTTAATTTTAGCCTTCAAAATTTTATCCATTGATGGCCAAAACTTAGAATTTGCAGACGATTCATTAAGCGAGTAATCCTCACCCCGCAGGTTTGACATGTATTTTTGTCATCCTTAATTTTAGCCTTCAAAATTTTATCTATTGATGGCCAAAACTTAGAATTTGCAGACGATTCATTAAGCGAGTAATCCTCACCCCGCAGGTTTGACATGTATTTTTGTCATCCTTAATTTTAGCCTTCAAAATTTTATCTATTGATGGCCAAAACTTAGAATTTGCAAATGATTCATAAAGTTCTAGCACATTCGGAAGATGAACTCAAAAGTGCCATCAAATATTCAACTTCCAAATTAATTCAAAATTTAACCAAAAGAAAAACGAAAAACAAAAAGTAGGTACATACAGATGTATACATAGAATATAATACTTGTTTTTAATACGGTATCCACAATAATGTCCGCTCCCCTCACATGGAAGGGAATCCTCACATGAAGGGGGACCCACTTCGTCTTCCATATGAGGGGAGTGAACACCGTTACAGACATCCTAATGTACAAATAGCATGAGCCAAAATACATATAGATTGATTCATAACTTATTTAAAATTAAACAAAAAAATAAATAAATACATATAGATTTATGCACATATATACATATATATTGAGATCCATCCATAGAAATGCATATAAAGACAGACAGAGCCATAGAAGCACATAAAATTGTCTAAAAATTAAGAAATTTGATCGAAAGCATTTTTCAATGGAGGTAGTAGGTGGGTGCTATGGGTTTGACTCGAGTTGGTTTTTGGGAGGGGTGAAGTGAGGTCGGGTAATTGGCATGGGAATGGGGGTGGGGACGAGGGAGAAAGAGAATAATCTCCTCGAACAATCCTTTGAACAACCAGGCTGCAGACGCCCTGTTTCGCTCGTGTTAATTCGCTAACAATTAAAGAGGATCAGACGATTGTGTAAGGGACGAAACCTCTTGAGACAAAGTCCCAAAAAGGGGTGTTCTTTTTATTGGCGATGAACTTTACAATTGGAAACGGAAAACAACGTGCCTCCAAGGGGCGCAAGCACACGAGTTACAGAAAAGGAAGTGTTTAAGTCTAAAAGTTAAAGGAATGAAAATTACATATTCTCTGTTCGAGAGTTTTGGATTCGGTCTTTTGCTTCTAAGTTCTTTCTCCCTTTTATACTTCATAGGCGATCCCTTTGTGATTAACTGCTCTAAAAAATTGCTTGATCGCCCTATAACTACCCACTTTCTTTGTAGTGGCCATTTTGTCATGAAACTGTCCTTTTAACTGCTGCCATTATCTTGCATCGTTCAACCGCTTTCGATTGAACCCTTTGAGTCGTGGAACGTGATAAGGTTACTTTAGCAATTTTAGCAACTGCCTCAATAACTGCATTTCTTGATAATCATAATGCGTTATGTTTGTTGATACCTTGGGCGACTTGAAGATTTGGGCGAGACTCTGGGCGACCGTATGCCACTCTATTCGTTCAGATTCTGAGCGACTTGCAAACTTGGGCGATGGCGTTACCGCACTATTGGGCCCCTTATTTGGGCATTCACCTTGATTCGTTCAATTGTATTTCGTTCTTTGGGTTATCTGATTTGGGGATCCTCCAATTGGGCTTTACTCTCTGGGCTGTTCGATCTGGGCTGAATTTTTATGTGTCAACAATTACCCCCCAATATGGCAGAATTAATAATAATTATTGAATTTTGCCATATTCACTTCACGTCTCCAGCAACGTTCGCGATTCCCAAAGAATTTCAATCATTGTTTCCTTCTATAACTTGAAAAGGTGCGTCGCTTTGCAAACCCTTATAAACTCCAAACACGCCATTTTACTGCTACCAAATCACGTTTCATATTTCTTGCGCATCCTTCACGATTCACTGTTCATCTTTTGCTTCCTTGTTACGTAACTCTGAAAAGTTTCGTTCCTTTTTCAATGGCTGCTTCACAATCTCAAGCTAGCGACTCCTTTAGTTTTGATGACTTTCAGAAACTTCTGAGTCGTTCATACGTAACCCCAAGTTTTCTCGCGCCCGCCGATGTTGGACGTAATGAGTTTTACTTGAGTCCTTTCTTCAACAATGCGGAGGCAGTTGAACAGGCGGCGGTGGGTCAGCTGTTTCCTTGCACTCATGACCCTCCTTTTCTGAATTCTTTGCCGCTGGGGCCACTTCGTGAAAGAGGTATTCGCACTAGGCCCAAATCTGACGTAGCTTTTCGTAGGTGGCATGCTCGTCTTGTGAGTCATGGTCCTACTAAGGCACTTTTTGATAGCGCTAGGATTTCTCACTCAACTGTGGTTGAGATCCTATTTTCCATCGCTTGGTGCTCCATCCATTTCTCATCCTTCTGCTAGCTGTTACGGGCTAGCTATGGAGCCTTTAACTCCTGTAAATATGTCCAGAAGGGACATTTTTTCATTCTTTTATTCTTTAGATTCAATCTCTTCCTTCTTTCCTTTTCCTCCTTTTTTGACTCCGGACTATGTACATCCTCCTTCCACTCTATATAGAGCGAGCACCTCTCTGCTCATTTGGATCCATTTCTTAACTGGGAGGGAGCTTTTCCACGATATCTTAACTGGGACCAATGCCAAAGTTGGGGTAGAAATTTATGCTCCCCAATTTTTTGCTCGGCAGCTTGGTTTCGGCCAAACTTGGCCCGTTCCTCTTTGCTATTCGAAGAACTTAAACGACCGTTTTCATACCATTAATAAGGTGGAAGCAGAGGCTATAAACGCTCGCAACCTCCATTTATCAAGCCATTTTTCATTAGCCCCTTTTAATCCTTGTCATGCTACTCACCCTCTTTTCGAACAACTTTGGCCATCGGTGAAGCGCAGATTATTTGCGACTGAGGCCAATCGTGCCTTTCATTCATTAGACCAACCGAGTATTTCTTCTCCTCCTCCTGTTTTGGTCACTCCTTTGTCTATTCGGAACCCCTCTCCTTCTCGTCGTACTAAACAATCTGCTCGTCCATCTTCTTCTCTCCCTGCCAGGCCAACTATGGCCAAGAGTGCTCCAAGCCACAAACGGCCAGCCTCAGCATCTCCCATTCTGGAGGATGATGTTGATGATGATGATGATGATGATGATGTCCCTCTTATCGTTAAGAGGAAGGTAATTAAATTGGTCTATTTACAAGTGTGCTCTTCCCCATTTGAAATTTTTCTGTGTACTGATGATCTTTTGGACTTTTCAGAAAAGCTCAGCTTCCCCTTCAAAGGCTTTGGCATTACCAACTCCTGCTCCATCATCCTCTGTTGAGGCTACTTCATCCAAACCGGTTGATGATGGGACCATGCTTAAAGGTACATCTTCAGTCCCAGATTCTTCATCACAACCCATGAATGAGCCACCTTCCTCCCAGGGCGTCTACCCCCCAATCACCGAAGCAGAAGGTAGTTCAGTTTTTGATGTCTTACCTTTGCTCGTGCTATTGGTTTCTGACTGGTTGCTCTTTGAACTTTGCAGATACTCCCATGAGTCCGCCCGTTGTGGCAACATCTTCTCGCTCAGACAAGGGGAAGTCCTCACGAATGGATGAGTCGTTGGTGGCCAGCTTGGCTGAGGGTGCGCCATCTTCTACGATTGTTGACGAGGTAGTTTTTCTCTTTGCCCCATTCCTATTTCCAACTTGTTCGTTGTAGCGAATATTTTTAACGTTGGCAATCTTCTTTCCAGGATGCTGACCGGATTGTGCGTTCTATCCAGGATTTTTTCGCTTCCTGGGGGCAGGTCCAAATGCCTCGTCCTGCTCCATCTGACCGTCCTGCTGCTTCTTCAGAAGAGGACTTGAAATTCTTGAAGGAGTTGGTATTTGAGTACGTGTCCTTCATGGACATGGACATTGGAAGGGTTAGTGCTGCCAGACACAAGGATGAACTTGAGCGCTTGAGTGCGAAGTTAGAGCAAGCACTGACGCTTCCGTCGCTCAATCTTTCTGCCGACTTTAAAGCGACGTTGAAGGTCATTCACTCCGAGGTCCTTACTATGCTGGCCAAGAATGCTGAACTAAAGGCCAAGCGTACTCAATATCTTCGAGGCGTAGCTGAGAAAGAGTCTCTGCGCTTGGAGATCAACAAGGCTAAGGACGAGTTAAAAGAAATCTCTTCAAAAGTCATGATTGAAAACTCCTTGATGGTTAACTTGGCTGCTCAGATGAGAGAACTTCAAGCCAAAATGGACGATTGCAGGGCGAGGATGGTCGCTAAAAAGCGCAACGCCTCTCAGGGAATTGAGCGAACTAAATCCTTGGTCGAACAGTACAAGAAGCTGGAGGTTGATGATGATGACGTTGCGGCTGAATTGAACATCACTACCTCCCGACAAAACGAGGATTGGGAAAAACTTAGGGAACGAATTCGTTCCTTATGGGGTAGAATGTAATTAAGACACACGATGTCTTTTCTTTTTTGTAATTTTGTTCCTTATTAATGAACATTAATTTCTTGTGCATTTATTTGATGTTTATTTTCTAATCATCAATTCTTTAAGCACTTAACTGCTTTGCATTAAGAATTTTGTCCATTCCCTTTTGATATTCCCACTACTGTTTCCAAGACTTAGGGCCATTTAATTCCGTCTATTAGACAGAAATGTGGCTGTTCATATTCTATCTCCTCATCTTCACCCCTTATAAATGTTTCGCATTTTTCATCCTCTATCTTCATCTCCTCATTTTCTTATTCGAAACCAATTTGCTGCCATTTCTTGGCATTCTGACGATCAATCTGATCCAAAAATGGACTGTTTAGTCCGTCCGCCTTATACTTACTTTGATGTCACCTTTGGTATGGGAGGTATAGGAAATATTTTCTGGCCCGCAGCAAAATTTTTACCTGTAAAATTCTTCCCATCGTCTCTTTGTTCTTCACAAGGAGTCAATGATGGAAGGCAATTTTTGGGCTGCTCATGGGCCATTTTGCTTGCTGAGAGTGCTTCTCAGCTTGCCTGCTGAGAGTGTTTCTCAGCCTATTTGCTCGCTATTGCAGGGATGCATTTAGGAAGGTGGTGAGGCCAGTACACCCTCTCACTTGTCAATCCCACCACTGCAGCGATGCATTTAGGAAGGCAGTGTGAAGCTTACTCAGTGATCGACTGGGAGATCATCTTACTTTAGTTGTATTTTGTAACACGCCTATTACTTGTATCTTTTATATTCTTGTAATGAACGTTTGGTAATAAAGAACTTTATTTGAACGTATTTTGCTCTGTCTTTATTATTTTTTGATCGTCCAGAATGTTTGGTTATGTTTTTATCTGTTCGCATTCCCATAAAGAAGGAACATATTTTTTCAAATATTTGCCATTAATGAATCTTACGTGCTTGGTGCCATCTAAATCTTCCAAGTGGTATGCTCCATTAGGCAATACATTGTTTATTTTGTATGGTCCTTCCCAGTTGGGCGACCACTTCCCGTACTTTGGATCCTTGGTATCCAAAGGGAGTATCGTCTTCCAAACTAGTTCACCCAGGCTGAACGACTTGGCTATGATTTTTTTTTATCCAAAGGGAGTATCGTCTTCCAAACTAGTTCACCCAGGCTGAACGACTTGGCTATGACTTTTTTATTATAAAATTTAGCCATTCTTTGCTTTTGAACTTGCAAACTATCCAAGACGTCCAACTTCAATTCATCTAAACTTAATAAATTTTGAACTAGCGATTCGGCATACTCATCATCATTCAACTTATGTTTTAAGCACACTCGAATTGATTGCACGTTGATTTCCATAGGCAAAACGGCCTCCTGTCCATAAACAAGTTGGAAAGGAGTAACTTTGGTACTTGACCGAGGTGATGTTCTATAAGCCCATAAAGCCTTATTCAAACATTCGTGCCAATTTCTGGCGTTTTCCTCTATTATCTTTCTGATAATATTTTTTAGAATCTTATTAGAAGATTAGGCTGTCCGTTGGATTGAGCGTAATATGGTGTGGAGTTCACTAACTTAACTTCAAACTTGCTCAAGAATTCCATCACTTGATCTCCATTCAAAGAAGTTTCGTGATCTATCATCAAGTTTGTGGAATCCCAAATCTATAAATAATATGATCACTGATAAATTCTATAACACTCTTTTGGGTGATCTCCTTTAAAGGTATTGCTTCTACCCACTTAGTAAAAAAATCAGTTACAACTATAACAAATGTATGTTGCTTGGACGATGGGGGATAAATCTTCCCTATCAGGTCTATCGCCCAACCCTTGAACGACCAGGGTTTG